>NW_023596746.1:8804725-9005741 GCF_011947565.3 Pollicipes pollicipes
CCCGAAAACATGTGTCCCGTTGTCGGGCGACGCAGACCCGCACCGATCAGCCTGCATCAGGCCGCTGCCAGCGGCGAGCCGCCGGAGGTCACGCACCTGTCGTCGTCGGGCCTCCTGTCGCGGCCGTCGGCGTCCCGATCGCGGCTGTCGCGGCGCTCCCTGGCGCGGCGCCGCTCCCGGGACCTGTCGCGGTCCCGGCGCCGCTCGCTGGAGCGGTCCCGGTGCCGTGAGCTGCCGACGGATCGGCGGTCGGGTCAGTCCGGCTTCGCCCTCAGTCAGGTCCCCCTCCCCCGGCGCTGACGGGTCGGCACCGAGGGGTCGCCACCTTCATCCGCCGCCACCCGGTGGACCTGACGACCGACTCCTTCCCGCTCCGCGTACGTACGGCAGCACGGCTCCTTGGGTACAGGCGTAGGCAGAATGCGCGACAATGCTTGCGGCCGCGGGGAAGCCGCTCACCTACAACTGGTACTTTCATAATCCCCATCCTTTAACTGATCCACACCGATGATCTTTGAATTCTGCGAAGTCTACAAAACAATTTAGACAGAACTTGCCCGGTGACTCCAAGACACTTCTTGATGCTTCACTTTGGCCACTCGTGCACGTGAGATTCGCCTCTGCAGTCACACAGGGACTGACCACTCCTGGGACTGACCACTGACCACCGACAGGGGCACACACTCCTCTGGTACTGACCCGACCCGTACCCTCCCATCCGCCGGGCCCGGCCAAAGCAGCGCGCTCACCTGCGCTGACGGTCGCGGCTGCGGCTACGCGAGCGTCGCCGATGCCGGTCACGGTCACGGTCCCGGTCCCGCTCACGGTCCCGCTCACGGTCGCGGTCGCGGTCGCGGTCGCGGTCGCGGCTGCGGCTGCGGCGGCGTCGGTCGCGCGAGCGGCTTCGCTCGCGGTCGCGCGAGCCGCGGCGCCGCTCGTCCAGCTCGGCCTCGCGCGCCTTGCGCCGCTGCTCGCGCCGCTCCTCCACCGACTTCTGCGGGACAGAGGAGGGCCAGCGCTCACGTCAGGGACTCGGACCACCGGCCGGCGCACACAACGCACCGCTGCTCACCGCGCACGTGCAACGACTTCCGCGCCAGCATGCAAGCGTCCTCCAGAGCGTGGACAAACCACGGCCCGGTAAAATACGGCGGTGGACGCACCGCCGGTTGAGGCCGATGACCGGCAGCAGGGCTTCACTCGCCGGGCAGTGATCTCGACCGACTCACCCGCAGCTCGGCCAGGTTCTCCCTGATCTTGATGAAGCCCAGGTGCAGCTTGCCGCCGAAGTGGTCGGCCAGCCGACGGTCGTTGTCGTGGATGCCGAGGTAGGCCGAGCACACCTCGCAGACGCGCAGCTTCTGCTGCTGGTAGCTGCTGGCTGGCATCGAGTTACGGTACTCCTGCTCGGCCACGGCCTTCTGTTTGCGGATATCTTCCACCTGGTGGCGACGAGGCCCTAGTCACCGACGGGTCAGGTCACAAGACGGAGGGAACAGGCGTAACGTTTGACCACCCCCCCCCCCCCCCCCCACGCGACACATAATGTCGCGTTGCGACTACAATTCTGGTATCGGAGGTTATGAGGTAATTGGGACAACATTGAATGAACAGGGACAACGCTCGGGTCCACTATGTTGGGATCCAGGGGAGAACAATGCGCGGGGCAGAGTTACGAGTGGACCAGTTTTGCAAGCATTCTATCCATTGTGGCACGGGCTCACGGTGACCGCTTGGCAAGGTAGGGATGACGCAAACTCCACATGTCTAATGATCTCCAGAGCAGTGGCAGACATAGACGACAGCGCATCGCCCATGAGCCTGCCGGCAGCGTTGGCAGCGCGACTGCCCAGCCGTCCGTGGCCGTACTTCCTCCATGAGCTTCATGCTCTCCTCGACGAGGCCGTCAGCGCCCAGCTCTTCAGCGCGCGCCAGCTTCTTGCCAATCTGCTCAGCCAGCTCGTGCACCTGTCCCAAACACGGGCGGCAGTGGTCGGCTTGGCCTCCCTCGAAACACCGGCCACTGCCGTATTCTCGAGGCCTCCACCCACACATGGTGGAGAACACCAACACAAGTCGAACGGAGAACGCAGGAGCCGAGTCCCGCAGCACACTGAGAAACTGGTCATGCTTACAACGGAACAGTTAGCAATACTGTCCTCCAAAACACAAATGGCGCCAAAAACAATAAAGGCAACGGATTGCTTGGGCTGTTGCCCGCGACCGCTGCTTCCAGGGCAAATACCTATTCAATTAACAACTCAAGCACCATCGACCGAGACTTTCTCAAAGTCACCGGCTACAGAAGCCTTCAAAGACATTTCATTCTGCCGAGCCCTTACGAGGATATTTGATGTGGTCGGAAGGAGCCATCCATGGACACGTCTGGTTAAACACTTGTTACGGCCGGCGGGCTCAGTCGGCACCCGGCGCCGGCCACCAGAGCGTCTCTGGGTGACGGGTGCCTCCCCTTCCCCTCTTTAGCCCCCTCCCAAGCCGGCACCTGGCGCCACCCCCTCAGCACAGGAGCGCCCCACAGTGACGGGTGCCTCCCCCTCCCCTCCCGACAGCCACACCCGCGCTGCCCCCTCAGCACCAGAGCGCCCCACGGTGACTGGTGCCTCCTCCCCCTCCCGACAGGCAGCATCCGGCGCTGCCCCCTCCGCACCGGAGCGCCCCACAGTGACGCGTGCCTCCCTCCCCTCCCGACAGCCAGCACCGGCGCCGCCCCCTCAGCACCGGAGCGCCCCACGGTGACTGGTGCCTCCTCCCCCTCCCGACAGGCAGCATCCGGCGCTGCCCCCTCAGCACCAGAGCGCCCCACAGTGACGCGTGCCTCCCTCCCCTCCCGACAGCCCAACGGCCCGACGCTCACCTTGTTGGCCTTGGCGGCCACCTCGGCCGACAGCTCGTCCTGCGTCTCGGCCAGCCGTCGCTTAGCCAGCTCCGTCTTGCGGTCGCAGTCGTGGATAAACGTTTGCAGATGCTCCATCGCCTGCCAAAATGGGCAACCGTGAAGGTCGGCACTGGACAACAACAGTTAACGAGTAGGATGAATAAGCAAGCCACCGGCGACTCACGTGATCCATACAACGCAGGAGTGTGATCCACACAGCACAGGGGCAGCGTGATCCACACAGCGCAAGGCAGCGTGACCCACACAGCACAGGGGCAGCGTGATCCACACAGCGCAGGACAGCGTGATCCACACAGCACAGGGGCGGCGTGACCCACACAGCACAGGGGCGGAGTGATCCATACGGCGCAGGACAACGTGATCCACGCAGCACAGGGGCAGCGTGATCCACACATCGCAGGGCAGCGTGATCCACACAGCGCAGGACAGCGTGATCCATACAGCACAGGACAGCGTGATCCACACAGGGCAGGACAGCGTGATCCACACAGCACAGGACAGCGTAATCCACGCAGCATAGGGGCGGCGTGATCCACACAGCGCAGGACAGCGTGATCCACACAGCGCAGGACATCGTGATCCACCCGCACAGGGGCGGCGTGATCCACACAGCACAGGACAGCGTGATCCACGCAGCACAGGGCGGCGTGATCCACGCAGCACAGGGGCGGCGTGATCCATACGGTGCAGAGCAGCATGATCCGCACAGCACAGCACAGCGTGATTCACACAACCCAGAGTCGCATCTCGCCGAACGCATCCGCCGTGCCGGATAGTCACGCGTTTTCACACATAGCTGGTAAGTCAGTTTTTGGGGGACGGGAGGACCTTTCGATCATGCAATCCTGCAGCTCCCATTTTGCGTCAGACGCGTATTTACACTGAAAGAAGCACTACATATGGCTCAGCCCAGATTTCGTTCGAAGGATCCACAACTTTCAGATGATTAATTGTGTTGGAGTGATGAGCCATGCCCATGACCGTCCTCTTCCTGCCGTCGAGATACGCGGTCGGCACACAGTAGATACAGGTTGGCGGGGTTCCACTCACATCGATGTCGTAGAAGTAGTCTTTCTCCTTGATGGCGGCCTCGTAGTCGGCGCGTAGAGCCAGGTCGTGGATCTTGGCGCAGGTGCCCAGGTCCATCCTCTGCAACGCAGCACGTGAGGTTGCTGACGCAGCGGCAGCAGAGGCAGACACAGTCACGCTCATAACGCCTCACAGCGCGCCAGTCCAACAGGCACAAACATACCCCAAACGCCATGAAACATAGCAAACCACCCTACATATGTCACGACACGAAACCGACACCATCCGCAACAGAACGCCACGATCGTGGCACCAGCATCAGCAATGTAACTGAACACACTCAGCGGCTGCAAAACTTAACTGAGCGCATGCCACATTAAAGGAAACATTAGAAACGGTTTCGAAAATCCTTGAAGCGTTTATGCCAGATTTGCACGCCAGCCATTGCCCCGTCATGCGGCGAGCCCGCGCGCAACACACCGTGGACGCGAGGATCTCGTTGGGGCAGCAGCTCAGCAGGTGGCTCTTGCACACCTTGGGGTCGGTGAACTTGACGCTCAGCTTGGACTCGCCTGCAAGACGTGGAGAGAGTGAGCGGCCGGCTGCGGCGGCGCGCCGCCCAGCCCGCCACCCCTCCCGCCGCGCAGGGAGCCCGCCGCGCGCCGCCCAGCCGGCTCGGGGGGTCCGCCGGCCGGCTCACACCCACCCCGACCCCGGCGCGCGGCCGCGGCCGCCGACAGCGCCGCCTCAGCGGGACACGGGGCCGAGCGGCCGGCGGCCCAGGCGGCGAGCGGCGCTACTCCGCGTCACCGGCGCCGACCGCCCTCCATCACGCCCCGCCGGCGGCGCCACACATCGCGTGCACGACGGGGCGCCGAAAACACTGCACACACACATACACACACACACACATATACACACACACACGCACAACACACACACACACACACCCTTGGTGATACTCCTACCTCTGCATTAACGAGGACCTCATTCACAGCAGACGTCAAATTCCCCCCTCCAGCAGGGTTTTTTAATTGATTTTCTTTACCAAAAAAATGAATTTTTCGACCGATGGCATGGAATTTGAAAAGTTAACCACAACAGATGCCGTTTTGGGGATTAAATGGAAGCAACACACTACATTTGGGAAAAGGTCTAGTCATATTGGACAGCAGATATTTTATCCACCCCTAGCGGAATTTTTGACCTTGAACGAGGAAGAGGCTACCAGTAGGTCACTGCTCATGTCCGCCCACTACAGGAGCAGTAAGGCCCTGAGACCAATACGTCAGCCCACTGCATACACGCACGTCCGATCGGATGAGCCAAAGGCCTCGCTGTGCAGTCCAATTGCGCATCACCACAGCCTCTATGGAATCACGTCCAAATGTTACAGTATGACAAAGGAAGACAAACTTTACTCTCTGTCCGATTCCGGCCGAGAATTATATATATATATATATATATATATATATATATATATATATATATGTAGTACCACGCGTTTGATACAGACAACAGTAAATTAAGCAATACGCCAAGAAAAAAATTAATTACCACCAAGTCGACAGTTTTCTTCACATCCAAGTTGGTGTGTTGCGCCTACAATCGTTATCGGACGCTGTAAATGATTTCGATACCCCTGTTCCAGAGAATCCATCCTTTGAAAAAGCGAAACCCATCGCCCGATAGGCGTTATCAGGGGGTGGGGGGGAGGGGGGACAGCCACCCGACAGCCCAGTTGAAACAACACCAGCGCGAGTCAGGACAGGCAACGGACGCGGGCGGTTGTGTCACCATGGCAACCGCCCGGCCGGCGGCTCCGACTCACAAAGACGCGCGGTCGGCCCGGGAGCCAAACCAGATCCGCCTGCCGCCGCCTTCTGCAAGTACGTTAGCGCGGCCGCCGCCGGTGTGGTGTTGGCCGCCTGCGGGGTGCCTTCGACGACACACGCCTCCCTTACCTCGGAGGAACCACCAATTCACACTCACCAGGCCACAGGCGGCCTATCCCGCGGCGTTCCGACTCGTTCCCAACCAACCCCGACCCACGTCTGCTCAATGAACTTAAACAAGACTGTCCAAAGTGAACTGAAGTTCTCGTGACTGAAATGACAAACGGGAACAGACACGTGACATTTAGAAACGTCGTTTGTTTCGGACAAGCACAAGCAAATCTTTTCGAAGGCTGGTATCACGTGAGCAAAAAAGGTGCGCACTACGTTCCCGACACCGACGATTATCTACATATAGTGACGCATATATTATTGTGATGCACTATATCATGAGTCACACGGGTGAAGCGGAGAAGATAAGACTGATACAGCTATGAACAAAGTCTGGATTGTTCCGGGCGACCGGGAACGGCATATTTCCCGTCTTTTACTGATCAAGACTGGCATTGAGGTTTTAAATGAGCGACACTATTGGTCTTGGCAGCAGGATGAGAACTAGGCATTGGCAGTCAATGTTAGACAAGTCATGACTGAACAGCAATGACGAAATACTGTGCAACAGTTGACTGGCTGGGCTATTGGAATACACACGTGACTGCTGACATCTGGTGGCGGGATACACGCATTTTTAGCTGGCCACACCCTAGAAGAAAACATAGGCTACTTACTCTCAGAGTTAGCATCCGAATCGCAACACAGACAAAGAGGTAACACTTATTCTGGGAACTGCACTTCTACATATCATTTGATGCCCAGACATTCTTGGAAGTGAGATGCAATGAAATCTCAGCATAAAATGTCACGCACTTTCCGTCCTGTTTGTACCAGGCCAACTTGGGTGAATAAGAACCATGATCCCAGCCTGACAAAACATATCATACAAAGTGTAGATCTAAATCCAAAGAAAAGCCATAGCATTGAAGCAAATTTACAGAATGGCTTCCTGATCCGACGTTAACTTGCAAACCAGAAAGCAGCAGCAGCCATCACCAGCCACAGGGCGATGGCACAGGAGGGAAAACAACACATCCCAAGACGATACCAGACACACTATGATGCGTCAGCAATTGTAACCTGATTTCCAAGTAGTGCATTTCTTGACTGGATTCTCCAGAAAGCCAATGACACATCGTTTCAACTAAATGTGTGATGAAGACCTCTAAACGAGTCTCTGGTCTGGATCGCTGAGCCTGGGAGGCCTGGTGGCTGCGGCATGTCGGCTATTGTTTGCGCTCCTGGCCAGGCCATGGCCAGACTGCCGGCTGTGCCGGGGGCGGACTCACCATCGCGGCTGGTGCCCATCAGCTGGTCCAGCATGGCGCGCATCTGGTCGGCGGCCGACATCGCGGCAACCTCTGCTCAGGGCCCGCCGATCAGCAGAAGTCAGCCTGCCGCAACATGGGCCAACACGTTACCGCACCTGACAGCTGTGCTGCTCGCTTTCGCGATACTGACTGACACATCAACTGCATCTGACAAGTGCACTGCTCACTCCTACAACACTGGTCAACACATCACTACATCTGACAGGCATGCTGTTTACTGTCACAATGCAAGCTGACACATTACTACAACTGGCAGGTGGGCTGCCCACTGTCACTGCATCAGTCAACAGATGACTACATCTGACAGTTGTGCTGCACACTGCCACAATGCTGGTCACACCTTATTACAACTGACATGTGTTCTGACTGTAATTTGTATGCAAAAGTGGTTTAGGCTACAACAAAAAACATGTTACAACTCAGTATTAACATAAACAAAAATATATGCATTGGATCAACTCAGGAAATGCTCAAATGTTGAGCAAAAACCCATTTGGTCCCAAATTCTATATTGTACTCTAATGTCCCAGCAGGTTCATGGACAGCTGAAATCTGAGTTTGTAAAATACAATAGTTCAAAAGTGGTGGCAAGGTATAAACAAAGCTGCTGATTTTGTGGAAATACTGTTTCAGCACTAATTTATTTCAGGGCTCAAAATCATGCAATCATCAAAAAAGCTGCCCATTTTGTGGCAACTGAAAACAATTATTTCAGCAATCCTTATCACTGGTATCTAGCATCAAACACATCAAAATATTTGAAGATCAGGCAATGAAAAAATGTTTGTGCAACAAGGAAAATGCAGAGGAGATGCCCTTTTAAGTTATGACAGATGTGTCGAATATAAAACATTACCTAGATCTAAGACAAATTAACTTCAGTTATGTGCCATAAAACCAAAGCATTCATCTGCTTTCAATGACAACTGACAACCAGTAACTAACATTATTTTAAAATATCTGGCCTTGATACACAATCTTATATGACTGATGTCCTCACATGCTGTCAGGTAACATTATTACAATTGCTGTTTGAAAGAGACCAGGCTAAAAATTTTGCCTCACTTAGCCAGGGCTAACTCTGCAAAAATTATGTTCTTTAAAGCATGAAGTCAATAATTAAAAACACAGGGAATGTGTATCACCAGGCCTTAAACAAATATTACAATGAGGGTGTAACAGGCATGTGTGTCATGTCACATCTTTCAAATAATTTGTGACACAACTAAGAAGTTTAGCAAAAATATTATCTATGTTGTCATGGTAGCTAGGTAGCTATGTGCAATGTTAATCAGTTACTATTTCTGAACTAGTTATACCATCTTGATGCATCAAGGGCAGCAGCCATTTTGATGCTGATCATTGATTGCCTGCCCAGATGCTTAACAGGACATCCTTATAACTGGGGTGAAAAGATGATCAGCGAATGGTCGATTATCCATCCCTGCTCTTGTTAACCTAGCAAGTGTTTCCAGCTGTCTTTGTTGAGATACCAAGTGCTGTTGGTAGCTCAATGATAATTTTTTTGTTAGACAGGGAGGTCAGTGATCAGCCTTCCACTGCTCATGCATGGGTAGCTGGTAGGTAGGTGGGTACATGGATGCCAGCCTGCAACAGCTGGCAAGATCAGTCAGCAAACAAATTTTGGTCAAGTTTGATCCTGCCCTATAGGAGGATGCCACTTCTCTGCTGCAAGCAGATGCAGATATTTGATGACCAGCAGAGGGAAAGTGGCAGCTTCTCAAGGCTTTCCAGACAATCTAATTTGCATTATCAACTACTAACAACTCCCTATTGTTAGAAATGGACCCAGAAAATTTAACCAGATTACCATCTATCATTTGCAATACTTTTACTTGTACCAATATTGCAGCATTTCAAATCATCAAATATATCACAATGTGAAAATGCCAGTTCAGTCTACAAAGCCACCAGATTGACTACTGGTGTATCTGGTGCATTGTTGTAGTATGCTCGATATTTGTGGGCATCACATAAGCTAAAATGGTGGAACAAAGCTTTTCATCATGCTTAGAAGGCCATAAGCATGCATAATTACAAACTGCTGATTTCCACCTGTTTTTGAAGTCACTGAGATTATGTGTGGACATTCGCTGCATACTGCTGCTACATATTGGTCCCACAGTGCAGTTTAAAAACAGATTCACCAGGAATGTGCCTTGTTCCACGGATCAACACCCGCCCTAATGCATCATGAGCTGCCATTGCTGAGGGGAGATCAATTCCAATCACACCATTCGGTGAACATATTTCATCTGGCTGAGAATAACGTGAGGCATGAAATCATCTAACCTCAATCTTGATATTCTGAGCTTTAAAAAAATAGTGACGTCGGCAACCACAGCACAACCACTTCACAATTCACAACCACAAGCATGCAATGCAGACAGCGGCCATCTTTTACCAACGCATTTCGCCGCGCCCGCGCCACACCTACCGGAATCTTCCATCCACGATGGACGGACTATGCCGCGGCTGGAAGAAAATGCAAGTATATCTAGGCACCACAACAATGTCTGTGATAACCACGAATATACTGTCTTCACGGCAGTTGGCTCAAGCAGAAACCTCGAGGCGACGACCCACGCCACACTGTCCCCTGGACGCAAACAGATGATACTAAACAATTCGGCCCGAAAACGAAGAGGGACTAAATGCAGAGCATTAGGACTAAACGCTACCTGGCGACCAAGCGGCCGAACCAAAAGCTGTTGACGGGTCCATGCTCCGAACCGGTGGTACCGATCGACATGAAAACCTTAACCATTCAATGCCGTTTCGTTAATAACCGATCCGTTCCAGATTATGGTGACCTTGAATTTAGGTCAAAGGTCACCAAAACGGCCCCACACCACCAAATATGGATGCAGACAACCCCATGCTCCGAGATTATGCCATTGATTGGACATGAAAACTTTGTCACTCGATGCCACTTGCTTGATAAGCTTTCCTTGCAGAATATGGTGGCTTTGGGTCATGTCAAAGGTCACTAAAATAAAAATAAAAGCAGAAACAGGTTGGCAGATATGCGTCAAGTCGATAAGGCGCACCCATTAGTGAATGTTCCATGGTGATCGGCGCTACAGACTCGGAGCATGTGGTTGTCTGCAACCAATTTTGGTGTTTTTGCATTTTGGTGACTTTTGACCCGACTCAAGGTCAACATGGTTTGAAGAGGATATGATATCAACTATATGCATCGATTGGTGGAGGTTTCATGGCGATGGGTGCCATAAACCTGAGCATGGGGTTGCCTGCAAACTTATTTTCCTATTTCTTTTATTTGTCGTGACATTTAACCTGACCCAAGACAATCATACTCTGGAAAAGGATACGACATCGATTAGGCACATCGATTACTGCAGGTTTTCTGGTGATCTGCATAGGCTCGGAACATGTGGTTATCTGCAAAACATTTTTCCTTTTTTTATTTTTGGTGAACTTTGACTTGACCCAAGGTCACCATGTTCTGGAAGAGCAGGGATATTGAGTAAGTCGCAACCAATTGGTGAAGATTCCATGTCAATCGGTGTCATACCCAGCCAGCATTCCCAACTGGGACCCACATGGGCTAAAAGTGGGGGCAACTGGGTTAATATGGGCATGGGCTACAGGTGGGCCCTTTCAACTGGGCCCAGCTGGTTCCACATGGGACACCCACATCGTTTCATATTTGTGTATGCCCCAAAACCGTTAGTGCCTTGTACCGTTCCGTCAGAATTTATCGCGTCAAGAAAACATAGCTCGCCAGGAGCGAATGCTTGCATTGGTGGGATCTACGTGGGCCATATGTGGGCAAGCTGGGCCCATGTCAGCTTGGTTGCCGGTGGGCTGGTATCTAGTCTTAATATGGAGTCCAGATGGGCTGCCCATATGTTACATGCGCAATCAAGTTTCCACATACACAATATTGATTGCATGCCAATCGTTTTTATTGTCTGGGTTTACCATGTCGTGTACAATTATTGTAAAAATTGTACTGCTGCCTGGACTGGGGTCCACATGAGCTGAGCACGGGCTAGCTGGGCTCATGTCCATGTAGGTCGCGGGCGGGCTGGTATGTGGGCTCCACCTGGCAACCCAGATGGGTTGCCCTACGCTACTGTGTCTGGTGCAGGTGCATTAGCTTGTTTCCTTGTGCTCCCGCATTGGATTTTTCCTTATCATGTACAAATGAGTACATAACAAAGGAGAGCACACCGGTTGGGTATCATCTGGGATCTAGGTGGGTAAGTTGGGCTCATGTCAACATGGTCCACAGATGGGCTAGTTTTTGGGATTCATGCTGGACCCAGATGGGCTGCCCATATGTTACACTCGCAATAAAGTTCATATACACAATTATGTGTATATTAATTGCATTTGTTGTTTAAAGGTTTTACCATATCGTGTACAGTTATTTACATGTGCCACCTCCATGTTCCCGTCCATGTAAGGTGCGGGTGGGTTAATATTTGGGCTCCATCTGGGACCCAGATGGGCTGCCCATACGCTACCATATTTGGTACAGGTACATAAGGGTCTGCTATCTTGTACTCCTACGCTGGATTTTTCCTTATCGTGTACAAACGAGTACATAACAAAGGAGAGCAGTACGAGTTGGGGTTCATAGGGGATGCATGTGGGCAAGTCGGGATCATGTCAACATGGCTGCAGGTGGGCTAGTCTACGGGGTTTATGTCGGACCCAGATGGGCTGCCCATATGCTGACATCTTTTATACCAATGCATTGGTTTTCGGACTTTGCTCTCCATGGTTGGATATTTTCTGATTGCGCACAAGCTAGTCTGCAACAAGGGTGAGCGGCATATACTCAGATCCAAACGGGCCGCAGGTGGGCCAGCTGGCCATATGCCAGCATGGGATGCAAGCGGGCTGATGCCCTGGGCCCATCTGGGACCCAGATGGGCTGCCCACATGCTATCACATTGACTACGTGCGTAATAATTTTCGTACCGTGTGCTCCCTGGTCCGTTTTACCATGCCACGTACCAATAAGAGGGACTGCTGGCATAGATCTCATTCGCACGGACTGCGCGTGGGCGAACTTAGCTCACGTCAACATTGATCGATTCACCTGTCATGTCACTTTAGGCAGTTGGGTGTGTTCTATGCTGGAAGTCTGTGCGCTGAGGGCATGTAACGAGCACTCTTTTTACGTCCCAATGGTTGATGGATCATTTGCTCGCGTTTGGAGCTCCCGGGTGTCTCCTGGCCGGTCGCCCGCAGGGATCTCAGCAGTGGCGAGTGGGGGTTCGCTGACCGGCACCTCCGCGCCCCTGAAGGTGGTGCGGAGGTGCCGGCCAGCGAGCCTGCTGGTGGTTTAGTGATTGTCGCATCCGGCATGATAACAGGGAAGTGTATGTTTGCGTAAGGGTGCTGTTGTCGAGGCGATTTCGTTCAAATACATGGTGCATAAACTTTGACCTGGCTTATTATCGATGACATGAAGCAGTCTGCCTGGAATTACGGCGGTCGATCAACCAGATGGAATTTGAAATCGCAGATCGATGAGACCCAGCTGGGGCCCACTGGGGTGGTTAAAAATGCCCCATCTCGGCTAGCTATATGGGTCCCATCGGGGCTGGTTACATGGGTCCCAGCTGGACTGGCCCATGTGGGTCCCAACTGAGTTATCCAGGCGGGTCTCAGCTGGGCTGCCCAGGGTGGGTCACATGTGTGTCACAGCTAAGCCCCACAAGGGCCCCACATGGCCTCCATGTGGGACCCAGTTGGTTGCCCATGACATGTTCGCATTGGCCCGAGGTAGCAAGCCCAGATGGACCCTATTCGTTTGCACATCTCGGACACACATGGGTCACCATTGTAAACGCTGGATGGGCCCCATGTGTGTCCCAGTTAGGCCCCACATGGGCCCAACAAGGGTCACCCATATGGGTACCAGGTGTTAGCCCATGGCATGCCCACATGGGACCAAAGTGGGCAGCCCAGGTGGGCCCCATATGACTGTCCAACTGGGACCCATATGGGTCCCAATTGGACATGCTGGCTGGGATAGGCTCGAAGAATAGGGCTGCCAACAGGTTTGGTCGGCCGTTTAGTCCCTTCACAAAAACCGAGGTACCAGGCAAGCCCCGCATTACTGCATTCTGGGTAGGCGACGCTGTGGCGTCATATTGAGACTTAAGTATATGGCACCAAGTTACAAAGGCGCGAAAACCCTTTCCTTCGCGGGCTGGTTTAAATATAATATACCCATAAACCGAATTGTTTTCAATTTAGCACCTTCAATAAATAATTTTCAGCTGGGAAATGGCGTTGGTTGGCACCAGAACCACAAAATTATTGCTGAAATGCGCTTTCAAACCTGCCCCCAACAGAGAGATGGGGTAACCCATTCACCAGTGATTTACTCCAAAGAACTCTAGTCGGAAGTACTTAGAAATAATGGGCGTAGAGACAGGGGAGCCAGGGGCCATGCCCCCCCCCCCCCTCCCCACTTTTCAAGTGGGGGCGAGCAGCAATGTTAACTCCCTCACTTTCCCGATAGGGGTTGCATTTGGCTTATTTTTGCACTACATTAAACACGCATGCCGATTTACCTAGTCTTCCAGCCATCTCCCTTAAGATGAGTCATCTTTTTCGTTTGGCCGTTAGCCATCGCTTGGCGTTACAGCTGCAAGGCCGACGCCGCACGGCCTGGAGACTGCAATGCCGAGCGTCCGAGGCTGTTATTGCCATGACTTGCGAGCGCGCGTGTTCAACACCATATCACGTAGTTTTTCTTATCAGTGATCAACTCTGACAGCAGGATCTTGAGCATTTTAAGACGAAAATGGGTTAGCCATGTTAATACAATTTTAAAAATTAACCCCATTTCATCCACAATCTACAGTCGGGGAGAACTCGACGTCTCTGAAGAACAACACGGAACTGGGGTCTATGCAACAACTTTCGGACTACCTGCGGTGATCAGGGATGTTGTTGCGTCAATGAGAGTTCCTGTGCTGATCCGGGGCTAACTGCGTGGGTCAGGTGGCCTCCCATATCAGGGATGGGAACAATGTGATATGATACATCCTTCTAATGGCCTCCGGATCGACCAGGAGATCCCGCCCCGTGCCACCAGAATGATAGCCAGAAGACACTTCGCGATAGGACGGAATGACCCTTTAGCCCTTGACCGGAAACGATAATGAACCCCTGGTGTTCTATTAAAGAGGCCCCTTGCTCGGAAGGAAATAGGAGGCATAATTATTGTTGAGTAGAGTGGGGGTATTGTCATTAATGAATAGGGTGGATCGAAATGAGCTTAAAGAAACGAGCAAGATCATGCCATGTTTGCCTGAGAACGCTCATTTTTCAGCATGCATTATTGAAACAAATTACATCAAAAGGCTTAAACATGCCCGCCCGCAACCTCGAGAGCGGGGACAAGGATGGTCTGGGTTGCAACTTCAGTAAAACCGAAAAGTTTCGGCCACTGCAAGTGCCACCAGACGGCGGGTGCCGTGTTAATCTGTCTTCTGGATAGATAAATAGCTGCAATAACACGAAAAATAAGGATTTTACGTTCAATCTTCCAGTCCAACCACCAGATTCCAGCCCCACTTCACGGTACTTTAAGAGCCAATCTGTTCTTTTCATCAGTCTTAAAATTGCATACGTCAAATATGCGCTCAGACTGCCTTCTTAATGTAGGATCTCATGTCACGAAGCGTTCAAGGATACTTTTTTCAGAGCGTCCTCATTTTCATCCACCCGTTGACCACAACTCAATGTTAGCTGTTTGACCGACGCCGCGCGGCCTATGGAGACTGCGCGCCTGAAATCGAGGCTTGTGTTTCTCAGATTTTCGAGTGCGCATGCTCAAAATTGCATCACATAGCTTATATTACTATTCGATTAAAATGTTTAAAGGCAATCATTTCAGAAGCGTCATCATTTTCGTCCACCGGTGGACCACGCCGAAATATTAGCTACTGGGCTAACGCTTCGCGGACTATGGAGGTTGCAACGCCTGGTGTCGAGGTGTTTGTTGCTAAGATTTGCGAGCGCGCATGTTAAAAAAGATGTCACATTAATTGTATTCCCAATACATTCTGACTGAATGGTGAACATTTTCAGACAAACATGGCTTGACCATGTTAATATACATTGTTGACCACTCGATCTACAATCAAATTTTCACCTTCAAATTTAGATCAAACATATCGATCCACAATCTAGATTCGCGATGTCTTCACTGTCTGCAGGACCCAGGTAAAAATTTTGACAAAGCTTCTGAATTCCATCTGTTTAGAAAGAGTCAACCATTGTTAATTAAGAGCGCCGGTGATTTCTTCCAAGCAGTCGTTCAACGCCATATTTCTGCAGTTCATTGACCTCAAAATACAAACAGAATTGAGCGCATGGTAGCTCCTGGTTCCTGTTCTGGTTACAATGTGAAAATAACAATAAAACGAAGAAAGCCGTGCCACCTGTTAACAACTAAGCTATATCCGGGATTTTGGGAGGGATCACCATAAGATGGGCTTTTGTCAACATTGTGTTCCCCCTTGGCAGGGCTCTGGCTACGCCCCTGCCCACACACAAAAGCAGATCAAGTCGTAAGCGTTGCATGATGGGCGGTGAAGCGTCCGTTGGGCAAATTCATACCTAAGGCAGACAGCTCCCCGGAGGCTATTTTTCTGCGATGATGTGGTGTGTGGGAAAATAATTCGGAAAAAGATACTATTGCAGATGTCCAACACATGTTTCATACACCATGTAGCAGTAACGCTGATCCAAAAGTGTGCATCAAAGCGGCCATACGATCAGTTCGCAGTTAGTCATGCGGGAGACATCCGGGCCAGGGCAGTGGCCACCGACGACGGACAGGAGCAGGGCCCAGATAAGGAACATATGACAGATGGGCGTTATGATGTGGCTTGATTCTCAAAAGAGAATCTCCAGTTTTATGACTTTCGTCACCCTGTTTCTAGCAGCTTCAAGATCCCGAATTTGTTCCCGCCTACAATGCTGCGACAAGTGTTATCTCCTGAAAAGCAGCCAATGAATTGAAGGCGCATGAAAAATCTGTTCACTGTGAGCCATCGATCCACTTTCAAAATTCTCACCAATCTATATCCGGGCCGAATTTTGGCATCCACACTGTGGAGGAAGATGCTTCCTCAATGACCCAAAATGCCTATCCGCTCGTGGAATTTTGCCGTCCTAGGAAAGACAAGGTTAAAATGGACAAATAATCTAGGGAGGCTGGATAGCCTTATTTTCCAAATGACAGGTGCATCGAATAGGCAAGATTGTGCACCAGTGAGAAACATCTCTAGATGCATATCTAGCATAGCAGTCATGACATTTGAATAAAGAACGATAACAAGCTCCATCTCTATCCCCCGCCCCCGGTCATTGGGGTCGTTTTTCGCTGTCCAGAGAAAGTTCCTGAAGTACACCCTGAGCTTGCCCCCCCCCCCCCCCACACTTCTTGAAACGTTCCTACTCCTATGTTAGAAAAAGTCCGTTTAAAACAGTGCAAAATACAATAACAAAATAGGGTGTGGATGAGAAACGGCAGACCAGACATGGTTGCAGCACCCTAGGACGCGCATTGAGAAGTTGTATTGCACATCCTGTAGCCTCAGGATGCAGGGTCAGGGTGGATGCAGGGTTGGCCCGCTCTTATGGGGGTATTGAGTGGTGAAGCGCGGGAAGCGTGAATGCAGAGTGCACTGATTCAGCTCAAGATAGCATATTTTTCTGCCAAATGGGACGATTTCTGGGAAGTTTTGCAGTTTCTGCCAGTCAGAGTCGTGGCCCATATCTCAGCTGGGAAATTATTTTGAGGATATATTAGGGTATTAGCTGGCATTCACGTCAACCTGTTTCGGTCTTAGAATGATCAGTTTTATTCGGAACGGAGCTTTGGAAGAATTATGCCACGCAGGTAAAAACCCCGACGCCCGGCATTGCAGTCTCTGAAGGTCGCGCGGCGTCAGTCCCGCATTTTATGCTAGGCGGTAGCAAACGGGCGGATGAAAACAACATTTCTGAAGGAAGTACATTTGAACGTCTTGGGATATCCACTGGAACGCTTAGAAGATGTTTCGGGTACGCTTCACTTGCGCGATTTTCAGATGCATAATAGAAACAGATTAGCGTTCACAGCACCGCGAACTAGTGCAAGAATTTGATGCTAGAATTCAACAAATTAAGATAGAATATCTGTTTTCCTGTTGCTGTCGCTATACATATATCCCTTCGGAGGAAAGGCTCAAATTCCAGGACTGAAATTTACGCCGCATTTCAATTTCTGAACGGTGCGAATTGATTTAAAAAGACTTTGGGAAGTATTATTTCACGATGACTGTTCTCGGGCGCCACTCGCCCACCGTCCGATATTAACTGCAGTGGCCGACGCCGCTCGGTCTCATGTGAATTACGATCCTGGCTATTGGTGTTTTGGCTCCAAAGATTGCGAGTACGCAGGCTCAAAGCTGTTTACGTGATTTGCTTCACACGTTGATCCGGAACAAGACTGAACGACTCGTTCGTGTTGCCTTTTTTCATCTTTGGCCCCCGAGGGTGAACCATTAGGGGGCATGTTACATTCGGTTACAGCGAGGGATGCCGGCCGGCTGTCATGCCGGCGATACAGAGGCGGGATATCCTGGTCGAAGAAGAAGCCCTTATAGGGATACATTATACCTTGGTCGCCTACCTGATACCGGAGGCCTCCTGACCCGGCCATTTGTCCTCTGATAGACGCAGAGGCCCTCATTTATGCAGAATATCCCTTATCGTCGCACGTGCCTTATGACTGGCATCGAGACTACAGTTCGGCATAACGGGCCCCAGGCTGAAATGGGACTGGAAGCCATTCATTCGTTACTGGACACCTGCCTGACCAAGAGCCTTCGATTGTCGCATTGTGGACCCACATCATAAACTCTCATTTCCCCTTTCATTGTCAGAGGGCCTTGACCACCGCAAGAGGCTCCTGGCTTTCGCGGTCCCGTCCCTGTCCCTGTCCAGCAAATGTTGCCCTTGGCGACTCAAAGCCTGTGGGCCCCTGACCAATTAACAAGTTTTCATTGCTTTAGGGGTCCCAATCCGTGCAATTTGCGGGTTCCGACCTTGCCCCGCTTGGGAGATGGCTTGGGAGATTGCCCCGCCCAGGGCTCAGATCGACACGAAGCCGACTGTTCGGTGTTGACGGTCTTTGACCGAAGTAGACACTCACTTGTCCCAGGGTGTCTCCAATCGGTGCAAGAGGCTCTCTGACTGACGTTTGATGGCTCGGCCTCACTTTCGTGCCCTCCAACCGGGCACTTGATCGTCGGTCCCGAGGAGCCTCTCGGCTCCTCTGCGGGCTCCTCGGACACCGTCACAGACCGACTCCGGGCATTTTGTCAATACCGGACCTTTGTTAGACACCGTGGTCCTCCCTACTAGGGAAATGTGCCCAGCCCAGTCCAAAAGTCCACGACCTAAGTCTGGAGTATTATCTAGTGAAGAATCTTTCGCGTGTCACGATCGTTAAGACTTCACCATAGGGGTGTAGCTTTCCAGAATAGGATTGACGAGGCCGAGGGGGAAAGCCTAGCAACAAATGCACTAAAGAACAGGATACTTTCCGAATTTGACCCAATGCCTCGCAACGACGTTATGGAGTTCGAGTCTCCCCTCCCCACCCACACACAATAGGAAAATACGGCTCTGTTGTAATACAGTTTCCTGCTCTGTCACGGCCAAAGCTGTTGCTGTTGGGTATCATGATAACCTGGTTTGGGCTCGATCGTCGAAACCAGGTCTCGGTAATCGACGGAGGGTCGCTGTTATCTGGCTGCAGACGTTGTTGGACGTGTACGGCCACGGGGACAAAGAGTGTACGTTGATTTGCGTTGTTAGTAATGTATGCCATGGAAATCCCGGCTGATAGACGCAAGGCGGGGTGCAGGCGCATCACTCCCGTCAGGTATGGTCGAGGTGGCGATTGTTGATGGTCATGATCGGAGGATTATTACTATCGGTTTAGTCGGCCGGTGTCAATCGCCAGGTGTTTCCATTTGCTTCATCGAATAGTGACGTTGAAGCGGAGGCTGACGCATTTCAACGGTTCCTCTGAATAAAGGCGGCTCAAGACCTGGCCACGTTTTTGGGTGCAAATATTCCATCGCTTTGTGTCATTTTCTGACAATGCGTCGTTGCAAAATAACGCAACTTGCTGCAGTCTATGTAACTTCAAGCATCGCTGAATAATGCCAAAACACTTTCAAACAGCACGAAACTAGACCATTGCCAACAACAGATAGTCATAGTCAAACACAACGGAATCGTGTAGTTAAAACATGCAGTTTGCAAGAAAATAGAGAAAAAAATCAAGTCAACACGGTGCGACCGCGGAGTTTTAAAAGTGGGACTAAGTCAGGTGCACTCACTTGGACATGATATCGCAGTTTCCTATTTTTGTGTCGTGTGACCTGTGACTTGTGATCTGTGAAACAATCAGTAAAAGCTCTGCTCAAATTCTATATAATTTGGAGATTCTGATTGCGATGTTCTACATGTACTTCGGCTCCAGAAAGTTGAAGGCGGCCAAACTCGTCGTCACCATCTATTCCGTCCGTAAGTTGAGTGCTTCCTCCGATTCTCATCTGATTGAAATATATTCCCTTCTATTATAAGCGTTCGCTCATCCTTTTTTGCAAAAGGTCTATCGATCCCGCTCTGCTACTTGTGCTGGCGTGAAGCCCATCCTTTCATTGGGCTCCCACTTGTACTGAAGAAGCCCATGTTTGAGACGCGGGCGTTCGTTCGTGCTCTCCATCTTTCTCTATCACTCTGACCCTATTAATTTACTGGGGAACGCAACCACACACCACATTAATGCCTGTCACTCACCTTTTCATGGCTGCTCTTGTTAGTTCAGATCCCTTCTTATCTATCCTACCTTGCAATCCCCTAAAATTAGAGACAAGTGTGCTCATCCCCTGATGAACTCGCCAACGCACGAGCTGCCAAATCACACTCCCGCTTCTATTTCAGTGATTTTTTAATCTGGCGGCGCTTTTTCTCCATGCTGACTAGCTGACAAAACACCCTGGAATTGTCACGTCACGTGACCTGACACACGGAGAACACTGGGCCGTGATTGGTGCTGCCAAACGTGCTGACGACAGATCGAACGCGGCCCAGTTCGATGTGCAGGATGCAAAAAAAAAAAATACGCTACCGGTATTCGTGCTCCCGCAGGCCTCCGCGTGGACATTTCGTTGGCAGCTTAAAGGTTGTCCTGTGATCCCATCTGACATCTGACCTGCCTGGCGTGCAATCGACACGTGAGCACGTTTTAAATGTCGACATCGCATCCCTTCTAAATGGCAAATATCGCCACACGGCCCAGTCTATGTGACGTAATGCGTTATGAAGCTAGATGGTTATGTCACCACTCCCGCAGCCGTGCGATCCCTACACACCATGGTCTTGTTGTATCGAGCCATGTGCATGTGCGGCGGTGTCGCGGAACTGCGTGGTTGTGGTGAATTGAGCACATCGTGTTTGAACGGCCGGCCCGCATTGCATGGAAACGGATCAAGCTGCCTAGTTGGTCAGATATTTTGGAAGGTTGTTGGCCACATTCGGGCATATACGACTGAACGATGTTTATGCTTCCGCCCAATATGACACCTTGCTGATAGCATCACTGAAAGCATACGGAGAACACGGGGCAACAGTGGCTCTTGGTCCGGTCGCGTGCCACACTGTGCCACCATCAATTACAGCTCACTTATGTCAGAAAGGAGGACTACCACAGAACAAAACTGAATCCTGCCATGTTGGTGTGGGATTACGCTTGAGTTTGAACTTCCGACGCGCGAGCGTTTGGCGTCACTTATGGCCGGCTGTCCAGCATCGGCACCGAATAATCCTAGGAATACAAGCATTTTGCGCTGTTTTAGTTGCTCCCCACGCTCGGTGTTTGTTCCTCGTACTAAGCCTCTCTCACTCACTGTCTTGCCTCTGTCTCCCGCGGCAAGACCGAGGGAGCCCAAGACACCATGACCCTTTCCACATGTCGCTGCCTTTCCCGCCTTCGCCCCCCCCCCCTTCGCACCCACCGCCCCTTTAAATAATTTCGCCGAGGCTATCATTGGCTTCCATTTTGATACTTCTATTGTCAGACTGTCGTTTCCCTTGACGGATCTGAGCCTGGTGACAGGATCTTTGTGCTGCGTAAGGTGTGCGGAAGCTGTAACATGCTCTTCTGGTGTACTTTGTATTATTTTTTTTCCAATCGTTTATTTTTCTGGCATTATTTCATTGTCCAAGATGTAACTGACGAAGGAAAAGAGCAATGATCGCAATGTTGCAGGTCTTCGGGATTATCCCCTGTTTTTTTTCGTGAATCAGTGCGTTGTGCCGGTTTTAGGCAAATTGCTTGACAATATTGTGGTCCCTTTTTCGCATTGCTTGCGTGCTTGTTAGTTCCCCACTCCCAAACTACTCACATTTCATTTAGGGTGGGGAATTGGCCGTTATTAAGTAAGTAGGGTTTGTTAACCTGCAATTATCTGCGGCAAGAAAATATTAAATTAATTCGATCAAACCGAGCCATCAAAAACTTCCGTGTTTGTAATATCCGCGACGCATGTTTCTCAATGTCATTCTAACTGATTGAAAATGGCTAAGTGCGCCCGTGCAGACGCCCAGTACCGACCAACAGCGTGGTTTGGGCCTCTCTCCGTGCCGGGAGCGTCCGGCACCGCTTCAAGAGGACCGGCACGGGCAGTCGATCCGCGGCGCCGAGACCGTCGGGAGCAGCTCCGCCGGAGCGAGTGGTGGGCGCCAGGGTGCAGCGTGCGGGGACTGAGTGCCGTACTCATGGGCGCTCGCGCAGTGGGTGATCCGGAGTAGAGGAACATAACAAACGTCTCCATGCGATGCTGGCCAAGCTCAAGCAGTGCCGGTCAGCATCCTACGCTGCAGGGCTCGCTGCAAGACCGGGGAGAAACGCCACGCGCATCAGCGCTAAGCCAATGGCAACGTTGCACCGCCGCTCCGTCAACCTTCGTGGCCAGGCCCGTGTATTCGCTGATCGACCTACCAAAATGGCCAGGGCTGCGGAGCACGGCTTAAGTGCAGCAGATGGCCAACGAATAGCTGCATCCTATAGCCTCAACGAGACCATAGCACTGCGAATCGTGCCCTTGGACGATAACAGTAGCGCAGGCAGAGTAGGGGGGGGGGGGAGGGGGGACAGGGAGCATGTGTCCCGTAGGTTTCAAGGGGCCCTTTCGGGTCCCTTGAAACCTACGATTGAGGGCCCGACTTGACGGCTCGGTGGGTCCGAAAGCAGAGGTCGTATTCAGGGGCCCTCCAATGCTAAAGGGCCATGCGCGCTGATCCGGACCCCCTGAGTTCATAAGCGTCTAAATTTCGGTCAGACGCCAACGCACTGCCAACTCCGTGGCGGCGTGGGTCTGGGGGCTCCTTCCAAGCAGGGACAAAGCCGGAGCGAGTGATTCACATTGGTCAGGGCCCCAGCGTCTATCAGGGCCCCACAGTGCGTAATATGGGCCCTGTGTTGGCAACGGACCTCGATTCGAGCCGAGACAGTGTTCGAGAAGGCCACAAGAGCCTGGAGGGCCCATTGGGTCTGATGATTCAAGGCCCGAAAGGAGGGTCTAAAGAAAAGAAGGGCTGGTCGGAGTCCTATTCATGAGCCCTGGTCTGTGCGGACGGGCGCTCAGATGGCAGTCATAGGACCCTTTGCGCCGATCAGGGACCCCCTCAGTCAATATGGGCCCATACGTCCGTCAGGCACCGCCAGTACTGCGCAGTAGTACGCAGTAGTCCGTGTTGGTATCGGTCTGAGAAACTACTTCCCGACCAGTTACAAAGCCGGGGCCGGAGTTTTACACTGACCGGGACCTTGTACCTCTCAGGGTCCCACAGCGCCGAAAAGAAGGTCCTGTGCTAACAAGGGCTCCTAGCCAACAATAAGCAGTGTTTGATGAACCCAGAGGTGCTTGGGCGGGCCCAACGGAACTGACTATCAAAGGCCCGGTTGGAGGGTGTAAGGGCCCGAAGGACTGGCTCTAGGTTGCATACAGAATCGTGGCCGGTAGGGCCGTGACCCAAAATATCAGTCGGAGGTCCCCTGGCACCGTTTAAGGACCCACTGAGACAGTACAAGTGTCTAAGTAGGCCAGAGATCACGAACACCGAACAGTTGGCTCCATGTCAGCCAGAACACTGGGTGACCCATTTCCCAAGCAGGAGCAGCGCCGGGGGTCACGATTTACATTGGTTTGGGTCTTGACACCGTGTTTGGGCCCCCGTGTGGGTCAGGGGCCCGAAGTGCATAGCAGGGAGTTATGTCTCGGCTAGTGGACCCTGGTCCGTCACGGGCAGTCTGAGGAGGCCCGTGGAAGGACCGAAGGGCTCTTCGTGACCAAGGATGAAGGGCCTGATTGGACTCGGGCGCCCCCCCCCCCCCTCCCCCTCCACCCGTAGTTCCGTGAGGGGAAATGTCAGTCTGAGGGTTTCTACTAGAGCCCTCTTAGTAGAGTTCTCCATCCCTACTGCACAGGGTCTCGACACGTTGTCAGACAGTCGGCACCATGTCTGTCTGAGCCCTTGAGGTCGATTTGCCAAGCGGGAACGAGGCTGGGGCCCGCGATTTGCAATGCTCAGGGACCCTAACACAATGAGGAGCTCCTGTGTCGGTCAGGTGCCACAGTGCCTAAAAGGGGTCATGTGGCGTCAAGTGACCCCGAGCCGGCCAAGAGCGGTGTTTGACGGGGCCCGGAGAAGGGACGAAAAGGTCTCTTTGAGCCCAAGGAATAAGGACCCTACTGGAAGGTTGAAGGACCCAAAGAGCTGGCTTAAGGCTACATTAAGGCTCGTGGGGCCGTTATCTCAAATGTCAGCTGGGTCGCCTCTTGCACCGATTTGCCACCTTTTTTAAAGATTTGATCCGAACGCCCTGAATGGATGGATTTCTGGGATCAGAGCTCACGCTAAGCAGTGCTTGTTGTGTGAGCCCTGACTCCTACCATCCGATCGCGCAATTCCATGTCAACGGCAGAATTTGGTGGCGAAAGCTTAACGTGCCGCAATGCTCGGCACGGTCCGTCCTGCCCTCTGACGTCAACTGACCTTTAGCGCGACCGCTGCCACCGGCCGCAGGCCATACCTGTCAAGGGCAAATAGCGAGCGCCCTAAAGCGACTCGAACCCACCCCGCCACGGGTGGGTGAATCGGAGGGCAGGTGCTCTAACCAACTGAGCCACCGGGACGGACAAACGGACGGACCTTTGAGATAGAGCATTCCTCCGTTTCGGCCAGAGATCACCAACACCGAACAGTCGGCTCCGTGTCGGTCAGAGATCAGGGGGTCCACTCCCCAAGCAGGGACACGACCGACCCCGCGGTTTACGTTGGTCGGGGCCCCTGCAACAATGCGGGGCTCGTGTATCATTCAGGGGCCCAAAGCGCGTAACATGGTATTCTGTGTCAATAAGTGTTCTCGAGATTTGTCAGTCAGGGGGATTTGCTCGACAGGGACGGAAACGGGACACCGAGTGACAGGGGGCCTCTTGCGTGGGCCGGGCACCCTGACAATGAAAGGAAACAAGAGAGCTTATGATGAGTGTTCACACTGAGACAATGGAAGGGTTCTGTGCCGGTCAGGTCACCCAGTACCGAACCGTGCACCCTCCAACACAATTCCAGCGTGGGCCCATCAAATAGAACTGCAGTCCACGCGCCAATCATTGGGCCACCTGCGGCGACCAGGGATACCTCAATGAGAGTTTCTGTGCCCATCCGGGTCGACCGCGCGGGTCAGAACGCCTCCCGCGTCAGGGAGGGGACCAATGTGATATGACGCATCCCTCTAAGGGCCTAAGGATCGGCCAGGGGATCCCGCCACGCGTCGCCAGAATGGCAGTCGGAATATATACGCGGTGGGACGGAATGGCCCTTAAGCCCTTAACCGGGAATAATGATATGCCATCAGTATTCTTTTCGAGGGGCCCCTCTCCAGAAAAAAGCAATGGGAGGTTTCATTATCGTTGAAGTAGAGTGGATGGGGATATGTTCAGAAACGAACGAGTCCGTCCCATGTTTGCCTGAGAGCGTTTATCCTTTTGCAGAATTAACTGGTAAAAAAACTTATCACAAGGTTTGAGCCTACCACCCCCCAGTCTGGGAAGCAAGGACAGCGATGGCCCGGACTGCAGGTTCCGTCAAAACGAACAGCGTTGGCCACTGCAAGCAACAAGCGGCGGGTGCTGTGCGCGCGAGAGTGATCGTCGTGGAACAATGCTTTGGAATACCTTTTGAAGAAAATGTTTCATACAACTTTGAGGCTGTTCTCTGAACAGATTAGCGGCTACATCAACACGAAAAAGGAGGTTTTCTTTCACTCGTACAATTCTACCACTAGATTCCAGCAAGACTTCGCAGTGCTGTACAGGTCAATCCGCACAATTCACCAATCTAAAAGCGCACAGGTGACATATACATCCGACTACCTTCTAGATGCACAATTTTATGTCCAAACCTTCAAGGGTACCTGTACAGTCACTAATGAACTTGTGTTGGACGTGCTCTTGGCACTTGGAAGTGAGATGTTGTCTCACAGGGCCATCTGCTGCACTTCCGTCCATACGCATAGGCCCTTGTTTTTGGACAGGGACTTGAGTGATCTTCCCGGCACGGCCTGCGCGCGCGGACTGTTCCCCGGCCTGTCCACACGTGGCTAGCTGTATGCCTCCCAAGCAGCATCCCAGCTGCCCCGCAGCGGTATTAAAATGGAGAAATGCAGTAGGGAAGACACCAGTACAAGAATTCAACACAACACGAGAATAAGTAAAAAAAGGTAATCTCTACCTTACGCTGGCAGTTGACACACGTGATCGTAACCAGCACTAATCGAGGGACGATGTCTGCATGATGAAGTGCACAGGGCAACAACTTCATCCGTCTTTTATTTTTATTAGAGCCCTTCCGACCAGAAATTATCACTTCAGGACTATGGGATGAAGGAAGATGCTTGCCGAGCTTTAACTCGCGCAAGCGCGTTGGATACCCGGTCGGGGTCCTCGTTCCCACGGAGCTCCCGGCCCACTCGTGGCTGACGCATGCAGCATTGCCCCGGACAAGCGGGGTGTCACCAAGATGCATCATAAGGCAAGACAGAGGATAAGGCGGATGAAGGACGGATGATCAAGTTTATCCAGATTGGCTATGGTACGAGCGTAAGAAATAAGTCATCATCACATAGTCGCGCGGTAACATGACCTTACCGACCATGTACTTGGTACCTGTTCTCCACGAAAAACATCACTGGAGACTAACATGCGTGTGGTATTACCTTTTTTTGTTGATGTTTGTTCTCTACAGGATATGTCAGCATCTCTGACCAACTGAGGACACGGAAGGCGTGCCCTTTCGGACCACTCCACGATCTAGAGCGGAGTCTGGCCGGTGTAACAATGCAGAGGAGCGTCAGTGAATTAGCCAGCACTGCGATAGAGTTAGCGGCAGCGACATTGCGCTGCACGGAAGTGCGTATGAATTACGTCTTACCCCTACAACCTCGCGGATTCAGCCTGCCCTCACACACACGTACACGTACACGCACACGCACATGCACACGCACACACGCTGCAGTAACTCTAAGAAGTGCCGAGTTGCACTTCAGGATTATGGGCGAGCTCCCACCAATAGAAATGTACCTTGTATTGGAAACCAGGCAACGCTTAAAAAACCTGCTGGACAGCGAGTCCACGCTCTGGAAATAACATCGAAAGGACATGCCAATCAACACAAAGGATGCATTCAACATCGCGCGCATTGCGTCGCAAAGGCGTCTGATAGCAAACAAATCCGACGCAAATGAAGCTGTACCCCGGAGGGGTGAAGATCAGAAAAAGGGCGAAAAGGTAAGAAGAAAATTATGACATTTAATAAACATGTCAGCAGCGCACCAAACATATGTGGTTGCATACGCGACAGGCGTGTTTCAAAGCGCAGTCAAGACGGCAATGTATGGTTGAGAGCAGTCGCACCTGACAGGGTCACCTCATGTTGGTGATCCCTTGGAACCGCCTCTTTGCTCTGCATGTCGCTGCGTTCCGGCTGCGAAACTGTCCGCTTACGGCCCCTCGATCCCGTGGGCGACTTCCCCAGGCTCCAAGGGACACGATGGGGCCCTCTCCAACCTCTCGAACGCCTCCCCCGCGTCGGCTTCGGGAAAGCCCAGCTCTCGTCGAGCTCGTCGCCGTCCGACGAAGACGACGACGACGACGACGACGGAGCTCGCGCCGGCGCGGCACTGTTGCGCGGCCGCCGCGTGCCGGACGGTGCGCCTCGGCCGCCACGCGACCCACGCCGGCCCCTGCTCCGCACGGCCAGCGCCGCGCCCCGGCGGTGGCTCGCTCCGCCGTCGACGTCGCCACCTGGCGCCGACGGCGGCGCGCATTCCGAATTGGTCGGTTCCCAGCAGGGTCTGGAGCGTCTCTTTTCTGCCGGGTCGGCCGACGCTCTTCGCTTCGTGCCGCCGCCACTGTCCAGCCTCGCTGGCCGCTTGAGGCTGGGCGCATCTGGGCGGTCGGCCCGCGCTTTTCGCTTTGCGCCACCGCCGCTGCGCTGCCTCGCCGGCGGTTTAGGACTGGGCGTCGGCGAGGACACCATGGGGCCACACTCAGAGGCGACCGAACCGTCCGGATCCTTCTGCGCCGACTGCTCCGGCTTTTTCTGCGGCCCGGTGTCGCGTAGCTTCCACCACCGTTCAAGCTCGTCGAAGCGCTCTGTGACGACCGGCATCCGACCACGCACCGCCACCGAGCGCACGGACGGCATGGACGGCAGCGGGATCTTCAACGTGTTGCGCACGTAGGCGAAGGCGCTCCGGCGGCAGAGCCGGCGCAGTGCGATGGCGCGCAGGAAGTCTTCGCTCTTCCACTTCAGGTGCCTTTCGCCGGGCAGCAGGCGCGACTGCTGCACCCGGGTGAAAACCGAGTCTAGCTGGTCCAGCATGCGGCTCTCCCGCCGCGTGCTCTCCATCTCCTCGTTCGCCCTCGCAACCTGTTCTTCGGCCAGTGCGATCGTGCGCTGCATTACGACCTTACGCAGCCGCACCACCTCCATGCGAAGGTCGAAGATCACGTGCAACGCCTGCTTCAGGCTGGTGGGTATGCTGTACAGTTCGTTAGCATGAGGTAGATCGCGCAGCGCCTGGTCCGGCTCGGGTCGCAATACCACTAGGCGATTCTGACGTGTTGTGCTCGCCTCTGCCTTCTCCGAATCGGTCTCCGCCCTCCCCGTGCAGGCCTCGCATTCAGCCGCGGCGGCGTCAGCCTTCTCGTGGCCGACGGCGGCCGGCTTTTCACCGCTCTCCGCCGCCAGTTTGCTGTCTAGCTTAGCGCGCACGGCCCTGCACGCATCGCGCGCATCCTGCGCGTACTTGGCGCGCAGGAGCGCCACCCGCTCCAGCAGCTGGTTCTGCCGCTGCTGGCCCAGAACCCGCCGCAGCCGGCGTATCAGGCCGACCGAGCGCAGAGGATACGGGTATGCTGTGGCGAGCATCTCAAAGAGAGTCTTCCAGTCACATTCCTTCTGCTCCGAGGATGATGAGCATGGCTCGCGCAAAGCCGCGAATGAGTTCTTCCTCGCCTTGTATGGGCGAGCCACGGCGGGGAAGTTCTTCACCTTGTGCGGGAGAGTCACAGGTGAGTAGTTTCCAGCCTTGTGCGTGTCAGTGGCGGGTAAGCAATTCCTCACCCTCCATACGAGAGCGGCGGGTGCGTGGTCCTTCGCCTTGTGTAGGAGAGTCGCCGGTGAGCGGTTCTTTCCGTTCTTTGACACCAAATACACAGTTTTGCTTGAGGACAACCTGAAAACGGAGTCAGCAAACCGTGAGCTTAGTCCCTGGCACTATCACATGCAAAACTTATCGTTACTGACTAATGTTAAAAACGCACAAGTGAGCAATACCGCAGATGAGTATGAGGTAACTACGAACTATTCTTTGAAGCTATTCCAGCTGACGGGTGCTGCATATCCGCACACTAGCACATTTCGCTATTCATCACGATGTGACGCAAGCAATTCAGCATGCCAGCTGCAGCGCCTGACGTCAAATGACGTATGGTCAGCAGCTGATAACACGCTTATTGCGATTAGCACCCTAAGCACACAATATTTGCTGAAATACACCCGGCAGCTTTGCAGCTTTCTCGCAGTCCAATCCTATTTTATATCCAATCTTTGAAAATTAACCCGGTCCAGGCGTTCTATCTCACCGTCGGCAAAGCCCAAAAGCTCAATAAAATACGCCCTTCCATGTAACGTGTCTGGCTGCAAACTGAGACCAGCTTCTTCTAAGCAGGTGCGCAGCGACAGTCCACCGATGCATATTATGGGAAGAAAACATCTCCAACATGATAATCGCGTAGTTTCATCCCTCTCTGTTTACGCAAGCACATACGCGAAGCACATAAATCATGGCCCTGCTAAGTGATCGCATGTAACCGATCTTGGACGGACTGTTTCGGGGCGGCACGCGCGACCTGGTCACTCACCGCGGCAGCTCCGGGGTGTTTGGGGGCGCTCAAGGGCTTGCCTGCTCTTGGGACAGCCCGCACGTGCACAACGCGTGCTGCGGCGCCGCAGTCCACCACCCTGGCGCCGTCGGCAGGCAGGCTGGAGCCGCCGGCCTTACGTCCATCGATACCGTCCGCAGAGCGGAGTGTGCGTTTTCGACGCACAGCCCCACTCTTGTCCTGGAACGGTCTGCCACCGGCCATCAGTGGCTCTCCAACACGCACTGCATTGGTCAGCAAACTCCATCGCACTGAGTCAGCAACTCTATCGACAGTCCACCGATGTGTGTTATGGGAAGAAAACATCTCCAACATGATCATGCGTAGTTTCATCCCTCTCTGTTTACGCAAGCACGTATGCGAAGCACATAAATCATGACCCAGTGTAAGTGATCGCATGTAACCAACCTTGGACGGACTGTTTCGGCGCAGCACCCACGACCTGGTCACTCACCGCGGCACCTCCGGTGTGTTTGGGGCGCTCAGGGGCTCGCGTGCTCCAGGGACAACTCGCACGTGCACAACGCCGGCTGCGGCGCCACAGTCCACCACCCTGGCGCCGTCGGCAGGCAGGCTGGAGCCGCCGGCCTTACGTCCATCGATACTGTCCGCAGAGCGAAGTGTGCGTTTTCGACGCGCAGCCTCGTTCTTGTCCTGGAACGGCCTGCCACCGGCCATCAGTAGCTCTCCAACACGCACTGCACTGGTCAACAGACCCCATCGTAATGAGTAGGACTTTATCGCGCTTTGCTACTTCAGTATGCTCCCAAGCACTCTCGTCAGTGTTGTGTTTTTCGTGAAGCGTTTTAATTTAGTGATGTACCGTGTCCTGGAACTGCTGAAATAACTTGCGATGTTACAATACAGGACGCCAAGAACCATAAAATGTACATGCATTTGTACTTAAAACTTCTTACGCTGTTAAATTTAGTTAGCAAAAAGACATTCATCACTCACCTCGATTTTTTATCCTGGAAGTTGTTCCACGGGAACAGCGTCGGCACCTCATTCTCGTCACCATTGGGAAAGTGGCAGGAGCAGATTCTTGAGTCACATGATGGTTGACCGTCAACGCCACCCTTCCTGAAATTGACGACAGATGTGCAGTGATGATTATGCTTATAAAAGATGGTGCATCAAATGCCTCAAAAATAAACACTATTTTCTCGCAAAAGTTTTGATACTATTTCTGACTTGGCCATGAGCTCACAGACTTCAGTTCTGGGTTTTTGACATACCTTTAGACCAAACGGGAAGTTGCTTACGTTCCACTGGTTAATATTTCCTCAGGTCCAGGCACAGACTAATATAAATTGTCACACAATCAACAGCACTTTGAGAGCGACCTTAACCGGGTGCAACACCTGACATTTAATGTGATGTTCATGTATACTGGAGGTGCGAAACTAAGCGGTCAAAAAGCATGTTCAAATGTTTGTAATAAAATAGTACCCACTGAAAGGCGGGTCGGCTTCCAAGTGGAAAATATTTCAGCCGGCACGTGATTCGACCTTGCCGCGGGTGTTTACACCTGCCTGAAAGCTCGGGTCGAGGGTTAGTAACGCTTAATTCGAACCACTCTGCCCATGCAAAAAGGGTAACTGCCGTCATGATCTATTGCAAGGCTTATGTCATCGCGTATAACCCTGACCAGCTGTCCTGCACTAAGAGGCAGTCAAATCATTCATAAATTATGCCGGAAAAGTTGGTATATCATCTGTTTTGCTAGATATATGGATCATTGTAAGTAGACGTAGATGAAACTACCACATTTTTGAAACACACCCCTTAAACCGCCTTGCATTTTATCTTCCTTACACGATTTCACGGCGCCTGTGTGTCGGGGAGGGGTTAATGGTAAAAATGCGTGGCGTTATTTATGGCGCGCCTGTAAGAAATGTAACAGATTAGCAGAACGGCTTCTGGCAGACATGTGCTTTATTCTCAAATGGGCGTCAAGCCGCATCTTGCTGTATCTAGATTGATTCAAGCCGATCCTCCGTGTGGAAACGGATGATCCATTTTGATTGGAAAGTTCGTGGGGAATGTTAGCGTGAACGCGGCATCATGACAACATCGTGTGCTTCGAATCTTCTTATATTTTGTGTCTAACTCTATATTGTCTATTCCCGACGTTCATTGTTTTTTTTTTTGTTTCAAAAAGCATATGCAAATGCACCGAAACGGAAAACTTGAATACACCTCGGTCCCGTCGTGGGAGGAATAAATTTAACCAGTGCTTGAACGAAGCTGGATTGTTAGCACAATCTTGACAACATAGAAAAGCGCACATGTGATGCAGAAAGCCAGCTACATACTTATATTTGTAGCTTTCTGTAGCTTACAAGCTTAAGTTTCTCCCATTTGATGTTCCGTGACCAGAACCAAGGCCATCAAATTAAAAAGCATGAGTCGCTGGACCGTATTGCCCATGAGCGACCGAACACTCGAGGCTTCGTGACGGGAAATTTCCGAGCATTTCATTCCTCCAAGCGGCGGACAGTAATTCAGTCATTTGGTGACCCGTGAACTGCGTCGTCTACTACCAAAGCAAAAAGGGCGAGTGGATAGACAAAGCTGAGTCGAATGATGAAGGTTGCGTGAAAATTGACCGAGCAGTTTCGCAGCATGGAACTGTGCGCAACCTTCAAAACAATGTTTAGGTCTTTTGGTGACCCAAGACCTCCGCCAAGGTCACCAAATTATCAAGTGAATTACTACACAAAATATCAAATTCACTGACAACTATTTGTACCTGCGTTTTTCACCTGACGATAGATGGAAAGGCTATCTCGCCTTCAAGACACATCAAATTTATCGGCGTAATTGTAGACTTGACGCGTTTGTGGGAGAAACATGCCACCAGAGGCGTGCAAATATGCAAAGGAATTCTAATCTCGCTGTGCCGCCTCAACCATTACTTTACATCTGATGTTCTCCAAAATATTTTCGCAGCTTACGTTTCTCCACGTATATCTTACTATCTTTGCGTATGGGATGGCGCGACAAGTGACAAATGCAGGGGATTTAAAAAGTTAAAAATGTTGCCGCCAGGACTGTCTCTAACAGAAAACACAGCCAGCCAGCCAGCAATGTAGGCTGGTCTGGGCCGATGACTTGGTGAATAAAAAGTAAGTGCTGAAAGTGTTCAAGGCCCGAAGATGCAAAGTACCCCCCCTCCCCCCTCGCCATCCAATCTTTTTTGAAGCCACGCCCCTCTCTTTCAATGAGACAGACTCCTTCCTCCATGTTAATGTCTCTCCACCAGCCCAGGTGCCGATTGGAAACCACCAAGTGTGTTTTTCCTAATCGTGCCACGGCGACTTGGAGCCGCCTGTCTCTGACCGCCACTAAGTCTTCATCTGACCTTTGAAGGATTAAAAATTCGCATTTCATAAAGCTTATGTTTAGGTCATGCGCCTTAGTTTTAAGCCAACGCTTGTGTGATTGCATGCCATCTGTATGTACGTACATGATCTTTTTCCGTTCACCGTTACCACTTCGTACGTAGCTTGCAGTTTCTAGTTTTATCGTATCGTATTTATCGCACCGTATCTTGTCATATCGTATTCTTTTATTGTCATATTTTATAGGCCAGTTTGCCACATCGTATTTCACAGCATTTTTCGTAGAGTCTCCTCTTATCGTATTTCTTTTGTAATCTGTTGCCTTGCGTTCCATTGCCTTCTTGTCGACCATCGTCAAAAGTTGTCATATCTTATGTCATTGTCATAGGACCGCGACTAACACCATGGGCCCTCTGGCATTCAGGGTCCCATCCCTGTCCCTGTTCAGCAGATGATCCGACTCCAAACCCCTTGCCGACACAGGACCCTCTACGAGGCATTGTGGGCCCCTGGCCAACACAGGGGCACCATGTTGTTGCAGGGACCCCGGCCAACATAACTAACAGTCCACAGCTTCATTCCTTCCAGGTAAATGTCAGTGTTGGTCTCAGCATTGACCATTAGGCACCGGCACCAGACCCGGCTTAGACCATTTCATGGTCTGGGTGAATGTCAATGCAGTAGATTTCACTTCACTGCATGGCCAAATCTCACACTGGGGCCTTTTGAATGGCATGTGAGGGCCAATACTGCTGAAGATGACTTACAGCCATCCTTTTGGTCCCTACAAACCCTCAAATCACACACCTAGTTGTTTAGACTTGTGAAGCCATTTGCTTCTTGTTTTTTTCTTGTTTGACACCATCTGCTTCTTGTTTAGCTAACCAGGATGTTTGGAGTCTGGCACACAGTCTATGAATGCCCAGTTAACCTATTTTAGTCACTGAAAATCAGCATACCATAGACAGATCCAATACATTCCAGAAAAGATGCAAGATGTGGTACTATAATTTCTTCCTAAGCAGCCTTTGCAGTTCATATGGTTTCCTCATTCCTTCATTTGCCAGTTTTTAAACTTTGATTGACCTAATAGTAACAGTGACAGGCGTAAGTACCATTGCATTTCATGTGTTCTAATGTTCTATATACATTCTTCTCAACATACCATGTAACTAGACCTATGTGGTGGGCTCTGGTTGGAGGCTGGACAAGGTCTAGGATCAATGCGGTGTGGATTGAGTTGTGATATGATTAATTTTCTTGAAAAAGCAATGAGGCAGCATTAAGACAAGCATGTCAATGAAAATGACTAAGAAACAACATTACATGGATGAAAATCAGAACAAATTCTGTAAAACAATCACGACATAAGTATAAACCTTGGAACATCCATACATGAGGCTCAGCCAGGACACAATGAGCTAAATTTTTGACTATTTGGTAACTTTTTGGAGACGGCATTCCTGACAAATACTTTGGCAACAACTTTTTGACACTTGGGCTCGATAGGTTTTGTTACTAGTGATGACTGCATCACACCTTGCTAACAAACACCACCTGTACTTGTGAATTTTCACCATGTGCCCTGAAAATGTTGCTGGGATGTCACTTCCACGTTGCATATAATTGGCATTCTCTGTATTTTCATCCAAGCTTGTGTTTCCAGATCACAATAGTAAAAATGGTCAAAAACAGTCAAACTTTAATGCAAGGCCAAGGAGCCCAAACTTTTTGTATACCACTGGGAATGACAGCCGAGCTGCTGAGAACTTGCCAATCAGACTTACCCACAAATTGATCTCACCCACTTGCAGTGTGACTTGGTGTCCTCAGGGAAAGCAAAAAAAGAGCACTCATCTGTTGTGCTGCTGTGATTACATTCTTGTACAAAGCAGCAGGCCATGATAGATACTTAGAAGTATTTATCCCAGCTGAAACATTAACCACAGGATTTATATTAAATGTGAATACACTTGACTCTGCAGTATTCATCACTTATTTCACCAAAAGCTTGGGCAATACTCAAGGATAGCAGAATTCAACAATCAAAGGCATAGTGATGGCCCAGTAACATCAATCATATAAATAAGAATGTACTAATAGTCTTATTCCTCGAAGAATAATTACGAGAATGGAGAAATTTCGGTCAGGGTGTACTTTCCTACCTGATGTTACAAAAGGGCACTGTACATCAATCGTTGTTTTTAAGGCAGAACATATCATAATTAATCGCAAAACACGGTCAAGGTGTACTTTCCTACCTACCGTTAGAAAAAATCATTTTACACCATTCGTCGTGTTTAAGGCATGACATATCGTAAATAATCTCAAAACAGGTAGAATCATGCTCCTACCTTCGAATTTCAATAACTTCGATGGCGGGCCCCCGAGCGCCGCGCGCACCGCACCGCCTGGACTCCCCAGCGCCATTTCCGCGTTGCCGTTGCGTAAATACAATATTTCTGCGTACCAAGAACTGTACAAAATGTACGGGACCAAAGTAAACCATTCGTCATGTTTAAGGCAGGGCGTATCGTAAATAATCACAAAACAGGTAGATTAATGATCTTAGCTTCAATTTTTTTATAATTACGATGGCGAGCTCCCGAGCGCCGCACACACACAGCACCCGCGACACCGGCGCCATTACTGCTCGGGTCACATTACTGCGAACCATAAAAATGTACCGGGACAAGGTAGCAAGAATCCATGAAATTTGGTCCTCGACGCCAACGGGACCATGGGTTGCGGGGGGATTGGGTGGGGAATGTAAAGCAAAATGAGAACATGGCAGCTAAATAAAAGCTCACTATATGGCACCTATATATGGCATGGAACATGGATGCCAATGAGATGCTGGGTTGAAGGGGATATAGGGTGGGGAGGTTAGGTTAGGTTAGGTTAGGTTAGGTTAGGTTAGGTTAGGTTAGGTTAGGTTAGGTTAGGTTAGGTTAGGTTAGGTTAGGTTAGGTTAGGTTAGGCTAGGCTAGGCTAGGCTAGGTTAGGTTAGGTTAGGTTAGGTTAGGTTAGGTTAGGTTAGGTTAGGTTATAGGTTAGGTTAGGTTAGGTTAGGTTAGGTTAGGTTAGGTTAGGTTAGGTTAGGTTTGGCTAGTTTAGGATATGTTCTGGACTATTTTGGCCTGCGTGTTTCATAAATGTACCTAAACTCGATAAGAAGCGGTTTTGGTTGCTTTATTTTTGTTACCTTGGTCCCGTGCATGTTTTATGGTTCTTGATAAGCAAAAATATTGTGCTTTCGCAACAACGCAGAAACGGCGCTTGGAAGTCGAGGCAGTGCGGTGCGGGGCGTGCGGCGCTCGGGAGCTCGCTATCGCATTTATGAAAATTCGAGGGTAGGAGCATGATTCTATCTGTTTTGAAATTATTTACGGTATGTTCCGCCTTAAACACGACGAATGGTTTACCTTGGTCCCGTACATTTTGTACAGTTCTTGGTACGCAGAAATATTGTATTTACGCAACGGCAACGCAGAAACGGCGCTGGGGAGTCCAGGCGGTGCGGTGCGCGCGGCGCTCGGGAGCCCGCCATCGAAGTTATTGAAATTCGAAGGTAGGGGCATGATTCTACCTGTTTTGAGATTATTTACGATATGTGCCACCTTGAACACGACGAATGGTGTGCAATGATTTTTTCTAACGGTAGGTAGGAAAGTACACCTACACCCAAAACACGTCATCTACACTCTTGCCTTAGAACTTAACTAATTACGATACCGAACATCCGACCGCCGCGCACACAAGGCAGCCGCGACACCGGCGCCATTACTGCGCGCGGTTACATTACTGCGCATGAAGCAGCATCAAGAACTATAAAAATGTACGGGGCTAAGATAATGAGAGTCCGTGGAATTTGAGCGACAATAACGAGGCTCTCCACATTGCATCTAAAGCATATTTTCCCCGAGCTGAACCATACCCCTGCCACATTCATTCCAGGCATAATATTGGGCGTAAGCTTAGTAATACCCTCATCGGGGTATTTGAGCAGAATGTCGTTTTAACAAATCCATGTGATCAAAATGCTGGTTTGGCTCATATGACCGATGTCCATTTACTCTCTCAACATCTCGGGACATGCATGGCCAAATGGATAAGTGTTAAGGGTCAGAAGGGAATAAAGTTTTCAAAGTGGTGCAAGAAATGCTAACTTGACTGCATTAGTAGAGGAATTGTGAGGAATAAATTATCTACCAACCACACTGGGAGTATAAAAAGTGTCATTTCCGCGGCATCCGGTCGGCAGCCTTTCGGCATCTGTCACATCGTTGAGACGTTACGTGATTTGCTTATGCGCCAGAAGGCCTGAGTGGGCCGAGCTCATGACCGCCAAGAATCATACACAATCAATAAATCCTACGAGCATCTGCTTAAGCGGCCGGTGACGAAATCAGCTTGCATCAACGCAAAATCAGGCGCGATCAGTTTTTCAACCAAGCACCGAGGCCGTTATGCACCAAAATTAGAGAGTCACTGACAATCCCACCTTCGGTAGGGAGAAAGCGACATTAGCGACCTCTCAAATCTAAGATCCCAGTTTACCATAATGAAAAACTATTCTTTATAGTTGCAAGCTTTCCTAAAACAAAGAAATGTAAATCTTGCATTGGAAAAATAGATCGGAGAACGTTACGCGAGCCTCACGACATCGTCCTGTTTCATAAAGAGCGATGGGAGTTTCCAAAAGTTGTTGGAGATGTGGTGGTAAAAGTAGCAACTGTTAAAAAGATGACTGGGATGTGTTATCATATTACGAAGACATTTGTTGCGTCGCGTTTTCCCGATCTCATAGGTAAATGTGATTTTATACGAGATGACGCGGATGTGCTTCCAGTACTAACAGGCGTGCGTAAGGCATACATCCTGGAAACGCTGGGAGTCAGAGTTTGACTGTGTGTGTGTGTGTGTGTGTATCTTTTGGTGTTTTCTGTACCTGTACGTGCGTGTATGTTGCCAGCGTATGTGGTGCATACACGACTGATGTATACACGGCGCATTTTGACGCCGATTCAAGAGGAAGAGGAAGATGAAGATCTGAGCTCACCAAGTTCAGTACTGCTGGTAAAATCGCATGCGCTCTATCTTCTGGTAAAAGTTTCAAGTAGATCGGTTGGGCTGCTTCCGAGTTTGAACTTGGCTACAGTGTCCTGGAGTGGTTTATGCGGTATTTGAAGGTGAACATGGTGACCTGAGGTCACCAGTCCCAGGACGGCCGGTGAAATTGCATGCGCTCTATCTTCTGGTTAAAGTTTCAAGCAGATGGGTTGGATGGTTTGCGAGTTTAGACTTGGCTGTAATCCACCACAGTGGTTTAGGCAGTTTTTGAAGATGAAGATGGTGACCTGAGGTCACCAGTTGCAGGACGGCTGATAAAATCGTATGCGCTCTATCTTTTAGTAAAGGTTTCAAGCAGACCGGTTGAATAGCTTCCGAGTTTTGACTTGGCTGCAAATCATCAAAGTGGTTTAGGTGGTTTTTGACGGTAAAGATGGTGACCTAGAGTCACCAGTTTCAGAACGGCAAATGGAACCGCATACTAGCCTCCATTGGCGCTGGCTTGAAGAAATCTGGCCACTAGCTCCGTAGTTTGAATTATGCTGCATGGATGGCGGTGAAGAAGCGTTGTCCGGACAAGGCCGGTGTGCACGATTGTTGCTGAGGGCCTATATTGGCCGGGCCCCTGGAACGAGGTGGCTCTGTGCATCCAGGCACAGAGTGCCTAACAGGGGGAGCTTGTGATGGTAAGGGGGTTTTAGTCGATGAGAGGCACATTTTGCTGAAGAGGAACAGGATGGGACGCTGAAAGTCAGCGAGTCACTTGCATTGATCGAGTTCCTCTTGCCTGGCATAGCATGGAAATATGAGAAATGACAATGCAAGTCCATAATGAGACTTTAACAGAGGCCCTTCAGAGCCCCTGGACCGCACCTCGTTTGAGCCGGGAACCCGATGATCCTAGCTGAGGCTCGTACTGCGATCAATGTATGTGCTTGGGTGGCGTGTTTGATTGTCATAATTATCCTTAAAACCTTACTGACTCCATACTTTTTTATCAGAGCTCACGCGAAACAGAAGTATGTGCTCCAGAGGTGACCTTGCTACGTAATTCCAATTATGCGGCAGATTTTATGGAAAATCTGTATGCGTTGCAATACTTGGCACGGTCCCTCTGTCTTTTGACCTCGCCCCTCTCCCCCCCCCCCCCCCCCTGATATTGAACGGCTGCTGCCACCGGCTGCAGACCATCGAAGTCAAAAGTCAAATATCAAGCGCATATACACGCGGCCAAGATCGAGAATGCAGATGTCCACCACACACCGCCACCAATCCTGCGTGATGAGCTCTGATTGGGTCCCCCCCCCCTGCCTCCAGTGTTTGATTATCCTGGATGTGCCCCTGTGAACGCGTACATAACGAGTTGAGCCCATTTACCGACACGAATGGGTTGGGATCACCAGGAGCTGACACGATTTAAGCTGCCGAGGCAGCACAAGCCGCTGCTTAAGCACAAGTTTTTGCTTTTAATTCATTTTGGTGATTGTTTACTCCCTTCCACCTGTAATCGCAGGATCAAGCGCTGATGTCTGATCGGTTCGCTATACCAGATTTTAACTGGCGTCATGGGTATGACTCGTTCTTTTGGTGATAAACTGGCCGTTTCATCTTGTTGAATCAGTTAGGATCTTTTTTGGGAACAGCGAGCCGCAGTTTTTACCAGGCTCGAATGATGTGATATTTCATATCACCAATCAATTATCGGATGATTAAAGCTTTTGAAGCGCAAGGGCACAAGAGGATCGGCAATATTCACGAGCCGGCCGGCAATTGCATGTGATCCCGGATCGAGACGGACTGGTTCGGTCAGTGTGTTGCTGCGACAGACCCTTAACCTCAGAACTCTTCTTCTAGGGACTTGCTTTCTGTTCTGTGTATAGCTTGTCGCGGAGATACTAGTCTCAGATGAAAATGATAACAAAAATGTCGGAAAAGGCGTTACTGGTTTGGTCAACAGGAACCTTGAGCTCCACTGTGCATGTCGTGCGTAGCCGTGCCATCATGTGATTACGACGATTATGACTGTCCCAAATACGCCAAAAATTGAAGATGTATTGTTGAGAATTGAATATTGAAACTTAGCCATGCCATTGAAGATCAGCCCAGGACAAGTGCAAGCAACATTTAAGTTGATACAGTTGTCTTGACGATGGTCGTTTTATAATAAGGAAGAGACAAGGTGAACGTAAGCATTCGTTCATCGCCGAGGCAGAACATGATTTGGTGTCAGTGGTGAAGACGGTAACGCGCCGACACCAAAAATTTAAAGGTCTTGTGTTCAAAGCGGGCTTATCTGGAATTGTTCTGTTTGTTCCGTAAGACACATGTTGAAGGGCTTGCTTTCAGTTGATGCATGCTATCTGTGTAATCAGTGTTATCTATCAGTGCTGCCGGTGCTGGCTTCCTATCAGTGTAATACAACATTCTGGACATACACCAAGTTGTCACATGACATTACGCTACATCTCATGACATGACAAGCACGTCCATAAACTGATACCCCTGACAACATGAGATTCTTTCACTATGATAAATGACAAGATAAGCGCCACCGTGATGACGACCGAAAGAGAGAGAGAGAGAGAGAGAGAGAGAGAGAGAGAGAGAGAGAGGGAGAGAGAGAGAGAGGAGAGAGAGAGGGAGAGAGAGAGAGAGAGGAGAGAGAGAGAGAGAGAGAGAGAGAGAGAGAGATAGAGAGAGAGAGAGGAGAGAGAGAGAGAGAGAGAGAGAGAGAGAGAGAGAGAGAGAGAGAAGAGAGAGAGAGAGAGAGAGAGACGGGGGGGGGGGGAGAGCACGGTCGATGTGCACACTACACTTTATTAGCTCGGTTGTGAATATTGAAAATCTTTCTTCATGCATTACAACACGATGCATGTCAAGAAAGCTACTCGCATTTGGCACAATGTCGTCAGGATTTAGGGCTAGCAGAACATTGGTCCCGAAAACATGTTTCGGGCATGACCTAGCCGACACTTGAGTCAACGTGTAATGTGAGGGAAGGTTCACCTCAAAGACACGTTCCTCTACGACAGCCGCCGCCCTGCTGACCGTGGTAGGCGGCAAACACTCGAGGCACGGCAGTTCTTGTGGCTGCCCTGCTGATTAGGGTCCGTGTTGATGTACAAGTACCACGCTGTTTGTACGTCTGCAATCGCCATATTTTGCTCGATATAAAGGACAGTAAATTTCTCAACCGACTTCAACCCACGCTATGTTGTTCGCCTGCGGACTGTCAGGCACGCGACTAGAGGCGCAGTGTCTGCTTCTGCTTTCGGGATGGACGATATGCCCCTCCCCTGCAAAATAGAGCATAATCAATTCAGTCCTTGTGTCGGTGGTTTTTCGCCATCTTAGATGTGATCGACGTGGCAGTGGCTATAAAGGAAGATGGAGCTAGGAACAGAGTCAGAGACATTCGTTTCCAAACATCATCCCTAACGCGGTGTATTTCTGGAGCGGCAGCCCTCGGGGCCAGGCTCGCAGGATGTGGTCGCTTCAGCTGATGGTGGTGTCAGCCGTATACGCGCAGGGGCTTCTCTTCCAAAGTAGCTGTTCCCAGAGACAGCCGGCTTCCCGTGGGAAGGGTCTTGGAAGGGAGGGTCTGACTCCGCTGGGTCGACCTCAAGAGCTCCTGTCCCCAGAGCAGCTGCTACCAGATGCGCCCATCTTCAGCTTGACTTCCTCTGATCGGCCAGATGGATTTCGAGCTTTGGGATCGGCTGTTGAGGCGGTTCGGCTGGGAGGCCGTTCGGCGAGAGGCGTCATCAGGCGCGGCTGTTCTCGGTCACTTCGGAGATGAAGGCGGGCGAGAGGCGCCATCAGGCGCGGCTGTTTTCGGTCACTTCGGAGATGAAGGCGGACGAGAGGCGCCATCAGGCGCGGCTGTTCTCGGTCACTTCGGAGATGAAGGCGGACGAGAGGCGCCATCAGGCGCGGCTGTTCTCGGTCACTTCGGAGATGAAGGCGGGGTTGATGCGGAGCGCGGCGGCCGACAGCCGCATGCGGCGCTGCCTGTCCGCCGTGCTGTCACGGCGCATCCCAGGCGGCCACCGGCCGGCCACCCGCATGGCCTTGCTCCGTTTGCCCCCGAAGACCGTCACGTCATCCTTGTTGTTGACAGCGAACGCCCTGCCGACGGGCCTGTGTCACGAGAAAGGCCACGAGAAAGGCCTGAAAAAGGCCACTTAACGAGAAAGGCCTGAAGACACCTCGAAGTTCTCAAGGGCCCTGCGATCTGTTGGCTAAAACCAAATGTCTGAACAGTGCGTGCGGCGCCGTTCCGCGAGAATAACGAACCGCAACACACGACTCTCGGAGAAGGGCAGCACGAGGCAGAAATGCAGCGCTAGCGGCTCGTGACCAACGGGAAGGCAATCAGGTGCCGCTTCACACACCGCTCAGCTTCACAGCGAACCCGAATACTCACGAGAGTCTAGAGAAAGGCACTCCGAGCACCATGATGTGGTTTCCGTTGTACCAAAAGCGCCAGATACCATGGTGGTCACCACGGCTGTCCATGTCCCAGAGGTTGAGGCACTGTTGGCACAGAATGCTCGGTTTAAGTGCTTCCTTTATGTGCTTCAGTGCACACCCTACAGCTCACTGCGCACTTGATGTGCCGCAGCGTGCACGGCAAGTGAACGGGTGGCTTCGTACGTCCCTGCTATCTTTCATATATATATATATATATATATATATATATATATATATATATATATATATATATATATATATATATATTCATATATTCATATATTCATATATTTATATATATATATAACATAATGTAACTATATATATATATTCATATATTTATATATATACATATATATATATATATATATATATATATTCATATATTTATATATACATATATATACATATATATATATATATATATATATATATATATTCATATATTTATATATATATATAACATAATGCAACTATATATATATATATATATATATATATATATATATATATATATTTATATATTTATATATACATATATATATATATACATATATATATATATATATATATATATATATATACATATATATCAAGCTTCCTTATTTCGCATGGTTCACCCGTTCGATGGGGTCAAGGGGGGCCAAGTCGGGCTCCTGCCATAATCAACGAAACTCTATGTGTTTTCGAGAAGGCACCTTGATTCAAGTGGGAGCATGTGGTCACTGATGTTCATGAAGTAACGTCAGACCACCTGCAATCGCTGCTACGGCCTTGATCTTTGGTGACCACGAGGCTACAGTTTTCCTGCACGATAACATTTGTGTACCAGGGTCAGCACCATGAATAACATTTTCAAGATCTGAGCTAACGTCACCAGAGCGTTAGAAATTCGGACGCTTATGCCTGTCATTTTGTGTCATAATGTGACTATCGCGCAGATTAGTTCGCCAACAAGCTCGCAGCACGTGCTGTGGCGATAATGACGTCCAAAAATTTTGACGCGTTTGCCCAGTGCTCGTGCGCAACACACGGCTACAGATGATGTTCATTATGTTAGCTGTCGCTGCTCGTCACCATTAAGATCACCGTATGCTGAGGAACGAACCGAAAATTAATTGAAAAAACGCGGAGAACCGAATGTCTATATTCTGATTGACGATATCACGCCTTCAAGTGCGTACTTGTACCTTGGTGACCCTCGAGCATACAAAATTGAAACCTGCACGCTGGTCGGGAAAATTAGGTTCATTTTGTGCAAACGTCCGTACGATCTTCGGAGTCCCTTGCTTTAAGATGTACGTCGACTGCATCAATCCGTTAGCTAGATCAAGCTCACAATGTCGTTGAACAAAATTATGTGCCTGCCGTGCCGCTGCTTTTAACAGGTTTCGGAATCTCAACGGCAGACGTATCGTGCTATACCGCAGTTCAAATATAAACTCATACCTACTTCATTCGTCTGTGTGTACTTCATGCGTATGCACGGCTTTACACGCACCGGTTGTTAGCCCTGCCTCAGTGGACACATTTTCTTGTCGCAAATTATGCACAAATTTCGTGCGAAGAAAAACGTGGCAAAAAGTCGAATGGATGAAAACTGAAAACATGCCAAGCTTGGAGTCTTTCACGCCTTAGTTGTTCACCATGATATTCAGACCCGTTTTCATTCTGCACGAAGTCTGCCTTTCTGACGACGCCACGTCTCGGACACTAAAAGGATTAATGACACGAGACTGTACTCACCGTGGCAACTTTCAACCAGGGCTCCGTGTCCTCTGGGCCATACATCCTCAGGAACATCAGGTATGTCTGGTTCTGGAAGAAATCACGACACACGCGTGACACCCGCAGGGGCGGGAACGGCGCCAGTGCATACTGTGCCTACTTTACACCTTAAGCTAGTCTGGACACGTCCGGTCCAGACCACCGGCGTCGTGCGTGAAAAGGTGTTCACGCATTACGCATTGTAATGCGTGAACAATATAAAACTAACGTGCACCAAATCGATCACAGCGTGATCACCTTTTCGTCGACGTGACCCATATCATGTGATGACATAAATGTCACGGTGATCGACAGGGGCGCTTGTTACCTTTTCTGATAATGTTTGAAGTACATCGGTGCCGGTTTTGCACTCGCTTTGATGGGGGGGGGGGGGGGCTGTAGGGTGATGCGACCACCTTAAGATTTGCTGAAAATGTCTCTCTGGCTTGTGCAATGACGTAAACATTTTCTGTAGCCTGTGGTGCATCGTGTTTTGCGCCACACCAATGTCGCGGACCACACGTGGTGAGCCGACATGGTTACATAACGGATCGTATATCATAAATAGAGGGTCTAAACGCAAAAAAAACTACACGGCAATGTACGCGAAATCGGGCAAAGAATGTGCCTGTTCAGGTTTTGTTTCGCACATATGAGCGTGACCTAAGCATATGAGTGTGCAACGCCGAAAAATTTCATTTTCGCGGAAATTGGCATTGACCTGATATATATTTCGGGATCTTGTTGAGCAAGCCCCGCTGATGTTTTCTGTTAACCGACATCTTTTTAGTTCGGAAAAGGCAGGGGTCGCATCGACCGTTACTAGTCTGCGTAATGAAAACCGGCGAATCCAGGAGAGCGTTAAGCGTGTTGTCAAGAATGCGGACTGTTCCGCATGCATGTCTTGCCTTCGTATCGGAAGGGATGATGCGCTTGCAGGAGGTTGAGTTGGTGTGAGCGTCGCCATCCAGTTTGGTGCCGGTGGTTACCAGCTCGTGCAGTAGCTTCTCGTATTCATGGAAGACCATCCTTTAGGAAAGAGCGAATGCCAGCATTCATGTAATCACAGTTGAGCTACATCACCGTGTGTACCTAGCTCAAAAGCTAAATGCTGTATGAAACGAGAATAGTGATGTCGGGATGCATTTTTTGATCGAATAAACGCTTGTAATAAAAAAACATGCGATGATGTGTAATTTGAGATAGACACTCTAGAGCACATATTCCCACTATGAACCATATGCCGATCCAACCTGAGAAAGAAACGTGCTACAGCATTGAGAGTTAGAGATTCCTATGGCTTATATGGAATTAAAACTCATTGATGCTGGTGAATGAACTCGACTGTACTTTACCGGTACTCTTGAGCGGTCGGGTTAAAAGGCGCCTTTATGAGAACACAATAGCTGATTGGTGAAGGCACCTTCTGCGCTCATAATGAGTGATTTGGGTGACTGCAGCAGCCCGATTCCCAGCTGACGACAGCCAGCTCATTTTCAAAGTCGACAGAGTTTTAGCAGCGCGTGCAGCCACCTGGTGAACATCGTCTTGTTTGGCTGGGCCTTTACCACACCTGTCAACGTCTTTGAGCTTCACGTCCGGAATCGTGTTCAGAGCGTGGTCGTAGAAAAACGCGAACTGCATGCCGGAATTGACGTGGTTTCCCACGAAGCCGAAGTGGTAGGTCCTCGACACGTCAGGAATGATGCAGTCGCGCCCTCTCCGGATACTGCCCAGCCTCAGCAAGACGTCCCAGTCGAACGTCTGCAACATGCAGGTGACACGGCTCTGGTGGTTCTCTGCGGTGCTGTAGCAGCGTTCGGAAGAGGTGCACCGGACCATCATAGAGTGGAGGCATTCGCCAGGCGAGAATATGCTCTTAAAAAATGAGGAGTGGAATGCTAACGCGCACGTCTTTATTTGAAGTCCATGAGAGAGAGGGAGGGAGAGAAAGAGAAAGAGAGAAAAAAGAATGAGAGAGAGCGATATATATATATATATATATATATATATATATTGCGTGACATATATACAAATATATACAAATATTACATATTGCGTGACTGATTGGCATTTATTGCAAACAAATCACATTCTGTGTCCATTCCATTCGCACGGATATAAGTACACTCCTGTGCTACATGATGAATGCCGATAATCTTGTACAGCACATAACGTAAGCAGCATGATAGAAGCGCGCGCATCTCACCTCCCAGTCTTCAGGCCATATCGGAATGACTTCATTGAAGAAAAAGCTTCGCTTCAGCATCCATCCTAGTCCGGGTAGAGTACCAATCCTGAAGCAGCAGAACGCAATGCAGTTTAAAGTCATGCGACGCGCGCTGGTGCCATGTCGGTAGGCAAAATAAAACATCCAGCGCTATCAAAGATGACGCACGGTCCACGACAGGCAGTGCGTAAAGCTCTCGAGATTCACGTGGCTTGGACCATGCATCAACTCAGCATCCTCGCCGCCTCAACAGTGTGGAACAGAATCCGGAGCCGTGTTGGTTTACGTTCTCGTCGACCTCTTGACACTCCGGCTGAGGTCACAGAGGTGGCAGCACGATCTTGTCTCTCACCGGTATAGCATGGCTGGATCTCCCACCGTGTGCTGGTACCCATGATCATTCCAGGCGGATATGCAGTACAAGCTGACGTCCTTGTCAAGTAGATGGTGCGTTTGTTGGAAGTAGCTGGAAGTATGGGACATGGCGTCACCCAGCGCGCCACATTGCCGGGCCACGAAAGCCCAAAGGCGGCATACGGACGAATGGCTCGACGACGAAACCGCCGTAACTCTTGCGTGCTATCGCAATACCACACAGTAAAGTGGTAATACGTGTTGGTAACGCACAATGATAGCCGTCATTGGCGGAGCGAATGCTCGCTTTGCGTGCATAGCAACACCAAAATCCATGTGCCGGTCACGGACCTGAGAAAATCTGGTGCCACCTCCAGATCTTCTTCCAAGAGGACGAGTTTTTCAGCATCCGGGAACATGTTGAATGCTTGCTCTATTGTATATCTGGAAAGCGGGATCACGTTTCTGCTGCAGGATGTTGCGGGCTTGTCGCAATGCCAACACTCCATGTCAAAGAAACCAGGTGGTCGCTCCCTCCCAAGCATTTTCTTCCAAGTTTTCCTGGTACATACAATATCGCAATCGCTTTACGCCCATCGTATATGCATTGCTTGAGAAACGAAACAAATCAACTACCTGACACTGGTCACCCAGCGATTCGCCTTCTCATGCGTAACGCTCCATAGCAAACCTGTCATGCATATTGTCATTAGCCTACGGAAGATGTGCATTTATTTTCGTACAAAGCGCCCGTCTCCACCGGTGCCCAGGCCCGACCACAGAAGCCACTATACGAGGTCGGGCCCAAAGAACTCGTCCCCGCCGGTGCTTAGACCCGACCCCAGAGGTCACTACACCAGATCGGGCGCGGAACACCCGGGCCCAACGATGCCCAGCCCGGCTCCAGAGGTCACTACACGAGCTCGGGCGCGGAACGCCCGTCTCCGCCGGCGTCCAGACCCGACCCTAGAGGTCATTACACGAGATCGGCCCGGAGCACTCGGCCCACTGACGCCCATACCCGACTCCACAGGTCTCCGCACAAGACTGAGCCGTGGCAGGATCGCCCCGCGCACGTGGTGGTCGTGCTTCCCGCGGCACACGCCGCACCTGTAGTTGAAGCCGATGCGCGTGCCGACGGCGCGGGAAGCGAGGCCGATCGGCTCGACCACGTGCCGGTGCAGCCGGATCCCGAGCAGCATCAGCAGTTGCCGCACCTCCGGGAAGTCGCCGTCCAGAAACACCACCAGCCGGGAGAGGTCCAGACCGCGCACCGGCAGCAGCGACGACAGGCACCTGCGGCGACAGGGAGGGCGCTGGTGTGGCACAAGACCGCCGCAGCGGCTGCTGAATGGAGCGTCGCGGCGTTGGAGACAGCAGTTGTTGCAGTGATGGTGGCTTAGAGCGCCGTGTGGGACATGGTAGCGCCGGGTGCCGGCATCGCTGCACAAGCCTGTAAGCCTCGTCCAGCAAGAGACGGCAGGGTTGGAGACAGCAGTGAGGGTATAGCTGTGCAGCTTAGCGGGGTCAGTGCCTTGCCGTCGTCTACCCATCGCGCGGCCTAGAGGGGAAGATGTGGCAAACGCTGGTAAAAATTATGTCACCGTTCTGCATTTTGCAGACTAGGTGTGTTCCAAACTTGGCATTCGTGTCTGGCTGCAAGAAGTGCACGATCCAGGCAGAAATAGTACGCACCTGAACAAATATTGAGGTCGGTTGCTTGCCATTATGACGACGGGGAATTTGAAGAACGTGCCGTCTTCGAACTGTAAACGTACGTCAGAGCTAGGTAAGCTATCAGTCAACACTATTTAGAGCGGGGGCAGTCAAATATTTTAAAAGTCAAGCCGATTAATGCAGGTTCTTGAACTACAGGAGCTGCAGCAACCCGCAATGAGTTTTGAGAGAATATGGGCAATGCTAACAGCTGAGTGGCAAGTCATCACATATTTAACATGCGCGGGCATTTTCAGAACATCCTCTGTTTTATCATCCATCGGGCAGTGGTTAAGTGAGGGACTGTTGCACAAAACAAACGGCTTCGCAGTTGCAACCTATGCAAAAGTGTGCCGAGGTGAACGCACTAGTGGCACAGGCAGGGAGGACAAGGGGAGTATGTGCCCCTGTGCCTTTCCCTTAGATCCTGAGAGGCCCAAAGGTCCCCTCAGAACCGACGATTAAGGGCCCGTTTGGGGCCTAAAGAGCCGGAAGGGCTTGCTGGAGGTCGTGTTAGGGTTCCTGGCCCTATGGGCAGAGACCTCAAACGCCAGCCAGAGTACCCTTTGCGCCGATTGAGGGCACTCTGAACCGACTAGGCCCTCAGGTGCCGGTCAGACACCACCAGTACCGCACAGAGGGCTCCGTGTCGGTCTGGACCGACTAGGCCCTCAGGTGTCGGTCAGACACCACCAGTACCGCACAGAGGGCTCCGTGTCGGTCTGGACCGACTAGGCCCTTAGGTGCCGGTCAGACACCACCAGTACCGCACAGAGGGCTCCGTGTCGGTCTGGGCCTGAGGGCCTATTTTCCAAGCAGGGACAAGGCCGGAACCCGTGATTTACAGCGGTCGGGGCCCCTGAGTGAATGAGGGGCACTTTGAGGCGACCAGAGGCCTGGGGTGCCTAACAGGGAGTTCTGTGTTGGCAAGGGGCCTCGAGTCAACCAGGAGCAGTGTTCGAGGGGGCCTGTAGGTCCGATGGACCCTTCGGGACCGACGATGAAGGGTCCATTTGGGAGTCTATTGGAAGGCTGAAGGGCCCGAAGCGCCCGAAGGGCTGCAGATCACGTTAAGGATCCCTGCCCGTGGGCCGTTACCTGAGATGCTAGTCAGAATGCCTGTTGCACCGAATGAGACCCCCGTGAGACAACGCGGACACTATTTCAGCCAGACACCGCCAGCATCGGACAGGCGGCCTCGCTTCGGACTGAGCTGTGGGGACCCATTTTGCGGGTTGGAATAAAGCCGAGGCCGGCGATGTACATTGGTCGGAGTCCCTGTAACAGTGGGGGCCTACTGTCGGCCAAGAGCCTACGGTGACCGACAGGGAGTCCCGCTCGTCGGCACGTGATCCGGATTCAACCGGAGGCCGTTTTCAGCCGGGCACGAAAGGAGCCTGGAGATGGATGCAATGGGTTCTCGGGGACCGGGGACTCAGGACCCAACTGGAACGCTGAGGGGCCCGAGGAGCTGGCTGCAGGTCATATTAAAAGCTCCCGCCCGTAGGCCCGTGACATCAAGCGTCAGTCCGATGGTCTTTTACACCAATAAAAGACACCTGGGACAATGCGGTTTACCAGAGACCACCAGCACCGAGCAGTCGGCTCTGGGTTGGGTGAGCCCAGGGGCCCATTTTACAGGCAGGGACGAGGCCAGGTCACGCGGTTTACATTGGTCGAGGCCCCTGCCATAATGAGGGCCACCTGTGTCAGTCAGCGGCCCACAGTGCCCTTCAGGGGGTAGTGCGTCGGCAAAGAGTCCCGTGTCGGCTAGAGGACGTTTGCTGAGCACGGACAGGTGCTGGACCCAGATTGTCAGAGGTCCTCTAGCGTTGGTCGGGTCCTCTGAAATGAAAGGTGATACGAAAGCTTTGGTGATCCCTGACTTTTGTTCTAGTTAAAAAAGTTAAAAATAAAAATAAAACGGCGAAAATCGTGCTTCCTCAAAATTAAGCAGGCGAAGAAGTGTATTTAGGGGCCTTTCACCACCAGGGACCCGTCGTCAGCCCTGTGCCCCCCCCCCCCCCCCTCTTACCGAGGCTCTGGCTGCGCCCCTGGCTGGCTGGCTGTGCCAGATGAGGGTTGCCTCGGCCGACTGAGTGGACGCATTCATCGGTCTGATCTGATGCGGATATCCGTCACATCTAATCAAACACATATCGTACGTGATGGAGCGTACCGGTTTGGGGGCATACTTGGTGGGCACCAGGTTATCGCAGTCACAAAGCCCGCGGTATCCGTCATGTTTCTGGCAGAATGCTGCCCTCTCGCTGTGTTCAGGCGTTTGGAGTTGGTCGCACACAGCCTCTGAAACAGAAAATACAGAGGGTAATGCACCCAAGTATGATGTGCTCTAAGAGAGTGTGTATCGAATGTATGATGATGCTATATAATGTACCAGAGAGACAGAAGGACCATAAAATTATGACATGCATGATGACGGCGTAAGAGAATTCCCAGGAGATAACTTTTCAAGAGTGCTGAATGCATGGCGAATGCATGAATGAGTGCAACTGTGGCAAGGATAAAATGTAGGAGCAGAAAAGTTGTGTGCAAGTTACATAAGTACCATGTCTACATAGAGTTTCCTGTTTGCTTATCAACATACCGGGGTCAAAATCTCACAATTCGAAATCAGAACCCCCATTAAAGAGCTCTGAGCTTTGCTATAGTTATAGATGCTCATGGGTGCTACGGCACAACAAACGCTATTTCAAAATTGACTTTCCTTTCAGTTTGCACCAACCTTTAAAGGTCTTCTTCGGTACCGACACAGTCAGTCGGAGCGTGTAGCCGGGGTGGGTCCAGTCCAGCGCGTCCAGGTTGACGTTGTAGCCCTCTGCCAACACGTCTCCGTCTTTGACAGCGACCATGGCGAACATGGAGCGCATCTGCAGGTCCGGCATGTAACTGGAGTTCAAGGCTCGAAACACATCCTCCGCCTTGGAATCCATGGAGAGAGCTGCTTCGCCCTGCGAAAATACGGCGGCAGATATTGCTGGAGTCCCAGGCTGTAACACGGACTACGCCTTGTACCTTTAAGAGAGCTGCCTCGGTCTGCGAAGTGAAGACGGCAGATACTGACTGGAGGCTGGAAGAAATGCTGTGAACCGTTTGAGGGAATAATTCCACGAGACCTGTGACGTCATTAGTGTTATGAAGTGTACCACCATGCTATTGTCTACACTGGCATCACCGGGGTATTGATCACCGCTAAGGCCCGAAATCAGTGCGAGAGGACAAACAGCCCCTGGCCGCGCTGGATTGATCCTTGGCAGCCTCGCCGCTTTTGCCACTATCGGCAACGAAGTAGAAGTTAGTGCGACACCCCCGTGAATTGGACAGTCGAGTCGTTAGATTAAAAGTGTAAAAAGTGGACGTGGCACCGAATCTGGTCTGCAAACGTTATGCAGGTCCTTTGTACCATCCGTTACAGCTGCCTGGTCAGGCTGCGTTAAACGTGGTTAAACTGCGCGCTTGCTGTCGCAGTCGGCAGTCGACAGAAAGAAATCCAAGGTGTGTCAAATGTCGGCAGAAATCCAAACTTATCGGCTAGGTAACGAAATACCCCGAACTGGACCTGCCAAAACTTCGTTTTGATGAGCTGACCTTTTGAGGAGACACTTCAGGAGACACTGGAGTGACATTGCACCCCCGGTTCGTTAATGCAAACGCGTGGCGATTACTATCGCCGGGCGTGCTCACCATTGTGCAGAAGGCGACGATCCGTCCCTTCTGCACGTTGTTGAGGAGTTCCTCCATGCCGTAGAAGGCGCCGTTCGGGTCATGACCCGTCGCGTGTACATCTGCCGTCCTCTCTCCCGAGGTCGGATGCACGACCACCGCGTACGTGCCTTCCATCGACATGTGGGTGCTGAAGTATGACGGGGGTGGCTTGGCATCCAGCTTGTCGCGGTACAGGACCTGCGGCACGGGCGACGAATCTGCTGATGACGTTCGGGTGATGGCAGGAGCCGCTGGTCCTTTGGACTGCAGGTGCACACGGTGGTGGCTCGTCCTTGGAAGGGCCCCACATATTTCTAGTTGATGGCACGTGCGTTTGTAATAACGCTACAAGGTTGCGTACCATGCCCTGACGTGTCCACCGAACGCGGTCTCAAATGTTAACGATTTATGTCGACCGCAAATGACCGCAGGCAGGAGTTTTTAGACTTTACCGGTGCAGATGACGAAAACGTCTAGTTTATCAAGTAATCAATTTCCAATCTGGTGTAACTATCAAACACGTCGAAATTCAGCGACAAATTAAGCTAAGAAGATATCTGGATAGTGGACAGCTATCGCAGTAATGCCAAGATGTGACGGATCGAGGACACCTTCGATAACGTGCACGAATGCAAGCATATCCTGTACATTGTTGCGTCATGACAAATGGACAAATACACTAAGTAAACCGGAGCGCATTTAGCACATACTCTCACTGGAAAATGCGGACGAGACCCGCCATGTAGTCAGGTAGATGCAGCAAACCTTGACCAGTGAACGATCCACTCACGGTCTTCCCGTTCACTTTCACCACGCAAGACCGGGGACGAGAGAGTACTTCGATGAAAAGTTCTTCTTTGACTGCGGCGCCGAGCGAGTCATCCGAAAAGAGATCTTTTTCTTCCACGAGACTACCAGCGACGTCTGTAACGGTGTATGATATTTGCAGCACACTGGTGTTTATGATACAAGTACGAATGGCGGCGATAAACGAATTCAGAACAGGACATGCCGCGCAGATTGAAAGCAGACATTCAACATAAATCAACATCAGCACAATGCGCGTCAGCCTTCTCCTCTCCTCCTCCTTCTTCTTCTCCTCCTCCTCCTCCTCCTCCTCCTCCTCCTCCTCCTCCTCCTCCTCCTCCTCCTCCTCCTCCTCCTCCTCCTCCTCCTCCTCCTCCTCCACCTCCTCCTCCTCCTGTTCACCATCCCACTATCATCATCATCACCACCGTCGTCGTTGTAGTCATTATCATCATCATCGTTAACATCATCGCTACTACCGCTATCATCGCCATCATTGTCATCATCATCAGCAGCAGCAGCGGCAGCAGCAGCGGCATCGCTATCATTATTACAATCATCATACTTAATCCATGCATACAGAACACTTAAAGTGTACGAACGTACTTTGAAGCCTGGGGTTTAACCGAAAGATTGCATACTGGTCACAACAGGTGCAATGTAAATTTGGTTGAGGGCGAAGGCCAGATTTGTGCAAAAGATGTGGCTAATGCGCTGTCTAATGTTATTCGTGTTTCGGTAACTTTATGTGATTGCCGTAGTTTTCTATCGCATAGAGGGATCGAGACAGACATCGGGGTTGAGAAGACACGGACAAGGGCCCAGCGAAGAGGTATATCAGCTACAAAAGTCTGCTGAGGGCCGCAGTTTAAAGTTTTCTGAACGACTGACGCTTTGAGATAAAACGCATCTTTGGTTTTACTCGGTAGAAGTGGTCCATGTTGAGAGAATTCAGGATACGTGTTGTTGTTTTTTTACATATTGTGCTACTCTTCCGGCTCACAATCAAAACATCCCTGTTTAGCGCGAAAGTCGGGGATCCAGCCCACCCCTGCGCCACTTCCCATGCCCAAGTGCATTAATCTACACCTTTAGTAGTGCAAATGCCCTTCTATTTTTGCCACATCCCTAGAGCTGAGTCATTATAATGAAGTCTAGGTTTTGTTGAGGCTGGAGTATTGCATACCTCACCTATGGCTTTAATCTTTCTACCCTGATAGGTCATCGACATATTATCTCGTTCTCGAGGGCCTGCACTGAAACAATGTGGATGATCAGTCAATAATGCCCAGTGCATTCGTGACTTATTTAGCGCAGCCAAGGTCCATGCATAACATCCATAACATTCAATATGCGCTGCAGGGTGTACTGACCTTGTTCAAGGGCGCCTGGCCCACTGGCCAAACTCAGGCCAAATGACATCCCGCAGTACAGCATTATCAGGATCAGGCTCAGCTCTGAAAGAAAGTGCATGGAGGTTAGTACCACCTTGCGCTTATAATAGCATTCTTAGCGCACACATCGCAGGGGGGGGGGGGGGTACCGCGAGCTTTCACCGACGACAAACGTCGGCGCAAGCCACGTGGCATTCTATTTGCTTTCTTTTATGTCATAGACCCTAGCTTGATGGGAACTGTTCTGACACACCACGTTCTTTGTTCAGCATTATGCAACACAATGTTCAACAGAACCGGACAGCCATTAACATACCTGGCTGCGTAGCCAGGACAGACTATCCCTTCGAAAATCTGGCACAGCTAAGTTGATTTCCAAGGAACACGTATCTACAGCACAGTTGCAACACTAGGTTTAATTTTTAGCAGACCTTTGGATAAGATTTTCGGATTTTGGAAATGTTTCTAGGTACAGGCAGTTTACGTGGGAGATATTTCCTGTCGCATTTCCGGTTCGTCTAAATCTTCAGAGACTCGTCCGCGTCATGTGGCCGATGGTGGGTCAGGCCTCAGCAATGTAAACATCGCACTATGCTGCACACTGCGTAGTGTGCTCGCCATTGAGTACATGCATCTATCATTAGGTACTTCGATGTAGCATGATATATCACAACTTACGGATCATATTCCCCATTTGCCTGGTTGCCACAAACCAAACAGCTACTTGTTCAGCGTCTGGTCACAATTCCTGTCAGTTCGTGCCACCGCTGCTAGCTTCTCTCAGTCCTTTTGACGGTGAGAGACCAATGCTCTCAGTTATCAGATACAAATGATAAGTAGCCACCGTCGTATCCTGTCATCCGACGTCGTATGGAAACGTGCACTGTTTCAACGCGGCTCAGCTATCACTTCACCCGACTGCACTCGTGGCTCAGCTGTCACTTCACCCGACTGCACTTTTGCTCATAGACGCTGTTTATCAATCGCAGAGGAGCACCGCGCAGTCGCAATGTTCCGCCTACACCCAACTACTGTCTTGCACTGCTTCACAGTTTTAATGTCATACGCTGCACAAAAGCAATTTTGCAATAGTGATGCTCACACTCACAAAATACGGCAGCATTGTGCCACTCGGTTTTCACTATTCCAGTACTCCGATATTTGTTGTCTACACTGTTGCACTATTGCACCATTGCACAGTTGAGTGTTGCACCATTGCACGCATGCACTGTTGCACAGACACCTTGCAGCGGACGTCCGACCGCTGCTCGGCCTGCCGACTGTGACTGCAGCGGCAGCGGGCTGCTCTCCGCGGAGGTCAGTGGCTCCTCCGGCCTGCCGCCGGCGCTGTGGACGGGGTGAGCCCGGGCGGAGCCGGTGGAGAGGCCGGCCACCATGCAGAGGTGCAGAGACGTCTGGCGGTCAGAGCATGAGACGGCCGACACAGCATGATCCGGTCAAGTGACGTCACGGGACACGGCATGATCCCGCTAAGTGACGTCACGGGACATGGCATGATCCCGCCAAGGGACGTCACAGGACACGGCATGACCCAGCCAAGTGACGTCACGGAACACGGTGTGTGCGCGGAGATGCACAGGTCGACAGACCTGGGGCTGGGCAATGACGGGTTTGGCTCCTGAAACCGAAATGTGCAGAGTTCGGGCAATTCAGCAGAGAAGGCCAAGTACTAATCATCTTTGTGTCACCCAGCCGGCAGGCACCTTATCAAGTGCTTCCGAGCGTTTGGTGACAGATAAGGCGAAATGTGAGGGATTTATCTTAGGGTTCTGGTCACTTTGTGGGTCTGCCTCATTAGCGTCATAAACCGTCAGCCCGCCTGCCGGGGTTGCAGGTTGGAAGTATTGCGTGAAGGGGTGATATCCATGTACTGAATAAAAGCTTTAACGCTTTAGGATTCAGCGATATTGTGCACCGTCGTATGGCCACCGATGTCATCCGCAAGAACACTGGAACGGCACCACGCGCGGTAAATTGCATCCAGCACATGGGTGTAACAAATGCGAAACGCTCTTCACCTTGAAATTGACGATTTCGGTGAGCGTGGTATGTACTAATGCTCTGCATAGATAGATTATGCACTTAAAGCAGTGCAATTTCTTGTTCAATTGGGCGTATGGGTTTCAGCCACCACCCCAACCCCCAACTTGGACTCCCCCCTCCCAACTGTTGAATGAAAGAGGGCGAAATATCGGGAGAAATCTGTTGCCATGTGTCGGGGTAGTTTGGGTCATTTTTACTGTTCAGCCCCCCCCCCCCCTTAACCCCCATTCCTCTAACTCTTTTGTGAATCTACGCTCCTGACTTAAAGGCCCTTCCTCTATTTTATTGTTGGTCCTTGCAAAGAAGATGACTTAGACTTTATGCTTTGCTTTAAATCCCTATAACTGTGAGCAATTTTGCAGTTCGAAGAGCCGGTTCAGCAATGCGAAGACGACTGGGTAAAATTATGCACACTACACCGTATTTTTCAACGGCTGTTTGGAACAAAAGAAAACAAACAAAAAACAGTGAAGTGACCACACTTGCGATTGCTGGTTGCTAGTCTCTGGGGATGTAGATACACATGTTGAAAGACCAGGACTAAGGCGGCATTTACTTGGCAGTACACTTATAGCGAATCTTAACGTTACGTGCGGGATGAGCGGACGTCGAAATGTGGGCACGAAGTCAGTAATGTCTCACCTACAGATCGACACCGAGCCCAATAAACCCCGCTCATCTCCGGCCTGGACCAGTTGTGTGAAGTTCATGGTCAGAGTCCATGAGCCACGTCCTCTGACCGGTGGCGCCCCTCTCTTCCAGACGGCGTCCTCCCTCCCTCTCTCCCGGCCGGCCGGGCGCAGGTCCCTCCGTCCGCCCGTCTCTCCGAGCGCCCGGCGTGCGGCCCGGTGCCGGCGGCGGCGGAGGCTGCGCGGTCGCGCGGTCACTGACCCCGGCCTCGGCCGACGCGGCTCGGCCAGCCCCGGCAGACGTGTCCCGGCCGCCGCACGGGTCCACCATGTTCACGAGAGCCGACGACTACGGCCGCGCCAAGAAGACGGACGCCCGCCGACAAGAGACTCGCAGTGTGCTCTCGCTATCGACGGCCGGCTTCTGCGTGGCCTGCCTCGTCTTCCTGCTCTTCGTGTACGATGGGAGTCAGCCGAAGGCGGCGCGCGCGCGCAAGAGCGGCGTTCAGTTGGACGAGGACGGGTTCGAGATCTGCCACGTGCCGGCCATCCAGCGGCCGGAGGAGTTCTTCGACGACATCGAGACGGTGACGGCCGACTGTCGGAGCATGGTGCAGCTGGGCAAGACGGCCGTCAGCGAGGTGCTGCACGGGGAGTGGGGCACCGCCACCAAGTGCAACGAGACGGCCGCCCACTTCCAGTGGATCTGCCTGGACAAACGGTGAGCGCGCGCGCGGTGGAGTGGTCACCGCTCGCGTGGGAGCTGGGAGGGAATATGCCGACTGATCAGGCTCGGGCCAGCCCAGTGAATAAGACATGCGGAAGAGGTGGACAGTCTTTAGTTAGCCCTCCACAAAATGGAGGAGCGAGCCTCTGGCCAGGACGCAGCCTGTCAACTGTCATATGTGTGTCGTAAGATTGCCTTGTCTGACTCGCCACCGAAACTAAACGAATCTCGCACGTCAACTTGTGGTAAATCGTCGACTGCGGTGTTCGAAATGACGGATCAAGATCTTGTGAACTTGTATTGCATCCAGCAGCTAACGGTTCTTGCAAAACTTGCTCGCTTCTGCTGTCAGCTCATTTCGTTTTTAGTTTAGGGTATGGGTGTGACAGCGTCTCTGAGATTGAGAGGACAAATTAGCGCTGGTGGGAGGCAAACTGAAGTCCGGAAAAAGCAACCTAACCTGAAAATGTTCTTTGAATGGGCAAAACCTGAGAAATATGCATTTATGGGCAAACTTGGGGGGACAAAGTCATTTCGTGAGTATCTGGCACAATTTATGTACTTTCCTGCCGTTTCATGACAAGCTGTCACTCCCTCTCAATTCATAAAACAGATCCATGCTGGCTCTGACGCCAGTAAGCACACAGCGTCTTATCCGGGAACAGAGGAATGAAATCGCTGAATTTCGCCGCGCGCTGGCTTGTTTAACTTTCAACCGTTTAGTGCAATCCTGGCGAAAACACATATGGCTGTATTCAGCCAGCAATTGGTTGGTTTCAGTCTGAAAAGTGCTTGATTTCGTCACTTAAGTGCTGCATATGAAACGGAATCAGAAACAATCAAGGTTAAAGTCACCGATAACACTGCATCTCAAAACTACGGCGTTAACATTGTGGGGCGCTTTTTGCTCTCGTTAACAACTACGCGCTTGGTCCACCGCGTTTGGCATGACCGGGCATGTCGTTGCACGCTACAGCATTTGCGTGACACCGGCATTAGAGCTGAGGAATCCTTCATTTTGTCTTCCAACGCTATGAGTAGGAGGATTCGGATATGGATTCGAATTAGATGTTTTGATACGTTTGGATAGATTCAAAACTTTGATCGAGATGTCAAACTAATGTTACGTATGATGAAGAGAACGGCCGACTGAGACCGATGCACAACCGGCATAGACGTGTGAAAATCAGCCTATATGAAGGGAATGTGAAGCTGGATCACAGTTTACATACTTAGATGCATATTTTAATGACGACCTGCATAATTTGGTGTCGTTTTTAGGATCGGAATCTTGATTTTTAAGGTCGAAGTTCTCGTCCGTAGAATCTGGGGATCCGCGATGTTTGAATTTATTCGAATCCATTCGAATGCACCAATCCGAATCCTCAGCTCTGATATACATCCATGCGTGTCAACGTGCATTTGTCATGGATGACAATGCATGCTCCGTGACTTCTCTATGGATTTTGGTAAGTTTTGTCTTCTTTTGCATTTAACCGTCTTGGAGTGAAGCATGTGTTGGCTCCACTTTACACCAAATCAACGCTAGGCGTCAAACACCTGTCAAACAGCATAGACAAAAACATCAGTTGGTGCTGGTCTGCGCACCGTTCGGAGCAAAGCTACAGTCGGTAACAGCAAGCGTAGCTTTACTAACAAGTAACTAGCGTTTATCTTCCCACTCAGTATTGAAGTCGCCATTCTCCGCCATGCCATATCGTCACCAATTCCGCAACGCTGTGCTGCGTGGTTCAAACCCCGCGGCACCCGACGCTGTGCTGTGTGGTTCAACCCACGCGGCACCCGACGCTGTGCTGTGTGGTTCAACCCACGCGGCACCCGACGCTGTGCTGTGTGGTTCAACTCACGCGGCACCCGATGCTGTGCTGAGTGATCTAACCCACGCGGCGCCCGACGCCGTGCTGCGTGGTTTAAGCACTTGACGCTGTGCTGTGTGGTTCAACCCCGCGGCACCCGACGCTGTGCTGTGTGGTTCAACCCCCGCGGCACCCGACGCCGTGCTGCGTGGTTCAAACCCCGCGGCACCCGACGCTGTGCTGTGTGGTTCAACCCCCGCGGCACCCGACGCCGTGCTGTGTGGTTCAAACTCCGCGGCACCCGACGCTGTGCTGTGTGGTTCAACCCGCGCGGCACCCGACGCTGTGCTGTGTGGTTCAACCCGCGCGGCACCCGACGCTGTGCTGTGTGGTTCAACCCACGCGGCACCCGACGCTGTACTGTGTGGTTTAACCCCCGCGACAGCCGACCACTGGCCGACGCTGGCGCAGTGTCACCCTCGTCTCGCTGGTGTTGGCAGGCTGAAGATCACGCCGGGCAGCTGCCTGACCTACTCCATCGGGGTCGACAAAAGCTTCACGTTCGAGACGGACATGGAGCGGCTCGGGTGCGAGGTGTACGCGTTCGACACCCTGGATCAGGTCGACGATCACCAGCGCTCCGATCGCATCTGGTTCCAGAACATCCGCGTCGGCCTCAATTCGTTCGACGCGCTCCGCCAGGGCAACACCGTGGAGCGCGCTAGGAACTTGCACCAGGTGGTGGAGAGTCTCGGTAAGAGGCGACGGCACGCGCAGGATGGGGAGAGGACTCGCGGAAATGCGACGGACCTGTCCCCGGGCTGAGCGACTGGCAGCAACGCGCCGCTATTGGGACACTTATTGACGTGCGGGGATATGTGGATGGGCCGACTGACGTGAGGGTAACTTACGACTCGCAATGATGGGCTCTGATGTGAATAGCCCACTTTACTTTGAGATGAGGGTCGAATTCGAGGAGAAACCCGCTTTTTATGCATTTGAAGGGAAGGTCTAGTCATTTTTTCCGGCTCACCCTGAACTTATTTTGCGGATCAAAACACCTGTCCTGGTTTCAGACAACAAACGCCAAAATTAGTCATTCACATTTTGCGTAATATGCTTCAATACAAGCCTGGACAGGGCTTAGCTCCGCAAAATGAGAAGAGTGGGTGGCTAAGCAATGAAAAATGACACCCTTCAAAATACAGCAACAGATGATTTTCTCCTCGGATTTGGCTCATGTTTAGTTCAGAGCTGGGGAAGACTGTTGCCAAAGTTGGGGGAGGGGGGGGGGGGGCTGGAGTCCCCCCTCCCCCCATCTGAAAGGGAAACTGCAACCATGAACTTTGGTGGCACGCTGTATTGCCATGGCCCCTCAAAGGGCATCCAAGAAGATTGATATAAATAACGTTGCGCGCTTTTACATGTTTTATGCCGCACAGGTTTCTCACGCATGGCAGCCCGATCTGATGGACGCATTGGTCCGAATGATCAGCAGGTTTTCGGTTGGACCCAAGCGGCTCTGCCGGTGAGATCCCTTCCGTGCCATCTCTGACCTGGCCGTCCTGCCTCCGCAGGCCACAAGCACCGCACCATCGACGTGCTGAAACTGGACATACGCGACCACGAGTGGGAGGCGCTCGACGAGTTCGTGCGCTCCGAGGTGCTGGACCAGGTTAAGCAGCTGGTGATCACGCTCAACTTTAACCGGCCGATCAACTCGGAGCACCCGCACATGCTGATGGAGCAGCTGCTGACCTACTACCAGCTGCTGCGCATGTTGGACTGCGATGGCTTCCGTGTGTTCTCGTCCAAGGGCCGAGGCGAGCCGGTGCGCGCACACGGCATGAAGCGACACTTCTACCCCGAGTACGAGATCTCTTACGTTAACACCAACTTCTACCACTGAGTGCACTTCCGGCTACGGCGTCTCCTCCTGCCCGTGACTACAGTCACTGAGGCTGGATGCTGCCTCGGCCGTCCGGGTCCGGCTGTCGGTCGTCTGACCGTTGAACTCAACCCCCACCGTCGCAAACCGCAACGGGTTCGGGACGGACAGAAGCTCGCGGCTCACGGTCGCCCCTTCGCACTGTTTCGCCTCGCACCGGTGGATGATGACACGTCGTCTGTTTCTGGCCCGCCATGGGGCTGGGCTCTGACGTCTCAGTCCACCGCACCCCGCAGTGGCCGCAGTTGGGATTGTTAACACCGAGCCGTGGTAACTCGAACTCGACGGTCAGTCTGAGCAGCGGAAGTGGTTCGTGAAGCGAGCGAGGGAACGCGTGCATAAGTGCAGACGAGAATAATGGGCTAAAAAGGTGTGGCCGGTGTGGACCGAAACGGGTTTATTAGACGGCCATGTGGTTTTGTGTTTCATTTGTTCTGTGCCATGTAATCAAACGAAAGAGTAGAAATCATTAAACTCGTAAATAAATATCCAGAGCAATGGGGAACTGTACGTTACGGACACTAAGCTTCCCTGCCGTATCACCCGGCATTGGGCTTATGCTCGCGCCGGATGTGTAGTTGGAGACCTGCGGAGGTCCACGAGTGTCGAGGTTTCGATTTGTGTTCTTTTCGTGGGTCACTGCCCCCCCCCCCCTCCCCATGTACATTTTGGCCCCCTCAATGATGAGTTTGGCCCTCAGCCTTCTCAAGCCAGAGTACAAACAGGGCATTGCTGAGCTAGCCACAATGCAAAAGCTTTGCGTTCGTACCGTGTTTGCTTAAGCATTTTCTGCTGATTCTTGCATGACGCATGGTTTTGGTAACACGACTAATATGCCTTTATGGCATGTTATTTCATCATGATACGATGCGATGCGTCATCAGAAATTGAAAACAAATCGGTCAAATGTTGGCAGTCAAATGCGTGAAAAAATTAGCCCAACGTTCGAAAGAAGCTTTGAAGTGCGCCGACCTACAATTCGACGTAACTATTCGATGGCATAGTTCGAAAACTTTACGATGTACACCAGTCGAACCTGTAGCGGTAGTCATCTGACAATGACCGCTAAAACAGCACTAGCCGTGTCGAACATGCCTAACGCGTGTGCTGCCTTGCAGCCTGCAGCCCGCCTTACGGCTACCAGACGGCGATTTTCGTGGCAGCCTTTAGTAGTCGCGCACATCAACTTACCCTCTTCACTCTCAAAGCTGCACACGTCTAACAACGTCTGAAGCCACGTAGCATCAACCCTGCATCGATCACCGAAACCTGGCTTCGTCGGTATCTGGCACAGTGACCCTAGTTCGGCTTATCGGACCCCTGGTCGAAACGGGGCGTGTAGCATTACGTTTGGTACTGCCGTTTTACCCTTGTTAGGCATTCTGGGCCTCTGACCAGCAGAGGACCTCCAATATTGCGGGTCCCCTATTTCGGGTCTTCCTAGATCCAATATTGCAGGTCCCCGAGCAGTGCAACAGGTCTTCTGAGTGAGCTTCGTAGGCTCCGGTCTTGCCTCTCCTGTCAAATGGGCCCCAGGGTCAAGGTCGACACGGAACGGACTTTTCGGTATTGGAGGTCTCTGACTGACATTCCGGGCCTCATTCTTTCAAGGATTCCGGATCAGCCCAAGGGGCCCTCTGACTGGCATTTGAGGGCCCAGCTCTACCGCCCGGATCCCATAGTTCAATCGGGTCCTTGGTCACGGTCCACAGGAGTCCTTGGTGGGCTGTTCGGGACCCAGAGAGGGTCATGTACTTCTGTCGCCCACTTGCGTGCGCCCAGATTGTGGGCTCTTAGAACTTGCTTTTTCGTTAAAAATATAATTGTGGTGGTCCATGGCAGTGTGTATTTGTTAAGATATAGATTGTATGGCTCAAAAGAAACGCTCAAATGATCTTTTTGCCGTGGGCCGATCCAGGATTTCGTAAAGGATGAGACGAGGGAATTACGGTGTTGCTGGAGTGCGGTACTCCGCAAATATTATTTTGCACACATTTAAGCACTGATAGGATATTGAGCCTTTTTAGAATACAGATTATGGAGTCCGAGATAGTGCAAATGTGGGTACACTGAAAACTAGGGGCAGCGTGCATGCATGTTTTTGGCGAAGTGCCGATCAAAAGAATGTTTCGGATGGAATCAATCAACACGGACCAAGTCATATCATTAAGTGCGGCAGCATCCGTGGACGCAGTTGCAGCGGCGGCAAAGGAGACAGAAGCGCCACCGGGTGGCGTGGGGGAGACGAGCCACTCAGTTGCATCCGTTGAGGAGCCGGCGGGGAGTGGGTGGCGGCAGCGGCTCAGCTGCTGACGACAGGTTCACTATGTCACCGCCAGGGGCACACCTGGTGCCACGAGGCGGTCAGCTTGGTCGCGGCCTGCAGATCCATATGGCCGTGGCGGAAGCATGGCTGACGCGTCACGTGGGAGGCGTGCGTTTTGAGGCTTGTCAGCTGCATGTCCTCTCGACGACCGATCCCTTTGCTTAGTCTCTTCATCCCTCAAAATTTGTGGGGAGTGCTGCTGATGCTGTACAATGAGTTCAAACGAAAATGAAACCTAAAGTGATTAATTCCATCCAACGAGTATCACTTCTCCAATCACTTAACACGTGGCTCCTGACTTCGTAATGTCAATCACCGCCATATTGCGCTGCGCTCAACCCCTCTTTAGTCTAGCTGTGCCAACAACATTCCGTGAAAGTCAGGCATTGACTCTGTTTCAATGGACAGAAATATAGGAATGGCTTGCCAGTCGAAAAGAGTTATGGATGCTCATCGTGTCAGTCAAGATACTAAGGTGGCGCGTCAGGGGTTCGACGCGATGTTGGTTTTCGGCGATATATTCGATATTCCCGTTGGCCAGCAATGCATCATGTATGTCAGTTCCTCAAAACTGACCAGCATGGGTCGCCCCCGGGTGGGCTCGAACCACCAACCTTTCGGTTAACAGCCGAACGCGCTAACCAATTGCGCCACGGAGGCCTGTAATATCCCATATCCGACTAAAATCAGTGTGGTTGTATCACACCTGTTCATCTCTTTATGTCGATTCAACGTGATAATGCATCTCCTGATCCTGTCACAGCAGCGGGCAGCGAGTCCTTGCTCAACTTGTGACTGGACGCGCAATCCCTCAAACGCTCTGACCGCAGTACCGTCTCCCAGTCCAGAATCTCTCAAACCCTGATGTTTCATGCAGGACCTGGTCGGTTGTTTGCATGCCTCAGGCCCGGAGGCGTCACTTTATGTACTTTCAGAGGTTTGAAAGCCCCCCCCCCCCCCGCCCTCGTAATGCTGACTTGAGTCCTCCTAATGCTTAGAGGAGCATCAAGTGGAAAGAAGAAAAGAGTTGAAAAAAATGACGGCGTAGCATTTTTAAGCCATTATTTAGAAGGACGGTCATGCACGTTACAGGTAACAGAGGTTTGCCACCATTCACTACAAAGATGCCTGTGCGAATGGTCCGGAGCTGATCCATCAACACGGCCCAAGTCATGGCATTTAGTGCGGCAGTATCCACGTACGCGTCTGCAGCGGCGGCAGCAGAGGCAGAAGCGCCGTCGGGTGGCGCGATGGAGACGAGCCACTCCGTTGTATTTACGCTCACAAATTGTATGTACATGCGAATTCAAATCGTATGTACCTTCACCTGCAAAGTCATAAGGTCCTGTCGCATGAGGCTATCTCCTGGTTAGTCCTTAGTCAGTCAGTGCAAATGTGGATGCACTAAAAACTCGGGGAAGTGTGTTTGCATGTTTTTGGAGAAGTGGCCGATCATGGAATGTTCCGGGTGAAATCATTAAACACGGTCCAGGCCATATCATTAAGTGCGGCAGAATCCGTGGACGCAGATGTAGCGACAGCAGCACAGGTAGAAGTGTCCCCGGGCGGCGCGAGGGAAGCGTGCCACTGCGATGAATCCGTTGGGGAGTCGGCGGGGAGGGGGCGGCGGCGGCGGTTCAGCTGCAGACGACAGGTTCACTATGTCACCGCCAGGGACACGCCCGGAGTCGCGCGGGCAGCTTGGTCCCGGCCTGCAGATCCGCATGGCCGTGGCGGAAGCATGGCTGGCACGTCACGGAGGCGTGCACTGCGATGCCTGTCAGCTGCGTGTTCTCTTGACGGCCGAGCTCTTTGCTTTGTCTCTTTATCCTTCGAAGTTTGTGGGGAGTGCTGCTGATACTGCACAATCAATTCAAACGAAAATGAAACCTGAAGTGATTAGTTCCATCCAACGAATATCACTTTTCCAATCGCTTAACACATGGCTCCTGACTTCGTAATGTCAATCATTCCCATATTGCGCTGCGCTCAACCCCTCTTTAGTCTAGCTGTGCCACAACAGTCCGTGAAAGTCAGGCATTGACTCTGTTTCAATGGACAGAAATATAGGAATGGCTTATGGAAGAGAGTTATGGATGCTCATCGTCTCAATCCAGATACTAAGATGGCGCGTCAGGGGTTCGACGCGATGTTGGTTTTCGGCGATATATTCGATATTCCCGTTGGCCAGCAATGCACCATGCATGTCAGTTCCTCAAAACTGACCGGCATGGGTCGCCCCCGGGTGGGCTCGAACCACCAGCCTTTCGGTTAACGTGTGTCCTGCGTGTCCTCTCGACGACCGATCCCTTTGTTAGTCTTCTTGCCGTTCAATGTTTGTGCGGAGTGCCGCTGACACTATTATATTCCGTTACAAAACAATGCAACCAAAAATGTTGACATCTACCCGACAAATATCAGTTTTTGGATTGCTTAGCACATGGCTCTTGACTTCGCCATGTCCATCGTCTTCGTATTGCGTTACACTCAAGCTGTTAAGCACGGATATGCCAATAATCTGCACTGAAAGTCGGGCATTTAACTTAAGTTAAGATGGACACCAATAGCTATAGGAATGTCTTGCAAGTCGAAAAGAGTTATGGGTGGTCATCATGTCAATCAAGATACTATGAGGGCGGGCGCGTCAGGGATTCGACGCGATGTTGGTTTTCAGCGATGGCGATCGCGATACCGAGCGGTGACGATACTTGCTTTGATCAGCAACGCACTTTGTATGTCAGTTCCTCAAAAGTGACCAGCATGGGTCGCCCCCGGGTGGGCTCGAACCACCAACCTTTCGGTTAACAGCCGAACGCGCTAACCAATTGCGCCACGGAGGCCCGTCATGCGCCAGATCCGACTCAAATCCGTGTGGTTGCATCACACCTGTTCATCTCATCACGTCGATCCCACGGCAAGTGATGACGCATCTCCTGATCCTGCCACAGCAGCGGGCAACGAGTCCTTGCTCAAGTGATAGACGGACGAACAATCCTTTTAACACTCTGATTACAGTACCGTCTTCCTGTCCAGAATATCTCAAATCGCAGTCTTGCATGCAGAACCTCGTCTGTGTTTTTTTTATGCCTCACGCCCGGAGGCGCCACTTCATGTACTTTTAGTGGTCCGACTTCCCCCTCCCCTTCGTCCCGCCAGCGTTCTTAAACAGATGACTTGAGCCGTCCCGATGCACAGGGGAGCATTAAGGGGAACATAAAAGGACTAGAAAAAAATAAATGACAGCGTAAAATTTTTAAGTTCTTATTGAGAAGGAAGACCGTGCATGTTACTGGTAACAGGGGCTTCCAATCCTTCACTACAAAGATGTCTGTGCAAATTTCCCAGAGCAGATTCATCAACACGGCCCAAGTCATATCAGTATGTGCGACAGTATCCACGGACGCGGTTGCAGCGGCGGCAACAGAGGCAGAAGCGCCGCCGGGTGGCGTGAGGGAGACGAGCCACTCCGTTGTATCCGTTGGGGAGTCGGCGGGGAGGGGGCGGCGGCGGCGGCTCAGCTGCAGACGACAGGTACATTATGTCACCGCCAGGGACACGTCCGGAGTCACGCGGCGGTCAGCTTGGTGGCGGCCTGCAAATTCGCATGGCCGTGGCGGAAGCATGGCTGGCACGTCACATGGGAGGCACGCACTGCGATGCCTGTCAGCTGCGTGTTCTCTCGACGACCGATCCCTTTGCTCAGTCTCTCATCGTTCAACGTTTGTTGGGAGTGATGCTGATACTACTACAATCAGTTCAACTGAAAATGCAGCCCAGAATGTTGAATTCCATCCGACAAATGCCATTTGTTCCACTTGCTTAACGCATGGCTCTTGACCTCGCCATGTCCATCGTCTTCGTATTGTGCTGTGCCAAAGCTGCTAAGTACGGTTGTGCGGACTATCTGCCATGAAAGTCGGAACTTTATCTTCTTTAGATGGACAAGCATAGTTCTAGGAACAGCCTGCCTGTCGAGAAGAGTTATGGGTTCCCGTCTTGTCAATTAAGATGCTATGGCGGCGGACGCGTCAGGGATTCCATACGATGTTGGTTTCCGACGCTGGTGATCGCGATACCGAGAGGTGACGATGCTTGCTTTGGTCAGCAACGCACTACGCATATCAGTTCCTTAAAACTGACCAGCATGGGTCGCCCCCGGGTGGGCTCGAACCACCAACCTTTCGGTTAACAGCCGAACGCGCTAACCAATTGCGCCACGGAGGCCGGTGATGCGCCAGATCCGACTCAAATCCGTGTGATCGTATCACACCTGTTCACCTCTTCATATCGATCCCACGGCAAGTGATGACGCATCTCCTGATCCTGCCACAGCAGCGGGCAACGAGTCCTTGCTCAAATGGTGGCTGGACGCGCTATCTCTTTAACGCTCTGACCACAGTACCGTCTTTCTGTTCAGAATCTCTCAAATCGCGGTGTTGCATGCAGGACCTCGTCGGTGTTTTTTCATGTCTTAGGCCCGGAGGCGTCACTTTATGTACTTTTAGTGGTCCGAACCGCCGCCCCCCCCCCCCCCCCCCCGCCCTCTTACATAGATGACTTGACCCCTCCCAATGCTCAGGGGAGCATTAAGGGGAGAATAAAAAGGACTAGAAAACGAAATAATAGCGTAACATTATTAAGTTATTATTGAGAAGGAAGATCATACCTGTCACTGGTACCAGGGGCTTCCCCTCATTCACTACAAAGATCCCCGCGCAAATGTCCCAGAGCAGATTTATGAACACGGCCCAAGTCATATCATTATGTGCGGCAGTATCCACGGACCAAACCGTGATGTTTCATGCAGGACCTGATCGGCTGTTTGCATGCCCCAGGCTCGGAGGTGTCACTTTATGTACTTTTAGATGTTCGAGCCCCCCCCCCCCCCCTATACTCGTAATGCTGACTTGAGCCCTTCTAATGCTCAGAGGAGCACCAAGCGGAAAGAAGAAAAAGAGTTGAAAAATGACAGCGTAGCATTTTTAAGCTATCATTTAGAAGAACGACCATGCCTACCACAGGTAACAGAGGTTTGCCACCATTCATCACAAAGATGCCTGTGCGAATGTTTCGGAGCTGATTTATCAACACTGCCCAAGTCATAGCATTAAGTGCGGCAGTATCCGCGTACGCGTCTGCAGCGGCGGCAACAGAGGCAGAAGTGCCGCCTGGTGGCGCGATGGAGACGAGCCGCTCCGTGGTATTTACGTTCACAAATCTTATGTACATGCGAATTTAAATTGTATGTACATTCACCTGCAATGTCATGACGTCCTATGCGATGAAGCCATGTCCTGATCAGTCCTAAATCAGTGCAAATGTAGATGCCCTAAAAACCCGGGAAACGTGTTTGCATGCTTTTGGCGAAGTGATCGATCACGGAATGTTCCGGATGAAATCAATAAACACGGTCCAGGTCATATCATTAAGTGCGGCAGAACTGCGGACGCGGTTGCAGCGGCAGCAGCACAGGCAGAAGTGCCGCTGGGCGGCGCGAGGGAGGCGTGCCGCTCCGCTGTATCCGTTGGGAAGCCGACGGGGAGGGGGCGGCGGCGGCGGCTCAGCTGCAGACGACAGGTTTACTATGTCACCGCCAGGGACACGCCCGGAGTCATGTGGCAGTCAGCTTGGTCGCAGCTTGCAGATCCGTATGGCCTTGGCAGAAGCATGGCTGGCACGTCACGTGAGAGGCGTACACTGTCATGCTTGTCAGCTGCGTGTCCTCTCGACGACCGACCCCTCTGCTTAGTGTTCTTACCGTTCAAAGTTGTTGAGGAGTGCTGCTGATACTATTATATTCCGTTAAAAAACAATGCAACTTAAAATATTGAAATTCATCCGACATATACCAGTTTATGGATTGCTTAACACACGGCTTTTGACTTCGCCATGACCATCGTCTTCGTATTGCGTTACACCTAAGCTGTTAAGCACGGTTGTGCCAGTAATCTGCGCTGAAAGTCGGGCATTTGACTTAAGCTAAGATGGACACCAACAGCTATAGGAATATCCTGCAAGTCGAAAAGTGTTATGGGTGGTCATCATGTCAATCAAGATACTGTGAGGGCGGTGGCGTCAGGGGTTCAACGCGATGTTGGTTTTCAGCGATGACGATCGCGATACCGATTGGTGACGATACTTACTTTGGTCAGCGATGCACTATGTATGTCAGTTCCTCAAAACTGCCCAGCATGGGTCGCCCCCGGGTGGGCTCGAACCACCAACCTTTCGGTTAACAGCCGAACGCGCTAACCAATTGCGCCACGGAGGCCCGTCATGCGCCAGATCCGACTCAAAACCGTGTGGTCGCATCACACCTGCTCATTTCTTCATGTCGATCCCACGGCAAGTGATGACGCATCTCCTGATCCTGCCACAGCAGCGGGCAACGAATCCTTGCTCAAGTGATGGACGGACGCACAATTCCTTTCACACTCTGACTACAGTACCGTCTTCCTGTCCAGAATCTCTCAAATCGCAGATTTGCACGCAGAACCTTGTCGGTGTTTTTTTATGCCTCACGCCCGGAGGCGTCACTTCATGTACTTTTAGTGGTCCGACACCCTTCCCCCCCCCCCCCCCCCAGCCCTCTTATACAGATGACTTGGGCCCTCCCAATGCTCAGGGAGCATTAAGGGGAAAATAAAAAGACTAGAAAAAAGAGATGACAGCGTAAAATTTTTCAGTTCTTATTGAGAAGGACGACCGTGCATGTTACTGGTAACAGGGGCTTCCCATCATTCACTACAAAGATGTATGTGCAAATTTCCCGAAGCAGATTCATCAACACGGCCCAAGTCATATCATTATGAGCGGCAGTATCCACGGACGCGGTTGCAGGGGAGGCAACAGAGGCAGAAGCGCCGCCGGGGGGCGTGAGGGAGTCAGGTCGCTCCGTTGTATTCGTTAAGGAGCCGGCGGGGAGGGGGCGGCAGTCAGCTTGGTCACGGCCTGCAGATCCGCATGGCCGTGACGGAAGCATGGCTGGCACGTCACGTGGGAGGCGTGCGCTGCAATGCTTGTCAGCTGCGTGTCCTCTCAACGACCGGTCCCTTTGCTTAGTCTTTTCATCGTTCAACGTTTGTTGGGTATCCTATTGATACTACTACAATCAGCTCAAATGGAAGTGCAGCCTAAAATGTTGAATTCCATCCGACAAGAACCAATTGTTTCATTCGCGTCATACGTGACTCTTGACTTCGCCATGTCCATTGTCTTCGTATTGCGCTGCGCCTAAGCTGTTAATTGGTAGTAATAAGCTGTATTGGCACGGCTGTGCCAAAAATCTGTCGTGAAAGTCGGGCATTTGCCTTGTTTAGATGGACAAGCATAGTTATAGGACCAGCCTGCCAATCGAGTTATGGGTGCTCGTCGTGTCAATCAAGATACTGTGAGGGCGGGTGCGTCAGGGGTTCCACGCGATGTTGGTTTTTCGACGCACTTGATCACGATACCGATTGGCGACGCTATTCCCGTTGGCCAGCAATGCACCATGCATGTCAGTTCCTCAAAACTGACCAGCATCGGTCGCCCCCAGGTGGGCTCGAACTACCAACCTTTCGGTTAACAGCCGAACGCGCTAACCAATTGCGCCACGGAGGCCCGTGATTTCCAGATCCGACTCAAATCCGTGTAGTTGTATCACACCTGCTCATCTCCTCACGTCGATCCAACGGCAAGTGATGACGCATCTCCTGATTCTGCCACAGCAGCGGGCAACGAGTCCTTGCTCAAGTGATGGACGGACGCACAATCCCTTTAACACTCTGACCGCAGTACCGTCTTCCTGTCCAGAATCTCTCAAACCGTGATGTTTTATGCAGGACCTCGTCGGTTGTTCGCATACCTCAGGCCCGGAGGCGTCATTTTACGTACTTTCAGATGTCCGAGTCCTCCTGCTGTAATGCTGACTTGAGCGCTCCTAATGCTCAGAGGGGCATTAAGCGGAAAGTAGAAAAAAGGGCTGAAAAATGACAGCGCTGCATTTTTAAGCAGTTATTAGAAGGATGGCCATGCATGTTACAGGTAACAGAGGTTTGCCACCCTTCATTGCAAAGTTGTCTGTGTGAATCTTCCGGAGCAAATCCATCAACACGGCCCAAGTCATAGCATTAAGTACGGCAGAACCCGTGGACGCAGATGCAGCGGCAGCAGCACAGGTAGCAGTGTCCCCGGGTGGCGCGAGGGAAGCGTGCCACTGTGAAGAATCCGTTGAAGAGTCGGCGGGGAGGTGGGGGCGGCAGCCGCCCCGCTGTAGACGCCAGTTTCATTATGTCACCGCCAGGGACACGCCCGGAGTCACGCGGCAGTCAGCTTGGTCCCGGCCTGCAGATCCGTATGGCCGTGGCGGAAGCACGGCTGGCACGTCACGTGGGAGGCGTGCACTGCGATGCCTGTCAGCTGCGTGTTCTCTCGACGACCGGTCCCATTTGCTTAGTCTCTTTATCGTTCGAAGTTTTTGCAGAGTGCTGCTGATACTATAACATTCCGTTAAAAATTGCAACCTAAAATATTGAAATCTATCCGACAAATATCAGTTATTGGATTGCTTAGCACATGCCTCTTGACTTCACCATGTCCATCGTCTTCGTATTGCGTCACACCTAAGCTATTAAGCACGGTTGTAGCAATAATCTGCACTGAAAGTCGAGCATTTAACTTAAGCGAAGATGGACACCAATAGCTATAGGAATATCTTGCAAGTCGAAAAGAGTTATGGGTGGTCATCATGTCAATCAAGATACTGTGATGACGGGCGCGTCAGGGATTCGACCCGATGTTGGTTTTCAGCGATGGCGATCGCAATACCGATTGGTGACGATACTAGCTTTGGTCAGCAATGCACTATGTATGTCAGATCCTCAAAACTGACCAGCATGGGTCGCCCCCGGGTGGGCTCGAACCACCAACCTTTCGGTTAACAGCCGAACGCGCTAACCAATTGTGCCACGGAGGCCCGTGATGCGCCAGATCCGACTCAAATCCGTGTGGTTGCATCACACCTGTTCATCTCTTCACGTCGATCCCACGGCAAGTGATGACGTATCTTCTGATCCTGCCACAGCAGCGGGAACGAGTCTTTGCTCAAGTGATGGACGGACGCACAATCCCTTTAACCCCCTACCGCAGAACCGTCTTCCTGTCCAGAATCCCTCAAATAGCGGTGTTTGATGCATGACCTCGTCGGTGTGTTTTCATGTCTCACGCCCGGAGGCGTCACTTCATGCACTTTTGGTGGTCCGACCCCCCCCCCCCCCCGCCTTCCCCCCACCTCCGCCCTCTCATACAGGTGACTTGAGCCCTCCCAATGCTCAGGGGAGCGTTAAGGGAAAATAAAAGGACTAGAAAAAAGAAATGACAGCGTAACATTTCTAAGTTCTTATTGAGAAGGAAGACCGTGCATGGAACGGGTAACAGGGGCTTCCCATCACTCGCTTCAAAGATGTCTGTGCAAATTCCCCGGAGCAGATCCATCAACACGGTCCAAGTCATATCATTATGTGCGGCAGTATCCATGGACGCGGTTGCAACGGCGGCAACAGAGGCAGAAGCGCCGTCGGGTGGCGTGAGGGAGACGGGTCGCTCTGTTGTATCCGTTGAGGAGCCGGCGGGGAGGGGGCGGCGGCGGCTCAGCTGCAGACGACAGGTTCACTATGTCACCGCCAGGGACACGCCCAGTGTCACGCGGCAGTCAGCTTGGTCGCGGCCTGCAAATGCACATGGCCGTGGCGGAAGCACGACTGGCACGTCACGTGGGAGGCGTGCACTGCGATGCCTGTTAGCTGCGTGTTCTCTCGACGACCGGTCACTATGCTTAGTCTCTTTATCGTTCAAAGTTTGTGCGGAGTGCTGCTGATACTCTTACATTCTGTTAAAAAACAATGCAACCTAAAATATTGAAATTCATTAGACAAATATCACTTTACACTTTAGACAAACATGACTTTTCGGATTGCCTAACACATGGTTCTTGACTTCACCATGTCCATCTTCTTTGTATTGCGTGGCACCTAAGCTGTTAAGCACGGTTGTGCCAATAATCTGCGCTGAAAGTCGGGCATTTAACTTGTAAAGATGGACGCCAATAGCTATAGGAATATTCTGCAAGTCGAAAAGAATTATGGGTGGTCATCATGTCAATCAAGATACTGTGAGGGCGGGCGCGTCAGGGATTCGACGCGATGTTGGTTTTCGGCACTGGCGATCGCGATACCGAGCGGTGACGATACTTGCTTTGGTCAGCAACGCACTATGTATATCAGTTCCTCAAAACTGACCAGCATGGGTCGCCCCCGGGTGGGCTCGAACCACCAACCTTTCGGTTAACAGCCGAACGCGCTAACCAATTGCGCCACAGAGGCACGCGATGCGCCAGATCCGACTCAAATCCGTGTGGTTGTGTCACACCTGTTCATCTCTTCACGTCGATCCAACGGCAAGTGATGACACATCTCCTGATCCTGCCACAGCAGCGGGCAACGAGTCCTTGCTCAAGTGATGGACGGACGAGCAATTCCTTTCACACTCTGACTACAGCACCGTCTTCCTGTCCAGAATCTCTCAAATCGTAGTTTGCATGCGGAACCTCGTCGGCGTTTTTTTATGCCTCACGCCCGGAGGCGTCACTTCATGTATGTTTAGTGGTCCAACCCCCTTCCCCCCCCCCCCCCAGCCTTCTTATACAGATGACTTGGGCCCTCCCAATGCTCAGGGAGCATTAAGGGGAAAATAAAAAGACTAGAAAAAAGAGATGACAGCGTAATTTTTTAAAGTTCTTATTGAGAAGGACGACCGTGCATGTTACTGGTAACAGGGGCTTCCCATCACTGACTACAAAGATGTCTGTGCAAATTTCCCGGAGCAGATTCATCAACACGGCCCAAGTCATATCATTATGTGCGGCAGTATCCACGGACGCGGTTGCAGCGGCGGCAACAGAGGCAGAAGCGCCGCCGGGTGGCGTGAGGGAGACGAGCCGCCCGTTGTATCCGTTGGGGAGTCGGCGGGGAGGGGGCGGCGGCAGCGGCTCAGCTGCAGACGACAGATTCATTATGTCACCGCCAGGGACACGCCCAGTGTCACGCGGCAGTCAGCTTGGTCGCAGCCTGCAGATCCGCATGACCGTGGCGGAAGCACGGATGGCACGTTATGTGGGAGGCGTGCACTGCGATGCCTGTTAGCTGCGTGCCCTCTCGACGACCGGTCCCTTTGCTTAGTCTCTTTGTCCTTCAAAGTTTGTGGGGAGTGCTGCTGACACTGTACAATCAGTTCAAACAAAAATGAAACCTAAAGTGATTTACTTCATCCAACTATTATCACTTTTCCAGTCGCTTAACACATGGCTCCTGAATTCGTAATGTCAATCACCGCCATATTGCGTTGCGCTCAAACCCCCTTTAGTGTAGTTGTGCCAACCATATTCCACGAAAGTCAGGCATTGACTCTGTTTCGATGGACAAACACAGTTATAGGAATGGCTTGCCAGTCGAAGAGAGTTATGGATGCTCATCGTCTCAATCCAGATATTAAGGTGGCGCGTCAGGGGTTCGATGCGATGTTGGTTTTCGGCCATATATTTGATATTCCCGTTGGCCAGCAAGGCACCCTGTGTGTCAGTTCCTCAAAATTGACCAACATGGGCAGCCCCCGGGTGGGGGCTGCCCATCCATCGTCTTCGTATTACGTTACACCTAGGCTGTTAAGCACGGTTGTGCCAATAATCTGCGCTGAAAGTCGGGCATTTAAGTTGTTAAGATGGACACCAATAGCTACAGGACTATCCTGCAAGTCGAAAAGAGTTATGGGTGGTCATCATGTCAATCAAGATACTGTGAGGGCGGGCGCGTCAGGGATTCGACGCGATGTTGGTTTTCAGCGATGGCGATCGCAATACCGATTGGTGACGATACTTGCTTTCGTCAGCAATGCATCATGCATGTCAGTTCCTCAAAACTGACCAGCATGGGACGCCCCCGGGTGGGCTCGAACCACCAACCTTTCGGTTAACAGCCGAACGCGCTAACCAATTGCGCCACGGAGGCCCGTGATGCGCCAGATCCGACTCAAAACCGTGTGGTCGCATCACACCTGTTCATCTCTTCACGTCGATCCCACGGCAAGTCATGACGCATCTCCTGATTCTGTCACAGCAGCGGGCAAAGATGGGACTCAAGTGGGGCTCAAAGAGGGGCTCAAGTGATGGACGGACGCACAATCCCTTTAACACTCTGACCGCAGTACCGTCTTCCTGTTCAGAATCTCTCAAACCGTGATGTTTCATGCAGGACCTCGTCGGTTGTTCGCACGCCTCAGGCCCGGAGGCGTCGCTTTACGTACTTTCAGATGTCTGATTCCCCTCTGTTGGAATGCTGACTTGAGCCCTCCTAATGACCAGAGGGGCATTAAGCGAAAATGAGAAAAAGGGTTGAAAAAATGACAGCGTAGCATTTTTAAGCCATTATTTAGAAGGATGGCCCTGCAAGATACAGGTAACAGAGGTTTGCCACCATTCATTACAACGATGCCTGTGCGAATGTTCCGGACCCCATACATCAACACGGCCCAAGTCATAGCATTAAGTGCGGCAGAACACGTGGACGCAGATGCAGCGGCAGCAGCACAGGCAGAAGTGTCGCCGGGCGGCGCGAGGGAGGCGTGCCACCGTGAAGAATCCGTTGAAGAGTCGGCGGGGAGGGGGCGGCGGCAGCGACACCGCTGCGGACGCCAGTTTCATTATGTCACCGCCAGGGACACCCCCGGAGTCACGCAGCAGTCAGCTTGGTGGCGACCTGCAGATCCGTATGGCCGTGGCGGAAGCATGGCTGGCACGTCACGGAGGCGTGCACTGCGATGCCTGTCAGCTGCGTGTTCTCTCGACGACCGGTCCCTTTTGCTTAGTCTCTTTATCGTTTAAAGTTTTTGCAGAGTGCTGCTGATACTACAACATTCCGTTTAAAAAATGCAACCTAAAATATTGAAATCTATCCGACAAATATCAGGTATTGGATTGTTAAACACATGGCTCTTGACTTCGCCATGTCCATCGTCTTCGTATTGCGTTACACCTAAGCCATTAAGCATAGTTGTAGCAATAATCTGCACTGAAAGTCGGGCATTTAACGTAAGTTAAGATGGACACCAATAGCTGTAGGAATATCCTGCAAGTCGAAAAGAGTTATGGGTGGTCATCATGTCAATCAAGATACTGTGAGGGCGGGCGCGTCAGGGATTCGACGCGATGTTGGTTTTCAGCGATGGCGATCGTGATACCGACTGGCGACGACACTTGCTTTGGTCAGCAATGCACTATGTATGTCAGTTCCTCAAAACTAACCAGCATGGGTCGCCCCCGGGTGGGCTCGAACCACCAACCTTTCGGTTAACAGCCGAACGCGCTAACCAATTGCGTCACGGAGGCCCGTGATGCGCAAGATCCGACTCAAATCCGTGTGGTTGCATCACACCTGTTCATCTCTTCACGTCGATCCCACGGCAAGTCATGACGCATCTCCTGATTCTGCCACAGCAGCGGGCAACGAGTCCTTGCTCAAGTGATGGACGGACGCACAATCCCCTCAAAACTCTGACCGCAGTACCGTTTTCCTGTCCAGAATCTCTCAAATCGCAGTGTTGCATGCAGGACCTCGTCAGCGTTTTTTTTTTTCATGCCTCACGCCCGAAGGCGTCACTTCATATACTTTCAGTAGTCCTCCCCCCCTTCCTCCCACCCCTTTCCTCCTCCCTCACCCCCGCCCTCTTATACAGATGACTTGAGCCCTCCCAATGCTCAAAGGAGCATTAAGGGGAAAATAAAAGGACTAGAAAAAAGAAACGACAGCGTAAGATTTTAAGTTCTTATTGAAAAGGAAGACCGTGTATGTAGCTGGTAACAGGGGCTTCCCATCATTCACTACAAAGATGTATGTGCAAATTTCCCGGAGCAGACTCATCAACACGGTCCAAGTCATATCAGTATGTGCGACAGTTTGCATGGACGCGGTTGCAGCAGCGGCAACAGAGGCAGAAGCGCCATCGGGTGGCGTGAGGGAGACGGGTCGCTCCGTTGTATCCGTTGAGGAGCCGGCGGGGAGGGGGCGGCGGCGGCTCAGCTGCAGACGGCAGGTTCACTATGTCACCGCCAGGGACACGCCCGGTGTCACGCGGCGGTCAGCTTGGTCGCGGCCTGCAAATGCGCATGGCCGTGGCGGAAGCATGGCTGACACGTCACGTGGGAGGCCTACACTGCGATGCCTGTCAGTTGCGTGTCCTCTCGACAACCGGTCCCTTTGCTTAGTCCCTTTATCGTTCAAAGTGTGCAGGGAGTGCTGCTGATGCTACTGCAATCAGTTCAAATGAAAATGCAGCCTAAAATGTTGAATTCCATCCGACAAATACCATTTATTTCATTTGTCTAACACATGGCTCTTGACCTCGCCATGTCCATCGTCTTCGTATTGCGCTGCGCCTGAGCTGTTAAGTACGGTTTTGCGGACCATCTGCAGTGAAAGTCGGGCATTTACCTTGTTTAGATGGGCAAGCATAGTTGTAGGAACAAGCTGCCAGTCGAAAAGGGTTGTGGGTTCCCTTAGTGTCAAGCAAGATAATGTGGCGGCAGGCGCGTCAGGTGTTACACACGATGTTGGTATTCGAAGCTGGTGATCACGATTCCGATTGGCGACGATATTCCCGTTGGCCAGCAATGCACCATGCATGTCAGCACCTCAAAACTGACCGGCATGGGACGCCCCCGGGTGGGCTCGAACCACCAACCTTTCGGTTAACAGCCGAACGCGCTAACCAATTGCGCCACGGAGGCCCGTGATATGGCACATCCGACTCAAATCCGTTTGGTTGTATCACACCTGCTCATCTCTTCACGTCGATCCAACGGCAAGTGATGACGCATCTCCTGATTCTGCCACAGCAGCGGGCAACGAGTCCTTGCTGAAGTGATGGACGGACGCGCAATCCCTTTAGCGCTCTGACCGCAGTACCGTCTTCCTGCCCGGAATCTCCCAAATCGTGATGTTTCATGCCGGACCTCGTCGGTTGTTTGCATGTCTCAGACCCGGAGGCGTCACTTTATGTACTTTCAGAGGTTCGAGTCCTCCCCCCCCCCCCCCCTCTTGTAGTGCTGACTTGAGCCATCCTAATGCTCAGAGGAGCATTAAGGGTGAAGTAAAAAAGGAGCAGAAAGGAACAACGTAGCATCTTTAAGTTGTTATTTACACTGAGGAGAATGCATGTTGCACGTAACAAGGGCTAGCCATTATTCACTGAACAGATTGCTGTGCGAATGTTCCGGAGCAGATCCATGAACACGGCGCAAGTCACAGCATTAAGTGCGGCAGTATCCACGGACGCGGCTGCAGCGGCGGCAACAGAGGCAGAAGCGCCGCCGGGAGGCGTGAGGGAAATGAGTTACTCTGTTGCATCCGTTGAAGAGCCGGCGGGGAGGGGGCGACGGCGACGGCTCAGCTGCAGACGACTGCTTTACTATGTCACCACCAGGGACACGCCCGGGGTCACGTGTCAGCTTGGTCGCGGTCTGCAGATCTGTATGGCCGTGGCGGAGGTATGGATGGCACGTCACGTGGGAGGCGCGCACTCTCGACGGCCGGTCCCTTTGCTTAGGCTTTTTATCGTTCAAAGTTTGTGAGGTGTTCAGCCGATACCACTACAGGCGATGTGCCAATCATACGAGTGAAATCGGAATGCAGTCTAAAATGCTGTGTCCCATCCAAATAAAAAGCATGTTTACAATCGTCTAACACATGACTCTTGGCTTGTAAGTACGATTGTGCAGACAGTCTGTGACGAGAGTTTGGCATTGATCTTGTTTATATGGAACAGCTCGGTTATAGGAATGGATTGCCAGTCGAAAAGAGTTATGGGTGCTCGTCGTGTCAATCAAGATACTATGGCGGCGGGCGCATCAGGGATTCGACGCGATGTTGCTTTTCAGCGCCGTTGATCACGATACCGATTGGCGGTGACATTCCCGCTGTAGAGAAATGCACCATGCATGTCAGCTCCTCAAACTGACCGGCATGGGTCGCCCCCGGGTGGGCTCGAACCACCAACCTTTCGGTTAACAACCGAACGCGCTGGAACTCTCCTGGAAACGGTAGGTCCCTATGGGCCTCAAGCCGCGGTGAGAGTGATGATTGCGGGGCATTGATGGTAGATCTTGGATTAGTACTATGGACCTACAAATCCTGACTGAAGATTGATCTTCAGAAAGCGCATATCTACCGTCTCCTGGCGCTACGTCCATGTGTGCCGTTCAGCTGCCCTTCAGGGTACAATTTTACCCGACTGCACGGCTCATGACCTTTGCTTTCTGTGTTGGATTAGCGGCCACGGATCAGCTGGTATTTCTACCACTCTGCTCAGCATTTGTTGTGATCAAGGGTTGTGATTACTAAGTGTACACGTGGCAGCTTGGCTTGGGGGCGATTGTCGCAGTATTCATAAGATGATCTGCTATTGCTCCAACGTCCTGAAATTCGCTGCAAAGAATAATTTGACGACGTTCTTTCTAAAATTCGCTTCATCTCTGCATAAATGAGTGAATACCTAGGTGGGTAGATACCAAGCCAGTTAGCCGCTACACACCAGCAAAGGTTACAGGCAGGGTGTTATTTGCACCAGCGTGAGGGACCTGGCCTTGGAAATGTTCACTTGCCTCCACACCCTACGTTGATTTGGGGCTACCAACAGGCTAAATTGTTGTTGACATATTTCACAAATGATGGGTGCATGAGGCGAAAGTTTCGAAATGTCACCACTAAGTTACCTTCCTTAAACATCAGTTCGTGGAAATATTACCATAAAGCGACCTTCTTTGAACATCAATTGATGCTGCACTACCCAGCCAACTTTGCTTGAATTATGCCACGATAAATCGCTTTATAAAAGGCAGTGAGTGTATACCTACCTTCTATGTACTGACCCGACCTACGACTGAACAGCATATGTACTCATGGCATAGGATCTCATAACATTGCAGGTGAATGTACATACAATTTGTAAACGTAAATGCAGCGGAGTGACTCGTCTCCCTCACGCCAACCGGCGGTGCTTCTACCTCCGCTGCCGCCGTTGCAACCGCGTCCACGGATACTGGGGCACATAATGCTTTTATTTGGGCCGTGTTGATGGAATTGTTCCGAGACCTTCGCACAGGCATCTTTGTAGTGAATAATGGCAAGCCTTTCCTACCTGCAACATGCATGGTCTTCCTTCTTAAAATAACTTTGAAATACTACGCTGTCATTTCTTTTTCTACTCCTTTTTCTCCTTCCCTTTAACGCTCCTCTGAACATTAGGAGAGCTCAAGCCAGCACTACGAGGGGGAGGGGGCTCGAACTTCTTGAAGTATATCAAGTGACGCCTCCGGGCCCGAAACATACAAACAACCGACGAGATCCTGCATGAAACATCACGATTTGAGAGATTCTGGACGGGAAGACGGTACTGCGGTCAGAGTGTTAAAGGCATCGCGCGTCCAGCGACCACTTGAGCAAGGACTCGTTGCCCGCTACTGTGGCAGGATCAGGAGATGCATCATCACTTGCCGTGGGATCGACGTGAAGAGATGACCATGTGTGATACGATCACATGGATTTGAGTCGGATCTGGCATATCACGGGCCTCCGTGGCGCAATTGGTTAGCGCGTTCGGCTGTTACCCGAAAGGTTGGTGGTTCGAGCCCACCCGGGGGCGGCCCACGCTGTGCAGTTTTAAGAAGCTGACACGCATGGTGCATTGCTGGCCGATGGGAAGGTCGTCGCCAATCGGTATCGTGATCGCCATCGCTGAAAATCAACATCGCGTCGAACCCCTGACGCGCCCGCCGCCATAGTATCTTGATTGGCATGACGAGCACCCAACTCATTTCAACTGGCAAGCCATTTATTTAACTATGCTTGTTCATGTAAACAGGGCCAATGCCCGCCTTTCGCCGCAGATTATTAGCACAACCAGGCTAAGGAGGGGTTGAGTGCAATGCAATATGGCGACGATCGACATGTGAAGTCAAGAGCCATGCATTAAGCAATTCGAAAAGAGATATTTGTTAGATGAAATTCAACATTTTAAGCTTCTCTTTAATTTGAACCAAGTGTATTAGTATCAGCAGCACTCTCACACACTTTGAACGATAAGAAGACTAACAAAGGGACCGGTCGTCGAGAGGACACGCAGCTGACAGGCATCGCAGTGCGTGCCTCCCACGTGACGTGCCAGCCATGCTTCCGCCACGGCCATGCGGATCTGCAGGCTGCGACCAAGCTGACTGCCGCGTGACTCCGGGCATGTCCCTGGCGGTGACATAATGAACCTGTGGTCTGCAGCTGCGCCGCCGCCGCTGCCCCCTCCCCACCGGCTCTTCAACGGATACAACGGAGCGGCCCGTCTCACTCACGCCACCCGGCGGCGCTTCTGCCTCTGTTGCCGCCGCTGCAACCGCGTCCGTGGATACTGTCGCACATACTGATATGACTTGGGCCGTGTTGATGAATCTGCTCTGGGAAATTTGCACAGACATCTTTGTAGTGAAGGATTGGAAGCCCCTGTTACCAGTAACATGCACGGTCTTCCTTCTCAATAAGAACTTAAAAATTTTACGCTGTCATTTATTTTTTTCTAGTCCTTTTATGTTCCCCTTAATGCTCCCCTGTGCATCGGGACGGCTCAAGTCATCTGTTTAAGAACGCTGGCGGGACGAAGGGGAGGGGGAAGTCGGACCACTAAAAGTACATGAAGTGGCGCCTCCGGGCGTGAGGCATAAAAAAAACACAGACGAGGTTCTGCATGCAAGACTGCGATTTGAGATATTCTGGACAGGAAGACGGTACTGTAATCAGAGTGTTAAAAGGATTGTTCGTCCGTCTATCACTTGAGCAAGGACTCGTTGCCCGCTGCTGTGGCAGGATCAGGAGATGCGTCATCACTTGCCGTGGGATCGACATGAAGAAATGAGCAGGTGTGATGCGACCACACGGTTTTGAGTCGGATCTGGCGCATGACGGGCCTCCGTGGCGCAATTGGTTAGCGCGTTCGGCTGTTAACCGAAAGGTTGGTGGTTCGAGCCCACCCGGGGGCGACCCATGCTGGTCAGTTTTGAGGAACTGACATACATGGTGCATTGCTGGTCAACGGGAATATCGTCGCCAATCGGAATCGTGATCGCCATCGCTGAAAATCAACATGGCGTCGAACCCCTGACGCGCCCGCCGTCACAGTATCTTGCTTGACATGATGACCACTCATAACTCTTTTCGACTGGCAGACCATTCCTATAAATATGCTTGCTCATCTAAATAAGTTCAACGCAGGTTATCGGCAAAACCGAACTTAGGAACCGAGGTGCAACGCAATACGAAGACGATGGATTTGGCGAAGTCAAGAGTCATGTGTTGAGCGACTGGAAAAGTGATGTTTGTCGTATGGGATTGAACATTTTAGACTACATTTTCATTTGGATAAGACGATGAGAAAGTTGCTTAATAGTATCAGCTGCACTCTCCACAGACAGAATGATAAAGAGACTAAGTGAAGGGACCGGTCGTCGAGAGGACAAGCAGCTGACAGGCATTGCAGTGCGCGCCTCCCACGTGACGTGCCAGCTATACCTCCGCCACGGCCATGCGGATCTGCAAGCCGCGACCAAGCTGACCGTGACACCGGATGCGCCCCTGGTGGTGACATAGTGAGCCTGGTGTCTGCTGCTGAGCCGCCACCGCCGCCCCTATCCCCCCCCCTTCCCGCCGGCTCCTCAACGGATACAACGGAGTGGCTCGTCTCCCTCACGCTTCTGCCTCTGTTGCCATCCGTGCAACAGCGTCCACGGAACTGTCGCACTTCGTGGAGGTCGTGTCCAGGATGACGTTGAACATAAAGATCGGCCATCATGCTTCACCAACATATTCCTGCATATGCTGACGAGACATGCACCCACGCCAGACCTTTTTGGACGTCATTCGGCACCACCACCCACATGTCGCTGCCCGCGACATGCTGATCGCGATAAGTAAGCACTTTAGGTGAGTTGCGTGCTCTTTGTGTAACAAAATGCGAGTTGCTTTACTCGACTCTTTCCGGCATTTACCATACGTCGGACTGAGTTGCATGCTCATGTCCGCCTTTTTGCACGCTCACACTGCACATGCTCATCAGCATCGCCATACAAAGCCACGAGCCACGTGTTCTTTTGAACCGATTTGGATTGATTGACTCGCAGACCGGTAGGGTCGCGATCTGCACAGTTTCGTTACACAAAACGTACCACGACATGTTTACGACAGGTTATGCGGCTGCAGTAAATATCCACGCATGCAGCAATAGGGCTCCAAAGAGCCCAAGTGACCAACGTATGCACACTGAGGGTGAGAATGGACACATGATAAATGGCTCTGATCATTTGATGAGGCCAGTTTGGCAATGAAGCCTGGAGGACTCTGGCAGTCCGGGTTCATGCAGTCAATTTCAGGCCCCTAAAGTAAGCAATTTATTTGGAAAGGAGTTTCGATTTCAATATTTGCCCGATTATCAATCGCGGCATGATGACACCAAATCTGATGTCCGTTGTTTAATATCACGCGATTTTCAATATCCAGTTCAAGGTAAAAAGACAGGGAACTCCATATCATTCTAATGCTATCGTTTTTTTTTTAAATTTGAGGCACCATAATCTTCTTCAGCGCTAAAACTGACGTCCGCCATGAAGTTCTGGCATCTCAAGGTCACCTTTCAGCGTGAAGTTAGCAATGAAGCCTGGAGGACTCAAGGCCGGGCAAAGATCATCACCAAATTCCCACATGTTTAAATATCGTACACCTGCCAGCGACTGGCAGTCCGGGTTCATGCAGTCAATGTCAAGTCCCTAAAGTTAGCGATTTAGTTAGAAACGAGTTTCGATTTCAATATTTCCCCGATCATCAATCACCGGAGGCAAGGAAGTTCTATATTCCAAAAGGTTGTCAGCTGGTTTCGGATTTGTAAGCACAACAATGTTCTCGAGGCCATTAAAGCCAATGGTCCACGTTTGAGGATACTGAGGCAAGCATAAGATATGATGAATTAGGCATACTTGTAACTCTTGTTTTACATTTAGAAAGAAGATTGCTCTAGACAGCACGATTTTCTGTTGAGTAAATATGCTCCTAAGGCATCATTGATTGGTTACGTCATTGCAACTTCCACAGCAAGGATTGCGAGCCAATTGACGCCCGATATATATGGATATCGTGGTCACGAACGCCAGATATAAATGGCTGGATTTGTTTACTTAGCCTTGTTCACCGCATAGCTATTGGAATGACATAATTTGAATAACGTTATTCTGGCGCCATGGCTGCCTGGGTGACCCTGAAATAGTCACCTAGAAAAATTTACACATCTTTGCGGGCGCATAGCTAAGCAAGTAGAGGGATTTAGGTCTTATGCAGGGCAAGGCTGTGAACTACACCAAATGAGCTTCAGGATGACTATTTCAATCCGAAACCTCATGCAAATGTGAAAAACTACCCTTAACTAACGTCTGCCGAAAAGTCACCACCTCTCAATGTTAACTTTCAGGGTAAAATTCAGGTTTATTTATTTGAGAACCCAATACCACCCAAACATTACCAGACGATTTCAGGTTTTTAAGCATTGCAGTCCCTTTCAGCACTACCAATAAATGCTGGTCTCTCAAGGTTGCCCTTATTTTGAAGCCAGGGGACATTTTGACATCCCAAAGGCCATTTTTCTTTGAAGGTGAGGCCTTTTTGATGGAGCTAACTTATGCGCTGGAGAAGATTCCAAACCTTATGATCCGAAGTTGGCCGTAGGGAGTTCCCGTCATTTGACCTATGCTTTCACCCTGAGGGATGACCTGGAGAACTCAGCGTCTTTTAACGGACGTTAGCTTGTGCCTTGAAAACGATTTTGGTGCTTAAAAATCTGAAATTAGCCAGCACCATAGATGTAATGAGAAGATCCCGTCATTTAACCCTGACCACGACCTTGAAGGCCCCATATCATTGCCAAAAAGATATCAGATTTAGTAATCTCTGGCTGCTATTGCTGCCTGAAGCATATTCACTGAATTCGCAGCTCGTCGTAAAACAAATTGGTAATAAAAATTCAACGTTCTGAAACGGATGTTTTTCCTCTCAAATGAGGGCAAATACTAAATTCATCGTGCGCACGAAGCGGATGCATGCCCCGGTTTACGCGTTTTACACAACATTGTTATTTTCGGCATCATTCCACGTCGGTTGTACTTAATTCAAAACCTATCAGCATTGGACAGCTTGTGTAACACCATAGCATGGGCAAGGTGATTCTGCGTGAAAACAGGTGTAACGCAACACATTGGCAGGATTTGAAAAGGTTGGTTTTTGGGAAGTAAAACATTCCGAGCTGATATCTCCCAAGCCAATGAAAACAGAAGGATCTCGCAAAGGATTAAAATAGATTTCACAAGTTGTTAACTAAATTTTTGATCAGCGTGTGATGATAAAATAACCACGAGCGTGACCAGTTTTGTCGAAAAAATAAAAGTTTGAAACTGTGGCTTTTTGTTATAAAATCAAAGAACGTGGTCCATTTAGTGAGTGTAGGAGGCAGCAGAAGTTTCTTTGCATGTAAAGAGTTTGCACTGCAATTACAAAATTTTAGCGCGGCTAATCAAGGTTTCTTCTCCAATGATTACAAAACCATGCAAGATAGAAAATTTAGATTTACAGCATCGTATTTGCCTTGCGATTACGCGTCTAAAGACGTATTATACAATGACATTCCACCATAGCTTATGGCACAGTTCCACAGTTTATGTCACACGATAGCATGGGCAATGCAATTCTGCTTGAAAACAGGAGTAGCAGAACACATTAGCAAAATTTTAACACGGCTGATTTTGGGAAGTAAGACGTTCCAAGCTTACATCTTCCAAACCAATGAAAATAGATAGCTGCTTTTACTTGCTAGCGATGCAAAACGATATTACAGATTATTGAGTGCATTGCTGATCATCGGGTGATGAGACAAAAATTTGAGCGTGACTACATTTCTAAAAAAAGCTTTAAAAATGTCCTTTTTATCAAACGAAAGGGCGTGGCCCATTTACTGTGTGTATAGAGCGAAGAGTGTTTTTGTGCATGGGAACAGTTTCTTCAGCTATTGCAAAAATTCTGCCCGTGTTCTGGAGGTTTTTCCAAAAACTCCAGACTATGCAAGTTAGAAAGCTTACAGTTATACCACCCTATTTCCCGTGCGATTGGGCGTCTAAGGACCTATCATACAATGACATTCAATTTCATGAATTTCAATGACATTCAATCAACACCTTTGAATATGGACCATTTTTGATGCGCGCAAATTCCATGTTTTCGTTTCTGAAACCATTTCCGTTCGAAACCCGAATGCACGTGAAAACGATGCACAATGCTGGAACAAACATCCATTGCCGTTGTAGTCAACATGGAAATGAACATAAATCTCATCACGGCCACTTTGTTGGAAAAAAGTCAAAAATACGAAGCGTATGTTTTGTCGTCTCAAACAAGTTTAGCGTGTGTGCGAACCGGATGCATGTTCTTTCCCGGTTTACGCGTTTTACACGAAATCGCGATTTTTCGACATGATTCAGCGCTGGTTGTACCTAACCCAAAACCTGTCAGTATTGGACAGTCGACCTATAGCATGGCCAAGGCAATTGTGGGTCAAAACAGGTGTAACGGAACACATTGACAAGATTTGAAAACGGCCCATTTTTAGGTAGTAAAATGTTTCGAGCTTCTATCGATTGACCAAATAAAAACCGAAGGCTTTTTTTTACTCGCAAACTATGTAAAGCGATACTACAAGTTAGTGACTACACTCTTGATCACCTGGTGATGAAAGCAACTTTGAGTGCTAAATGTTTGGGGGGAAAAGTGCAAAACTGTGAAAATGCGATATTTTGTTATGAAATGAAAGGTCGTGGTCCATTTTGTGTGTGTATGAAGCGACAAGTGTTTTTGTGCATCTAAGGGGTTTCTCCAGCAATTGCAAAATTTTAGCGCAGATGGTGAAAGTTTTTTATAATAACTCCAACTGAATACAAATGAACATAAATCTCACCACGGCCACTTTGTTGCAAAAGGGTCAAAATTTTGAAACAGATGGTTTTTCGTTTCTAGCGAGGGTCAGGGCAAATTCAGCCTTTGTACGAAGCGGATGCATGCATTGTCACGATTATGTGTTTTACAAAAAAATAGTCATTCTTGGACATGGCTCACTTTTGGTTGTATCTAACTCTAAACCTATCAGCGTTGGACATTTTATGTGACACCATAGCATGGGCAAGACAATTCTACGTGAAAACAGGTCTAAAGCAAAACATCGGCAAGATTTGAAAACGGCCGATAAAGCGGCTTTTTCCAAACGATGTAAAGCGATGTTGCAAGTTATTTCCTACATTCTTGATTACCGGATACGGAAAAAAAATTGAGCATGAGCAATCGCTTAAAAAGTCATACTTTGAAACTGCGATTTTTTCATAGAATAAAGGGGCGTGGTCAATTTAAAGTGTGCATGAATCGGCCAGTGTTTCTGTGTAGATAAACAGTTTCTACAGCAATTGCTAAATTTTAGCGTAACATGTAAAGGTTTTTTCAAATAACTCGAAAACTCCGCAAGTGAGAAAATGTTATGCTATACCATCGTATTCGCCGTGCAATTACGCGTCTAATGACGTATAATACACGTCTTAAATCAGGGCCAATATTAAATGCAGTGTGTAAGCGAAGCGGGTGCATATTTTGTCTCGTCTCGTCATGCGTTTTACACGAAATCCACATTTTTCGACATGTTTCAATGGAACAATTGCCATTGTTGTCAAAATGGAAATGAACACTGTTCTCAACACGGCCACTTTGTTGCGAAAAAAACGTCAAAAAGGGCGTGGTTCATTAAGCGTGCGTATCAACCGGCAAGTGCTTCTGTCCATGTTACCAGTTTCTACAGCAAGTGGAAAATGTTAGCACAACTTGTGAAGGTTTTGTTAAATGACTCCAAAACCATGCACTTGAGCAAGCTTTGAATTAAACCATGGTCTTTGACGTGCAGTTCCGCGTCTAATGGCGTAAAATACAATGGCGTTCCACCATCCAGAAGCTGGACCCCTTTTTACGCGCACAAATTTCCAAGGTTTTGTTTCCGAAACCAGCTCCGTTCGAAAGCAGATTGCACGTGCAAACGACATACCATGATCGAACAAACTTCCATTGCCGTTGTTGTCAGCATGGAAAGGAACACAAATCTCACCACGGTCACCTTCTTTCAAAAGAAGTTAAAATTCTGGAACGGATGTGATTTCGTCTAAAGTGAGGTCGAATAGTTGAGTCGATACGAAATTTGTTTCTTTTGTTGGCCGTGATTCCACGTTGTTTGCACCTAACCCAAAAGCTGTCAGCATTGGACAGTTTACGTCACACCATAGCATGGACAAGGCAATTCTGCGTCAAATTAGGAGTAACGCAACACGTTGGCGGGATTTGAACAGTGCCGAGTGTTGAGTAGTAAAACGCTTCAAACTCATATCTCCCAAACCAATGAAAATAGAAGGCTGCTTTTACTTGCAAACGATGTAAAACAACATTCCAAGTTGTTGGTTACATTGTTGATCCTCGGGTGATGAGAAAAAATTTTGAGCGTGGCCATTTTTTCCAAGAAAATCAAAATTTGGAAAATGCGAATTGTTGTCATGAAATGAAAGAACGTGGCCCATTTACTGCGTGTATGAAGCGGCAAGTGTGTCTATAAATGTAAACAGCTCATACAGCGTTTGCAGTGTTTTAGGGCAGCTTGTGAAAGTTCTTTTAAATTTCTGCACAACTATGCAAGTGAGGAAATTTCAATTTACACCATCGTTTTCGATTACGCGTTTAATGACGTATAACAGTGAGATTCCATCACAGTTTATGTCACAGTTGCACAGTTTATGTCACGCTACAGCATCGCCAAGGCAATTCTGCGTCAAAACTGGTGTAAGGCAACACATTGGCAGGATTTGAAAACAGCCGATTTTTGGGTAGTAAAGCCTTTCAAGGTCATATGCCCCGAACCAATGAGATTAAAAGGCTGCTTTTATTTGCAAACGATGTAAAGCGATGTTGCATGTTGTTGGCTACATTCTTGATCACCGGGTGATGGGAAAAAACTTCGAACGTGACCATTTTTTTTTCAGCCAAAATTGTGAAAATGCGTTGTGTTGTTATAAAAACGTAAGGAGATAGTCCATTTAATGTGTGCATGAAGGAGGAATTGTTTCTGTGCACGCAAACATTTTCTACAACAATTGTAGAATTTTAGCGCGGCTTGATAAGGTTTTTTCAAACAACTTCAAAACTATGCAAGTGAGAGATTTTTTAATCAAATTTGCATCGTTTTCATTGGTCAAGGTGTGAACAAAATATTCTTACAGAATATTAATTACACTATATTGAAACGAAGCGCGTACTTGCGGTGTTTAGACATATTCATGATACCTGGTTATATCTGAATATTGTTATATGACGCCGGATCTCAACATGCATTTCTAATTACAACAAGCTTATCGCTTCCTAACATACCTCTTCAGCTGCACCATTTTTAAGGACACTGAATATACCTATCCAACCGCAGCACATTCATCGATAATAGAAGCACATGCCCCATAACATATTCATGTTATCTTCAATCTTTGTAAAAGTTCTTTGGCGAGCAATGTTTTCTAGACAGTTTGTATTTGGTTGGAGCGTAGCAGCGGAAGTATTAGCAGCGGCAGCAGCTGCAGCAGTAGCAGCCGGTTTAGCAGCAGTGGCTGCCACAGCAGCAGCAGCAGCGACAGCAGTGGCAGTAGGAGCAGCACGTGCGGTCGGTAGGACCGGGCGTCGCGCCCGGTCCTTCAGAGGGACCTGCGAGACCCACAGCGGCAGGTCCCTCTCTTATTGCTTAAGAGGCGGCACTAGCATACTGAGGTTCAGGTCCGGCGTTGATGTGAGCCGTGTCACCTCCTATGGGTCTGGAAAGATCCTGCTCAGGCAGTCTCGGAGGTGCATTATTGGCTGGCAGGTCTTCTAATGGTCCAGTAGGATTTCCTTGGCTGAGAATTATTCACGGCATCCGGACACATCTCCGGCAGCGGCCCAGGGGGGGGGGGGGGTGGAGGCACCGCCACCAGAGTTCTGTAGGTGTCACGTTTTAGACGCCTCGGCCCTGGCTTACCTTGAAGACCCCAGTGGGTACACGAGCCCCTCCTATCTTCTTTTCAGCTAAGTATTTCTTCACAAAGCCGTATGGCAGGTTGTCAAGCTGTATTCAGGTGTCGCCCCGCGATAAGCCTGCCACCAGCGCACTAGCTCTAAGGTCTCCCCTTCTACCTCCGTTTCATTCAAGACGAACTGGATGTGATATCTGCGGCCCATCTTGGCGAACTGGTAGCAAACTGTTGCAGGTGCTTTCAGAGCGGGTCGGCACACAACTGCGAACAGCTGCCGGATACTGGTGTTGTTGGTCGGTCAGACCGTGGCTTTTATCCCGGGCCTGGCGGATGAGTGGTCGGTGTGAACGTTTGGGGTGCTTGAGGAGCCGGCACGTCTATCTGGGTTCCATCCTGGTGCAGGGCGAGCTGAACCCAGCAGCCTGATCAAGTGAAGCGGCCTGGTGGTGATTCGGCGGAAGGCGAACGGACATTGCCTTGCAAGGGGCGTTGTCGGAAACATGATACCGAAGCGTAGTCATCAACGTTCTCATGGCATGTGACCCTTTTTCGTCCGGTCCGTCATCAGCTGGACCGCTTGCTGATCTTCTTGAAATGTTAGAGCCAGGCGGAGCGTTTGGGTCAGGACAGGATGTAGACAGTATTGGTTTTATACACACCGGCCGGACTTTGCAAGCGACAAGGCTTACTAGGGCTAGAAAGACAATGATATCTGCGATACGGTTACTGTGGTCAGCGTGTGAACAGGAAGGGCTGGTACCGATCGCAGAGTACGTGCACGGTCGTGGAGTTTGGTCAAGGTATCTCTTTTGTTCGGCAGAGACGAAAGCATTTGCAACATCTGTCCTTGTGAGATATTCTGTTCATTTAGATCACCGAGTACATGACGCCAGATGTTGACGGAAGCTCACTGGACATCAATGTGATCCACTAGCAGGGCTTGGAGCCGTGTCTCAGCTTTGTAGAATACTGGCAGACTGAAGTACTGACAGGAAGCCGCACAGCCTTAGGTGATAGTGGCCAGTGCTGAAGGCAAAGGTAAGTTGCCTGGTTAGATTTGTCCAAGAGTACGAGCTGTGGTTATATTTAATCTCCAATGTGATTGGCTTTAGACTGGTTACAATCCAATTTCCATTGCGAATGCAAGAAGCAGTTGTCTTTTTAGTCTGGTTTACATGAATTGCTTTTTCAGAGTAGTGCGAGATACACTTTTCACGTTTTGTCAAAAGAGCTGGTAAACATTGTTCAGATTCTAAGGCATTCGTGATGGGTTGCTGAAAAGGGAAGAGGTAAAGCTTATTTCTCGAATAGACGTAAGTGTCGCTTTGCTCCAAATTTATGTCTTTAGAAGCGTCCTCTGATAGAGCAATGTCTTTTGAGGTCTCGGTGAAATAACCAGCTGAGAACGTGTAACCATGGATGGTTTTCGTGATCGGTAGATTGAAGATATGATGAATATGGAGCATATTTCGAACATGGACTAGAGGGACTTTGACGTGAATAGCAAGACCTCCAGAGGTTTTTGAGGCACCCACATGTGAAATGAAGTAATTTTTTATTTGAGTTCGCTTGAAGGGAAACAACCGATGTTGGAAGGATGTCTTGAATGCCTGTGAGGGTCTGCGCGAAATTATTAGGGGAAAACACTGATTGAGGCAGAATTCCATTTTCAGCGAGGTTTAGGTGTAATTCAAGATTTGCCAAGCTTGTTCAAAAGTTCTGAATGATTTGCAGCGGATTTTCAAAAATGATGTTCATGTTATCTCCAATGTTTATGAAGGCCACTAGATCCGTTACAAGTTTTGTAAAGCCTCCAAGTTCATGACCTAGTCCATTGCTAAAAGTAAAGAATTGATTTATAGCTCGTCTATTAACATTCATTTCGATCTACATTTGATTCCGTATGCTGGCACATCGTTGGAGAATGTGTAGCACCTCTTTTCGTGAGCTCTCCAGAGACTTTACATGTTTCGTTATATGGTCGACATATGCTGTTGTAACACTGGTAATTAGAGTCTTAAGAATATCTCCAACAAAAGGCAAGATGGTTCATTTTGATCTACTTCAAAGTTCAAGGGCTGTGCTTTATATGTTTGAGCAATGCGAATGTTTTATTGGGTTCAAGTTGTAAGACAGTAATGTCACCCTCGAGTTTGATTAAAAGATGCTGGGCGTTTTGATTATGTGTTTTTTGTTCATGTTGCTTGAAAGGTGGGTCAATTGTGAATGAAATGCATTTGCATGTGTTTAACGTTCTCGTGTAAGACCCCAAAGGTTCTCAATATTGACCGGGAGGTATATGTCCCATTCATCGAAGGAAGGGTAAAATTCTCCACGAGGTAAAAATATGACGTCGGAATGGGTAATAGAAAGACAAATGAAGGACGAACCAACGCATGAGTCTGTATCGTCTGCCAAGTACAACATCACATGATTATATCGATTTTTACTCCGCATGCAAGCAGCGGCTGATACAGTAGCTGACACTTGAATATTTCTTCTCGCAGGCAGAGTGTGGCATTATGTATGCCTGTGGTTGCGTTCATACATTTATATACCATCTAATAACATTGAACGCCCTGCTCACTAACTGGTAAGAATGGGGTATGTGGAGTGGTACACCCGACGTCTGCTTTTCCCAGGGCCCTAACGGACCTGTGTAACACCAAACCATATGTTAAGTAACTAGATGGCGGTGGCGAAGTTACATAGATGGAGCTTCTGTGTTGAAAGTTGTGTGGGAGCAATTCATTTGCTTTGTCCTGACATCTAGCGGTAAAGTGTACCACACAGGTTACATGCAATTATATAGATGGCGTCTCCGGGGTGTGCATTCGACGCCAGAAGCATATCTCACTGCTTTTCGAACAACTGTGCTACAAGGAGTTTGACTGTTATCTACAATATCATAGTAATCTTTTCCTATTCACACCTAAGCTAGGTTGATTTTTCGGCATGTTGCCGAAATATTGACCTAAGCATACCTCCATTCTCCTGGTTTTTCCGAGGAATAAGACTAATACTACTATAGGCTAATATGTATGTATAATATGTACTATAGGCTAAAATCTATGTGAATAATGTTCCTTGCTAATGCACTTAACAGCTTACGTAGGCAAAATAGGCCCTTTTAATGAAATGAAGCATGTCAAATAGCGTTTGAAAGCCTTCGCGACGCTCTCATCGAAGCCCCCGTGCTGGCTTACCCAGATGCCCCAAAGCCATACCAGCTTTACACAGATGCATCAAACCACGCTATTGGTGCGGCCCTCGTGCAGGACAAAGAACAAGGTGAAAGAGTGGTTCAGTATCTTTCATATCAGTTAACTGAGACACTGCCCTCTCGGTTCAAAATTCACCGTAATGACAGAACGCAAACCGTTAAAACATATTTTAAGCAGCAAAATGGGAAATGCAAGAATTCAACTCTGGGCAATAGTTCTCGCAGAATATGGCTGCGGTGTCCAGTGCATTCCTGGCCAACAAAATGTTGTTGGTGCACTCTCACGTCTTGAACCACCATCAGCTGTAAATATTATAGATTCTTACAGGGCACCTAGGTTGCTGATGAACTCGAAGTTGAGAAATGTCCAGGAGAAGAGGTGCCTCATCCGGAAAACCTTGAGGAGCTTCTTTCCAACAATCTCGACTTTAAGAGTCTGCAGGAGAATGGCCTGGATATCATCATGATTTGTAGCATTTGTGCGGCTCAGCAGCATCCTAGCTTTGCTGAAATCTTCGCTCATTATACAATCTTGGACGGTTCAATATTCCGCATCACAGACACACAAAAGTGCATCCCATTTCCCAGCGTACATTTAGCCATTCCTCGCATCATTCAAAACCCTCTCATTGAAGAGACCCATTCAGGACACTTTGGTGGTCATCTAGGCATAGACAAAACCTATGATAAACTCCGTTCGCGTTATTATTGGTCTGGTATGTACTGAGACGTAGTTCAATATTTGAAAACTTGCGGCGCAGCCTGTAACGTGCGAAAATTGAGAAAAGAACGACCTCCCCTGCAAAATATGCAGGTTCCTAAATACCTTTTCGAAATTATTTCGATAGACACTTCTGGACTATTTCCGCAAAGCCATAACCATCCGTAGAGCCATAGGTACATCACTAACGTAATTGACATGTTTTCTGGTTGGCGTGAGTCTTTTGCCACGAAATAAAAAAGTGCTGAAACCGTGGCACAAATCCTCATTGGCATATATCCCACGTCATGTCTGTCGCCTGTTATTGTATCTGACAAGTGGACTGAATTTTGTAACGCAATAATCGAAGAAATTTCCGCATTTTTCAACATAAAACACATTCGCACTTCAGTCTATCATCCTCAAGCAAGCACAAGTGTGAGCGATTTAATCGTATCCAAACCGATATGTCATCGAAACTCATTGGCCGCTCACAAAGACACTGGGACACCAAAGTATCCGCCATTCTTTCGGCAATAGAACAGCGAAAAACAACAGTTCAAAAGTATGTCTATTCTTCGTTGTGTATGGTCTCGATCCAGCACTCCACATGGACAGATTATGCCTGCAAAATTCAGATATCAAGGAGATGAGTACGTCCCCACAATGCTGGAAAATCTTCGCTGCTCTTATCATCAAGTTCGGCATAGCCTGGCGTTAAGCCATGATAAAAGCAAATTGTAGTACGACGGAAAGGTAAAACTAGTAGCGATTTAAGTAGGTGACATGGTGTATTTTAGGGATCCCTCGGTTGTTGTAAATTCTTCATCAAAGCTCACGTCTCACTAGAAACCCTTTCATCGCGTGAAAAAATCCCCCAGTGATGTCACGTTCCTCATTAAAAACCAGTTGTCAGGCGAAGCAAAAGTAGTCAACGTACAAAACTTGCGTTTGACTGATCTAGGCACTCCATGGCAAAACACTATTTGAACGAATGGTCAACGAACGTATCAGTGTGTTCCTAGAGTCAAATCACCCTCTTTCACCTTTGCAGACCGGCTTCCGTCCCGGCCGCTCCACGGCGAACAGCCTGGTCCACATTATAGATTGAATTTAGCTCGGATTGCAGACTAAATCAAGTGCGGTAGCACTTTTCTTGAATTTAAAGGCCACTATCGACCGGGCGAATAAGAGTGCCCCTTACATTAAACTGCATGAAGTCAGAGTTCGCGGCCGACTCGCCGTTTTCATTAAAACTTCATAACTGATATGACGTTTTTTGTGTGTTGCGAAAATGCTGATTCTTTTTAGACTACGCAGGATCACGGTCTTCCTCAGGGCGGTGTCTTATCTCCAGCCCTCTTCCTTGTAATAATAAATGATGTTTTCAATAATATGAATAATATTTCTTCACATTTTCCTTATTCTCTACGCGCGGACGACCTGAGTGTGTGGCATACGCATGCTAATGTCGATCTCGCACTGCATTATGTGCAACTAGCTATAAATGATATTCACGCTTGGTGTACATGATGGGGACTGCAGATTTCCTCCGCGAAGTCAGCTGTGATTATTTTCTCTAGGCGAAATGATGTTCAACCTCCCCTCCCCCCCCCCCCGCCTCCCGAATCTTGGTGGTGAAATAATCCCTCTAGTTCACCGTTTTTAATACATTGGAATTATATTAGATCGTCGTCTTACTTTCAATGCTCATTTTGCTGACCTTAAGCAACGCTGCGCCAGACGACTAAACATAATGAAATGCATAGCATGACGGGACTGGGGTGCCAACAGTCGCACTCTCCCCTGTCTCTTTATCTCCCTGATAAGCCTGATCTTGGACTACAAGGCTTTCTTTTTATGAAATTTCTTCCAAAAAAGTCGAAACCCTGGAGAACATCCTGAACGCAGCCCTCCGAATAGCCACTGGTGCACTTCGCACCTCTCCGGTCCCAAATCTGCTCGCGGACACGAATATTCCCTCCCTATCACGCCGACGAGAATTGCAGCTTCCCGGATTTTATATTTCTCTGCATACCTGGATACGCAAATCTTCACGTGAACAACACTGCTAACGAGGAAGTAAAACGAAGCCTCATGTTTCCCGAACGTTATCATCGTCATTGTCCTGTCTCTGATATTCTTGTAGTCCTCAATTTGCATTTTCGTCTCTTTCTCCAATCTGAATGGGACCAACGCGCATATCATCAACTTCACTCAATCAAACCCATACTTCAGCACTGGCCGACAATTAATCAACATAATCGTCTCGAAGAAGTGCTGGTTGCTAGACTGCGTATCGGTCACACCAAAATCACCCACTACCACCTTTTCAAGTGTATTCTTCCTCCGCTGTGTCATCGCTGCGACATCCCATTCACAATAAATCATTTCCTTTTCGTGTGTGCGGTATATCGACGATCAAGACAACCGCTCGTCAATTACACCAACGCTAACCGGCTTGCATTGATCTTCCATTCTCTCCTCGGTAATTCTTATCCTGATTTGCTCGTACTCCTCTTTGAGTTTACACGGTACAGGATTGGATAATTTCATTTAAATAACGGGGTTTTCCTGCATGGTTTGGCAAATATTCAGGTTTCTTTCTATCGGTTAGGAGTCCTGTTTTTTTTTAAGTTAGGACTTTCCAGGATTCAATAGCATCACACAGCACTACAAGGTCGTGCCGGGCAGCGGACCCGGGGCTGCTCTCCCCGTTGCTGCGATGAAGCGGCCCGGCATCCATCCATCGCACAAGTCACCGACAAATCAGCGGAGCAAAGGTCACCGCTGCCGTGGACACAACACACAGGATCGCGGCACCCGAGGGGTTTGGCGGAAGGGCCGGTGAGGAGGGTCACTTGTCGTTCAAGCGTACTGAATGCGTGTTGTGTCGTGATGAAATAAATATATATATTGCTGCCGTCTGCTTTCCTTGCTATGATCTTGCTGGGCAAAAAAGGAGCCAGGTTAACGTAACGTCACTTCAAAATACCCTCACCCTTACTTTACCCTACAGCGTAAGCCAGTTTAGCGTAATCCTTGGCTGGCCTTACGCCGGAAGTAAATTCCCTCCCCCCTCAGAACTGACTTTGGATCCGTCGAGGGAAAAAAAGAGGCCTTGCATTTGCCCACAAAAGAAGCCATTTGAGACAGATGGGCTCGAATGCTCACCAGGTGGTGATGCGTTCGGTTCAGTGCAAGGCTATGGGCTGCTGTTGGCTGTGTTCATGTCGTGAGACGCCGATTGGCTACACGAACGTAGGTAATCGTCAGCTTTTTAATGTAACAGCGTTAAAAAGCCATGCCGATCTATGAGGATTACTGTTTGTGGATACCTGAGCTGTAGTTCGAGGTATACGGAGGACGTTGGAGCGATGCATGTGAGAGATTTATTCGGGGCTTTCTGCTGCTGAGAATAACAGCGGCTTGGACGTATGAGTCTAACCATCACTGTTGTAGGCTTCTCACGTTGCCTGTTGTGCCTCTGGCTTAGCGTACTGATCGGTGGACAGGCGTGTGATAAAACGCTTTTTATTTTCATCATCTTGCATATGAGGCTGAATGAAAGTTGTAGAGGTGTTCCAAAATGTTGCTCGCATCTGTTGATACCAATATTGCGTGGGTTTTTCTCTAAATGATTGGATAATGTTAGAAAGTTTGAGTTCTGCACCGATAATGATTATGCGAAGATAGTGTACGTCGCTTGCGCGCTCAGCGGATTGGATAATGGCGTCACAAAACCAAAGGTGATATTCTTGTCAGGTGCTTGTAGCACCATGTGGTCAGCAAATGTAGGGCTACAGGGGTGCAGTTTTGCAAAACAAGGAGGGTGGAGGGGTGGAAGAGGGGGGGGGGGAGAAAAAATAGCTGGGCCTGCCTCCAAAATGCACTTAAGGCAGTTTTCCCCACAGATTTGACGCACCTTGTTTTCACATTTGGGAGCAGGGGTCTAGTTTCTCGAAATTAGTGTGGGGGGCTGGACCTTATAACTTATTACTGATGAAAAGTAATGCTTAAGAAATGATAGAGAAAGACAGAAAACTACACCCATGGTCAGGAAGTGCAATCCTCTCTCCTATCTCGTTCACACTGCATTGCATCTAGAGCTATATTGCAACGGTTTCTGAGAGATTCGGCTCCAGGTGACAATTTAGACGGTTCCAAATGACATCGATGACGGAAAAGGCACTTTTATCACCCCTGTGCGTTGGCGCCCCACGTTCAGCGCACCGATGTCGTTTAGACGTTCAGCGCAGTGGATGGATTGTTTTGCAGACAGGTTCTTCTTTGCCCGGATACCTCGTTATCAACCTTTGTAGATTCCACATTCTATCTAACCCAGCAGGCTGGTTGAAAGGCTCCTTTGTGGTGTATATGCAGACCGCAAACGAAGAGGAAATTGCAAAATTTAAAAATAACACCACTGCACGTTGTACCCAGCATGTCCGGGGATAGCAGCGAGCAACACCATGACAAAATTTATGCATGATGTAAATCTGGGCTGTCAGAGTTTTGCTTGTTCAATTTCCTCTTGTCATTTTTGAGTAAGTCAGGCATGCGTGGCCTCCTGCCTCTCCCACTCAGCTTGTGAAACTTACATCCTGACCACATAGTGTAAGCACTTGGCTAACCAAATTAGGGACTTCAATATGAACGCTGCCAGAGAGGTCAGGGTCTTGGAGATAAGTCTGGCAAAAATTAATGCACTGCGCCAGATCAGTATATCCAGTGCACACAGAGATCAGATATAACCTCCACTACATTGCTTTATTTTTACTAGATATTGTCTTTATTTCCATATAAGCCCAAACGGAGCCCATGATATCGCTCCTTCCTTTCCAAGTGGCGTAGAAACCTAACTTAGATCTGTATACACCAATTGCTGGGACGCGGCACAAGGCGCCCATCAGGCAATGCATCGCGCCAGGCTTAAAGCAACTATAGTGGGGAGTATGTTGAGGGTTGGGGTGGGGGCTCGAAGCGCACGTGTGGTTTTGGTAAGATGATATGACCTCGAGTAGGCCTGCATTCTGGACGCCATTCCCGAGTGCTGCCTGCCACCGGTTCGAATTTTGCCACGCACTCAGCTTCCCTGGCTGTCATGGTCGCTCGTTGTTTTTATGTTCGCGGTCGAAGAAAGCAAATCCAGCCGTAGATCGGGCTTAAAAAGAGATCCCGAGAAGTCCCTAAGGTGTATGAAGACTGTTTTTGTAATTGGACCATCTGATAATTTGGGGTCGGTGTGTCAGCATTACCAGCAATAGCAGTTGTCCTGATATTAGTTGAATGACAGTGAGTAATAGAGCGTGTTTCGGTTGTGTGCGTGGTGTTGAAAATGACGCTGACCGAAGAGGCTTTCAGTGATGCTCCGACTTCTAACCGCGCTGCTGGGTATGAACTTCATTGTCGTTTTATGTTGTATGTGTCACGTCATGCTGCTGGCGAAGATTTTGCCAGCACAAATTCTGCCGACAACAAAAACTCAATGTATATGTCATGGCTGCGTAATGGGATCAGATGGAATCAAACGGCATCAGACGTGCCCAGATGCGGCCGAACGCTACTAAAAGGGATCGGACAGAACAGGATCGAACGTGTTGAGGGCAGACGGGACCAGACGGAACCAGATAGGACTATGACGGCAATGAACGGCATCAAATGGGACTATAGGGACCTGATCGGATCGGACCGACGAGACCTGGGACCTGGTGGGGCTGGGCGGAGTCCAACAGGGCCAGATCAGACTTGCAGCAATGAGATGGGATCGGGCGGCACGAGACGTTGCCAATAGAAGCGGGGCTGAACAGGACAGAGCCGGACGCGACCGACCAGAGCCAGAAGGGATGGAATGGATTTTTTCTAAATCTGTTACGATGCCGTTGAATATTTTTTAAACATTTGATCCTAAACTTTTGAGTGGATCTATTTTTAGGACCGGAGCTCACCCTAAGCGGCGCTTGATGTGCGAGCTCTGACCCTTCCTATCTGATCTAGATAACTAAAACGAGGTCGGGAAAGATAAACACACTCAACATCTATTTCTTTGGTCCCAATTACATTTGGAAATCCTTGCAGTTTTTATGGTACATAACATGAACCCATTTATTTGTATAACTTGGATCAAGAATAGCACAGCCCACGCTATGTGCCTGATGCCCGTCGCAGCCGGCGTGTGTCCTAACCGAGTCAGGCAGCGCGCGCTGCGCCGATCCCGTCCGCTGCATCAGCATGGCTCAAATCCAGGCCTGCGCGGTCCATGCTCAGACCAGCAAGCGTGACCCGACGCCGCTGGGGTCTCCCGACAGTGCCGTCAATACACATGACGGATTTCTGGCATTTCCGACGCGACCGAACGACTCGGAAGATCCCCGCTGCGCCTCGGCGCAGACGCCGCCCTGCCCTCCCCCCCCCCCTCCCCTCCCCTCCCCCGTTAGGGCCGAGCGCGACGAACGCGGCGCGCGCGTCCGGTGAGCTGCAGTAATGCCCGCTGCGTCTGATACTGTTAGCGGCCGTCTGCAGCGATTGCCGACGCCCCGGAAGAGGTTCATTACGTATCGGCTGGACACAGATCCGCCTGAGCGTATAGGCGTCGGCCGCGGCGCGGCGATCGATGCGGCAATATCGGAGCTGACGCCGCCGTCGTCGCCGAGTGTCGCAGCTCGTTCGCCCGGCGCGGCCGCCCAGCCGACTCCCAGCTGCGCCGGCCACCTGACTGCCACACCGCGGTCACGCATGTCTAGACGCTGGAGACTGCTCTGTTAATAAATATATAATATGGACAGCGATGGTCCAGTACACTGACGATCCCCAACAACGCCCTTTAGCCCGCAGTTGCGAGCCCCCCCCCCCCCCCCTCATCGGTTAACAGCACACATGGATAACACAAATGAAGCATCCACACAACGAATGTAGTGAAGAAGTACACGGCATTTCTCACCAAATCATTCGATCGCACACCAAGATCGAGAATCATGCTTCATTGCTCGATATGCGCCCGTAAGTATTGAAATCCACTTAACCGAGTGCATGACCAGCGCTGATCAGGGCAATGTCGTAGACCGAGATCAGCCCTTCCGTACTTTCGGAATGTGGTATTATGCATATGGCATTCCATGGAGAGGATAGATTTAACAATTCCACATTCCTTCCACCCTGTTTTTTTCAATTCCACATTCCTTCCACCCTTCCACCACTCCCCACGCCATATGGCGTCACCTGTAGGTACATGCATCCCGATAACCTGCGGGACCATGAACTTGGACCACGCACAAAGCGTCCTTGGCTCCATTGTGCGGGCAAACTGAGGCAGACAGATGTAAAATATATATATATATATGTGTGTGTGTGTGTGTGTGTGTGTGTGTGTGTGTGTGTGTGTGTGTGTGTGTGTGTGTGTGTGTGTGTGTGTGTGTGTGGTGTGTGTGTGTGTGTGTGTGTGTGTGTGTGTGTGTGTGTGTGTGTGTGTGTGTGTGTGTGTGTGTGTGTGTGTGTGTGTGTGTGTGTGTGTGTGTGTGTGTGTGTGTGTGTGTGTGTGTGTGTGTGCATAGAACGACCTCGGATTTTAAGTAGTGAAAATGTGATGGCAAGGACAGCAGCGTATCATCATCAGGACAAAAGTACACTGATACAAAGATTATAGCATTTAAGCGACACCACTAGGTAGTGCGACGGTCACGGTTAGCACAATTCAATACCGCTTTTCCGCGCATAAACAGGACGACTTCAAGAATACCGCAATCACGCGACTAAACATATTTTGACTCAGTATGAAAAAGGCTACCTTACAAGCTGTAAAGAATATGCAGACCCCACGATCTTCAATGGCGGCTTTTCTTGGTGAATATGAAGTGATTCCAAAATTATGAGATCGAGAGAATTGTCGTAACGTCCTGATACGAAAAATTGTTTGATATGAAAGTGATTGTCCCAAGCAAATTAATGTTCTCGGATGGGCGAAGGGCCTGGGTTGGAACGAATGCTTACCTGCACCGTTAGACCTTCCCTAATGTTGATGTTCTCTGCAGTGCAATCCACGAAGTTTTGAACCCACGTAAGACGCTCCACACAAAGCACAACATTTATCAATGACTGCAGAGGCAGAACATATGGGAAGCCTTTCTTTTGACCTGAAGAAAGATCCAACAGCAAATAACTGACTCGTACGAGTCTAGTGGACGAAAAGGATAAAAATCTTATGGTTTGCAAGTTCCTCTTTTGTTTGTGCCGATTGCATTTATAAAAGGGCAACACCAAATATTGATTTAGTCCGAGAGCCTCATAAACGGCTGGGGCTTTTACATATTTTATACACAAGAAGCTCTTTATTAAACTTTAAAGGGTCGAAAGTGAGAAGACGTTTTCTCAAACGAATGATCTGGGCTGATCAAGTTTGGAACAAAAGAGGTTATAGTTGGAACTTAAACGGAAGGCTCTGTCAATAGCTGTTTCCACATCATGTAGCTTAGAAGTGGTCGAAATGGGTGAGAAAAACTCAGTCTAAGATCAGTGAATGTGGGTTTTCTGTAGAGGTTTCATGTTTGTCTTGCATCTTCCAAACTCGCACATAAAGAGGAAGGCAAAGGGCCAATTCTATTCCCCTTCTCCCTCGTAAATGTTATGTAAGAATGTTGGCCGTTAAAATAAGTGGGAAATTTATCAATATGCGACCTGTGCCGAAACAATGGTAAGAAGTCATCAAATATCGCCGGTAGACTACTGCCTAAAATTCGGGGGGCAGTTGGATCGCCAGTATCTTTCGTGAAAGCGCACAAAGATATCGGCAGTTGGCAAAGACACTGATTTTAATTACCTGCACCCAGCATTTAGGCTTGGAGTTAAAGGGAACGTTCCACCTTTACATTGGGTTTTGAACTGAACTAGCTATCTTGAGGTCCTTTTGATCAAGTTTACGGTCATGCTCTTTTAAAGATCCAAAACCCTCTGGTTTCTGAGTTATACGCCCGCAAACGTGCAAATAGGTTTTTTGGGAGACTACTTCGCTCACCTTTTTATTGATGTCGTCATAGAAGCGTCATACGATTACCGTTATATTACAGGATGTGTTTTGCTTATGGTCAAAACAGTATGGCCGCCGATACATTCGTAAGAGCGATGATGCTGCACGCATGACACAATCCGCGGAAGGGGATTGACTGTTAGTAAGATTTCGCTGCTGAATGCGTGTCGCGAACGTAAGCGTGAGCGCTTTCGGGTCGTGCGCCACTAGTCGCCAACGGGGCATTTTTCCTTATTTCTAGGCTATTGGTATATGTTATGGAAAGAAAACGTCACTGTCGGGAAAAATACAACATCGAAAAAGAACGGCACTCTCTTGATTGTTATAAAAAAGAAGGCGCGACGGCAAATCTGCGGTTTCTTTCCTGCTGGCGCTTTTTCTTCTTCTACTGGCGTATTTCTTACAGACAGCTTCGTTGTTGAATGTGCACCGGAGCAAAGAACGTTGCACGGGTTAATAAGTTACTAAGGCGCTCTAAAATCAGGGAAATATTACAGTAATTTTAGATGCATATTTTACTAACTATTTAACTCATATTGTAGGACAAATTTAAATCGAACAAAAATTATGGCCGAGAAGTACAACCTGTTGAGTTGTATTATCATGACCCCCATCCCCTATGGGACTTTGTTTTGAAGGAATCTCGCAGTGAAATGAAGTATTATACACGAAAACCTGCGCGGACATTGCGGGGAACCTGCAATTTGATAGTCTCGCGGGTTGAGCAAGTGTGGGATCACACTTAATTGAGAGTGTGAATCAGGGGCTTGAAATAGGTGCGATCACTGGTGGTGCGTGCCTGTGACTTGTATTGATCTTGATGTGATGGGGAGTGTGCGTGCGAGGCTTGTGCTTCTGAGAGAGAACATTGTTTTTGGAGAGAAAACATTGTTTTGGTATTCTTTAAATCTAATGACTTCCAACAAATGTTATGAGTTGATACCTGCCTCTATCTTAAGGTTTGTGTTTGAACATGACAAGGTATTGATGCTGGCAAAGTGAAAGAATTTCTAGCACCCATGCTGCTCGGGCGTTCAAAGGCACTTTCTTACTCTATTATGATCTTACCAACATTTTGGGTCTATTGAGATATTACCACATGTAATTAATTGATTGCGTGCCATTATATAAGCAATTCATCTAGGCAGTAGGGACAGGTCAGCACAGCTCGTTAATGCACATGCTTGGTACAAGCATGCATGATACAGCTTTGCAAAGTTGTTCGAGGTGCTGGATGCCGAGAAAGGTGGAGGAGCATTGCTGCTGGTTTCTTGGATAGCACCTAATGATATTTTTATCATGGGCCTTGCGTGCACCGGCAGCTTTATCACTTCCTTGCATTTCGCCCATCTAACCATGACTACATGCACGTGTCACGTTCACAGCATTGTGCGAGGTCAGGTGTTTGCAGTGTCATTTTCTTGTTATGCATGCGTTATTACTTGTGTGAACAATATTTTTGAGTGAAGCAGCCCGATGGTTGCAGCATGTTGCATGGCTGCGGAGGCGGAATGCGTATTTGCATCTTTGTCACCTATGTTTTGTGGATTCCCAAAACAGGCAGAGCAAGTGATGTCACCTATTGGTTGTGTGCTTTGCCGAAAGTGATTTGCTTAAAGTATCATGTGTTTTTTGTCAGTCATATGTGAGATGCGGGGTTGATACAAGAATGCACACTTCACCGATCTTTTGATAATGGGATTTATTATGAAGACAGGAGGGATTGCAGCACAAAAACCGTACCATTGTTCATTATGCCATGCCACAGTACAGCACTGAGGTGGCGCCACGATGACACTGTTGATCCGTGCCATACACAATGTACCACAGTGGTTCTACGCCACATTTAACATTGGTGGACTACCCCATGTCAAGCCTATGAGCAAACAGCATGTAATTTATGAATGACTAGTAGCGACTGATTTAACAACGCTTAATGGCTATCACCAGCGACAGTGCCGTTGCGCCACGGTGTTTATATCGGGGTGTACTAGAAAATACATTAATAATCCTAAGCAAAAAAAACATTCTTGGTAGTACAACCTTACCATCTTAACCATAGAAATAGCAATGTTTTGACAATCAATTCATGGCAATGTTACAGATGTAATAATTTGTGCATGAACTACATTTCCAGCTACAAATAATAAAGTAACTACTGTGCACATCACATGACGTCATTGTCAGGACTACAGCACTGCAGGCAAGGATATGTCGACAAAACACCATTGACCTCCTCAACAGTCTTTGGCAGGTTTCGGTAAGAGGTTCATGACGTTATATGGCAGTCTTCACGGAATATCGTACTTCGATTTTAATAATCCGCCCTGAAAGCCGGCGATCGCCACGTTGCGTATGTCAAACAGCCCACCAAGTCTTCTGTTACGACCAGTACCAACACAAGAAATCCCCAAGCAATGTTAGCTTTCGTGCGTATCGAGGTGTTCCTTAGGTCTGGCTTCCAGAGCTGCCAGGTATTGCTGTCGTCACACAACCATCCCATGAAGTCATCAAACAATTACGTAATGGGGCGCGTTTTTACAAAGTTTGATCTTTTGCCACTGGGGGCTGCTTTTGAACCTTGAAAGCTTACTAATAGTTACAAGTAAGCTTTTCCTGTCATATCTGATGCTTATCTCAATATCTTCACATGTGGAACATTCCTTTTAAACTACAGAACTGTTCTTATTATGCTGGATTTACACTCCGAATGTCTCAAATACGTTTGTACAGTTTACACGTAATGCCTTATGAAGGCTAGCCTGGACATTGCCATGCCACATTTTTGGTAGCAGAGGATAATCGCGGCATTTGGTGAAAGATGAGCGCCCCATGAATAACCTCAATCCTATGTTTTGCCCCTGGGCAGCTGATGATCCATTCAAACGTGACCGCAGATACGAGCTAGTCTGTGTCCGAACGTAAAGGCCATCTTGCGGACCCGAGCTCCGTAGAGCAACTGACGACCAGCCTCTTGCGCCAATATCGTCCCTGATAGACTTATTTTAAGACCTGCCGAGGTCGTTGGGATGGTTTGGTAGTCGGTGTGCTCCTGCTGATTTTTGCAGGATAAATATCAAGTCGATGGCTGCAAACAGCAGACAGCATTGCTGTGTAAAGCTGCATAATTTATAGGTAAGATGAGCTGCAGAAATTTGGAATGGTTTGCCCCTTATGGATTTCATAGACATGTGTTGGAATTCCAATGCCGAACTACGCTTTCAATGTTATCGAGGTATTGGGTGGTGTTTGCATAACGTGTCCTGTATAGTTGCATCCATCAGATGTGCCTATAAGCCATCGAGTGCTTGCCATGTGATCTGTGTTTTCTAAGACCCCCGATGTATTTCACAACTTGTGTGCAAAATACAGGAGTATAGTTTCGCAAAATATTGATATGTTTGGGGTGGACCGACCAGAGATAAATGGCTCAAATTATTAAGTTGTTAGTACCTGGAGCCGGAGCCCACTAACTTAATAGGAAAATGGTATGGCAGACATGGAAGACCAATTACAGAACCTGCCACCAATGTGGGGTTGGCTTAAAATGGTTTTTGCTGTTGTGTTAATATTCCATTTTCTCAGAATGTCTGGTCAAGTAGTTTCACTTAACTGTGGGTTTGACAGTTATAAAACCACGGTAGTTTACTTTTAAGCTACAGCACGTCAATATTTATTTCCTCATGAAATGTCATGCATTGTGCAGCTGGAAAACGCAATATCGAAATGTAACTTCCCTGTTTTATCATTCGTGCGTAAACATCCAACTTATTTTCGATTGACAATCATTACTAACAATCGCTAGTTGATTAGATACAAACTTACGGCAAAAAAGTGATATAATTTGATTTGCAGAATACCCACCGATGCCCGCGATGTTGGCGGCAATATCGCCAGCAGCCCTGAAAGCAGTTGTACCCCTATGCCCACAAATCACCTCATCGCTGATGGACAATCCATTATTTACCCACCTGTGAGGGATTTTCATCAAAGGCTACTTCTCAGCGACGGTAAATCAATAACGGCAACGGATCTTTTCGAGAGAATAATTTTAGTTACTTTTCTGGCACGTCCATGTTGAATAAGTAAGGCGCTTGTCCCCTTTAATTAAGCCATTCCACTGCCGCTTTACTCCAGGACCGCGAGCGCGTCCTTGGTTTTCTCCCCTTGGAAGAGTGTCTGTGTCCGAAACACGTGTGGATGAGAGCAAACAGCGATAAGCTTGTCGCCATTACCCATAAACGCTCGATGTATTACCCGCGTTATTTTAAGTCGACCCACGGTTCAGGGATAAGCTTCACGCGGCGTCCTGCTTTAGGTCGTCACTTTGTGCGTTGTGCGATAGGTTCGTAGCTGAAACAGGTGCTTTGGAAGTATGTTTTTAAGTTACTGAGACCGTAATAGTGACGCGCACCGCATATTCTGAAGAGTGTGATGAGCAGCGTCCCATGCAACATCGACAAACCCGGGAAAACCAAGCACAATCTGCGTTGCGTGTTGCCTTCGCCTTGGGGACGCTTGGTGCACATCTGCACCGTTTTTCCTTGATTTGATTGTCAGATACTGGAGACAATATCTCAATTAAGTACGATCTTGATGGTTGGTGGATGCTCAGAAGAACCTAAAAAAAACACGCTTAACTAATGCGCGCGTCTTAAAAAACCATGGGCGTGACACAAAGTGAGTACTATATAAGTATCACCCACCTGCCTACAGGTAACCCAAGGGGGGGAGGGGACAGTGCCCCCAACCCTGGTAATAATGAAGTTGAGCGCACCACCTCTTAAAGGGCCTGATTCTTCCAAACACGCTGTATCACCTGCGCAGGTCCCATGTTTCCCTTTGCGCAGGTTCCACTTGAAAACTCGTAAGTTGCCGGTATCGAAACATGCCTCACACAAGCAGTCACACTAGTTCATTTTTATAACCATCGCACCCACATGTAGGTGCCTTATGTCCAAAGCAAATTTCTCACTCATGAATTCAACGATGGAAATTCTGCACGCGCGGCGGCATTTGATGACCGACGCCAGCGAAAAAGCAAATACTGACTTGAGCGCTGCAGTCGTCGGCTGATATGGTTTATAACGTCACTGGGCCGTTACTAGATGTGTGCTCTTTAACGCGATAGATACAACCTCGGTGCCCGGACGGAACCAGACTGGAACAACCATGACCAAAAATGAAATGGAATGAGCTGGATCTACTTCTGTTTTGTGCCTGTTCAATGAATGATTATCCACCATGAGACAATAGAAAGACCCGGCCTGTCATGGGGTCTAGTACCGAAGAGGGAGCTTCAGATTTTCAGAGCCTCTGGTCTGGGCCCCATTTGAGCCTGGGGACCCATAACCATAACTGCTGTCTGTGTACGTGATGGGTGAGACGTTTTTTTGTCATAATTGTGCTTAAAATCTTTTTGATTCGGCGATATTGGGTTAGAGCTCATGCAATGTAGAATTGCTGTGCGTGCTGTGGGACTCCGCCTTCCTATTATGAAATTCCAATCCTACGGCAAAGTTTATGGAGGCTGCATTTGAGGCTGCATGTGCCGTAACGCTTGGCACGTCCGCTGTCCTTTGAACCCCCGCCCCACGACATTGAATAGTCACTGCCGTAGCAGACCACCGAAGTCAGAAATAAAATAGCGAACGCGTATAGACGCAGCCTGGATCGAAAATACAGAGGCCCACCCTCAAGGGGTAGTGGCAGTGGCCCCTAATGAGTTATCATAGGGATGCCCCCTTCCTCCCGTGTTTGATTATTCTGGATGTGCCGCTGCGAGCGCGCGCACAGTGGCTTCTACCGCCAATACCGCCACGGGTGGGATAGGATCGCCAGGAGCTGATACCAATTAAGTTACAGAGGGCGACAAGCTTCACCCCATATCTATATCCGTTGCACGTGCAGACGGGTCGACGCAAAAAGACGACGAACAGACGCAGCCTACCGAAATAGGTAATTACATCCGCGCGCGCGTTAACCGACAGCGCCACCTGCGAAAAAACTTCTCGTTAGAAATGCTAAAATGTTGTACCAGGAACAGGAGTTCTTTTATTGTCGGCGCCTGATGGTCAAATTGGCACCCATAATCGACAGTGTGTACAATTACATGGCAGAGGCAGCAAATGTTGGAACTGAGGGAACTGAGTGTCACTGTCTTCGTGAGGCCGCGGCGCACCGTGACGAAATAAAAGGTACAAGTAGACAATACGGAACGTTCATCTTTCAATTCACTTGTGCAAAATGGATGTCATAAATTGCTAGAACTAAGCTAGGGTTTCACTTGTCAGGGACCGCATCGGCAGCCAGCGCTGCGCTGCGTAAAGAGGCTTACGGCCTCACATTCAGCAGTGTATATGGCACAGACAGTTAACCCAAGACTGTATTTACAGCACGTTAGAGACATTACATTTCTCGCTAAAACTATTTCATGGACGCAAGCCTGAAAACGTATAGTGGTCGATATGGTAACTTACACGCTAAGGTCGTTTTTATTTATGGTTACATGGTTGGATATGTATATATATATATATATATATATATATATATATATACATCGCGATCAGTTATGCGGTAAGAGCGGTCCGTAGCTGATGCAACTGAGGCAGGGGTGGGTGTATGGTGTGGCGCCGCCGCGGACCGCTGCCGACCTGACTCAGCCAGAGAGGGGCAGCGACAGGGTGGCTCTGGAGTGGACGGTCTGGCTGGCCACTGCCGTGCTAGGCCCCTTGCCAGCCGCGGCTGCCGGGCTGTCTCAGCCAGAGATGGGCAGCGACAGGGCGGCTCCGGAGTGAACGGTCTGGCTGGCCGCTGCCGTGCTCGGGCCTTTGCCGTGTGCGGCGGCCGGCGCTGCCGCCTGGAGCTGTGACCCCAGCGTGTTGCTGACGGCGGCCGCCGGCCCGCCAGCCCCGCCCACGTGCACGTTCACCACGGCGTTGGATGTGGCCCCGGCCGCTGAGCCGGAGCCGGCGCCGGAGCCGGAGCCGGAGCCGCCGTTGGCCACGACGTGTTGGTGCTGGTTTTGGTGGACGTTGATGTGGACGTGGCGCACCACCGGTGGTGGCGTCGGCGGGTGGATGTGGTACACGTGCACGACGTGCGCGCCGGGCGGGGGGACGAACCCGGGCGGCAAACCGCGCCGGCTGACCGACCTCGGCCGCGGCGGCGGCCGCACCCGGGCGCCGTCGCAGTGCGCCGTCCGTTGCGGCCTGTTGAGTAGTCGGTAGGTGACCCAGAAGTTGGGGTCCTCGCGGCAGCGACTGGCTTTGGCGAATCGCAGCTGCTTCTTCCAGTGGTTCATGCAGAAGCAGTGGGCGAACGTCCGGGACCGCCCGGGCACTCGCTGCGACCGCCGCGTGAACACGGCGAAATGGTAGCCCGCGGCGTGGCACTGGCAGATACAGGCGGCCGTGGTGGTGGCCGGCGGCAGGCCGGCTGGCAGCCGCGGCAGCCACAGCGTTTTGGCCGGCGTGGCCAGCGGCACCACACATGAGAATCCGGGCCTCAGCCTGACGGCGGCCACGACGGAGCGCGTCCCGCCGGCCGGGCTGCCACCGACGGCCAGCGGCAGCAGCGGCAGCAGCAGCAGCAGCAGCGACATGTCGGAGCGGCCGGGGTGGCAGCGAGGCGCCAGCGCAGGGCGGCGGCAGTCCCAGAACTGGACCAGCCTTGACGTGTCGCCTTGCCAGTCGGTCATGTGACGGCCCCTACAGGTGCCGCCGATCGCTCGCTGGTGGGAAAGCAACTGGCAGGTGACATGCTGATGTGGAAAAAAACAAAGACGCCGAGGTCGCAGAGATTGACATTTTGCTGCGGCGTGGAGCGGCCTTAGCCTTGAAAACCTTTCAGAAACAGACCGTTGAGCTGCGAGGTCAACATTCTGGCTGTTGAAAGGCCAATAGGAATGTGAAGTAGAAAGCGATAAATTCTACGGCTGCGCTTCGTTCGAACTACGGAAACAATGCTTCAAGACCACAGCTAGCTTGGTATCTTTGCATCGAAAATATTTGTGCAAGCATCTACATGCCATCTGCTTGCGATGAATAGTTGTTACGCATAGATGCAATGCGCAATAGTAACAGTAGATTAGTAACTTGTGCGACCCGACATGGGCTTAGCGCGGACATGACCACCACTGGTAATATTATTTTTGGAGCTACATTTTCGCTTAACTACATTTTTGCGTAGCCGCAGTTTTCCTTGATCATTTAATGCTGTCTCGCATATCTCCAGAGCACGCACGCTGTATTCTTTCACATATCGCAAGGCTCGCATCATCTCCTCTGATCATAAACATGTCGTCTTCCCGTGAGATTCCGAAGAAAAACGACATATGCCTTCCTGAATTATCCCCGAACCATTCCTGCTCTGGGAAGTCCCGAGTGTCGCCATTGCGGCTCAGGGGTGAGGGGACGGCTGTCCAGGGTTCATAGGGAGCACCACCGTGTCTCCGGGGTGGGGGGAAGACGGCTGTCCAGGGTTCATAGGGAGCACCACCGTGTCTCCGGGGTGGGGGGACGGCTGTCCAGGGTTCATAGGGAGCACCACCGTGGCTCAGGGGTGGGGGAAGACGGCTGTCCAGGGTTCATAGGGAGCACCACCGTGGCTCAGGGGTGGGGGAAGACGGCTGTCCAGAGTTCATAGGAAGCACCACCGTGGCTCAGGGGTGGGGGACGGCCGTCCAGGGTTCATAGGGAGCACTACCGTGGCTCAGGGGTGGGGGACGGCTGTCCAGGGTTCATAGGGGGCACCACCGTGACTCAGGGGTGGGGGACGGCCGTCCAGGGTTCATAGGGAGCACCACCGTGGCTCAGGGGTGGGGGGACGGCTGTCCAGGGTTCATAGGGAGCACCACCGTGTCTCCGGGGTGGGGGGACGGCCGTCCAGGGTTCATAGGGAGCACCACCGTGTCTCCGGGGTGGGGGGACGGCCGTCCAGGGTTCATAGGGAGCACCACCGTGGCTCAGGGGTGGGGGACGGCCGTCCAGGGTTCATAGGGAGCACCACCGTGGCTCAGGGGTGGGGGACGGCTGTCCAGGGTTCATAGGGAGCACCACCGTGTCTCCGGGGTGGGGGGAAGACGGCTGTCCAGGGTTCATAGGGAGCACCACCGTGTCTCCGGGGTGGGGGGACGGCTGTCCAGGGTTCATAGGGAGCACCACCGTGGCTCAGGGGTGGGGGAAGACGGCTGTCCAGGGTTCATAGGGAGCACCACCGTGGCTCAGGGGTGAGAGGGAGGGGGAGGGTGGGAGACATTCGTGCATTTTGTTGGCAGACCATATGACAAAAATGCCCTTACCCCCCCACCCCCCCCCCCCCCCCCCAGGAAAGCGGTGCAATCCTGAATGATCATGCATATTTCAGTGAAGTGTTATCGGTCGGCAGATATGACGTGGCACAGGAACCTCTTCAGCGCCAAAAGGAGGGCTGCTCTTATGGTGGAAAGGAGTTTTCGGTCATTAATGGAGGAAGTTCGGTCGAATACCATGTTATTGCGTTTCGCCTGATCCCCAATTCGCTGTGATGACCGAAACTGGCGGTAAAGACACGCTAGGGTCGGGATCCCCGATGGTTAATGGACGTAAGACAGCAGGTAGCCCCGTCATAGCCGAGAGTGAGCTCTGGCAACGTTGGGACATAGATAGTGGCAAACCATGGCACAGCAGGAGAGCTTCTTTCAAGGCTAAGAGGCGGCCCCTGCCCGACCGACAGGAAGCAGTCATGTTGGGAGATCGGGTGGTAGAAAGCTGCTACACAACAGAAAGCTCTGCCAGCGAACAAGAGGTTCGAACACGGACACACTGCGAATGTGGTGGGCAATTTAGGATTTGGTGTAATGCAGGAAGGCTCCGCGGGGACTATGCTGATGTCCTTTAATAAGTAAGAGGGGTGCACTGAAATCCTTTTCATTTGGTCTGGTCACGACAGCATGTTGTATGGTTTTGTGCAAAATATAGACAGGTACCGTCACTGGGAAGACTTGATCAGTGTTCTGGGCCGACTTATTGAAACGTTCGCCAATAAATGGTAGGCCAGATGGGTATGTACTTTTCTCAAATCGCCACAATGAATTGTTAATTTGGGGATGATAAAACTTCCACTATGAACAGGAATGTGGAAGAAGCTCTGTCCGAACCTGTATGATGAATATTCAGCTTAGTTTGGCTGAATCAGCCTCATGGGTTGTGACAGCGATTCTGTGGGAGTGAGATCTCTGTTGTCAGCTATGGAATCACTGGTGCAATGGGGATGGGGGTGGTTGGGACTGGGCCTTTTTGTTGTTCAGTGTCATTTTGCCCCTCCAATGCTGCACAAAGAAGGTATGTTTGTCATGTTTATCCCTTTCAAAATGTGCTTTTAGGTCAACTTGTCGTCTTCACCTTTCACTTCAGTTTGCCACCCATCCCAATCTCAGACACATGGCTGCACCCAAGCTAGTTCGCGTTGCAGATTATTGAGATATTATTTGTTACCGTAAGTATGAATGCATATTTAAAACATAGAAAAAAAACACAATAAATTGAAATGCTTCGCTCTTTGGGCACACGTGTCCAGGCTGAAGCTTGGTTCCACTCCAAGACCAATGAAGAACAGCATGAAAAGGGACTGTGTCCCAAGCATCACTAATTACATTGCCATATAAGCTCACTGTAAATAACTGTTGTCATGCACGGACATTACCATACCATGGCAAGTGCCTGGTGTTTTATGCAAGCATGTATATTTCGCTTGATGTCCTTATATCTTTTTAAATCTATATGATTCTGCTTCAGGGCATTGTATATATGTCTACCTCACATTACAAAATCGCATTATACATTGATCGTCTTATTGAAGGCAAAGAAATCGGAAAAAAAGGAATCAATACACACAACAACTTGGCAACTTTATAGGAAAAACATGAACAATCAGAAAGCAGGGGCATTGTATCATCTTAGCTTCAAAATCTAATAACGTCGATAACGACGGCCGACGTCGGTCCAAAACACTGACGGCACTGTATTGACGCATCAAAGCATCTCGGTGGGTCGAGGCCAGCTGTTGCTGACATACTTCTCTCGTTGACTTCAACATAGGCGGCACAAAATAGTCTGCACGAGTTCGCGTGCGACGAGCTCAGAAATGACACGATTTGAAGCTTTAGAAGCGATCATGAAGGGTTATTTGAGCTCAAACCCCCATACAAATGTGGACCAGTCACTTCAACCCTCGCCCTGAAAGGGTGTCACGACATCAGTGCTGCGGCAAAAACTCCTACCGACAGGAATGAAAACACCTACCGACGAGATCAGTCATATACGATATTACTTCTGTTGCAAAAACTTACACGAATTTACTTATGTGCGACATTTCTTCGACTGCAAATACTTATACACGACATGAGTGCTACACCACAAAATGTCAGCTTTAAAAACTTTTGCAAGTCATTACATCTGCTGTAAAAATTTGTGCAGCCTTTACTTATGCCTAACATTGCTTGCACTGCAAAAGCGCATACATGACATGAGTGCTGCAGCACAAAATTTTTACTGCAGAGCTTGTACTCGCCATTACCTTTAAACCAAAGGCTACCACAATCTTCACTAAAACGCGACTTTGGCTTTAGAGTCAAAACTCATGCGCGACTTGTGTGTTACACGATAAAGTTTACACTCCAAAAACCACAGAGACTAGATTGACCCCACACTGGCAGGTAAACATGTCAGCTGTAGGATCTACACTGAAAGTAGTTCACCCCTATGTCTGCAAATTACCTCATCGCTGATGGGAAATGCATTATTTAGTCACTTGCGAAGGATTTTCATTAAAGGTGAAAACTCCTACCGACAGCGACGGTAAATCAAAAACGGCAATGGATCTTTCCCGGAGTAAAATTGTATTGGCTCCCAGGCACGTCGATGGCTAAACAGTAAGGCGCCTGTTCCCTTCAGTTAAGCCGTTTCACTGCCGCTTTTCCCCAGGACCGCGTGTACGTCTTTGTTTTCTCCTCTTCGGAAAGCACCTGCGTTCCAAATGCGTCTGGATGGGAGCAAACAACCATAAGTTTGTCGTGATTGCCCATAAACACTTGAATTATTACCCGCTATTTTAAGCCTACTCGCAGTTCACGGGTAAGTTTCACACGCAAGCATTGCGTCGTCGCGCTTTATGTCGCCAATACGTGCGTTGTGCGAGTGGTTCGTAGACGGAGCATGTGCTTTGAAAGTATGTTTCATGAGTTACTGAGACCCTAATAATTATGCGTATCGCACATTCTGAAGTGCGTGATAAGCAGCGTCATATGCAATACCGAAAAGCTTGGGAAAGCCAAGCACAATCTGCGTCCTGTGTTGTGTTTGCCTCTTAGACGCTTGGCGCACATCTGCGCCGTTTTTAGTTGGTTTGATTGTCGGAGGCTGGTGGCAATACCTTATGCATGAATCATCTCAGCATTTCGTGGGAGCTCAGAGGAACCTTCAAAACCATTCTTAAAGAATGCGTGCGTCTTAGAGAACCATGGGTATAACTTACAGGTAACCCAAAGGGTTACCCGTAACCCGGGGCAGTGGTCCCAACCTTGGTAACATGCAGTTGAGCACACCATCTTTGAAAAAGGGGCTGATTCTACCAAACATGTAGCATCACTTGCGCAAGCCCCATGGTTCCCATGTCCACAGGTCCCATTTGAAAACCGGTAAATTGCCGTTAGCGAATTATGTCCACACTCGTTCATTCTATAACCGTTGCCCCGAATGTAGCTGCCCGATGTTCAAAGTAGCTTCCCCATCCATAAATTCAACTGCGGAAATTCTGCACGCACGGCGGCGTTCGACGACCAGGGTCAGCGCAAAAGTTATGTTAACTGGTAGGTACAACTTGTATTAGTACGCACACCTTGTATTGTTTGATGTACAACGACTATTGAGTGGTGTGGTGCAGTTGTCGTAAATCTTGTTTTTGACGTGACTGGCTTCTTACTAGATGTGTGCTCCTTAACGCAGCAGTTTATCTGAACGGCGGAACGGAATTAGGCTGGAACCGCTGTAACCACAAAATGAAATGCGATGCACCGGGCCTATTTCCAATCAGTCTGTTTAAGTATGCCTGTCCAACTGGTTGAGAATGTAAAGAAGTGAACTAATATTTATATATATATATATATATATATATATATAGATATATATAGGAGAGAGAGGGAAGAGAGAGAGTATAGAGAGACGCGAATAGCAGAAGAGAGAGAGAGAGAGAGAGAGTAGAAGTCTAGAGAGAGAGAGACGAGAGAGAGAGGAGATGAGAGATGAGAGATGAGAGAGGGAGGAGATGTCGAGAGAGAGAGAGAGAGAGAGATGAGGGAGAGAGAGAGAGATGTAGTAGAGAAGGGCGAGAGCGCGGCGGGGCATATCTACTGCTGATAGATCCTCTTCTTTCTCTATCTGATCTTCTCTCGATCTCTATCTCTCGATCTCTCTATGTTTCTCCAGTCATACTCTCTCGTCTCTTCCTCTCTCTCTCTCTCTCTCTCTCTCTCTCTAATATAGGTACATAATGGTCTTTTGCAACACATTTAGCGATGCAAATGATGGTGTATGAAGGAGAGCAGTAAAAAAAGAATCTTGGCACGACGGATTTCTGCTGAGAAACCTAGCTTCTTTATGATTTACGATCCAACAACAGCGGTAAAATTTGACTAAATTATAAATTGACCATGATCAACAGTCAGTTTTTCTAAAGAAATCTGTGAAGTTGACGGGAAGGAATCACAATGAGAGGACATCCACGTTTCCATGGGTTTTGAGCTGAAATAACTATCTTTAATATCATTCGGCGCAGTTCACTGCCGTGCCTTTTTAAAGACTTACACCCTTCTTGTCTCTGAGTTTGCACACCCCCAAAGATGTCCAACGATGTCGGGAATACTATTTTAAGGTCATTCAGGCATTCATGACGTCATGATAACGTCATTCAAATCCTTCTATTCCATTAGCTATGCGGCAATCAAGACGAGGGAGAATATAAAGGTCGAGTCATTCATATCGGGCGTTGGTGAGCACGATCTCCAGATATGACGGCCGTCAAGTGCTTCTCGATGAGTGTTGTGAAAGGTACGATGACGTTATCAAACAACAATGTATTGAGGAGCTTATTTATGAAAAATTGTGTTGTCCAGAGCAGCCTGTTCCACTTAAAACTACACTAGTAGTTATAAGTGAGCTTATGTCATCACATCTCATGCTTGTTTACATATCTTCAAAGTTGAAACGTTCCGTACGTTGTTAAGTGCATTTGCGAGGAGTTTTATGCGCATAGATAAGACAGTGGCCTTACTCCTCGTAGGTGAAGAAAAGTAGAGATACAGTTGCATTGATATTTCGGCGACATGCCTTTATCGAAACGAATAGCAGAAGTATCGTCATGAATTTAAAAAGCAGAAGTCAACAGAAGGGATATGAAAAAAGGAATACTGGTTTCATGATGTCTGGTTTGTGTCCCAGAAATAAGCTGCGAGATGCTTCTATGCAAGTCAGGTTAATAAATAGAGTCATCCATCGGTAGTAGTTGGCTGTTGCAACCAGTCAGAATGTTTCAAACTGACCTGGTGGGCAGCCAGTCAGACTGGTTGGGATATGCTAAAGGAAGCAATCAGGTATGCTGCGAGGTGCCATAGTTGTGTTTTATTCAGACAGAGGCAAAACATGGCATGCGGATTGACCTGTATTTTTTCCGAAGAACATGTCTGATAGCCTGCACCAGGCCGAATTGGATTCATAAATCTGAAAAGCCGGATTGACGGCAGATTGTGCTCTAGAGAGCCGGGATGGACCGGACCGGACTCTAACATCTCAATCTGTGAATTATTATATTGCTCATACATGTTGAAAACAGTCGAGCAGATTGAAGCTGTAGACAAAAAGAAAGAACTGAAAACAAAATAACTAAATCTTTCCCTTAGGGAGAAGTCATGGTGATGATTTCTAATGTTTTGTTTCTATAAAAAATGTTTCCGGCTTTCGTACCATTTATTACACAAGTAGCGAGCCAATTAGTGGGTTGCAAACATAACAGAGCACACGGCTTGATACCACTGGCATTGCTGATGAGATAGGACGTGTCTGGTTTAGTAACAAGTGGAAGTGCAAAACAGGTGACATACTCCCTTCAAGGAGAGTGTTCCACATTTATATTGAAGCTTTGAACTGAAACTGCCATCTTGAAGACTTTTTGTGTTCCTCACAATCATGCACTTCTTTAGGCCTAGGCTGCTCTAGTTTCTGAGCCACTCGCCCGCGAAATGGGGAGAGTATTTCAAAGTTACCTCGGTATTCACGACGTTTTTTTTATAGCGTCACTCAAATCCTGCCATTCCATAAGCCGTGCGGCGATCAAGGCCAAGAAAAATATAATTGCCGAGGCGTTCACTTTTGGCGTTTGTCAGCAGGATTTTCAGATATAACGGCTGTCGATTGGCTCGTAATCGATGCTGTGCAAGGTATAATGATTTAATGAAACCATGATGCTTTGAGGAGCATATTTATTGAACACAGAACTATGCTGCCTAAAAACTTAAACCTTCCACTTAAAAAGCGTATCAGTTTTTACAAGTGAGCTTGTTTCGCCATATCTGACGTTTGCTTCAGCATCTTCAAATGTGAAACATTCCTTTTAAGCATGACCACCTGTAAATGCACAACGGACGTGGTGAAAACATTCCAATACTACTGCCTGCCGCGCTATGGGTGGATTACGGACTGCGCGTTGCAGCGAAGTCACCAGCAGGTCCAATCAGCCAAACGGAATGTACCAAATTTGAAGATATCGAGGGAAGCATCAGATATGATCAGGGGATGCAACGTATGGGCATCGTCATGCGCTAGGTTTTCAAAGGCTTTCTACAGAGCGGCGAAGTCACTGGTGCCCAGATTTCGGCGCGATGGCTAGCTGTGCGGCGTACCGCTGCTGTATGTTGTACGTCGTATGTGCGTACGTCAGCTGTGGGACAGCTGGAGCATCGGATATCATCATGCAGGTAATGAACATACCGTTCGCTGGAGGTGCATGTGACCAACGAGCCGATTACGTAGAATCTAATGAGGCATATGATGCTGTGCTTTGCAAACGTATGCCACTAACCATCCGGTGCAATACAAAAGTATGAGAAGTGTGAACGTACGTAGGTAATGAATTGTACGAGATAAGACGGCCGGGACATCAAGTTTTCTTTATATCAATACCGAGCGACCTGTTAGTGGTAAGTGCATATGGCTAGCAAGCCAACAGCGTAGCATTTGAAAAATAGAAGGAAAAAATAGGAAAAAATCGGCGTGGAAATTTGAAATCCTTACGCGAGAGTTGCTTCAGAGACGGGTCGGGACATCGGACTACCTCCGTACTAATAAGGAACAAACTGTGTGGGGTAGGTGCGTGTAACCTGCGAGTCACATGCGTACAATATTATGGGGAGTAAGGTGATGTGCTAATTATAAGTGTACTTGCCGAGCGGTTAAAATAAAATCAGGGTAAATAGTGAAAACGTGCGCGCGCGGACAGTTCGAGATACGTAGCCTGGATATCGGGCTACCTTCCTACCAGTAACTAGTAGATTATTATTGCTCGTTGTGTATATCCGAGAACTGGTCAGCTGGACTTAAAGGACATCAATAAATATGTGCTTTGCGAGCTTATGCTTAACAAAACCGTTAAAATTCATTCGGCTTGGAAAATGAATACGGCTACGCGGTGGCGCAAGTACAAGGGGTGGTGGTGAATTTCCAACTTTCCGAAGATTTAGCATTAACCTCATCAGCGTTGACTGGAAAAAGTAACCAAAATGGCTTTCGCCCCCCCCCCCCCCCCTCCTCTCCCCCAACAGAGAACTTCTGCTGCCACTTCGCCCTTGCGGCCAGGGGTGGTAAAACCTGCCTACTTTGCGGATAAGGTCGGCTGCAAAGATGCATAGATTCACGTAAAGCTTGGTGACAAAAATGCCTTTTGCAGAAAATTTTGGTGACGACTTGGACGAAATAATACAGCGCACTTTGCAAAACTCAACAAGAGGTTTCCATACATAGGTTTTTTGCCTCCTTGGTAATGCATTCTGTCACACAACACAAGCAAACCTTTCTGAGAGGACTTTATCCTACTTTACGTCACCATGGTATCTTTTTAGGTTCCATCCCAAACTGGCGACAAAAATATTTTATCATTCTTAGTCGGTCGGCCGACTCGGTGACGGGTCGGCGGCAAATCAGTGTATTTCCTATTGTCCGGACGGTCGGCCGATTCGCTGTTTTTACCAGCCGACACTTGGTGCCCCAAACTAGACGATACAAAATACTGACATAGACCTAGACCTGAGGATTTATCTGGCCGCAAGGCTATGTTTCAATCGCCGTGATGCGAATGATGTGAGGTGGGCGGTGGCTTTCAATGCACCGCGACTTTGCAAGCAGCATTCGCGTTGCGGTGTCATTAATACCTGCTTGGGGTTTGATTTCTGGGCAATGTTCACTTCGTTAGCAGTGCCACAATTCAGCATCCCGTCCTCACGGACGAGAGGCATTGACCGTTTAGGGTGAGTCGGCGAGGCAATCCGATCGAGGTAGAAGTTGGTCTGTGATTATGTGGGCTGCCTTTTCAAAACACAAAACAGGCTGTTGATGCAGCAGTTCCAAGCGACCAGCACTCATTTCATTGAAACGGACTGTGGGTTCGATGTTGAAGTCTGATGGCACTCCTGAAAAGGAGTGCCAGGAGGTAAGAATGGCTCCGATGTGCAAATTTCTGCCATTTTTGCTCTTGTCCTGAATGAGAATGGCTACCAGTCACATATAGTCACAAATCAGGGGTGTGCCTACTTTCCTATTCAGTTGAGGGCTCCATCTCTCCCCCCACCCCCTCAGGTTGTGAAGAAGTGTGCCAAGCTGGCAGACACCCATTTTGGGGGGCTAGTTTGCATGATTTTGCACTGTTCCTCGAATATATCTTCAAAAACTACGTACCTGCCTGAAATTCAATTATTTAATCAATAATTTGTTGGCATTTAAACAACTATCCACAGCCTAACCTTTCGCTTACATGAATCTTGGTTGCTGAAAATTTGTATCATAGCCAATGGTGTAGGCCATGAAGGCAATGAAAATTCGGGAGTGGGGTGGTGTAGCAAATGTAGGCACTGGTGAGGGAGGAGGTACTAGTTCCATTGTCATCTCCATCTTTGCCAAGTTTTGCTTGAAATAGCATGAGGTTTTGTGATGTTGTGGTCCAGTTGTACTCTGAGTTCCATGAACAGTTGGTATTTTGTTGTCTCTGAGGACAATGTTGACCATTTGCTGATGGCAGCACCCTACTGCAACAGGAAAGCTCTTGAAGTGATTGATCGTGCAGTGCTCATTTAAATGCATATTTTCTTTGCACTTGTGAGTAGGACATTACATGGATGTGAATATGGTATATTTCATTACTGTTTTTACCAACCCGAGCTGAAAAATTGTCCTGATGGAACCTTTAGCATGATCATTGCATACATTAAGTGCGAGTTGTGAAAGCAAACAGCCTGCCTTACATGCAGCCGTGGCCTGCGGCCGGTGGCAGCGGCCGCGGTAAAGGTCAGCTGACTCCAGAGGGCAAGAGTGCTGAGCATCGCGGCACGTCAAGCTCTCGCCACGAAATCTTAACGTTGCCTTGGATTGCGCAATCGGATGGTGGAGGTCAGGGCTCACACAACAAGCACTGCTTGGCGTGAGCGCTGATTTCAGAAAGTCATGCAATCAAAGGGTTCGGATCAAATTCATAAAAAAGTGGAAGCATACTGACAGGAGTGCCAATAGGTATACATGATTATCGGGAGGTAGTAAACATGGGTCATGGTCAATAAATAAAGTTCAGAAAAGATGGTTTTGTGTTATAGTTGGCGTTTTTATCATATATTTCTGTAATCTTCCAACTAGAAGTGCTGGGTAGGGGAGGAATCAGCACTGAGAGGGGCCCAACCCGGCATGGAAGTTGGTTAAGGCCCCAGAAATTAATCTGCATCGGCACTCCCGTATTGCACATGGCAAGCATCACAGGTGAACTTAGATGTGCATGCTACTTAGCATGCAAATGGCAGTTTTGGCTTGTCGATTGAATTTCTACCAACGCTTGGATGTTGGTAACAAAATGTGTCATTCTTCTGTAGCAATTGGTGTTTTCATCACCTGAAATGCAGATTTTCACATTAGCAGAAAAAATATATAAAAAGGATGGTAGCCAAATATTTTATCCCTTAACCTGATTCACCGGTCGTCATAACGCGGACCGATGCGGGGGGGGGGCATCCCCTCATGTTTGCAAATCAAGAGAGGTAGAGCCTTGCGAGAAAAAAAAACAGTGAACTATCTAAAACGAGATCTTGTGATTGGTAAGAAGGCCCCTGTTGTTAACGGACCCCATTAGACTAAGTCTAAGGTCAAATTTTCCTGAAAATCAAGCTATTTCAATTTGCATGCTCACACATATGGAACCATGCAGTGTTGAAACATGACACATAAAGGGGTGTGTCCCTTGTTTAATTATGCGTACGTTGGTATGTAGTTGTATCTGTTCCGAGCCGTTGCTTATTATGCAGGGTTTCGTCCATGCAACAGTACCAGGCCTCCGCGCACGGCCCGCAAAATCTTGTCGCCCGCCTCGACTGTCGCCCACCTCGCATGGAGGTGGTTGAGGGGATCCGCATATTGGATTCATCCCTAGTGCTGCCTGCCACTGGTTCAAATTTTGTCACGTATTCTGCTACTCTAGCTATCGAGGTCCTTCGTTTTTTGCGGTCGGGGAGAGCAAATCCAGCTGTAGACCGAGTTTAAACGTGAGGCTCCTGCAAGCCTCGAGGTGGAAGAAGACTGCTGTTATGATTGGGCTGTCCTATAGTCTCGGGTAGGTGAGCCCGTGTCCTGGCAGCAGCACTTAGCCTGACATTAATTTGTATAATGGAGCGAGCGGGTGCGATGTGCGTGATGCTAAAAATTGCGGTGATGAAAGACGCTTTTGGTGATTCCTGTTGTTGATGTTTCCTGTTTCCTGATGACGCAACTGAACATGGACTTGCCATTTTATGGCATGTGACATCGCATTACGCTGTTGGCGACAACTCTGCGTTCAGAAATTCAGTCGGCGACAAAAAGTACACTTTTACCACCCGTATTTCCGACAGCCGGCTAACATCCCGCCGAGAGCTCTCCGTAACGAGGCATGTGTCGAAACGAATCGGGACTTGAGCAACGCCCTACGCCAGCACGATGAAGGGAGATTCGGATACCAGCTTGGTGGAGTTCATTGGGATCTGGTGTCTCCCGTCTTGTTCTCGTAAACAGACAGCACTTGCTATAACACACGCCCGGGTGGCGAATTGAATAGCAACGCTTTGATGGGGAAAGAGTCGATTTGAACCTCTTGCGTGCCTTGTGCAGCATTGATTGAGAGACAGTTGACTGCCGTTATATCTGGGAGTCGTGCTCAAGAACGCCAGATACGAACTGTTTGACGATGATATTTTTGTTGGCTCTTATCAACGTATGACTGATGAGATGGCAGCATTTGAATAACGATACTTTAGCGTTGCGGATCCATGGGTGATCTTGAAGTAGTCCCTGAAAAAGCCTGCACATCTTCGCGGGCGTGTAGCTCAGAAACAAGAGAGGATTAAAGGAAATGCTCCACCTTTATATGAGACTTTGAACTGAAATAGACACTTTGAGGACGTTTTGATGCAGTTCATGGCCTTCCCCTTCTTAAGATCCAAAGCCCTCTGGCTCCTGAGTTAAACGCCCGCAAAAGTGCCAAAAGGTTTATTTAGGGACTATTTCAAAGCCACTTCCGCCATGATGTCATAGAAATGTCGAACGATCGCCGTGATGTTGCAGGCCGTTTTCGCCTCATGGTCAGAAACAGCATGGCCGCTGACACATTCGCAAAAGTGATGATGCGGTACATATGCTACCATCCACGGAAGGTGATTGGCTGTTGGTAAGATTTCGATGCTGAATGTGTGTCGAGAACGTAAGCGTGAGCACTTTCGGGTTGTCCGGCACTCCTCGTCAACGGGGCGTTTTTCCTTATGTCTATGCCATGTGCCAAGTTACAAAAAAAGAACGTCACTGTCTGCAAAAAATGCGACACCTAAAAAGAGAATGCCGCTATCCCGAATGTTTTTTTTCAGAAAAAACGCAACGGCAACTCTGCCTTTTGCTGTTGGCGTTTCTTCTTCTTCTCCTGCATTTCTTACGGACAGCTCGGTCGGCGCCGCGTGCACAGGAGCAAAGAATCGTACACGGGTTTGTGGATTACCTAGGAATTACAAAATGACGGAGACATTACAGTATTTTTATGCATATTTTTTGCTGAATATTTAACACATATTTCACGACAACTTTAAATTTTGAACACAAAATTGTGCCTTTCAAGTATAACCTCTTCATACGCATTACCATGAACCCCGTTGGGACTGTTTGGAAGGAAACTGACGGTGAAACGTGGTGTCATGACCGGAAACCTGTGCGGAAATTGTGAAAAACTGCAATTTGATAGTCCCGCGAGATGTGCAGGTGTGGAATCACACTTAGTTTACAAAAGAGTGTACATCAGGGGCTTGCAATGGGTGTGATCACTGGTGGTGATGTGTGTGTGTGTGTGTGTGTGTGTGTGTGTGTGTGTGTGTGTGTGTGTGTGTGTGTGTGTGTGTGTGTGTGTGTGTGTGTGTGTGTGTGTGTGTGTGCGCGTGTGTGTATGTGTGTGTATGTGTGTGTATGCGTGTGCGTGTGCGTGTGCGTGTGTGTGTGTGTGTGTGTGTGTGTGTGTGTGTGTGTGTGTGTGTTGTGTGTGTGTGTGTGTGTGTGTGTGTGTGTGTGTGTGTGTGTGTGTGTGTGTGTGTGTGTGGTCACTTTAAGCAACCAAGTAACTTGCTTCTTGGTAATCCATGTTATAATTACCTATGGCTGAGCCAGAGCTGACTCACATTCTTTACTTCCTTTGCCTGCCAGTGCCAGGCCCGGGTCCCAATAACTTTTCATACAACCACAGACCCCGGTAACATCCAGCCTGGCTCCTGGTTCTCATGGTTTTTCAGAAAGAGCAGTTATGACTCCTTTGTTTGCCAAATCTCCACACCATTAGTGCCATAAGTTCATTTGCCAGAAACGCTCCTGCAGAATATGGTGGTAACTGGTAGATTGGCTGAGGGAGAATTCTAGGCTATTAACACAAGGCATATATTCTGTTAAAATCGGATTCAAGTTCATCTCACCTCCCCCATACCGCAGATTTCACACCTCACACCGACCTCAAACTAGGAGTGCCTCGCCGTTCCATATTGCCATGGAAACCACGCCAGCTGAGCTATATCTATATCTATATATATATATATATATATATATATATGTTTGCTTAATTTGTCTACCTCCTAGCTATCTTCGAACTGCCTAGGAGAATAGAACGGATCAAAATGGAATATTCTAGAATATATGGAATATAATATATAGAAGAGAACCGTGCAAAATGCAATAATATTCTTGGAAAAAATCATCTGAAATTTCCATTCCTTTTTAGAGTTGCGCCTCAATCTTTACGGCATATCATGTGCCCAAAGTGCATTTGTTGTCATCAGAAGCTGTATTTCAACGCATACAAACCTTGCTTGGGTCTGATATTGTTGTGGATGAACTGCGGACTGCACCGAATGATGCTCAAGATGGCTACTTTAGTTCCGAACCCAATGCGAATGTGAAACAGTCCTTTAAAGTATAAAACCAGTTACGTTTTGACCTGACCTGACCTTCACGCGTGAATTAAGGTGAACGAAATCAGTCGTAATCACCAGTTTCAACTGTCTCGTTGTCTAAGACACAATCTCAAAGACTACAGCATAGCCCAACACTCCATTGTTGCATCAGCTTCAAAGATTTCCTAAGAAGTAGTCTCGCCGACCGCCTTTGTCTGACTTTAAACTATGTCAGGTAGGCGCTGTGTAGAGCTACACCGAACTGCTCCAGCCAAACGCTTGGCTTTCAATTGCCCTCAGCTGCAGAAGGCTAACGCCGCTACCCCGCGCTGTTCAGAGAGCCTTAGGGAGAGTGGGGAGGGGATTGGCCTCCATCGGGTGTGCTAACCCTGTTTTTTGCACGATGGATCACACCTTGAAAAATAATTCAGAAAAATAGCCAATGCAACTGATGCCCTCCAAAAACACAGAGAAACTTTCAAGATGGAACAACCCCTAAGTGTTGGATGGTGTCATAGAACATTAAAGTGATATCTTTTGACATCCAGGCAATTGAAATTAGAATAACTTATTTTAGTGACCTTAGTTTAGGCATAAAGGTCGGATGAGGTGAAAGCCTACGAGCTTTTTTAACTTGTCTGATGGGGTAATTATTGACGTTTCGCTAGAATTTCTACACCACAAGGGCGTCAACAGATGTTCTTGCCTTGCGTGTTTTTTATGCTAATTTTAGCTTGAATAGTTCAAATGATCTAAAAAATCTGGGTTATTTTGAGCTTTTTATGGTCAGATGATGTTATCGGTCTGCTTTTCCCCGAGTGACCTGCTTGTGAGAGCAGCATTAAAATCCAAACTGGTTGTGCTGAGGAGGTCTGGGGGCAGGTAAGGCAATGATCTACTATCTGCTATTTACTATCTACTTGGACTGTATTTAAAGTGATTTCACCAACGTAGAGGACTAATAACTATCCCCAAACAGTTTCATTTAGACGCCTATCTATGGTGTGAAGTTGATGCTTAAAGCTCTCTTAGTTTTTGCTAACTCAGGGAGGGGCTCAAATGACACGTATCCATCAGAGCGAGCTCTATTCTATCTATCACCCGGACATGTCTTGTAGCGACTGCTGTCTGTTTGGGAGCATAAATTGGGAAACATTAAGTGCCATCCAACTCCGAAAAATTGGTATCCAAATACCCTTTTATTAAGCTGGCGCGGGAAGTTCATGACGTCCAGTTTCATACCACACAGGCCTTGGTAGCGCAGTAGGCAGCGCGTCAGTCTCATAATCTGAAGGCCGTGAGTTCGATCCTCACCCAGGGCACGTTTTAAGGTGCTTGCAATCATTGCCGTTTGTCAACTGTTATCACCCGACTCACCGAAAACCTCTCCGAAGCGCCGCCGGCTGGGGAAAACATAACACGCGGTGTCGCCACGCGTCGCGGCGCTCAATGCCCGGCGCTGTGGGTTTCAAACGCGGCATTCGTGTCATTATTCCCAATGTCTACGATGCATATGTCATCAAGTAATGTGGCACGATTTGCTGTGGCATGAGACATACTGATGTGGCCGGTTGTCAGGTACTCGCTGCCACAAGTCAGGTGTACACCCCAGACCTGACGCCCGGCGGTCGAGGCAATAGGCGCCGCGACGCGTGGTGTGACCTCCGACACTTGTCGCGTGTGTTATCCTTTCCCCGTCCCGAGGCAAGACTCGGGTGGGCTTCGGAGAGGTTCTAGGGCTGTCGGGTCACGTCAAGTGACAAACGGTAACGTTTGAAAGCGCCTTAAAACATGCCCCGGGGGAGGATCGAACTCACGGCTGTCAGACCGTGAGACTGACGCGCTGCCCCGAGCAAGTGGTGACCGGCGCCAAAACACAGCCAGCCATGAGATTCACGCAGACGCATCTTGCCCATTGTTTATTTGGACGTGATGCTCATTTGGTTTGCCCATTGAATCCCTTTGTTTGGACTTGCTGCCCAAACATGCGGTGATCGGGGGTTAATTAATTGAAGTTATCTGGGCACACTGCCACCCGTATGAACGCACAAATTCATCAGTTACACAGTTGAAGTTGTTCAGGTTAAAAATAAGTGTATTTCAGATACATATCGTGCTCTGCAACCTGCTTCGGATATCTACAGTTCCACCAGAATGCCACTTTGACGTCAAACATAGCGGCGCACATACACATTTCAAGGGCGCACCATACGCGACTCGACGCTCACGGTGACTCAGCAGACAGTGACCGGGCACCGTCAGCCGCGCGCCGACAGACCGAGCACACCGAAATGTAGGTCCGGACTGGACACGGCCGGCCCCGATCGACAGGCACATACCGATCACAGCGGATGCAGATCGGCGCGGACTGAGCACGGCGCGTCTGGCGCATCAGGCGCAAAACAAAATATCTGCGTCAGACAACAGGCTCACAACGCTCGCCACTCACTCGTGACACCAACTAGAACCACGCACAACACCAGCATGACTCGGCGTCATGCCCTGCATCGAGCGGCACTGAATTACTCCATGGTCAGTCACAGCATCTACAGTTCAGCCTTGTTCAGCTTCCGCATCATCAACTTGTTTGCGCGAGTTGTGTCCGTGCCACGGACACGTCTGTTGGTTTGCGAAAACGCGTAATCATGTGCGCACGCTCGCGTCGGCGGTCCGGACCCGCGTGTTTGGGGGCCCCACAGTGTGTTCCTGATGAGCTGCTCAGAACTTCTCGCTGTCTATGAAGGAAACTTGGTGCGAGATGGGGCTCGTAAGCACTAGAACGTAGTTTGCCCGCAATGAATCCTCTATATTACATCAACCTTGAAAACGAAAGATTGTGGGAAAGGCAGAGGAGCACGACAATCCATCTACGCTCATCAAATCCATCTACAAAGACCATTTACGGGCTTGGCGTTGAAGCCATTGGAGCAAAGCCATCTTTGTAGAAACCAAATAAAACTTTTACTGCTACGCGACTAGGTTTTCTCGCCATGAAACGCTGTTTGTGGCCTTAAGAAAGTCATGAATCTCATCACTATCTCATTAGCAAATCCTGAAAAATAGAGTTCCGCATGGAGCATTTGACTTCGACCATTTTTCCTTGACCATCCTTGGTCCGGATCACTTAAGTCAAGTCTTTCCAGGAACTTGCCGGAGCAGTTTTCGATTGCAGCCCCCGGCCAGTGTCCGATTCCTCGTGGGCCCAATCGCGCCCTCGCGCCATCCCGCCGGACAGCAGCGGCCAGCTCCGGCGAATGCAGTCGCCGAGGCGCGATGCACATGACTCACCGGACCACTCCAACCCACCGCACCGGGCTGTGTCAGGGGGTGGCGGAGAACACAGCAGGTCGGGGGAGAATACAGCAGACCGACGAAGAAGAGGAGACAGAGGATCGCTGAGATGCCTGGGTGAATTCATACGCTACATCACATATTTGTAGGCATGACTTGTAGGCACATAGTGTGCTGTCACAACTTCCGAAGGCACGTCCTACCCATATATTTCGTATTGTCAATTAACAGCCCTCGACATTGCTCTTCATCAAGACGCTTGCCAGGCTGTCATTGACGCCAAAATATGTGGAACACATACGTGTTGCACAAATAAACGCGTTGCGTTGCAGCGATTCCAAGAAAGGGATCTCGAGTGGACTCAGCCAGAGAGATTGCACAAATTCGGTCTGAGTGTTCCAGGTGAGCAGTGTTTCATTGGCCAATGCAGTGGGCTGAGAACAAGGCTGACTTGGTCGGGCTTGTTAACATTACTGATACCATATGAATGCAATATCTACAGAATATGCATTTAGCTACTTGTTGCACATTAACTCAGCCGTGAAAAATTAAATCCGAGCGGCACGCATAGTCGCTTTTTACTGCTGAAGTCCAAAACCTTTCATAGGATTGCATTTAGGAAGCAATATTGCAAAAACGCATAAGTTGTGCAAAATGATCTGATGTCCGGAACTGTCACATATACATGCAAGTTTATCGTTATTTAAAATATATATGCTAGCAGAGAGTGGCGAAAGGTCTAGGTTTGTTGTCATCTGACTTGCCTTGTGGATATGGAGGCCATGTGTCATGAGGGTGTTACGATTAACTGATCAAGTTTTTGGCTAGCAGAGGCACGGGTTCAATTTGAGTCATTCACTCTGGTAGCGGGATCTTGGCAGAAAGCACTTTGAAAATCATAGCTGCTGAGATACCCTTTTTGAAAGGGCGTTACGGTATTCCCAGCAATTTTTAAATAACTTTCTTATTGTCCAGGGACAGGGGGAAGGCGAATGTTTCCAGTTAGTATTTTTTGACCAATTTACAGCACCGAAATAACACTGCATGAACAGGAACAAGGTATGATGAACAAGCTGTGCGTGGACTCTCGGTCTCAGGATCTGTCTGTTCTGGGTATTTGGGCAATATTTAATGAACACTATATGAGCTCGCATACGCATTTTTGCCACCGCTCTTACAATAAAGCAAGATGCTGAAATGTCATCCATACGTTTCAAACTTGAGTTAGAGCTTGATTAGGAATAATGAAGCGCAAAGTATTGCTATATGTTCGATGCTGTCCATTTCATCCTATGCTTTCCTTTTACCACCTTTATGTCGCGGTTGGGGATTTATGGTCATTAACAATGAATGTAGGCTTCAGAATGTCTGGTTCGTGTCCCAGAAATATGCCAGGGGACACTCGCATACAAGTCAGGTTAATAATTAGGCTCATCCGTCGGTAGCGGTTGACTCTCGCAACCATTCAGAATGTTCCAAACTGACCCCGTTGATTGCTGACTTTTGTAGCCAGTCAAAATGCTTACAGGGAACATGCTAAAGAAAGCAATCAGGTCTGCTGCGATATGCGATAGTTGTCTTTTTATGAAGACAAGGGCAAAACCTCGCTTGTGGACTAAAGAACATTTTTCGAGGAACTTTTGCTAAGCCGGACGGGACCGGATCAGAGTCAGAAATTTTAAAAATCCGGATTGGCGGCGGACTGGGCTCTAGAGCGCCGGGATGGATCGGACCGGACTCTAATAGCTCAGTCCGTGAAGTATTCCATTCCTCAAGCGTATGGAAAACTGTCGAGCAGATTGAAATTGTAGGGAAACAACTGAGTTAAAGTAACTAGATACTTATTCTAGGGAGAGGTTGTGATGATGAGGATTTCTGATGGTCGATAGTTTTACAAAGTACAGATATGCTTTCCAAGACTTGGTACACCCAAGGTAATTTACCAAAATCTTTGTAAATCAGCTTGGTGTTCGGGCCATTACGATGCATGTAAGCTGATGGATTGAATACAAACAGATGGGGAATTTTTCACTCCGCACCCAGCAGCAAAACCGATTCCGAGATCCTACACCAGTCATTACGCACCACCTGGTCACAAAATTGGCTAGCCTAGCGACCCGACGGTGTTTGGGTCAGCGGACTGCCCACCCAATACTGTCTCTCCGCAGCCGGGCGGTCTGTTCCGGTATCCTTCACCGCCCTCATGCCTCGTTAGCCGCTTTCATGTCGCCGTCTGCAGACAAACCTGAAGGGATGAGCGCCACCAAGGCATTCTCAATGTGAAAAGTTTACTTTGAGCTGTATTACCAAGGACAGACCAACATCACTGCTGCCATTTTTGCAATGATTTGTTCAGCTGACGCATCCGCATCGCCTTGCCTTTAGTGCTGTCATATTTCAGAGGACCACTCTAGGTGCTGTTATCTTCTAAAGCACGGCATGCATTTCATAGTTGCTAATGCCATGGACAAAACTTTGCAGAGTTATTGCTGGGTAGTGAACTAACCCCTGGCAAAACAAAAGATGTCAGATGAATTAGGAGAACATCCCGCAACTTTGCAAGCTTTGACAACTATTTTCGTTGCATCCGTCACGACGGTAGTTTTGCAAGGATAGGTCTGCCATGTTCCGCATCGTAACATACCTTGCGATGCAGCTTTAAGGGCAATGCATCTTATTCAGTTACAGCGTGAATTCTAAAGGATAAGTGGAAGTTGTGCTGAAGATGTGTTCTCGGTCATCCCTTTGGCCATCACTTTGTTCACTTCTCGTTCATCCCGTTTTTCACCAATTGGTTTACCTTAACGCCTTAATTTCTACCCAGAAAATCGTGCAGCCACTTTGAAACTTTAACACGCGCCCGGGTGGGGGTCAACTTCACACCCCGCCCCCTCGAAGGTTTTTCCAGAATGGTTTCCGAAAGGCGCGGCGTAGCCGCGCCAAATTATGCACAGCTGTGGACAATGGAATAGCGGACTTTTGATATCAAAATTTAGGTGTACCTTGTAAGGTCGTTGACCTATGGCGGGTCAAAGTCAGGCCATGGTTTTAGCGAAGGCAATTTCTAGGAAATCGTTCAATATCATGCAACGAAGGAGTGTTGGACGAAGTCATACATCTTTGAGATGCTTTCTTAGGCAACATAAATATTGAATGAGCAAATTACGTTGACCTAAGGTCAGGTGTGAAGGCCATACCAAGGTCAAAACCAGCCTGTTTTATAATTCTAAGGCTTTCTGTTTGGGAAAGCTTCTGGTGCTCATTTCGAATTTATTGATAGCAGGAACCACATTATACACCTGCCACTGACTTATTACAGGTCATAATAGGTCATTGACCTAAGATGATCTAGACAGACATTTTGTTTTTAGGAACATACTGCCTAGCATACCTATGTCCCTTATTTCAACGCAAAACTCAAAGCAGTCTTGTATGATTTTTGTCACCATGACCTTCAAAAGGTCGAACGAGTTCACTGACCTTAAATGAGCTTGTGACATTTGTCTTAGAAACAGATATCTAGGTTCCGGGGGTACTTCGGAGACCAACCTGAAATTTGACCTTATTTGACCTTATTTGACCTGAAGGTCATGACCTAGAAACCTCAAAATTTGACCGAAGTGAGTCTAAGTACAGGTCAATACACCCTCTAAATGTGGTGTCTCTAGCTTTCTTAGTTCCCGAGATCTCAGTGGGGTCAAATTGACCCCCACCCGAGAGAAGGATATCTTGCCGGCCATCCGGCGCGTGTCAAGGCTTCTGCTGTTTTCGGACGGCTCAGCTGCTGTACAAGTTTTATGGCTTTACGTTTGTTTTACGTGTAACCTTTTTTCCTCACGTGAGGATCCTTGGCGGTCGTTGATCTCATCCGGTCGGTTTTACTACGTACCGCATCATGAACAACCTTGGTGCTCACCCTGGCAGCGCTAGGTCATGTCGTCAGCCCGTTGGGCTGTTTCAACGTGCATTGGCGTTGCTTCCTCTCAGTACCCAGAAGACATCGAAAGTCAATGAAGTAACTCCCATGTTCGGCGTCGCAGTAGACATACGATGCATATATATTTTACAAGCAGTGAGTTCGCCCTGCTCATACGAGGATGCTGCGCTGTACGTGGTCGTATTCGACTGGTGTTGGCAAGTAACGTACCAACAATCTGCGATTGTAAGTCAGTGCCATATTGTCTGTCTCTTTTTTGGCGGGCGTACTGTGTCGGGTGGGATTAATGTCTCATTACTTCTGCCGTGGGATAGATGATGTCTCCACGGTGCAATAATTGACGACTGGTAAAACTTCCCGTAATGCCGCGGAACTTTGGCAGCCTTTGGAACCTTTCTGGAATCTGTGAATCTGTAACTTTCCACGAAGCTTATTTCGGCTCGACATAAGCGTTTTTATGAGCTCGATGCGAGCAAATCGGACCCCGTTCCAATAGCCCAGTTGATATGAGCACGCCCTGTACCTGGATGCAGGGAATAGCTACAGGTATCAAAACTCGGCATTTGCCTGGGCATTACCGACATGTTGAGGTCAATATTCGTAAACGCGCGCGGATCTCTCGGCCCTCTGAACTTGGCCAACGGCACAACTAATCACAAACTGGTTGAATGCATGCCATCAATACATTTCAGAGTTTGGACAGGAAATTAGGCGCGCCGTCGAGTGCTTCAAAGAATGAACCTCAGCCTTCGCCCCTTTCCGAGGAAGGCAGCGGCATTGCCTGGCGCACGGCCCCGGGGAGCGCGGCGACCAAGGCACAGGCGAGCAGACGTTTCTGCACAGCGCCGGCTCGCTGTGCCGGAGTCGCCAGCCGCTGCGGCTTACTAGATACGTATCGACAGATTCTTCTGGCTGAAGGTGCTGGCTGGAGAATGCGTGGCATGCGGCATACCAATCAAGCGCGAGCACCGCGAATAGCGCGGATCGCACGGCGTTGAGTGAGCTTGCCTATACCGACAACTATGGCCAAATAACAAACGCACCGCCGGTCAGGCACAGAGGACGTCCCGCGCCGGCAACAGGCAACGCCGCGATACTCAAACAGGAGCTCGGCGCGCGCTGACCGCCCCACTCCACGTCATTTATCCAGTCGTATTCAGCGATGGCTCGCACGTTGAACGCAGCCCTGCTGATCGATGCCATGTCCCCCCCACGCGCATCTTTCCACGGCCGACGTGGAAAGTCGTTTGGTCGTCCATTGGACGACCGTTTGGACTTTCAAACTGCTCGGCATACACACCCCACCACTGCGCTCATGCTAACCGCACTCCCGCCGTTACACGGCCTTACTCTCACCAAGTTCGCGCATTGAGAGTTCATCGAATGTTTGTTGAAATTCCAGACATGTGTCATTTTGTATCAACCTTCACCATCCTGGGGAATGGAGCGCGGACTGGTTGCCCTGTGCCCTGTTCTCTCTGCATCAGCCCTGGAGATGGAGGGGCTTTAAACTTTTTAATGTCAATCGAGATGCCACGGAACATTAGTACACTATCTCCGACTCCTTGTTTAGCTCGCGTCAAGCTCAAAACTTCAAGTCCAAAGCTTCACTTTGGGGGACAGAGGACGTGATAGCGAGTCCCTCCCCACCGAGAACGCGCGAGAACCGTCTTGGTAAGTGCAGGGGACGTTATGCCGCGTCGTCCCCCCCCCCCGCCCCCTCCTTCCCACGCTCCAACGAGACCTCGATTTGTACCGTGCAAACGCCAGCGGAGCGGTAAGCATTCTTCGAACGAGTATTATTGCGGGTGATAAAGACTAACGAATCTGCATAGCCTGCCTTTTTACTGGGAAAATGGCCCTAGAATTCGCAATGACTTGTACTGTGTGGGGAAATGGCGCCCTCTGTTCTCATGACTGCCGGGCGGGATCAGATCTGGTCACTCACTCGGTCGGCTCCTTTACGGCGCCAGATTAAGAACATTTCTGCAAAGAGGTCGATCTGTTGTCCAGCGTTTAACTGAGCTGTGGCTGTCAGGTCGGAGTGGCGCCATTAGCGGCAAATTGGTCCGAGCCTACACTGGGTGCGCTCGCTTTCCTAGCAGAACCGGGTCTGACCGGTGCTGATCGTGTCCACCGTGGACTGCCTGACCGGACAGTAAGCGGCTGGTGGCGTCCAACGTGGACGGCCTGACCGGGCCCTGGACGGCTGACAGCGTCCACCGTGAAAGGCTTGACCGGGCCATGGACGGCTGACGGCGTCCACCGTGAAAGGCCTGACTGGGCCGTGGACGGCTGGCAGCGTTCTCCGTGGACGGCTGGCGGCGTCCGCCGTTAACGGCTTGACTGGACCATGGACAGCTGAGGGCGTCCACCGTGAACGGCTTGACCGGGTCGTGGACGGCTGGCGGTGTCCAGCGTGGACGGCCTGGCTGAGTCCGTTCCGGTCTCGTAGTGAAAGCCAGGGAGAGGAAGAAGCGCGTTTTGATGCCGTCCAGAGGTCTCCATGGAGCCACGTTTGTCTCCTTTATTCTCCTCCCTCGCTTTGATGTGCATCAGTTCACGGGCGTCAAAGAACGTCTGCGAACGACGGGCCGACCGCGAAAGGTGTGGGCTCAGCACGCTATGTGTGCCCAGAACCGTCTCGTCGTAAAGTTGCGAGCTGTAGTTCGCTCGCAGCACCTCGCTGGAAAGCCTCGTGTCGATCCGCTTCCTGGCGGGAGTGCGAGCCCGGGCCCAGCGCCGACACTGGGTGTGATGCTTTGCCGTTCCTGCAGGCCTACAAGCCTGCTATCAAGCGTAGGACATTAACAGCGCCGGCCAGCGTGTTGGTTGTCAAGCTGGGAACGCAGGCCGCCGAGGTGCGTAGCAGCAGCTGCACGTACGAGAGCTAACAGTCCTCCGCTGAGAACGCACCCCTGAAGACAATGTTAAAGCAGCACTAGGTAAAGCTCAGCCAAGCTACGGCACAGACCCTCTAAGATAACGCCAAACAGCCTGTGTTTTTCGAATGATCATTTTGGAAATAACTAGCTCAGAGGGATTGCATGAAAGAGAGTGTTCCAGATGTACATAGTGTTTTGACCTGAAATAACCATCTTGAAGATCTCTCGGTGGAGTTCACAGCTCTGCCTTTTTCGAGACCTGAACCCCTCTAGCTGTTGAGCTATACATCCGCGATGACATGTAGGTTTTTCGGAGAGACTATTTCAAGGTCACCCAGGCACCCATGGTGTCCTAACATCGTTATTTAAATCCTGTCATTTCATCAGCTATGCGGTGAGCATGGCCATACAATGTATCTAAACCATGGCCATGACGTAGGGAGATATAATTGTCGAGCCGTTCTATCTGACGTTCGTGAGCACGACTTTCAGATATAGCGGCCGTCAATTGGCTCTCAATCAATGTCGTGCAAGTTCGATGACGTAATCAGACAATGATGAATTTAGGAGCATATTTACTATTCGGATAAATTGGGTCGTATGGAGCGCTCGTTTCCATATAAAAATAGGCAACCCAATCGTTACAAGTGACTTTGTTTCATCACGCCTGGTGCTTACTCCGATATTTTCAGATGTTGAAAATTATCTTTAAGTTGAGTAAGCTTTAATTGCAAAATGTATGCATACCACACAAAGTGCAATGATTTACATAGCAATTCATCTTAAAATTGTGATAGTTATGTCAGTTGAACTAACCAGTTGATGCTTTGTCCTAATTTGTACCATGCTGTTTCAAGGGTATCTCCGGAATGGAGGACCAAACACCAGCTGATCTGCAATTGCCTTGATCCAGGATGCCGAGACCCCCTGCTTAAAGGGAATGTTCTACGTTTGAAAGCATTAAAGCAAGTATCAGATACGATGAAACAGGCTCACTTATAACTACTGCTATAGTTTTATCTGGAAACGACTGCTCTAGACAACAAGTCCCTGTGTTAGTAAATATGCACCTCAATGCGTTATTTTTTGGTTGTGTTATAAAACGTTTATATGATGTTGAGATGCCGCCATACTAGCCGTGCGACATTGCTACCTTTGCACTGAATTAGTGCTTCAAACTCAGCTGGAGATGGTATCACGGTGCTGGGGGTCTTCGCTGAGCCAAATAACGCTATGTGCTCGTGTTTAGGCGCTTTGTCATGATGGCCTTGCATAGGTATCCGTGAGTTTAAAAAAATTGCATGCATTCACAGGTTCGGTTATGGCGCTTTTGCCAAGCTATTTGATCAGTCATATTGCTGTCAAACTTTCAGTCATGCCGAACATTTTATGTTTTGTAGCACAAAACGCGATCCGTTATTGAACCGTGCACTCTACGCTCGATTTTGACGGAGAATCAATGGGCGTCCATAATATTTGAAAAGCATGCTATGTGATATCTTTGCATAAAAGCAAGAACATTACCGTTTTCCCCCGTGGCAAGATGTCGTGACGTAACACAAATGTCGGTGACCGCCAGGGCACCGTTCGACCTTCGCCGGCGCGCTGCTGGAGAGGGGTCCTGGCTGTTGCTACCCAACCGCTGAGCACCGCCGTCGAGTCGCTGTTCGATCAGTTTTTTAAGGTGATCATAAAGCCTTGCTGAAGCGAAAGATGATGCGATTGCATGAAATTTTAGTGCAGTTTGCACTCAATCGCCAGATGGCAGACCTATGCCGAGCAGAAATGGCTAATTTTCGTTACGATGAAATGGAAACCAAATTGGGGGCGACTGTATATAATCGCGTAAACGCTGTCGGAGCGGCGTTAAGTGAGTAAAACAGAAGATGTGTTTTGTGCCTCCTGTTGCTGACAGTAGGAGCAGGCTGGGCTTAGGATCTGCCTGCGCTGAATTTGGAGTTATGCAAATGGGCTTGGAACCTGTGTACTGCTAAGGGACAACCCTTGTCGCAGTCCTGCGTGTAAGGTGTCGCGTGTTTCCGAGCCAGTTCCGCAGATGTTCTTAAATGGGCCATTCTGTATCGCTGATGGCAAGCCGAGGAAGGGTGTCGGGACGGGGTTTCTGAGAGATCGCCAGCCGAGTTGAATCAGGCATGGTCAAGTTGCTGCCTTACACAATGTCTCAAAAACAGATATGCGGTTCGATGTGCGTCAATTAGATGGCCTTTAGCATATTCTTCGGTAGAAGTCGAGTAACAGGGTAGATTGGACCGAACAGATAATGGCTGTCCCCATAAAAGCGCGTATGTGGTCGCAGAAACAAAGAAATGTCGATAAGGTTAGTTCAATGTGCCGGCGGGTGCACACAATTTGTATGTCTCGTTAACCGAAAACTAGGAAAAAGACCGACCGTTACACATGTTCGCAAACCCTCTGTGGAATGTTTCTTGGACTGTTGAAACAGATGGTTCCCTTGATGCCAACTCTTCGGATTATTCTCAGGTCGAGTTGGACTGCCGATGACCAGCTATCATGCTTTCTGGACCAGTCCCGCGGCGAAACCTCCGAGGAGTTTTGCTTAGCCAGTGGCGTTTCAGATTCGGGCCATCTCGACCGGACTTCGAACTTCTAAACTTCTTCTCGAACTTCGAAACCACGAGCCGCGGTCAGCAGCGCTGCCGGACCATGGAGAAAGGACCGGACCGCGGAGTGAGACCACCGGTAACTTGGGTTGGGACCATCCGAATCGGGGCAGTCAGGCCAGCTGGACCGTCGGAGCTTCACGCCCCATTATGTCAAGAATGCCGCGCGCCGCCTAATCGCGGCGGCGGCGGAGATAGGCGTGACTGAAGATTGATCGGGGCTCCCGCCGGGAGACGTGCCATCGGTGACGTCACGCCGTCAGGGCGGCACCGGGGCCCGGCCGGGGTCGCCCGCCGACTGGCTGCTCCACCGCAGCCCGGCCGGGGCCGCCAGCTGGATGTTCCGCCGCACTGGGTGCTCCACCACGCAGGCAGGCGACGCCTCAGGAGAGCACCGCGAGCACTGGAGGCAGTCAGAGCTGCGTCGGAGAATACTGGAGAGAGCAGTGGTCACGGCAGCTTCGGAGGCGGCGTAACAGCTGTCGCCGGAACACCGTACCCACGGGAGCACAGGAGCCTTTGTCACGCTGACACCGGAAGCAGCTGTCCCGGGTACACCGGGAGCACTGGAGAGATGTTGTCACGGGAACAATGGACCGGCACTGCGCCTCCTGCCATGGGAGCACAGGGATCAGTGGAGCGGTCACCACCGGAGCACCGGGATCACGGCAGAGTTCGACAGGGCGTTACCAGGAGCATCGGAGCAATCGTCATGGGATCACCGGGAGCACCGGAGCGGTGACTGACGCACGTTGGCAGTACTAGTCACGGTAGCACTTGAACAATGATCTGTGCGGCGACTGACACACATCGGCAGTACTAGTCACGGTAGCACTGGAACAATGATCTCGGCTTCCTCTTCATCGGAACATCCTTCATTTGTCCGCCAGGCATACCCGCAAATGTTCTTCAGCTTTCTATTCCGGCAGTGTGGGACAAGTGATATTGGGGTCAATGCCGCAGATTCTATGACTTTGTAAGGCTGCGTAATGCATTCGTTCCATGCAGCGGTCATTGGTGCAGAATGATTTGTCATGTTCTGGCTTGGCCTTCTCCCTGTAGTCATACCTTTTAGACAACAACCAAATTTCATAATCGCTTGAACGTGAAATAGACTTTAGGTGTTTTATGAGAAATGTTAAAGTTTAAACCTGTCGTATGTACGCAAACATATTCTTTGTCATGTTTCTTCGTCTTACAGATCCTTCAACATTTGGGCGTTTTTGTGTTTATAGTCATTGTTCGTCTGCCTAGCAAAACGCTTCCATAGCGTTCCTTGAATGCGAAATCACTGCTCGGAATCCCAAAACGCCGCTCATCTGCAGGCGTTTACAAATGGCGTGCTCAGCCGCTGAACGCGGGGTCGGAGGCCTGCATATCTGGCTGCTAAACCACAATGATGGTGTAAAACAGAGGCCTGTCATTACTGCAGTCGCCGCAGGCGTGCTCCCACCAAGTGGTGTCTGTTTCCTCGTGCGGTATCCGTTAAGAGGTTTGTATTTGGGCAGCGCTTAAATTTGGTCGATTGGATTCGATTTCCAGCACCTTTGCCACTCGGGCATCGTATGAGCTGGCAAGCCGGTGTCTGCAGCTACTACCTTGGGCTTGAATACGCTTCAGCCACAGATGCCTAAATCGGAAATAATGTTATCAGCTGACCGTTGCGGGTGTTGTGCCGGTGCTCACACACCAACAGTCTGTTCCCGGTGGACGGTGTGGAGCTGGCACCCATGTTATTCGCATTCGACGAATCGAACGCAGCGTGGAATGCGTGACGCCACGAACTGGACGGGTGCCCGAAATTGAGCAGTGTTCACGGAGGTAGCCGGGTTCGGCCTTTGACGGCAACGATCATATGCACAGCTTAGTTGCGAACTGAGAGCAAAACGCCTCACACGCGCGCGGCTGTCCGGTTCAATGCCCTCGCCCGGGCGTGGGAGTCAATTTGACCCGCTGAGATCTCAGAAAAGACTAAAAAGCTAGACACCCCAAATTCGCAGGGTTGTTCAGTCTAAATGTGAACTCGCTGGTGTCAAAATTTTAGTTTCCTAGGCCATACCAGTTCATAAGATTGGAGTCAAATAAGGTTAAACAAGGTCAAACTCCAGATTAGTGTCAAAAAGTGTCACGGACCTGATGCACCGCCTTAAACCTAGATAGGCATTCTAAACAGAATGTCGCTAGTTTTCAGTTCAGGTCGGTAGCCTTTTTTACCCTTTTTACAAAACACATCAACGCTGCCGAAATGCGTAGACGCGCAGGCTATAGCCAATGTGGAATGAATGTGACAATGTGAGAAGGTGGTTAGAAAGTTCCCCTGGGACGCTAGAAGCGGCGACGTTAGGCCACTTCGCTGCTCTTCATGCATGGTGTTTTCAGAGAGAATTTGTTGCCCGGAACATACGAAGTAATACCGTGGGGCTACGTGCCGTTTGGTGTAAGTAGTTGATGGACGTCTGATGATGCCGTCGGGCCATGCCCAGCAGCGGACTGCAGGGATGGTCTGCGGCTGAGCTGATCAGCAAGGGTGGCCTGGTGCGTCTGCGATGTGCACGCGTCTGGTGGCGGCCCGCACGGCCCTCTGCTCGAGCAGCTTGGACACCACTGATACAGACGTAATTGCCCCGTTTATCTTAATGGCCTATTCATCTCGACGCTCGCTGGGCACAAAGCGGATCACTCCCGGCCGTGCCAGCATCACGCGTGAAGCGATGCCCAAATACCGTCGGGAAGTCATCAATGATGAAGGTGCTGCGCAGGGGTCGCGCACCGCTGGGAGTCCGGTCCCGCGGGGAACACGGAGATGGCCAGCATTCATCGCGATATTGCGAGTGTTCTCGGCAGCCACCCGTCACAATGGCAACGCATCAATGGACGCCAAACATCAGACATGTGCCAAGAACTAAGAGATCCCGGTTATGGATCCCTAAGATCTGAATCCCGGATTTTTTAGATCATGCGTGGTGTTTGAAATTTTGCCGAGAGACTCTCTGGGATTCTAAGTTGTTTTCCTAATGTTATCAAAGCGTCCGTGAGATCCAGCATATTTTTAAAGTTTTTTCAACGGATCTTTTAGGATCCTGAATATTTTTGAAACACTCAAAGGATCGTCGGAAGTCCTAGGTCTTAAACTTTACTGAAAAATCTGTGTAAGAACATTTCGAAATATATTTGTACAGTATCCCAAAATGTATTCGATGGATGTGAAAGGCAAACCAGCGATTGGCTTGGCAAGACTGTTTCATAGTCACGATTTGAGCGTCACCTTATATCACTACTATGAAAATGGTAAATGTCATGCCTTTTCCCTGCTTATTGATATCCTGTCATCTTGATGACGATCCAGTCATGTCTTGCAAGCACATCTATGTGCAAGATCAACTCGCAATATCGTGTGAAGTCACCAGTACCATGGCATTCGCACTTTGCCAATGATCCATTAAAATTTATTAAAGGGGGTGTTCCACATCGCTATGGGGTTTTGAACTGAGATGTCATTTTTAAACAGCATTCAGTACAGTTCGCAGCCATGCCATTCTCAAGGCGTCGGGTACCTATGAATATGGCAGCCATTGACGTACTTACGGGACAGTACATTTCTTGCAACGCAATGCGTCTCATCGCCTGGGTTAATTCATATTTTCTCAATGGTATGAATTCCTATGAACAACTTATGTCATAAAATCTAGCAAAGTAGGCCATACTGTCGGTCATCGGCTGCCTCTGGGTTTTTAAACGTATGTAATGGAGATAACCGGAAGAATTTAGTAGAAGTTGCTGTTGGAACCCAAACTTCTCAAAGGGACTGAATTCGATGTCTGTACAAAATGCATTGTTGCGGATGCCGTTGTAATGGCTGCGTGTCTCCACAGAACTGTGGTACTGTCAGGCACAGCGCAGGTTCATGGAGCAAAGTTCAAGGCGCGTAAAAAAATTACGACTATGATTAACGTTGCTAAGAATTTTCTCTACTGGTTTCCACTGCCTCTTTCGACAAAACAAACCCTGCATACTGGCTCCTGCTGGCCTTCTTGACAATCCAAGACCCTGGATATTGACTCTCTCTGGTTCTTCCGACAAAATAAAAACCCGGACTCCGGTCCGCACTGCCTGCTTCGAAGAAAACCAAACTCTGCATCCCGGTTCCCTCTGGGTTTTTTTTTTTAGCAAACCATTGGCCTAGTTCCTGGTTTCTGGTTCCCATAGGTTCTTTCAAAAACACTGGACCTTAAAAACTGATTGTCACCGATTTTTTCCAAAGGAAAAGACACGAACTAATGACTCTTACCCACAAAGTCATGTGAGTCACACGGGACAACTAATGCATTTTTGCTCACACATGCATCAAAAGTCATACACCATAGTGAAGTCAAACAATCAGCATGTCCTGATACTACCACCTCAACTATCGAAGCCGAACTCCTAGTTGAAGATCAACTTCAGGATCTTCCCGCTCGATTGCAACATAATAGAAACACTGGTAGAATTTCAATTATCCAGCCATCAGAGTCTCTTTCAAATTTCGTTAGAGTTGCAGGTGTCAGAGTTGCAGAAGGTTTTCGGTGCGAAAACTTGTATTTCCTCCGTCGGGGGTGTGGCGAATGGGGGACCAAGAAGGGGTTAAAATTCCTGACGTTTGAATAATTTAATATTGGCCCTTTCAAGACGGGGCGAATATTGGTTACGCGCTGACCAAAAATAAGAAATAAATACAGATCCCGGGGCCCTGGTCTGTGAAATGTTCCCTGCCCTGCCTGTAGCCCTGTGAAATATTCCAGTTGGCCTGTGGGCTTATGTTCAGCGAGTGTTGCTGTTGAATGCACCTCTCACCGGTCGCGTTAACAGTTGAATGTACCTCTCACCGGTCGCGTTAACTGTTGAATGCACCTCTCACCGGTCGTGTTAACTCGCTGTGCGGCGGTGAGAGCGGGTGGTCGGCCCGGCGGAGTGGCTGAGGCGCATTCCACCAGGGCATCACCCTGGACCCCATACTCGAGGCGCTCCGGAAAGGAGGCGGCCGGTCCGGAACGTGGTGCCCTGCGGCGCCACCTGAGCTTCCCCTGTCCCCGTCCAGCCCCAGCCGGTGGCGCGGCGACGCGCGCCAGAGTTCGACGAGCCGCACTGCCGGCTCGCCGCGGCCTGGAGAAGCGTGAACGCGCCGGCTGGCCTGCCGGCCGCAGTGGAGTCCCCGCCGTCCCCTAGATCTCCGTTCTGCTGGATTGTTTACGAATGACTCCGCGTTAAAAAAACAGGGGCGGGCAATAAACCTGGCCGGAGGCGACGCCAGCAAACAAGTCTGTTTGGCCGGCCAAAGCCGAGCTCTGGGGAGGACCGACAGTGACTGGTGCTAGTGAGAGCCGCACCGCAGATGCTCAGTAAACAGTGGGTACAATAACCCTGACCTCGGCTCGCCAAGCGGCCAGCCCGTTGCCATAGGATTTAAGCGAAAACAAGTTGTTTGTTTCATCCACGTACGGAGGACGTCCACCGGTATGTTCAGGTACCCTGAACGCAGGTGCCGGAAACTGGAAGCGGTCGCGACGGACAATGAATTGGCGCTTTTGTCGCACATGGTGGAACTCAAGTCGATGTTGCTTGGAAACTGAAAATAAGCGGCAGCCTGGCCAGACATCTCCGAAGGTGGAAAACATGTGCATCACTTGTTGATTTTCATCAATGGTTTAGACAAACCATTGATGTCATTCGTGTCATTCGTGTCAAACCATTAGACAAACCATGATGAACGGAAAAATGAAATGGCATCACAGGTTTTCTCATTTTTCGCCGTATCCTACATCACCTAGTGTTCTACCGTTCCAGCGCGCCACAAGAACGGGCTTGGGGCGCAAGCAGAAAGCGCCGTGCAGAACGAGCATTCTCTCTTGGCATGTAAGACGCAAACAGGGCCTTGAGTTCCTTTCTGGTGATGTTCGTTGTTCTTAGTTCTGATGATATGATTTGTTGCACTTCAGCATACCAGGATGCACTGGTAAGCCAACGTTGTCAAGTGAAAATTGTCTTTATTGTCCAAGGTCAATTACTTGAAGCTCATTATTTCTGGTGAACGCGCATATGACGTCCAAAGCCAATCTTATAAACCTACGTGGCTTGATGCATAACAAAGCAAGGGGTTGACCTCTTTTTTATTGTGAGTTGGAAGTTCTAATTCTGACAATAATCGGTCTTCAGGAATCATGGTATACTGTTAAACAGCATTGTTCAGCGGATTTTAGCTGTGTTGACAAAACTGGACCTGTCAAGCTGTGCTCAAGGTCATAGTCACGGTCACGGTCACGTAGTGCGTGACTTGCCTGCGATTGTTAAAGCAAAAATATACGGGTTGTCTCGTGTGAAGTTCCTGACTTTGTGGCTGTGAACCGTGAGTCAGCGTTCCGCACATATGAAATATCGGTGGCAACCAGTATTCAGTTCTTGCAGGAGCCAACGGGAACCAGGAACCAGTAAACAAGCCCATGGTCTGCTAAAGAACCAGTGGAAACCAGGTTTCAGGGGTTCGTTTTGTCGCAGGAACCAGATCAAACAGGAGTCCAAGGTTTTGCTTTGTTGAGAAAGACAAAACAGTGAAAACCAGGGTTCATGGTTTTCATATAATAAGCACCAGACGAAACCCGGATACAGCATTTGCCTTTGTCAAAGGGTTGATGGAGTTCTGGTCTTTTGGTGACCCAGGATTTTGTTTTGTCTAAATGACCAGTGGAAACTAGTATCTAAGCTATTGGTTTGCCGAAAACACCAGCAGAAAGCAGGATCCAGGGTTCCGTATTGTCTGTATGAAGCCACTACCACACAATTGAGTAACATGAGGCACTGTTTGGGGTTGTTTTACTCACTTGCGCACCACCCACGGAGGCTACGTGTTAGGTTTTTAGACGTCATAGAGAATATCATGACGCAGATTCCACGAGCACTTTCCTGAGCCCACGTGTGCAGCTAACACCTACCTATGTGTTGAGTATTGTCAGATGTGCTATAGCTTGTGCTTAATGGCCACTGGATATGTGATAAGCGTTTCCTTAAATGTTTTGATATACATTACTGCCATTTCAAGTGATGATCCGACTTCAGCGCTGGAGTCCTATTCAATTCATTTCATGTGACTCCAGCGCTGAAGTCGGATCATGATGGAATAGTGAGCATCTCTCGGTCAGGTTGAATTCGACCGCACAAGGGCAGGCTATGAGTTGATCACTGGACAGAATGCACCTCTGATCGCTACACCTACTCCCGAGAAACAAACGATGCCGTCTTCGCCCTCACCAAACCAAGGAAACATCGCCTGCTCTTGATATAAGCCACAATATTTTACAAGCGCGCAGCGCTCAGCCAGTTTTTCAAGTTTGGTTGCCCAAAGCTTCCTTCCTTTATGCCGACCGATCGCAGACTTCCTTCTGATACATAGTGCTATTATTAGCGCTGGACAAAACCAGTTAAACGCATCGGGAATTCACGAATCGTTCTCGGGCTTGATTGCTTAGCCAGTCAGCTGTTCCGTGTTGAGTCTGCTTTTTAGATTTACTAACTAAGATTTACTAACTTCCAAATGCAACATGTGCGATGAATTGTAAGTTTCAACCGGTTGCGAACACACATAGAACCTTTCCCGAGGCTAACAAGCTAAGTGATGGCTGCGAACTCGTGCTGGGAACTCAGTGCGGAGAACTGCTCGCCTCTCCGGAAAGGTCATTTCCTAGCTGTTCCAAGGCTCTCTTTGTTACCATGGTCACAGAATCGATGGAAGTGATTGTTTTCTGCGAGGATGCCGTCTAAAATAGTGGCGAAGCAATTTTAATAAAATAGCGTCGATCATCGGATAATCAGGCAAGACGAAACGGGGACATGCAAGTGAGCTCGGAGCCAGTCGCTAAGATGTTCGTTGCAAATGACAGTGTATTCCATTTATGGTCGGCGACACTGCAGAGGCGCCTACAAGAGCTGTGTCGGAAACAAAGGCGTAGTTTCGCAAAATGGCTTGGGGCACTGAGCAGTGCAAAACTACGCAAACTACCCCAAAAATACGCCGGCAAATGGGCTTTACCTCGGATTTGACAATTGTTTCATCCCAGAGTTGGGGACGGCCAGAGCGCAATCAAATGAATTGGGATCTACACCACTGGTCAAAGGCATGAAGGCTGCAACGCGCCAATCTGTGATAAATTTTTCCTATGCATATATATATATATATATATATATATATATATATAAGTCATCTGCAGCGGTTTCATCACGTGCTGGAATTGTCTCCGATTCGAAAATTTGATTGTTTACACCTGAGTAACAATCATTGCACCCATGCGTGTTATTCGGTCCGGGCCGGCATGTGCTGGAGCCCCGTCCGTCCCAACTCTGAATCTGTTGTTAAGTTCCATCCAGCCAGTGTCGAGATCTTGACTGTAACGCGTTCTGCTTATTTCGGGGAGTCACTGCTGCAGCGCCGGGTTTTATTCCGGTACTTCGAAGCCCGCTCAATATCGTGCCGCCTCGAGTACAAAGGTCATGGGCCTGATTGTTATTCGGGAGGAGCCTGCGTCAGGCCCAAAGTCCCTGGTCCATATGTCCCGACTGTCGGCAGCCAAGACGTAGGTGCACAAACAATTGTGTGTATCGAACTTGCAGAACTGCAATCTCGAATCTGTGGCCTACCAGGTGAGCATATCAATTCTATGATTAAAGGTCACAAATATGGTGGTGGATCGAGAGATATGCAGCTGTCTCACTAACTGGCACGAATTAGGGAGCATGATGTGAGGCATACAGGTCGCTCTGAAGGTTAAAGCCCTGAGCAGCGTCAACAGCCGTTAATTGACGACTGCAGGTAGTGCAAGTGCAGATATTCACCTGCCTCGTACCACAGTAGATCTCTAGCAGGGAATAACATAGGAGCAGGTCTCTCATTGACAATTTGAAGACTATTGACTACTTCTGGTAGCGCCTGTTGACCTTTGAAGAAGCTCCCTGACTTACCCGTGGTGTCATGCCAAGGTCAATTCTATTTTTAAATGTCCGATGAAGTATGTGCGGTAAGCTGTAGCCCTTAACATTCTACGCGTGCTAATGGCCAACAGATGTTCATGATCCCACATTTTGGGAAAATGGGCTGCTCTCACCGGCGTGTGGATGTGATGGACGATGGTATTTTTGGCCAAATCGCTTCCTATAACCGCGCAATTCGGTAATGTAAAAAATGCGCCATTGCCGCACTCTGTGCGCCTCCTTGGATCAAGTCAGCAGAATCGAAGTTCTAGCCATCGTTTTACTGAACTGCTTCATTTATACCCGTATCTGACGCACCTAATTATTACGATACGGGCTGTCACCTGAGTGTTTGGCGACGAAGCAAAGACCCCAGTCACCACTTATCCCCCAGGCTCAGCCTGCAGCCAACAGTCGCAGGGTGCAGCTTACTATCGGTTTGGGAATGCTCCAGGCCCCCTCCCCACAGCTTGAGCTCCAGTCCCCATTCAACTCTGAAAAGAAAATGGGCGAAATCCGGGAGAGACTCATTGCCCGGCGTAGTAGGGTCCGGTAGTTCTTTTTTTCAGTGATCAGCCCCCCCCCCCCCCACAGCTCATTTTGCCACACTAATCCCCTGCACAGCCGGCAGGTTAAACTCGCTGCGTATTGATTTTCGCTTAAACTCTGACGCTCTGATGTTAGTTTCATGAATCGTCAAGAGTTAGCACAGAGTTCTTCCCTGGCAATCCCGATATCTGCGTTTTTAATCCATGACGTCACAGGTAGCTACGCCACCAACGAACGACTGCATTCAAAAACGTGGACGCTGTTGTGCGCATTTAAGTGGCCTACATTCAGGTACCTTTTCTACGCAGGTTGTCATGTGCGTTTGCGAGGAACGTTATGCACATAGATATAGACAGAAGTAATAGCCTTATTCCCCGCAGAATGCTAGGAGAATGGAGAGATAGATGTGTACATATTTCGGCAACATGTCTTTATCAAGGCGAATATCAACAGTAGTTTGATTGCTAGTAGTTTCAGTAGTAGTAGTTTGATTAGTAGTAGTTTCACTACTGATATTCGTGTTGGTAAAAGTACATTGCTAAAATATCAACGCATCAGTCTCACCAATATCCTGCTTTTTTCTTCCAGGATGTGATGTGATGAGGCCACGATTTCAAATTTGCCTGCTAAGCGCACATTAAACTGTCAAAAAAACACTTTTTGAAAAGTATGAGTGCTTAGTGCTAGATTAGTTTTCCAGCTCAAGACGAGTCAAGTGGTGTCATTTTTGTCCCAATTCATTCATGTTTATAGGGTAACAAGGAGCTTAACAATTGGTCGTTTCGACGTCTTTTGCTCCAGGTGGGTCAACAGAGCGTTTTAAAGATTGACAAGGACTTGAACGTTGGATACTAAGCCCTCAGCGCTCTCTTACCATGCCGATTCCTCATTTTCAACAATAACACCTAGTTGGTGTTTCGCCTGATCGAACGGTGTAAGAATTAGGGCAGGGGAAACAGCAGTGCTTGACAATGGAGATGGTTTAAACTGAGTCGAATTGGGTATAAAACAAATACCGCGATGAGTGCAGCTCGATGATATGCAGGGTGGGCACATTTTATTTCCCTTTAATCCCGTCCAAACTTTTCTGACACTGATGCCCTTCCTTCGAACCCTGCCAAAAGGACAGAAAATATCAAGCAAGGTGAAATAAAAATAGACGTAGCAAACATAACAACGCTTCACGTCATTACTCTGCAACACGATAGTTCTGAGTACGTCGTGTATTGTACGTCACTACACATTGAAATGTCTGCAGTGCGCGCATATTAAAGATCCTGACGTGCTGCCGGTGAACTCCCACCACTTGCAGGAGGCACTGCAGCTAACCTCTGTCACCGTCTTCAATGCTTGCGAAGGTCTCAATCATTGACACATCTTCTTGCCGTTCAAATTCACGGCAAAACGGGCAGCCATCGTTTGCTTCCCATTCGTCATTTGGTTTGCTTGGCCACCGGCTAGTATCGATCTGAGTAAGATGAAACACTAGCCAAGAGGACTCATCTACCAGATCCAACAATCCTTGCTCCGAGTTGGCGAATGGTATAGCATCTTCAAAATTATTCGCTACCGGCATGAACGACAGCATCAAGGCCACAGCAGCGTGTTCCATTAGCATTGACATCACCCGAAACCAGACAGAACACGACGGTCTGGGGCCTCAAATAAGTCAAGTGGAGATGCATGTCGTCCAACGCTGCTCCGGCCACGGGTCCCTCGACCGTCCGGTTGCGCAGCAGGGCCAGGTATGGCTTCAGGTCTTTCCTTGGGTCCTGGTACGGCTTCAGGTCTTTCCTTGGGGCGTCAGCTGACACCGGTGCAGACATTCACCCAGGTACACTGCCGCTGACGCTCTAGGAAAACACCTGAGGCTGCACCAGAGCCTGTTGCGCGACAGGATGGCTGTAAAGCCCGTGGTAGGAATAACTTTGGCCATTATGTGTGGCTACGTAGCCTATTTGAGGCCCGAGATGGTGGTGTTCTGCGTAGTCTCGGTTGACGTCAGCGATGGGATAATGAGATGGCAGCTATGTGAAGGTAGCTCTGGCTTCCTAATGAGAAGGCAGCATTGGCTTCGACCCAGTCCATGCCAGTGGCGAATGATTCTGAGCATAATAATTTGTCGATGAGGTAACGATGTAAAGTGAAAGCTTGTTTGACACGGAAATTCAAATTTCACACGGTTGATTTTTCCTTTGTCGACGTCAAACAGAGGGTAGGAAGCTCGAAGTGATGGCAGATGGGGTTAAAGAGAGGTCAACAGAGCCTACGGCGATTTTTCTCACCACAGAGCTGCTTTTGTTGTGAGGGTCCGTTTGACGCCCATCTTGGTACAAAACGACATTTTCACTTTAAAGCACTGCTACCCCCTCCCCCGCAAGCTATGTTTCCTTAGGTCAAGTGATACACTAGCTTGATGTTATTGTCCAAAATAAGGATTCGGCAATGTAAGAGAACGCCAAGGCCTTTGTTTCACGCGTCCAAGCGGAAAATGGATAGGTCCATGTCAATTTCAGCCATGAGATCTGCTGGCGAAATTTGGCCATGTGCGCTGGCGAGACTTGGTCATGAGGTCTACTGGCAAGATCTGGTCATGAGACCTGCTGACGAAATCTGGCCATGTCTGCTGGCGAGATCTGGTCATGAGATCTGCTGGCGAAAACTGGTCATGTCTGCTGGCGAGATCTGGTCCCGAGATCTGCTGGCAATCACGGTACTGGGTTCTCAGAAAAGGTAAGAAATCCCCCTATATACAGTTCTGGTGGCATGTTAGCCCGTTCACATTCTTCCTGCTTGGTATGATCACATGTTGTGTGATCGTCAATCTGAGTATCATTACGATCATTCACGTGGGCTAATGGCGGCCACATCAGTAACTTGCGTAGGCACTTGCGTCGCTCATGAAGCTTACTTCAAGGAGGATATCCTTCCAGCGGGTGTATACAACCTTGAATATATATATATATATATATATATATATGCTTAAATTCATATACATGTGCATATATACTATAAATATCAAATGTAAATATATGTAATATATAGATATAGATGAATATATATATATATATATATATATAGATGCTATATATATATATATAGTCATAGATATGTGAATATATAACTATATGAATACATCATATATCTGTATACATCAGTATATAGACCACTTGACTTATCCTTGGGATCTACTATATATATATATATATATATATATATATATATATATATATATATATATATATATATACAACGCATAGGGAGTCCGTACCTGGCATTTGATTGCCAGAATAGTTGGAGCTGAACTTGTTGTCCATCATGATGTCTTTGGCCTATCCGGTGGACATCGCTTTTTGGGACAAGTTACGGATGGGTGTCCTCTTACATCTTTTTTATCTCCAGAAACTTCTAGCACCTATGGTCGCCCTTTATAGTCTGTACTTTGTCTCCTTTCTGTCATATATTTTGGACAGATGACTGTGATGTGCGAAAATACTTTGCTGCCGCTGATTTGCAAATGCTGCGATATGCCAACTGTGCCTTTAGCCGCTTTCAGCAACTGCCGCCCGAGTTTTTCTGCCATGTTCACCAACGCTTGGCGTTATCAGTGTGCTGAACACGCTTTTCAACAAATGTCGTTGATCTAGGGTCAGATATGAAGGTCCGACTGTGGTCAAAACCAACGAACTTTTTCACTGGAAAACATATTATGAGGTAGTTTATTATGTTTATCTCGAAATTCTTGATAACAGTGACCACAAAAGACATTTTTAATGGGCTTCCTATAGGTCAGTGTAGGTCAGTGACTTAAACTCAGCCAGATCAACCCTCTGTGTTTAGGAACGCACGGTCTAGCGCAATCCTTAACGCTTGCTCAAATAACTTAAAAAAGCAGCACACGATTTCGTAGGTTTTTGGTCACCGTGGCATTCTAAGGGTCAAACAACGTCACTGACCAAAAGTGAACACCAGGGTCTTTTTCCCTAGAACAGATATCTAGGTTGAATGTATTTGCATGAGGTCTGGCGGCACTTCGAACAAAAATGTTGAGTTTGACCTTGTTTTGGCCTTATGTGACCTTAAGGTCATGACCTCTTGGCCTCACATTATGGCACAAGTGAGTTCACATGCAGACCAACGCGCAATGTGAATTTTGTAAGTCTAGCTCCCTTAGCTTTTTTACATCTCAAAAAGTCAAGCTGACATCCCCGTCCTACGCCACCCGAGCGAAGGGTACTCAGCCGGCCACCCGGGTACGTGTGCACAGAGGACAAGCATATGAAAAATACCTACTGCCTATACAACTTATTCAGAATTTATTCGCCGCTGCACATGAAAAAATGTTGTTCCGCTATGACTTTCGCTTTACTAGTGGAAACCAGCCGGAATGCTTTAAATATATGCTGCATTTATACTTTGATTCCACTCAGCCATAAACCATAACAAAATAGCTCACTCACTTTTGATTCTGAATCTGCCAAAAACTGATTCCAATCAAACTTTATTAAGCCATCTTCGGCGCGATTTATGGGACGATTGTGATTTGGAATCCAACTGGGCACAAGTCTGTTGATACTTGTCGAGCGCCTCTCAATCACGATCCCAGTTGCGGGGTGCTCGTGGATCGCCGCCCCCTGGTCGGGTGCCGGTGAGCTGCAGCGCTGGCTGCTGGGCGCCTGTGGGTGATGACCCTGCTGCCGGCTGGCCGGAAGCCGACTGTCCGCCGCGGCCCGGGCCAGCGGCGTCCCTCCGAGGGGTCGGCGGACGGCGTGGGACAGCCCCCGGCGCCTCCAACCCGCCTCGGCCGGCGGCATCCAGTATAAAAACAACGTTTGCCCCTCGCTCTCCAACCAGTGCTTCTTTACCAGCCCCTCTCCGCAAAGACTTTCAGGTAAGTGGCGTTGCTGCGTATGGGTACTAATGCCTCGCGCGTTATCTGGCGCATTTCCCCGGAAACCTTGCCTGTACCTACAGCATCGCGCGCAGCCTTCCGGCCGCAGCCCTACGAGCTTTTCCTGCCGGTGGTGGGGGACGCGTAGCGTGTTACATGGCGGCATCAGTCGTCACTCCGTTACGGCGCGCCGGGCGTCGGCGGCTCGCCGTCCGCCGTGTCGACAGCCGCGTTACCGCAGGGCGGCTGACCTGAGCCCGGGGTCGGCCGTAAACTGGCGATCGCTCCACGGGGTCCTCTCGGGCTGATTGCTCCCATGGAGATTGATGTCGTTGGGCGGCTTGAACGGGGTGCTGATAAGCTTCGGCGCCATACGCTCCGCACGTGCGATGGCCGTCCCACGCGGCGCCACCAGTGATGTGACACACGCAGCCTATGGCATTGGCACACGCGTCCGGGTTTAAGTTTCCTCGATCAATCGACAGCGATCCAGCTGAGGGCACGTTATGGCTAAGGACACGTTATGGCACGTTACGTTAAGGCTCTGACACGACCTGGGTTTGGTCTCATACATGAGTGGCGATGTGGCAAGTGATACTGAACCTTTGGACGTCGAATAGTATTGTCAGAACTTGCATTTCAACAAGTATACCCCATAAACACTGCATAGTGGATGAATAACTTAATGTCTGGTGTATGTTCCAAGCCCATGTGGCGAGTGCGGCGTTCATTTACGCTGGCTGCCTCGCCCCGATACAATCTTTAAAAGCAAGTCTTCTTCGGCCCCGTTGAACTTTCCTTGTGGTGCTGAATAGTCCTGGCTTGGGTTGCTTAGCTAGCGTTATGTTAGTACCCTCATTTGTGTTGCGCGAAATTGATGATATTAAAAAGTCATTCTGCTTAGTTTTCACGAACAAAAGCTTTTAAATGGAAGTGCTGCAGCGCTTACACTGGGAAAGAGATGTTACAAGGCGGTGAGGGTGTTGCTTGGACTTGCGCACCAAACCCGCCGCTTGCCCGGCTGCGCCGCCTGTTGGTCCAATCGCACACCCCTCACCAGCCGCGTAATATCTCTTTTCCAGGATGTGGCGTCTGGTGCTATTGCTGGCGGGTGCGTCGGCGCAGCTGCTCCCGCCGCCGCCGGACGGTGGTTACCTGCCGCCGCCGAGCGCGCCGGCCGCCGACCAGCCCTGCCCGGCGGCCCGCACTGAGTACATTACGCAGACGCAGCTGGTCTCGACCACCGTCACCCGGCACGCCGTCTCCACGCTCGTCTCGCACGCCACGGTCAGCGAGCAGGTGACCCGGGCCGTGCCGAGCACGCTCACCCGCACCGTGCTGCAGACCGTGCCGCTGGAAGTGGTCACCACCCTTTACAACACGCGCCTGCTGGACCAGACGCAGACGCGCACCGTCCAGGTGCCGGGTCCGACGCGCACTCTTACCTCCACTCAGCACGTGACCAGGACCAGTCACGTGCTCCGCCACGCCACGTCCACGCTGCTCCGCACGGTTGTGTCCACGCGGACGGCCTTGGACACGGTGACGACCACCAAGGTGAGCGTGTCCACGCAGTTCTACCCGTCCCAGGTGGTCAAGTACGCCACCATCACGCAATCGGCGCCGGCCATCACCGTCACGCACGTGCAGTTGCAGCACGAGACGTCCACGATTATCAAGCAGGCTCCCGCCATCACCAGCGTGCTGCGCAAGCTGAATTACGTGACGCTCACCGAGACGGAACAGGTGGCCAGCGACCCGGTGACGCTCACGAAGGTGGTGACGGAGTCACAGCCCGTCCTGATCACCTCGACGGTGCACGAGCCGCGCTTCAACACCCAGTACGACACGGTGACGCGGACCAAGACCAACTTCGCCACACGCACCAACTTCGTCACGCGGCACAGCACTTTGGTGGTGCCCAGCACCGTCTTCGTGTCGCATGTGGTGACGCAGACGCGCACCAGCATTGTGACGCGGCCCGTTACCGTCACCAACACGCGCACCGTGGTGAGCAGCGTGGTACCGCCTCCGGTGGTACGACATGTGGCTACCACCCAGCTGCGGATCGTCACAGTCAGCGCTCCGCCCGTGGTGCAGGAACGCACCATCACCAGTCAGATCTTCAGCACTAGCACCATCACCAGCACTCGGGTGGTGCCGCAGGTCTCCACGCGCGTTGTTGAGGTCAAGGAGCCCTGTGAGGGGTACAACTACCAGCCGCCGGCCAACCCGTTCGGCTTCTGAGCTGGGATCGGATCGACGTCGCCCCTCACCAGCGGTTTTCTTTGTCTTTTTCAAAACCTGCTCTGTAGCGCCCAGGCGTCGTTGGTGCTCTTACCGGAAATACACGTTGCAACAGACAAATCTGGCATTTTTACGTTCAAAACGAGTTATCTACTTGTGACGTAGGATCATACGGGATCGAGGCGTTTGTGCTTAGAAACGACATCAGTGAAGTGGTGAGTAACCATTGGCGAAACCACCCCAATCTCTTTCAAAGCTCCTCCCATGAATGCAACCAGCACTCGCTCGCTTGTAATTTTGATGTGTTGTATAACCTGTTGTGATATATAGGTTCCGCTCGCTCTTTCCTCATTCGAATAGCTTTATTCCTTTGTCCTGATTTTCTATTTCCGGACTCGTTTCCAGTTTAAGTTCACATCGAAATGGTGTGAAATGGAGTATGTGGTCTCCAAGGTATGTTCAATATGCTTCAAATCTGAGCTGACTAATATGACGGGTTTGAGCTGGCTAACCGAGCTGAATGAGCTGACTAATGCGCCCTCACGTCACTGCGCGCTGTCTGCTGCGATAGTCGTGCACCGCTGGCGTGGCTGCTGAGCCTTTGTCTGCCGGCAGGATGCTGCTGGGCACACTGACGTGCTGCTGGCTGCTGGCGCTAGCTGGCGCCGCGCCGCAGGAGCAGTACCTGCCGCCGCCGCCCGCCCTCGACGTGCCCCAGTGCGCCCCGGCCGAGCCCAGCATCGTGGTCATCACGTCCTACTCGACGCTGGCACATGAGGTCACGAGCACTCAGGTGGTGCCCCAGCAGACGTACTATACGGTGACGGAGACGGTGCCGGTGGTGTCGTTCCACTTCTCGACCCTCACGAAGACGGAGCAGATTCCGACCACCCGGGTGCAGTACATCACCAGCACGCGCGTGCAGAATCATCAGGTGACACAAACGGTGGCAGCGCCGGCCGAGACCGTCACCGAGCACGCAGTTAGCACGCAGCTGCAGGTCAGCACCGAGTACCGCACGGCAGTGGTGCACAGCACGCACGTGCAGCCCACCACCGTCGTGCGCACGGCCTACCAGACGCGGGTGCTGACGCGCACCGAGCTGCGCCCCCAGTTCATCACCCAGACGAACACCGCCACGCAGACGGTGCCGGGTCAGGTGTACCAGCAGACCAAGTACACCACCCTCACGGCCACCGAGACGCAGCAGCTGCCGGCCGACACCCAGTACATCACCCGCACCAGCACGCAGGTCAGCCAGACGGTCCGCCCGTGGCGCCGGCTGCCGTCGATCGCGCGGTCTGCGGCAGGTGCTGCCGTCGACCGCGCGGTCTGCGGCAGGTGCTGCCGTCGACCGCGCGGTCTGCGGCGGGTGCCGCCGTCGATCGTGCGGTCTGCGGCAGGTGCTGCCGTCGACCGCGCGGTCTGCGGCAGGTGCTGCCGTCGACCGCGCGGTCTGCGGCAGGTGCTGCCGTCGACCGCGCGGTCTGCGGCAGGTGCTGCCGTCGACCGCGCGGTCTGCGGCAGGTGCTGCCGTCGACCGCGCGGTCTGCGGCGGGTGCTGCCGTCGACCGCGCGGTCTGCGGCGGGTGCTGCCGTCGACCGCGCGGTCTGCGGCGGGTGCTGCCGTCGACCGCGCGGTCTGCGGCAGGTGCCGCCGTCACGCTGGTACTGCGCGTTTAATTGCCGCTGTCGCCTCGTATTATCGACTTTTGTTTTGTTCAGAAAGCTTTGTTCATGACTTTGCTTTGTCGAGAGCTATATGAATAATTAGCTGGTGAGATATTGACGACTAACAAGTTGTTATCAACATGTAGCATTGGCTGTATCTGTTTATCTGAAGAAGAGAAAAGCGAGCACAGTCCGATGCTACGAACTTCCAAAATTGCAATGAAAAATCCGATGTGTCTGTAAAGCTAACGATTTGGTGACCCTTTTCAGACGTCGTACGCCACTAAGGTCGTGCAGCTGCCGGCTCAGACGCTGCACATTACACGCACGGAGCTGGTACCCAGCACCCAAGTGATCGTCTCCACCCAGCTGGTGCCTCGCCTGGTGCGCATCACCAACACGGCCACCATTACCGAGACGCAGACAGCCACGCAGACACGGCAGCGGCTGCTGATCAGCACGCGGCTGCAGCCCGTCACGCACACACAGTTCCAAACGCGTATACTGACCGTGCAGCGGGACGTGCCGGTCACGCAGTACCAGCAGCGCACCGTGGTCAGCACGGTTCTGCTGTCGGCCAGCACCGAGTACCTGACGCGCAGCCAGACGCAGCACAGCACGCTCCAGCTGCCGGCCTCCACTCTCGTGCAGGTGGTGACGCGCACTCAGGTCTCCAACCGGCTGATCACTTCCTACATCACCCGCCCGCTGGTGCGCGAGATCACCATCACGTCCACCGTGAAGCAGGAGTGCGGCTACAACTACCCAGAGCCCGCGGACGCCCTCAACTTCTGAGTGGAGAGATCCTGCTGACAGAGGAGCGGTCCTCCTGATGGCGGAGCAGTTCTCTTGACGACCGAGCGGTCCCTCTGAGGGCGGAGCGGTCCCTCTGAGGGCGGAGTGGTCTTCCGCAGGACAGCGCTCGTCCTGACGGTAGAGCGCTCCTCCTGACGGAGGAACGGTCCCCCTGAGAGGGAGCGGTCCCCGTGAGGGCGAACCTGTCCTCCTGACGACGGAGCGGTCCTCTTGGCGGCGGAGCGCTCCTCCTGATGGTGGAGCGGTTCTCCTGGCAGTAGAGCGGTCCCCCAGAGGACGGAGCTGTTCTGCTGACTACTGACGGCGAAGCAGCGTATCTTTCAACAGTGAAGCCTCTCTTACTCATCCCTCTCACGATGAAGCATTTTTCTTCGCGATGCAGCACTCTTGGTCTTGATGCCTTGGTGTCAGTTTCCATGGAGCCTGTGCTAGAGTGCCCGAGCCCTTCGCCCGCACTGAAAAGCCTCCTAAGAAGAGCTACCGTCCTGGGGTCACACTTTCCAGGGAAGGATTTCGACGGAACCGCTGTTGTAGCAGCCTCTCGCTGCTGTCGGGGAGGCCTGTGGAGATCGCTTGCAGGTGCCTCGTCCATGCTGGACGGAGGCAAACGGCGTCAGTGTTGCGCAGGACTGGACTTCAAATAACGTTCAATAAACCATGACTAGCAGCAGGCGTTTGTTGATGTTATCAAGTACTCGCGACACCTGTGAAATGAACGGCGGAGATGAAACAGGTATACGCATGCATGCTGGGATCAAACGTACAGTGCAAATCGCAGAAACGCGATGCATGAAATATGTGCCAAGTACATGCAATAATTCCATTTCATGTATCATGCATCACGGACGCCCTATTCTGACCTACTAACGGGCTCTGGCTCGACCAATCGACTGTGGTGACCTGTGGAGGTAATGGTGGTACGCATGCAAAGAGCGAATGACACGGATCTCAGTGAGCGCGGTGCAGCCCACTCTGTGAGAAGAGGAGAGTCCAGCCGGCGGACAGCGGCCAGACGAGGCGAACCATCCACAGCTGGGCAGTGCCGCCGCATGTCTCCCGCTCAACGTACGGCACCCACTGCGAAACATTTCGGATGATTAGAGGCAATACTCGATCACCTCAGAACGAAACAAAGTGGTACGTGGTTCTTCACATTGTCATTATCAGGTGATTCCAAGGCCTTTTCTCTCAGTTCATTGCTCTAGCGTCTGGTGCTGAAGAATAATTGGCAATAAATCCGCCTGTAGGCTTCGCTCCACGACGATTGCCTTTAACGTTGTGATGCTATATAACAGCCGTGGATTATCTTGACACTCAGAAGATCATCGTCACAAGGCAGGAAAGGCCCACGGTGTGAGCCACGGCCTACATCTGGACATAAATGTTTTTTTTGTGGCAGCTCTGATCGTAATTACAAAAATGTTTCCATGGACAGAAAGTACCTGCTCTGGGCGGCAAGATCGCAGTCCCATCATTGGTGGCGGTGAATTGTCGGTAAAGTACTTATGATGTGGACAAAGTCGAGTTTCGTTTTCAGATTCAGTCCAAACCATTTGATTAGATGTCTTTGTAAATCAGCACCCTCGCCAATAAGCGTCTGAGTGTTAAAAGTGTGATGGAGTATCTAAGTGCCTAAAGAGAATTGTTAAGTCCTTAAAGCGCCTATAAAGTCCTTAAAACGCCTGTTTCTTACGTGCGCCTTGACCCTACTCTCTGATCGGAAAAATCCGAGTCAACGGCATGATTTGGAGGCGAAAGCTTAATGTGTCGCAAACCCACAGTCCACCCTGTCCTTTACTATCACATGACCTTAAACGTAGCTCCAGGCGCTGGCCCAGGCTATTCCAGCGAGGACGAAATGGCAAGCGACTTGAGCGACGCGGATCCACCCAGCCGCCAGTGGGCGAATCGGAACGCAGACACTCCAACCAACTGAGCTAGCGGACGAACAGCATCATCTTTTAGCTGCATGATTCACTCAGACATTTTAGCATCATCGGTTGCATTTCTTTTTGAAGGGGGCGCGACTTGATTCTGAATTGTGTGCTGGCTATTAGAAACAATTGTATTGCGAGCTATCTTTAGATAGGCTTACTCCTTTTGACTGTTTTCTGATTAATACCACTTCTCATTGCACTGCTCGTTACATGAGGCATGCAGAGCAATGACCGGACGTAAACAGGTTCTACAGATTAGGTAAGCTTTTTTCGCGTACAGCTGTTCTGTCTTTACATCACACCACTCTATCCAACGGTAGATTTCCGTTTTCTTCAGATCTCACCACGTCAGTAAAGATAACGCGTATGGATCAGTGCGCTCTCTACGTAAAGCTGATGCCAGTGAACATGCGCACGTTTCGCTTACAGCTGATGCCAGCGAATTTGTATTGCGCACTACCGGTGATAAGGTAAGTGCACACTGTCCACGTGTAGCTGATGTCAGCAAACCTCTGCATTTCGCACAGCTGTTGTTACCTGTGCCTGCACGCGGTTCACGTACATCCTTTTCTAATATCACCGGCACATGATCGCTTTCGTCGTCGACATAGTTACATGTACGAATAAACCACCTTACGCGTACCTCACATCAGCAGCACCTGTACACCGTCGACGCACAGCTGACGTCAGCTGTGCCTGTACATCGTCCACGCACAGCTGACGTCAGCAGCACTTGCACACCGACCACGTACAGCTGACGTCAGCAGCGCCTGTACTGCTCACAAGCATTTTATATGACCTGTACCGGCACACTGTCCACGTGCGGCTGCCGTCAACTGGACACGCCCACGCGTCGCTGGTGGCAGCTGCGCCTGTGCACTGCTCACAAGCATTTGATGTGACCTGTACCGACACACTGTCCACGTGTGGCTCCCGTCAACTGGACACGCCCACGCGTCGCTGACGACCGGATGCTGGCGCCGTCCCAGGACGGCGGTGCTGAGGCGGCGCCGCCGGGCGGCAGTGCTGACGCAGCGGGGGCGAGAAGCCGCGGAATGTCGGCCGGAGCCGCCGCCGAGGCAGCCTTTATCTTCCCGTTCCGATGAGTGATGGGGCCTGGTGCGCTGCGTTGAATGAGGCCATGGATCATCGTTGACAAGTCAAATATTTTCTCGCCAATGCCCCGCCCATATCCTAGATGCAACCGCGACCGCTGTCGATCTCGCAGTTGTCTTTCCCTTCCGTCTGCTCCATAGTGCTTCCACCAGCATCCTCAGCCCACCAAGGTCTATTTACGCTAGTGGGCGCCTCCCGCGTTGGTACAATGTCGGGTCTCTGCAGTGCAGCATCTTATACATAAAACGCTACCTAACGCCCGGGATGAGTGAACGAAGGATCCTTGGGTCGTGGGTAAGTGCTCGTGGGAAACGTGGGTCGCGTCCGTGATCCTTGAAGCTGCTAAAGTCCTTGCGGCATATCGTTTGAATGAGTTACTTTGTGGCATGTGTCCCAGACTGTGTGCGTGTAAGCGCGAATGGGTGGGTGCCTTGCGTATGTGTGTGTGTGTGTGGGAGGGGACGAGGAATGAGAATGCAGTGCGTCTTACAGACGCCACTGATAATAAAAACAAGATACGGTGTCTTTCGTTACGCATTCTAGAGTGTTTACAGAGCGGTGCGACGTTCGTGGCACGCGGCTATAACGATGGCGTGCCTCCGTGTCGTGTGATGGCAAAGTTTGCGCGTTATGCATCCGGACGGGGGCGATGTAGTCGAGCACCGGCGGTCCTCTATCGCGTGGGGCGGTGTAGTTGGGTGCTGGCGGTCCTCGTTCCGGACGGAGACGGTGTAGTTGGGTACTGGCGGTTCTCCATCCGGACGGAGACGGTGTAGTTGGCTACTGGCGGCCTCCATTCAAACGGAGACGGTGTAGTTGGGTAATGGCGGCCTCTTATCCGGACGGGGGTGATGTAGTTGAGTACTGGCGGTACTCTTTCCGGACGGAGGTGATTCAGTGGGTACTGGCGGTCCTCCATCCGGGCGGAGATGGTGTAGAGCAGTGCTAGCGGTCCTCTGTCGCGTGGGGCGCGACCCCCTGAGCGACGGCTGCCGAGGGGCGGCCGTCCGGCCTTCACAGCCGGCTGGCGCCGCCGCCGACGGCACAAAAGGCAGTATCTGTCCTCACACCCAGCGCGCCAGGTCCGTCTGGCAGCTGAGTGTGGCCGTCCCATGCCCTACCCAGCGCGCCAGGTCTGACCGCCGTGTGTGGCCGACCCATGTCCCACCCGGCGCGCCAGGCCCGTCTGGCCGCCGCGTGTGGCCGACCTCGTCCGCCGACGACGGCCGCGCGCGTCGGTGCCGTCAGCCGCTCACGTCGGCGACTGGTCTCAGTCGACGATCGCCTAGCGCGGGAGCACGGACGGCATGCGAGCTCGCGGCCGCGAGCGGCGCTGGTGACGAACAGTGGTGAGGCGCGGTGCTGTGACGGGCTGAAGCTAACAGCCGACGGCACGCGGCTGAATGTTACTGGTAAGCACAGCGCGCTGGCGCTCTGGAAGTGGAACTTCATGGCTTAGCATTTGAAACTAGTTGGCACCCGAAATAAATAAAGAGGGAAATCTGGCAAGGACGGCAGATATTTACATGGACCAGGCGTAGTCCACAAGTTAAAGAGCATCCGGGGTGGGTGAACCAATGGGTACGCACGTGCAATGGTTAGCAGGCTGAACTGGGTACGGATTTTCGGAAAAACACGGATATGGGTACGGGGGTGAGGAAGACGTTAACGAAATGTTGAGTAGGTACTTAACATATGCTGCGTAATGCTACTATTGCTTGTACTTATTTTAGTCATACGTAGCCTCATTAACCGCATCTATGTAATCATAACGCAACGAGTAAGTTTTGATGTCATTTTTCTTGAAACGTTTGATTATTCCGAACCAAGTATTGAAAACTGCAAGCGCTTGGTTAACGAGTACAAGGGGGGGGGGGGGATGGGCTCGCACCCGCCGCATTGGATCTGTCACTGGCCGCATATATAATCGTTCTCTTCATTAAATTATGCACCATACGCTCAGTGTCACTAAGGTGCCACTAACAGCTTTTTGTTATGGGTGCGGACACAGACCGCTGTTCCTGTCGCTATATTGCGAGCAAGCCTTGTGTGCCTGTCTTAATTTTTCATGCCAAGGCATTTTAGCGGTTCATCGCATAGGCTTCCAAAGCACATCATATTTACGATAACATGCTATGTGATCGGTTCGCTGGTCGTAAGCACCCTCCGCTGCAGGGTTGTTCGTTATCTGTGTGAATGTTTCGATGCTCCGGCTGCCAGGCCGGAGCATCCAGCATTATCAGGCGCCCGGCAGCCCGCCGCGCATTGAAGTCTCGGCCCGAGTGACGTCACGGTGACGTCAAGCGAAGGTGAAGCGAGGATCTCTGAATGGGTTTACCTCTCTTATACGGCCCTGGCAGAAACAACTGTCGACTCCTCGTCCTGATGGGGGCGTAGTGGTGCTGGTGCGAGCCCCTTCAATGTTTTCTGAGTATACTTATCCGAATCTGTTTGCATACATTTGCGCCCGAATTTTCAGTAGTTTATGAGGCATTCATTGCGCATGATTTGATACAAGAGCACGTGTGCGTACCATTCCTGGTTTCGGAGCAGCGGCAGTTTCGGGAACACTGCACGGTGATCTGCGGCCGGCTCGGGCAGCGGGCGGCAACCGACGGCTTCACGAACCGCCGGAAATGGGCCGTCATTGCTGCAGTCACGGAACCATACATGATACATTACGTTCAAAACACATAAAACTGTGCACTATTGAACTCGCCACTGAACGAGGAATACGCCTGTTTAGATTTCGTGACGCGACAAGCCATGCTCTCGCTCACATGAGCAGGGCAGGAGATCGTCTTCGGAAAGAAGGGGAATTCAGGATCCAAGAGCCCGCCATTATTGGGACCCATGCCATCACAAAAGAGTCCAATCCATCAATTTTGAAACATCTCCGCTTAAGACCACTTTATTTTGAGATTGGCCGCTGATGATGATTTTTTCCAAAGGGCTGAAGCTATTTGTGAAAAATGACCTCGCAGACCCGACGTCAGGTGAAAGCTGTAACACTTTTGGACGAGCCCTAGGTGCACGACATTTTGACTAAAGGCTAAGAATTCGTCGCCATTGGAGAGATCGCCTGATGTGGGCTTCAAGCAATTTATCACGACCGAATAATCACCATAATTATCCCATTTTATCACCCCTTTCATACAGAAGCTCAACTTGTCTTTCCTTGCGCATTTTGGCGCACCAAAAGCGTGCGCTTTTGTTCCAATCCAGCATCTTCAAATTTATTTTTCCTCATCGGCGCAACCACGCCTTAAGTGTCATTGGAATTCATTTCTGTTTGAACGTCAGTTCATACAGTCAACACAAGTCGAGCGCCATTTGCACCTCCTTGAACACCCAGCTATTCAAGCTGGAGCTAGGCCGTCTATGGATCATTAACCTTTCTTACTGCGTCCAGAGCAAGTCAACAGCTTTTTTCGCGTATGAGGTGCGCGGAAATTCAGGTAAGACGTGTTTATCAGCAGCACCGTTTTGAAAAACAGAATTTTGTGCAAGCCATTCATGCTAGAGTAGAGTAGTCTACGGGTATCAATAGCATTTCCAGGGGGTTCGGCACACGACAAGAGTTTGGCGTGAAGGTATCCGGACTCTCCTCGTCGTGACGCTACCCGGACTCTCCTCGTCGTGACGGTACCCGGACTCTCCTCGTCGTGACGGTACCCGGACTCTCCCGTCGTGACGGTACCTGGACTCTCCCGTCGTGACGGTACCCGGACCCTCCCCGTCGTGACGGTACCCGGACTCTCCCGTCGTGACGGTACCTGGACTCCCCTCGTCGTGACGGTACCTGCTCTCCTCGTCGTGACGGTACCCGGACTCTCCTCGTCGTGACGGTACCCGGACCTCCTCGTCGTGACGGTACCCGGACTCTCCTCGTCGTGACGGTACCCGGACTCTCCTCGTCGTGACGGTACCCGGACTCTCCCGTCGTGACGGTACCTGGACCCTCCTCGTCGTGACGGTACCCGGACCCCCTCGTTGTGACGGTACCCGGACTCTCCTCGTCGTGACGGTACCTGGACCCTCCTCGTCGTGACGGTACCCGGACTCTCCTCGTCGTGACGGTACCCGGACTCTCCTCGTCGTGACGGTACCCGGACCCCCCTCGTGACGGTACCGGACCTCCCTCGTCGTGACGGTACCCGGACCTCCTCGTCGTGACGGTACCTGGACCCTCCTCGTCGTGACGGTACCGGACCTCCTCGTCGTGACGGTACCCGGACCTCCTCGTCGTGACGGTACCACTCTCCTCGTCGTGACGGTACCTGGACTCTCCTCGTCGTGACGGTACCCGGACTCTCCTCGTCGTGACGGTACCGGACTCCCTCGTCGTGACGGTACCGGACTCTCCTCGTCGTGACGGTACCCGGACCCCCGTCGTTGACGGTACCCGGACTCTCCTCGTCGTGACGGTACCGGACTCTCCTCGTCGTGACGGTACCTGGACCTCCTCGTCGTGACGGTACCCGGACTCCTCGTCGTGACGGTACCGGACTCTCCTCGTCGTGACGGTACCCGGACTCTCCTCGTTGTGACGGTACCCGGACTCTCCTCGTCGTGACGGTACCCGGACTCTCCTCGTCGTGACGGTACCGGACTCTCCTCGTCGTGACGGTACCCGGACTCTCCTCGTCGTGACGGTACCCGGACTCTCCTCGTCGTGACGGTACCGGACTCTCCTCGTGTGACGGTACCGGACTCCTCGTCGTGACGGTACCCGGACTCTCCTCGTCGTAACGGTACCCGGACTCTCCTCGTGGACGGTATCCGGACTTTCCCCGTCGACCCACGGCTCCAGTCTGTCCGCAGTCATACATTGCGGTAGTAGTAGCCGTGGTTCTACTGTCGTGAAATGCATTTTAGCAGCACAATCTTGTATTTACTCTTTCATACAATCCAGCGATTTTCCGTCACGCTGCGTGCCCCGAACGGAATCTCCCTATGGGGCAACCTCGAACCACCGGACCCTGCTTTGGATCTCCCCCGGCTTCTCTTTCTACTCCTGGGAACCTCAGGTTCGAGACAGCCTGCCTATGAGGTTTTGCGGGGCTTGGTGGGTACCGGGCGACACTTAGGTGGTCAGAAGGGTGGTAAAGGTAAAGGTACCTTGGTAAAGAGGTAACCGGAGGAGTGCCGGGTAGTCAGCGAAGCCCGTGAACAATCAGCGGAAACGCAGTCGGCCAGGTACTCGTTACTGGCCACAGGGCTCCTTGAGCGCAGAAGCGACCCGAGCAGCTAAAACGGCGCACGGAGCGGCGTATCTCAGGCACGAGAGGTCCCCAGGGGTGCAGCCAGAGTCTCGGTAGGGGTGCGTAAGGTAGAAAAGAGCTCCTGGTGGTGCAAGGCCTCCCCGAACAAAGAACACCGCTCGTCCTCGTTGACTTCAGTCCAGGCGACGCCGATGAGCACATGGATCACGTGGGGCGCGTGGTAACACTGCTCACGCACAGCGAGCTACTTCCCTGAATGGGGGCTGAAGGTAGCCAGCTATCTGACCCGGCTGCTGACCCGTAGCGCAAGCCGCCCGCTGCGCGAGGTGCAGCACATCGATGGCGTGTGCGGGAGGCCATGACGCTGCGACCACGCCACCCTCTGCTAGCCATAGATCTGGACTAGCTTATGGCGCTGGTCCGACCTCTAATGCGCCAGGTGACAGGTGGACCCGCCAGCAACGACGTCACCAGTCTGCGCTCGCATCTTCAGCACCGCTTTGAACATTACCTGCGTCATCTCTGCTTCGTTGCATACGTCGGAGTGAGTGCGACTCCCCGGGTTTCTGCCTGACGGCCTCACAGGCTGACGGCCATGACCCGGCTACAGTGCCGGGCGATCCCGATCACCGCGGGGTCGGTCCGGAGTGGTTCCGAATGGTCTGGGTGTCCCTGAGGAGGTCACCGCAATGACGGTCGGCGATGCGCATGCAGTCAGCAACGAAACGGGGCGGGCTGGGCGTCAGCAGCCCAGACAGTTCAGCATAGGTCCGGCAGCGTGTTGTCCACCGGCTGCGTCACCCAGCACACCGACACGCGCGGCGCCCAGCGCGATGGCAGGGTAGCGGCGCCCGCGCGGTGGCAGGGTACGGCGCCCGCGATGGCAGGGTAGCGGCGCCCGGCGCGTGGCAGGGTAGCGGCGCCCGGCTCGTGGCAGGGTAGCGGTGCCCAGCGCGATGGCTGGTAGCGGCGCCCAGCGCGGTGGCAGGGTAGCGGCGCCCGGCGCGGTGGCAGGTTAGCGGCGCCCGGCACGGTGGCAGGTAGCGGCGCCCGGCGCGGTGGCAGGGTACGGCGGCCCGGCTCGGTGGCAGGGTAGCGCCCCGGCCGGTGGCAGGGTAGCGGCGCCCGGCGCGGTGGCAGGGTAGGCGGCGCCCGGCGCGTGGCTGGGTAGCGGCGCCCGGCGCGGTGGCAGGGTAGCGGCGCCCGCGCGATGGCTGGGTAGCGGCGCCCGGCGCGGTGGCAGGGTAGCGGCGCCCGGCACGGTGGCAGGGTAGCGGCGCCGGCACGGTGGCAGGGTAGCGGCGCCCGGCACGGTGCAGGGTAGCGGTGCCCAGCGCGGTGGCAGGGTAGCGGCGCCCGGCGCGGTGGCAGGGTAGCGGCGCCCGGCGCGGTGGCAGGGTAGCGGCCCCGGCACGGTGGCAGGGTAGCGTGCCCAGCGCGGTGGCAGGGTAGCAGCGCCCGCACGGTGGCAGGGTAGCGGCGCCCGGCGCGGTGGCAGGGTAGCGGCGCCCGGCACGGTGGCAGGTAGCGGTGCCCAGCGCGGTGGCTGGGTAGCGGCGCCCCCGGCGCGATGGCTGGGTAGGCGCCCGGCACGGTGGCTGGGTAGCGGCGCCCGGCACTACGGCTATGTGGCAGACCGGGATGTTGCCGAGGAATGATGACGTCCGCTGCCCGGCATCCAGATGGGATACCAGCCGCTGTTAATGCCACAGAGCTTGAAGGCACGCTCAGTTATGTAGAAACTCCGCCCAAAAGACGGCAAGAAATATAGAGGAGCGTGGTGATGGCAATGCCAACATTGACCAGTAGCTCGCTAGACTGCTAATCGAAATGCGCAATCTTTGAATATGGCAATGGCTGCCAATGCACTAAAACTTGGATATTAAGTGCCAGACGGTTTGTACAGAAATCAGCTGCATCATTTGTGCCATCATGTGCAAAATTCCAACTCTGTTATCAAAAATATCCCAGAACGATGTGTTTCGGAAGCATAGGTCCTACACAATTTCACACACCCACGCTTTGATTAAGGGTCAGGAAATATTCATACCCATAATAAATAGGCTTCATACAACACCCAACTATGCTTGATCCGCAACTGATGTTTCATGACTGTCGTTCTCAAAAGGATGTCGGACTGCACCATGTATCGTCAGCATAGGCATCTATGGCCGGTGTAGTAAGTTGTGGCTCGAGTTGCTCATGCAGCAAAACGTCGATGTTTAGACATGTGTTCTACACTAGCTCACGCTTTAAGCGTTCACGGGTACAAGCCTACCAAGGTTTGAGTTTGGGCTAACTGTGCTGGTCTTTGGTAATTTGGTTCCACATTCCAGGTTTTGTGACCAAATAGCTCGCAAAAGTTTCCATGTATGTCACCAATCGTATTGAGCAAGTCGGCAGATATTTTTCGCCATGACTGCAAATCATCAGTTGGGTGCCATCTTTAGAAGACGCTAGTTAGAAAACGACAGGCAATTAATAATGAAGTCAGGTATGCTGGGCAGATGCGTTCTTGCTAGCTGATGCTACATGCGCCTTAAAAAAGAGTGGTTTACTTCCACTTCCGCCTCTGTTTTAAAATGCATTGTAAACCTCACGGCACTTCAGATTGCCAAGATTGGAACTACCGAGCGTGGACGTAGCGAAACCGTGGAGACTGCAGCTGCGGTGTGTGATGGTGGGTTGCCTGTCCTGAGCTCCGCGGTACATGGCGAGTGCGAAATTGTCCATTTTGCGTCCCTGTATTAGCGGGTATGTAATATTTATGTAACATACGGTGTCAGGTCCTTGTCCGCAACTTTGCGTTGCATGCATCGCAACTCTAAGTGTCGGACGTCTGTCAATAAAAATGCGACGTCATACAGCATCATGCCATATCAGCATCGCACGTATCCCAAGACCTCCCAAGTTTTACAAACAGCGTATTTGTTACCGGAGTTGCCACCATCGGCGCAGTATTTCTCGGCGTGCTTCAGAAGAGGCTGCGATGGGACGATACGAGTGTTGATGGGACAGCCATCTCGGTCTTGGAGAAAACGACGGTACCAAACTGTTTCGATCCACATAGCCCCCGAGAAAATGTCGTCATATCTTACCGGGCAGCCTCTGGTGAACTCCGCTGCATGCTGACCATCGGACCTGGACACGCGCCAGTCGCTGCCGCGATGGAACGGAGTCGGGCGCACCAAGCTGCCTGTCTGGGATGTCTCAAGGTTTAGTCCGCTGTGGGCGACCGGTTGTTCTCATCTTCGTCGGAATACGAGCCCGAAGACCACAGTGCCATCCCAAAAACCAAACACGTTTGAGCCAGGCGGAGGGCGGCACCGCACAGCCTGCGTAAAGCCGCTGGACAACAGTGTGGATGAACATCAGTGAATAAACGGATGATGTCAAACTGGCCAGACTCGCTCCGCAGGTAACGTTAGTGAACTTAGGGCTCTCCTCTATCTTCAGAGATCGCGCCGTGCCGGTGGGAGAGTGCGCTGCACTGGATCATGCATGAATAGCACCCAGCACTGAGCCTGATCTGATCCGACTCGTGACATCTCAAATCTTCTAACGCTGATTCGGTCCTTCGTGCATTGACCTCTACCCACCATCCCAAGAATAAAGCACGTTTTAGTAACGAGAGAAAAGTCGTTGAAAAACGTTTGTTGAGCTCAATCAATGATCGCTATAAAACAGCAGAAAAGTCAAACGGGAATATATAAGTACGGTGGGTGTCCGATCACTGGACGGCACGGTCAGAAATCACATCCGATCACTGAACGGCACCGTCAGGAATTCCGACCGATCACTGGACGGCACGGTCAACACTCACACCTGATCACTGGACGGCACTGTCAGGAATCCCAACCGATCACTGGACGGCACGGTCATGAACCACACTTGATCACTAGACGGTATAGTCTGAAATCACACTCGATTACTGGATGGCACCATCAGGAATCACATCCGATCACTGGACGGCACGGCCAGGACTCACATGACGCGGGATGATTTGGGTGACAAGGAGAGCAGAGGTCTTGTGAGTCAGCGGGTGTCATTAGTTCAGTGGCACGGTGCCGCCGGTTTCGAGCTATGTCCCACACATGTCGGCCTCGTTGATCTACGGATGTGTAGATAATATCAGTTTAGGATTCAGAAGCAGTGCGTAACCAAGGGGAAAGGCTTTCAAGACCATGCCCCCTGCCTCTGGTGGCAGCTTAAGACGCTCGTAGGGCTTTCAAAACATCAAGAAATGTGTCCTCGAGACGTCTAGATATAATCTCCAGTCCCCAAAGCTCCCCCAATTGGAGTATGGTTTAAGCCCTTCCTGTGTAAACTTCTGGCCATCATACTGTTCAGGGGAATGTTAAAGTTGCGCGAGACAAATCCTTAAATCCTTTAATATCGGTAGATCTGGCTTCATTTCCAAGCACGCAACTCGCCAATGCTCGTTTCGCGGCTTTAACTCTTTTTGAAGGGAACGGGACGCACTTCGTCACGCCTTATTTATACAGCAGCAGCGACTGCATTGCTCATACTGCATCTGCTGCATTGCTCACGGGCCATGCCGCGATTCAAATCCGTGGAATCCCCTCGTGGAAGTCCACTTCTGCTCTTCGTTTCGATAAAGGCATGTTCCGAGATATCAATGCATCTATGTCTCCATTCTCCTGGTTTTACTCCGATGAATAAGGCCATTACTTCTATCTCATCCATGAGCATAATGTTCCTCGCAAATGCGCTTTCCAACATACGGTTTTAAATGTGTCTGGCTCACTGTCTGACGTGTCCGCACTCGGAGACGCGTGCAGCCGCACACCGGCTGGCTCCAGATTATGCACTTTCAAGGTGACGTTCGTATACGACACTAGTCCGGCGAACGTAAGAAAACGTCCAACTCGCTAGCTTTTAAATCGCTAATCTAGTCCGTAAGGCACGGAAGTATGGGGAAAAGTGCTCACAGTTGCGTTCGTGTCGTTTCAGAATGTCTGTATTCATGGCGGTATGAGAGCTGCCGCCCTGCATCTGCTGCTCGTGGTGGCAGCTGTGCGCCCCTTCTCACCCACAGGTAACTCACGTCGCTCATCTATCAAACTTGTGCATTGGTATTGAGTGGTTCAAGAACAGCGTCGAGAGCTTTGGGCGCTGACGGCGTGTTAACTCCCCATGGGAGTGTAGGCGAAGGCGCTTACTCGCGAGGTTCATGTGAACTTGGGTCGTTTACGTAGTTATCTGCAACATTGTATCCCAAAAGACCGATTATTTTTGTACGGCGTGCCAAACAGTAATTTCCTAAAGCACTCATAGCATATTCGCCTCTCTGACTTGTTTTGTCGATTGTGCTGCGCGTCGCCGGCGTGGAGCCCGGTGCTGCCTGGGCTAACAAGGAGAAACGGGCTTCGGGCGTAGGGCTGAGCTGGCTTCTGGTTTTCGGCGTGGCAGGACTTAAGAAGCGCTCGGGCAGGGTGGGCGGCGGTGGGATAGTTTGACTCTTCCCTGAAAGTTTACTTGAATAACTTCCGAACGGTGCGGTGCAGCCTCTTGTGGTTGTTAATTGATGTTTTCGGGCGCGTCGACTGCCGTGGTCATTTGGCCGCCAAAGGAGTTTTGTTTTACCTAACTAATGAACCGCGTAAATGGTCCCAAAGTTGATGGGTCTGAGAAAGAAAAAGACCTGTTGAAATACAAGAAATTGTGAGTTGTCTCCTAAAATGTCACAGAGCGTCAGGGGCGAGTCACGCCGTCCAAAGTGACGTTGTCGTTCTTTCACAATGCGCGGACACGATATAAGCACATGGCGAACGGTGAGAATAACACCTCGTCGATGGGAGATAGGTCTATCGGCTCCCTCCAACATATAACCGTGGGTTACGTGATTGTTCCCGATGCGTAGTCTGCAGAGGATCAGCTCTCCTCGCCTCACCTTCTGAGAACAAGATAACCACTGATGCAACTCGGGTTTGATTGCTCTGAGCTTAATACTATCGGTCACATACCAGCAACGTTGCCACTCGTTCTACAGAAACGTCCTTATTGCGGGGTCAAAGTCTGTAGCAGGGTTAGAAAGAGAGCGTACACATGGAACCAGCTCTGCTCCCCTGGCAGCCGCGGCAGCCCCCTTTTGCCGGTGATTCCAATGTGACTGCGGACCCAACACAAGATGACTTTCTCCCGGGCCTCATCCAGTTCAGTCAGGCGTCCTAAAATGTCCTGTACGAGAGGATATGAGGGATGAAAAGGCCTAAGACTAAGAAAGCTAATGAGAGGGTCCGTCAAAAAAAAGGTTCGTTGCCGACCTTAATAAAACACAGCGCCCTGTTGATCGCTACCAACTCCGCGGAGAACACCGACGCGCGTGGAGGCAATGAAAACAACCGGATGTCCTAGTAGCTCACAAACGCACAACCTACACCACCAGAAGTTTTAGAGCAGTCCGTGTAAGTAATTATGTAGCCCTCACATGACCCCTTGCGCTCAAGTGCCCTGGACCTCATTTCATCTGGCAAGACGACATTAGTGTTCATATCTGTTAGAGACGTATGTATTGAGAGTGAGGCCAAATGCCAGGGAGGTTGCACAGATGTCCTGCCCGCTTCGCCCTTCGAATGGGAGTTTCGCTTTCCTGCAGTAAGGCGTACATTCGGAGGCCAAGAGTCATAGCATGTACTCGAGGTGCGCTGCTATGAAAACGTACAGCAGACCGTGAGAAACTGTGCCATATGCCGGATGCGAGAGGAGCTGTCGCAGCTTGAGCGCACAACGCATACCGAGCATTTTCCTCCTCGCTGACAAGAGCGGCTTGTGTGATTCCACCATGAGGGTTACGGTAGGTGATGTGCGGAACGCCCATGTGATAACTCGTAAAACGGTGTGATGGACAGTGTCAAGGACGCATTTGGTGGATTCACACGCGCTGTCATAAATAAGGCATGCATAGTCCAGCTTAGGACGTAAGATTGGGCGATACAATAGCAAAAGCGTGCATCGATTTACTCCATGCGATGTGCGTGAAGCACATTTCATTAGGTTGCGCTGCAGTCCCCGGTAAACGCTGTTTTGCCGCAGGGAATTGAAAAGCCAATCTTCTAACAATGAATTATATAAATCTTGTGAGGCCACCGGCAGGCCAAAGCCAGGTAATGGCTGTCAGCAAAGGCAATTCGTAGGGAATCGCGTAATATGATGCGACGAGGTAGTGTCCATTGGCTTTGATTCGGTCTGATGGCCAGGTAAAAGTAAAATCAGACCGTTTTATAGTTGGAAAAAATACTTCATGCCTTAGTTTCTGACGCTCATTCCGAACTTATTGACGCAGATTTAAACGGAAATATAAAGCAATTTCAAAGTTTTTTTTCTCGAAGGCTTCGAGGGAACAAAATTAGGATCCAGAAGTACTGAGGTACCGTATGCATGGGTCGATCGGTTGTGAGTGCTATGATGACAGTGAAAACTTTATTTCAGCAGAGTAAGGTCTAAGATTAACTGAATGGTTGGAATTGTTTAATTAGGGCATAATATTGCTTACATAATTTTAGCCATCAATGTTCTCGTTTTACTGGGCTTCAAACTTCACTTCAGAACAACATACGAAAAAACCTATGCTGTTTTTTCAAAGTACGAAGTGTGCGAAAGTGCGAATCAAAGTGCATGCCATGTATTAATAAGTAATTTTGATAAGTGTTCTGTACCCTCATATAATCTGTATAAAGTTTCCGATAAACTCTGTGAACATTTCTTAAAACAGAAAGTTCAAAGATGATATCGTCGATCTTTAAACCTCTTAAACATCGGGTGATCCGACGTCGTGTTCTTGAACGGAGACATGAATGCTCCAGGAGTCAAAAAAGGTAAAACGGCACATGACTAAAACCCAAATAGGGGAAAAGCTTTCAGGTCAAGAATTGCAAGTGGTTAAACGCCGACGGGACCAATAGCTTGTTTTTTAAAAGATTAACGGCACGGAAGGGAAAAAGTGGCACATGAACGGAACAGATTGGACCAATAGGTCTTGGAGAAACCGCTTGTGTTATTCCCTCGAACACTTCAGTTGCTTGGAGTTGTGTCGGTCTCACCCCAAGATGCAAAATATTCCCTACAATCCATTAATGAACTTGTGTGTCCCGTCGTGCGCTGTCCAGTTCCGTACTAGCCCGGATGTCCGAAGGCTTTCTTGCAGCCTGTAAATGTTCGGCATAACACGAATGAACACCACGACTATGTCTGGACGCCCGGGGCAGCAGCGATGCGGTATTGACATGATCTGATTCAGAACAGAACGAACAATTATATGGGCACAAATATGCGTGACGGTCGTCCGCAATTCCCACTATCTTGAGCGCAAAATATGGACCCTGAGGTCTGGAGTGCTTTCTGACGATTAACATCAGATGCCGGCAACCGAAGCAGCATACACAGGCTTCAAAACAGTTGCGTAGCATAGGCGAATGTACTGTCTGCAACTTGTTTGTCCAATTCAATACTGGGTATGCCAGACCCTTGAAACATTTTTCGTTATTTTTGTTCCACGATTTTCAGTGATTTTTTTTCAGTCCTATCCGATTTGGTGGAACTTACCACAAAAGTTCATCGAATTAGTCGGTGCCAATCCGCTTGCAAAATTAAGGACTCTTTACAACTTTAACAGTAAATCTAGTTAAGTGAGTACGTTTAATGCTAATGATTTGTTCATTCTCATTGGAAAAGACGCTGTAAACCAGTGGGTGTCGAGCTCCTTAACACAGCTTATTGCCTGTCGGGAATGTAATTTTGCATTAAGATCAGAACAAGCAAGGCCCATCATATCAATGACAATATCACGATTATATCTGCCAATACCTCTCAAACACCACTACATTGCAGCGACCAAAATCGCTGCTCATCACAATTACATGCAGGCATGAGCATGTTATCTAACAATATCAGACGCCTGGTCGGTACACAAATTGCCACATATCGATTGACAGTGTCAGCGGCACCCAATTCAGAAGCGCATGACGACACCCACCTCGCATGCCTAATATGAACGAACACTTCACCAAATACATGGTTCTTCAAGTGTGTGTTCGCTCGCGGACATACCACGAGTACCTGCTGTTTCAAAATAACAATCCCCCGCGCGACCGTCTATTGGGAGGTGCCTGCAGTACCAACTCATTCATCCAGCAGAACGAAAGAACCATGAGTACTTGCTGCGTCAAAATTACAATCTACCCGCGCGACCGTCTTTTGGTAGGTGCCTGCGGTACCAACTCTTTCATCCAGCAGAACAAAATAGTTGCGTCGTTTTTGAACCCCGTTGCTAATATAGCATACGCTACCAGATATCTTTTTTGCGAGGAACAAATACGAAAGCTAATTTGGTTGTAATCGGGCATCGTACAGCTGCAGGTCACATATACACAGTAAAAAACAAACTATTGTAGACATGTTGACAATGTTACTTCACTTTGCATCCACCGTTATTGTTTTCAGCACGCTAACAGAGATACCATCAACACCCTGTCAGTCGCCCGTCATTCGACATTTGCCACGACCGCTGATGCTTTGGCACATCGTAGACATGCTAGCCACTTGCCAAAGGCTCTGGTGACCGCACAAGCTACCCGAAATCTTACCAAATCTTCATTTGAGATATGAGTGAACGGTCATGGGGATGTTCATCCACGTTAATGACTTCCTGAATTTCTGTGTTAAGTGCCCTGGGCCTTTTAAATAATTAAAGAAGAATAGCAGGCATGCAACTATAAGAAACAGTATAAATCAATAAGGACCCACTAAATGCCCAAAGCGTTTGCTGGATACGGAGTACCTAGCTCACATCAAACAGCTAACTGCTGTGTGATAAAGTTACCTGGCTGGTTTCTGGTTGTAGAGGTCAACATGTTCATTCTTTGATTACATTAATTTGGGAGTGAGGATAAAGGAAATGATCTGTGAGGATGGAACATTATTTATTGCCAGCCACCCGGAAATGGATCGGTTGAAGCAGGTACTTAGTCTTAGGCTGGTGTTAGACTCAAATTTGTATGGGTGATTAGCTCAACAGAAACTACAGTGTTTCATTGAGTTCACATTTTTGTAATTTACCCCGGTAGGAGCTTGGATTTCAGAAATCTGTGGTGTGCATTTTACCAATAAAACATGCTCCTGTCTAGTTTGTCAACCATGAAATGTAGTACAATTCATCGGAGCTAAATTGTGTTGCTGATAAGATCAGGAGTGATGGTAGTTAGGTGATACTAACGGAGGTTAGTATATTGTTGAACATTGTATTTACTCTGAAAAAATGAGAGCTTCAGTTTTCCATAGCAGCATATATGATTGCCACTCACTCATACTAGTTATCTGTTATCACATATGTGATCTGTTCGTCAGACAATTTGCTTTTGGAATTGGTGCACGAATTATTTGCGTGGAGTGAAAATTTCTATGCAATTATTTTTCATTTGTTTCCATCCGTATAAAATGGTAAATTTGAAAATCAGGAGCGGTCCTAATCCATGTCTGGTAAAAACTTCTGATCCGGTCCGGTCCGATCCGCGGATTGATCCCCGATGCGTAGATTGATCAAATCCGGGAAGCGCTCCAGTGGCTATACCCGCGTGTATCGTGTCGCGCCGGGCCCCGGGCTCGGCGACCTGGCCCGACGCCCGACGCCGGCTGCCGGCTGGACGACTCCGCCCAGCCAATCACCGTCGGCCCCGTCAGCGGTGACCCGTCCAATCGAGCCCCCCGACTGACGTCTGATCAGCCGGCGGCAGCACGGTCCGGGCTATATCACAGACCCAGAGTGGTGCAGGCCGACATCTGATCGGCCGGTGAGAGCACGGCCCAGCCGCACCAGAGGTACTCAGTGGTGCAGCCTGACATCTGGTCGGCCGGTGAGAGCACGGCCCAGCCGCACCAGAGGTACTCAGTGGTGCAGCCTGACATCTGATCGGCTGGTGAGAGCACGGCCCAGCCGCACCAGAGGTACTCAGTGGTGCAGCCTGACATCTGGTCGGCCGGTGAGAGCACGGCCCAGCCGCACCAGAGGTACTCAGTGGTGCAGCCTGACATCTGATCGGCTGGTGAGAGCACGGCCCAGCACCAGAGGTACTCAGTGGTGCAGCCTGACATCTGGTCGGCCGGTGAGAGCACGGCCCAGCCGCACCAGAGGTACTCAGTGGTGCAGCCTGACATCTGATCGGCTGGTGAGAGCACGGCCCAGCACCAGAGGTACTCAGTGGTGCAGCCTGACGTCTGGTCGGCCGGTGAGAGCACGGCCCAGCCGCACCAGAGGTACTCAGTGATGCAGGCCGACATCTGATCGGCCGGTGAGAGCACGGCCCAGCACCAGAGGTACTCAGTGGTGCAGCCTGACATCTGATCGGCCGGTGTGAGAGCACGGCCCAGCACCAGAGGTACTCAGTGGTGCAGCCTGACATCTGGTCGGCCGGTGAGAGCACGGCCCAGCACCAGAGGTACTCAGTGGTGCAGGCCGACATCTGATCGGCCGGTGAGAGCACGGCCCAGCCGCACCAGAGGTACTCAGTGGTGCAGCCTGACATCTGATCGGCCGGTGAGAGCACGGCCCAGCACCAGAGGTACTCAGTGGTGCAGCCTGACATCTGGTCGGCCGGTGAGAGCACGGCCCAGCACCAGAGGTACTCAGTGGTGCAGGCCGACATCTGATCGGCCGGTGTGAGAGCACGGCCCAGCACCAGAGGTACTCAGTGGTGCAGGCCGACATCTGATCGGCCGGTGAGAGCACGGCCCAGCACCAGAGGTACTCAGTGATGCAGGCCGACATCTGATCGGCCGGTGAGAGCACGGCCCAGCACCAGAGGTACTCAGTGGTGCAGCCTGACGTCTGGTCGGCCGGTGAGAGCACGGCCCAGCACCAGAGGTACTCAGTGGTGCAGTCTGACGTCTGGTCGGCCGGTGAGAGCACGGCCCAGCCGCACCAGAGGTACTCAGTGGTGCAGGCCGACATCTGATCGGCCGGTGAGAGCACGGCCCAGCACCAGAGGTACTCAGTGGTGCAGCCTGACGTCTGGTCGGCCGGTGAGAGCACGGCCCAGCACCAGAGGTACTCAGTGATGCAGGCCGACATCTGATCGGCCGGTGAGAGCACGGCCCAGCACCAGAGGTACTCAGTGGTGCAGCCTGACGTCTGGTCGGCCGGTGAGAGCACGGCCCAGCCGCACCAGAGGTACTCAGTGGTGCAGCCTGACATCTGATCGGCCGGTGAGAGCACGGCCCAGCACCAGAGGTACTCAGTGGTGCAGCCTGACATCTGATCGGCCGGTGAGAGAGCACGGCCCAGCCGCACCAGAGGTACTCAGTGGTGCAGCCTGACATCTGATCGGCCGGTGAGAGCACGGCCCAGCACCAGAGGTACTCAGTGGTGCAGCCTGACATCTGGTCGGCCGGTGAGAGCACGGCCCAGCACCAGAGGTACTCAGTGGTGCAGCCTGACGTCTGGTCGGCTGGTGAGAGCACGGCCCAGCACCAGAGGTACTCAGTGGTGCAGTCTGACAAGGTGTCAGTCGGGTACAGCTCGGCGCATGCGGAACGACTTCGAGTTTTACACGTGGAGGCGTTCTCGCGCAGGCCCTATTGCTGGGAATGTTGTCGGTGGAAGGGTTGTCCGTCACGTTTTTTTTTTTAACTTGGGAATGTCATCGCTTAGAGGTTTCGTCTGTAGCGGTATTGTCTCACAAAAAAGTTGTGTGCTCAAGTTGTTTTGCGTGAAAAAATTAATCAAGGCACCAGTTACAAGTCACATAAAAGTTTTGTCACCTGGACATTTTGTTCGTATCTATTTTACCATATATAACCTATATTCTGCAACTGTTTCGCATGTCACAGCTAATCTTTCGTGGGTGCGTCATTTCCAGCAATCTGAAAAAGGAATTTTGACATCAAGCCGCACTTGATCAGACCCGCGCTGCCACCAAGTCAGGGCTATCTATAAACGCCGGCGCTACTCACTCTGAAACTCTCGGCACCAGAATGCATTATCCCGGCGTCGGGTCGGGCAACGGCCCGCTCGCCAAAAATTTGTTGTTGACCGAGTGAGATTGCCCCCCCCCCCCTCCTTACAAAAGAAGACCTACACACGAATCCATACGAGAATGCAGCGCAAGACATCTTCCGAACAGCCCGTCACCAGCATACGCGCGTGTACTCACCAGTCGACATATCTGTCGACCACCGGTTTCAAATACTTTACATGCGTGCGGCAAGTTCGGCCCGTCCGTAGTTCGGCCCGTCCGATCTAAGTACTCGACGTGTCGCCCGCTCAGCCACCAAACTACCACGTATATTGGGGATCAGGGAAGCGGTCACCTTTCCTGATAAACCCAGACGAATAACGAAATTGCTCATTCTGACCGGTCACCCGGCTTAATAGCATCTCTCGCACTCGTTGCCTCCGACCGTTTGACTGCTTCCTAGCATTCTGCGCGGAACTAAGGCATAATGGGCCTTTTGCAAGGGTGGTTGTTGGCTACCACTCTTCCTCGTGTACAAAATCCTCCGAATACTTGAAAACCAGCTGCGAGATAAGGCGAAACAATGGCGACCCCATGTGCCTCATGAATTTAAGGAAATGCGGAGAACATCCATACGAATCGGAGTGTTCGTTGTTCACAGAACACACGACAGCCAATAACGACTTTCCCATTCGACACCGCAGCTGTCTGTCAGGGTAGGCAATTGGCGCTTTATCTCACGGTGGTGTTTTTCAACTTTTCCTATAGCGTCGCGATGCCATCCTACCGAATGTCTAAGATTAATGCCTCACAGATTAAAAAACTTCTGGCGTCTTTTGAATTTTTATTAGCTCCGCAGCCTGTCTCGATATGCTGGGGTGCCCCAGATGTCAGAAGCTGCGTGGACAGTGCGTCGATTTTATCATCTGCTGCGACTCACTTTATTAGATAATGAAACCGGTGAACTTGTTTATACACGTCAGTACCAGCGTTTTCCCTGCTAGCCGACTGTTCGACATGTGCACGACAGTGATCATATATCTGCCGCCTTATGGCGCTCAGGGATCCTGCTAAAAAAGAGAAGGTTTTCATAACATAATACAGATGGTTGCTTCCCATACCGTTCAAACAGGACTACCTGTAAAACTACATTATTTTTCGGGACTCGCGCGTCCCGGGTTGATTCATACAGTGCCGTAAGCAATGCACATGGCAACAGATAGGCTGTAGACGGAGCCCGTGGTCAGCGTTCTACGGGGTGTAAGCGGGGTATTGGCATCACTGTTCTGCAGTCGGATCATAAGCCGGATTTACGACGCACTCACTGTGACCTGCGCGGAGACTGGGCAACATGCCCATCCAGTGGCGTAGTTTCGCAAGATGAGTCGGGGGAACTGAACAGTAAAAACTGCCCCAATCTGCCCCCAAAAGATGCCAACAAACGGGCTTCTCTCCGATTTGGTGCACTTTCCTTCCAAAGTTAGGTGGTTGAAGGCCAAGTTTGGAAGCGTGGGGGGCTAACTCCCCTGGCACCAAATGAGTAGGACACTGCATCACTTTACGTACCACCAGTGATTGATTCCTCGGCCCGGCTATGATACGTTTTGATCTCAGCTCCACCCGCTTTCCGTGATGATTGTGGTGGTAATTGTCAGGTAGTTGTCAACCCCACGCCGTGCAGGTCGCGGGAAGCCGCACTCCCCCTCTCCTCCCTTACTCCTACATCGATGCCACTATCAGCTGTTCTTTTCCGGAGCAGTCCACACCAGCCAGCGTACTGGCCCCTCGCTTCGGATACGCAACACGACGACATGGTCTTCACACGTCACGGTCGGCGTCTGGGCGCTGTTCGACAGCAGAGCCCAGCCGGCGCTGCTCTGCGCTCCCGCCCCCAGAGAGCGCCAGCGGCCAGTCTGGGCGCCACCGCGTTCAGCCTGAGGACTGCTCGCCGGTTCGGAACCGCGCTGCGAGCCGCCGGTGCCGTCGGTGACAGGGTGGACATATTTATAGAAGCATGGGACGTCGCAGTCCACGCCCACTGCACGACCATCGCCGTGACGTCACGCCGGCTCGGCTGCCCATGGCCGCATGGAGATACCGCAGTCCCCGCAGCCATGAGGAGCGCATCCGCGCCATCGAGACCTGGGAGCGCTGCCGTACCGCAGAGGCCGCCGCGCGTACTAGTGGTGCCGTAACAGAGTGAAGGGATTGATCGCTCTCGTGCGACGCTCGCGCCTGAGCAGCGGTCTGCTGACAGGGCTGTAGGACTTCTGGAGCCGCTGAGGCAGTTCAGGTCGCAGCCAGTGAGAACGCGCAACACACGCGGACGGACAGACTACATGCCCCACTTCGCTGCCGTCGGCCCCACATCGCTGCGGGGGCGGTGGTAGGGCGTGGTTGTGCTGGTGCGACCCAGGCTGGACCACGCCCGTGCCGTGCCTGTGCCTCGTCGCAGTCCCTGCACTCAGCCGCCCTGCCGGAGTCATCTGAAGCCATCGGGAACATGAGCGCGTCGAGGGCTACTGCGTCGATGGCATACCTTGCTACGCAGTGCAAAATTGTTATGAAATGTGCTGTCTCCGTAATCGACGCTCACGTTTTATATCTCATTAGCATTTTTATCACACCGCGCACTTTTCTATGCACCTGGAAGATCGCGCGCCTAGACGATCGTTTCTGCCTCACGGCCGCTTACTATCTTACGCCGATGACACCCAAGTCCTCGACTCCGCTACTCGCGATGTCATCAGTCTGTCTAGCCCGAAAGCTCGTGTGAGGAATTCATTCAGTGCCTTACAAATGGTTTCAGTCAAACGGCCTCTAAATGAACCCCACACAGACATGGCATGCTGCCGGCTTACTACATCTGCCTCGCATCCGGCTGCTCACCCAGCGGTAGTTTCCGTGACCTTAGATCAAAAGCAATCCATTGGTTTTTGTCTCGTGGCTCCAGAATAATTTGGGGGAAATGGCCACTTGAGCAACCAGGGAAAGTGCTGGCAACTGTGCAACCGCATTCCTTAAAAAGTGCAAATGTGCCTTGCTAAGATTTTCTCCCTCCATGCGCACCAAAAAAGTTCACGCCAACCAGCGACCAGAGGTTGGAGGGAGTCTGGGCTTAGGCGAACCGGCTAGCCTGCAGTCTGAGCATGATGCTTGGTTTGGGCTTGTGGCGTGCAGTATAGCCTGGTTTTAGGGGCATTGGCATGATGTTTGAATCTTAGCCCGTTTGATTCTCCATGGTGGACAGCTCTTGCAGAATATGTGCTATGAATCACGACACACAGCTTTCGAATTTCCGGTCCAGCGTTGCATATTCACGCACACTGAGCAACTCGATTTATTCCTCGGTTGGAAATTCGTAAATTGGATATCGTGGTTAATCCAGTTCAAGAAATGTGATACATTAGGAAGGCTCGGATCGTAATCCCATTGGAATGTTCAGACATGGTAAGACTTCTGCACCTTTCAAACATCAGAATGCTTTAGTCTGCGCCGTTTTCTTTTCATAGTACCTGCTTTTTGTTATTGCAAGTACTCTCGTTTGCTGTGCCCGCTCAGATACAGTGCTTGATGCACTCCTGGATGAGCCATCCACATACTGCAATCAAAACTCCTACATTATCTCGACGGGATTCTGATAGCTAAGCATTGCCACGTCCAGTGATAAGACCTCGAAAACTTCGAACATCCATCTAAACATAGCATTGCCGAACATTGGCAAAACCATGTGATGCTTTGCTGTCAACGTGACATTCGTGGTTTTTGTCTCAGTGGTACTTTTCGTTGCCGATAAAAACGCTTGGTCTATGAAGTTTTACTCTTTCTTATCATAAAAATGTGTGCCAACGAACATGGCCTTGTATCGTTACGTTACGTGACAGGTTTTTACCACATTTTTATGCAGCCCTAATCCGCTATATTTATACAAATGTTTTACCAGGTGCATGCCCGTCAGTAAAATATTTCAAAAGCGCGCATTTTTTCCGCTGAGCTAGCTGGCACAAATTAAAATGCATCGTCTCATTCATGTTTGTGCCTTATTCCCAAAACGGCTGTCTATGCTTGTCGGACAGAACTGTGTAAATATTTGTTTAGCGCTGTTGATGGTCTCGCACGACGCGACGCGAAAACTGGGCAGACCTTTGACAACCATGTACGTGGTACAGTCATGTTTGTGGCACAAATGTCGGGCCAATTTCACATTTGGTACGCCTCCACCATGGATGAACATGCATTTGCAGGACGACTCAGACGTAAGCCCCAAGCAGCCGAGAGTGGCGGCACCGCCTGCGACCCAGCTCCGCCCCTCGCTGTTGCGGCGGCGACGGCGGCGGGCGGACAAGAACGCCGCGCCCGTGACGGCCGTGAGCGTCTCGTCTTTTTGCCAGCCGTCGGCTCGCTGTTTGGAGGCAGATGCGGACCGGACGAGTTAGCAGCCGACTGCCAGTTGACATTAGCGTCAGGTGACGCGGACAAATGACGGCGCACGCCAGCCTCTCCTCGACGCGCTGGCGGCCGTCGCTCCGCCCGGTGCGCGGCACCAGCTGCCTGTCGTCCGCTCGCCGACGCTCGCCGGCGTCAGCGCCCGGCGCGCGGCACCAGCTGTCGTCCAGTGACCGACGGACGGCGGCGTCAGCGCCCGGTGCGTGGCACCGGCTGTCGTCCAGTGACCGACGGACGGCGGCGTCAGCGCCCGGCGCGCGGCACCAGCTGTTGTCCAGTGACCGACGGACGGCGGCGTCAGCGCCCGGCGCGCGGCACCAGCTGTTGTCCAGTGACCGACGGTCGGCGGCGTCAGCGCCCGGCGCGCGGCACCAGCTGTTGTCCAGTGACCGACGGACGGCGGCGTCAGCGCCCGGCGCGCGGCACCAGCTGCCGTCCAGTGACCGACGGTCGGCGGCGTCAGCGCCCGGCGCGCGGCACCAGCTGTCGTCCAGTGACCGACGGTCGGCGGCGTCAGCGCCCGGCCCACCCGTGTCGTGCTGTACCGGCCCAGCTCTTATTGCGGCAGAATGGGGATTTCACGATGTCCACAGGTCATCATGTCCAATGCAGTAATAGGGGTTCTTCATTAAGTCCACAGGTCTTGATGTCCACAGCTCACAATGTATACAGCTCAAAATGTCCACAGGTCATAACGTCCACGGTTCAAAATTCCCACAGTTCGTAATGCGCGCAAGCTAGTTCTGCCTGCACCCGCCAGGGTAAGAAATTTCGTACGCATGGGAGATAGGCGTCCGCCAAAGTCATTTCCTCTAAATTGATACAGTCCAGCACTATTGCTGCAAAGTGAATCTTTCGCGGCTTCCCGAAGTCCGATTCTGTATAAACCCGACTGGAACGAGGCCGCCTCTGAATAATAGGCCTAAACACACCGATTGAAATGAAATCGACTTTGCATATGATAGCCGAAAACCAACCCAGCAGGAATAAACTCGACCCTGCATAAAACTGGTCACCGTGTTCCTGGCTATACTGGGACAGTCACGTAGCAAATTTATTATTGAGGACGTCAAAATAACCGGAGAAAAATGTCTATAGATAGCTTGGCGCTCATCCAGCCAACCTCAGCAGTTGGAACGCGCCGTAAAATAGGCTTTCCAGAACATATAATTGCTGTGACTCATTGGCTATACCATCGTGTTATGCATCCGACTCAGCACCACGAACTGTGAAAATAATATGTTTCACAGGTCGCTTCACGCTCCTGCCCCCTGCTTGACCCTGCACTGGTTTCGTCGGCTTGGCGGTTCCAGGCGCCGTATTCTCAAACATAACAGCGAGGCAGTGTCCTAGCGGACGCAGGTGGAAATATGTCGTGGACATTATAAGCGGTGGACATTATTAAGAACTGTGGACATTGTAAGCTGTGAACATTATGAACTGTGGACATTAAGGACCGTGGATATGGTAAGCTGTGGACATTATGAACCGTGGACATTATGAACCGTAACCTGATGCACTGTGGACATTATAAGACGGGCCGGCAGCAGTAGTTACGGTGACAGCAGCACTTCGCCCGGCACGCGCAATTTCGCCAGCTTGTGAGGCGCGAGAGAAGTAGGTGCTATATCTCACCTGCGTAAATAGACAAGACTGGTCTCATGTGTCAGCGAACTGTGGCCTTCACATACCAGGTGCAATACACCACAGCGGGGCGGGAACAGCCAGCCATGTAACGTGGCGTGGGCGGCGGATTTACTTTTGCACATCGCAGCTCGCCAGCTGCCTTAGAAACGCATAGTAGCTAGAACTTACGTTGAAATTATTTAGATGATAGATGAAGAGACATCTATGAGCTTATTTGAAAGAAACGAGACGCAATTGCACTTTGGGAAGCGTCGCACTCGGCTCTTCATTTCAGGCTTTTCTGACATTGCATGCATGCGTTCGCCTGCAATGTTGCGTGTCCGGAAGCAATGAAGCTACTTAAGCGCTCCACGTGATGGAATATTAAGAACGAGTGCGGAGAAGGTGGTGACCTAGCGAGTGCGGTTGGCAGGAACCCCAGGTTCTTTCGAAACATTGGCATTACAACAATTGAGCAAGCTGTTCATTGCAGCTGCAAGGACTACTGCACGTGCATACAGCGGTACTATTGCAATGCGATTACAGTGCACGTTTCTTAAAACAATTGCGTTACATGGAGACAAGCGAGTCACAAATAAGATTCGCTCCACCCGACTCCTGACAAAATTCGCCGTCATCGATTCTGGCAACTTAATTTATCATCTTATCGTTGTTCATCGTATCATTGTGTATCGTATCATCGTATCGTTATGTATCATCGTTCGTTGCCATGGCGGTCCCCAAATTCTTTGGTAGAACAGAAGCAGACAATTGTTCCCAGCTATCGTAATGCCCGCGTATTTCAGAACTCGTATGTCAAATATCAGAACTCGCATCGAGATGTGAGTCAGTGTCGCACACCGCCGCCCATATATCGACTCACCCTGGCCGCCGGGCATCAACGTCTTGCAGCTCCACTCCTCCTCTCACGAGCTCGACTACGGTTGTCTATCCTCCGCTGCTGTCCTGTGACATTCGACGGCGGCCGACCTTGCTTCCCCGAAAGAGGGTCTCTCCCTGAGCGCCGTCGGACGTCAACGTATGTCCGCACACGCGCTCGGAGCGATCGAGGTCCCGCCACCGACCTGCTGATAGCTGACCTGCTGACAGCTGACCTGCCGCCACCGCTGACCTGGTGTCTGTCTGTGCCTGCCGGTAGACCCGGTCCGTTTGGACGTGGACCCGCCGGTGGCACCGCACGCCGGCCGGCCCTGGTTCCAGCGCGACGCCACCCGGAACGTGACGGCGCTTCTCGGCCGCAGTGCCTACCTCAGCTGCCGCGTCTGCGCCCTCGGCAACCGCACCCTCTCGTGGGTGCGCCTGCGGGACGTGCACCTGCTCACCGTGGGCGAGAGCACGTACACGAGCGACGAGCGCTTCCGAGCGCGCCACTCGCCGCGCTCGCACGACTGGACCCTGCAGGTCAAGTTCGTGCAGCACCGCGATGCCGGCATGTACGCCTGCCAGATCAGCACCTCGCCGCCCGCCTCCTACCCCGTCCACCTGACCGTCATAGGTGAGTGACGAGCAGCCATGCTTGCGGACACATGTCGCCACGGGCGTCTCGAGAGAGTTAGTGACCTGACGGCCGGGAGGCCTCGTGAAGTTCGTTGTCATGGCAACCGAAGGGTGGAAACAGCGCTAAGCTCTTAATTGGTTTTGTTTCATGTACGGTTTCACACCATCACACGTTGAAATTGATTATCTTCTGGTCTGTCAGTGGTGGTGTGGTCTCTTACATAAGATGTACACCGCGGTCGATGCGCCAGTCCTGGACACCCGTGGACACCGTGCGCACTTCTAGCTAGCCGTCCAAGAGGCTGTTTTTCAGTCCTGTTAGCAGCTGTTATTCACGCACGCATAATGTGGGTGCGATGTTAAGAGAAATTCGCACTGCAGACGGCTGCCAGCCTGGTGCGTTATAAATACTAAATATCGTCAAGGAAAGGAAAGAGGATCACTGCCCAAAACACCCCGACCGTGTAAAACGGACACAAACATTTCCATCGCATCGTGACGTCTGCCAGAGTAACGGGCACCCTCTGCACTGTCCCACATTTAGCTGCCGACGAGCATTGTTCCACCAGGTTTTTTATTAGCTTAGGTTGTCCTCGTGTTTATTCTAATTCGTTAACACTTGTGCATGGTTGTGCGTTTGGGGTGCGCTTGTGCATTGGCATGTGGTCATGCATGAGTGCGTGCTTGTGGGTGCGGGCGTGTGCGTGTGTGTGTGCGCACGCGTGGGTGTCTGTATGAGAAGGCTTAACAGGCCGTAACAAACTGGAAAATGCAAGAGTATTTAACACGCGCTCGGGCGGCCCACTAAATACGACGCGCTTGGGTGGGAAGGAGAATGGAACCCCGAAGCATTGAAATCATGACATATACAAAATATCAAGAAGCCATCCTGCGAACCAATTTTCCAGCTACAATTTTTATTTCGGTCTTCATCACGGCACCAGACCTTAGCCATGGGCAACAACACTGGTTATAATTTTAAGCTGAATGGATAGTTCACAAAGAAAACATCTCAATGCTGTGTGGCTGCTTCCAAGCATTCTTTGTATCAGCATGAAATATTTCTCAAGAATAGAATTTCCTTTCATCCATGGCCATGGTTCTTCAATTGTCTACAGCTATATAAACTTAGGCGGCAATCCGTCACATATTTTGGAAGTCATTTTGAAAATGTCGTTGAGCTGCTCTTCAGCGAGGGGTTTGGACCATCGACAGAAGCTGTAAACAGGGTGCGCTGTAGTATCATTGTTGCCATTGCTTTTGGCGGCTGATCCGAGGTCCAATAAGGCCTTGGAAAAGGTGAAGGTGGTCAGGTTCATCCTTCAATGGAGGACCAATGATTAGCTGATGAAAATCCAGGATTGACTTTTGAGCCTTCCGGAAATAATCTTCTCACATGCATAAGATGTCCTTTCATATGCATAACATGTTCACATCTCACCTCACTGGCCAATGGTGAACTGAAACGCACATGTTATATGAGGCGTGGAGGAATCATTCAATGAAACGATAGTATATAGGGTGGAGCATTCAGCTGCCAGGGACCACCGGCATATATGTTTGTTTTGAAAAAATAAATAGATAGCAAATTGTATTCCTATCGAATATTTGCTCCAATGGAAGCTGGTCCTGTGCCGGGTCCAATGCCGGGAAAATACAGACAAACATGTCACCCCCCCCCCCCCCTGCGGGGTGAAGGTTGCGCCGCAAGAGAGGTAGGTGACACCCGTCACCTATCACTCGTGACAACGTTGGGGAGACACCATGTACACATCGTCCGTTCCGTAGCTCAGTTGGTTACAGCGCCTGCCTCCCGATCCACCCACCCGTGGCGGCGTGGACTGGAGTCGCTTTAAGGCGCTCGGTTTTTGTCCTTGACTGAGATGGTCTGCGGCCGGTGGCAACGTCCCCGCTAAAGGTCAAGTGACGTCAGGGAGCAGGACAAGCCGTGCCGAGCATTGAGACGTATTGAACTTTTTATCAAATTATTCCATCGATGTGGAACTTTACGATCGGATAGTAGGGGTCAGGGCAACACCACAGATGACGCTTGCCGTGAGCCCTGAACCCAAAAATCCATGTATTCAGAACTTTCAGATTGCTTCGCCTGTTTGTTAACTATAGTTCAGTAAATGTGCGTTTCATTACGTTTAAGCCCCAGCCAACGCGCGTCATTTTCCATTGATGAAACAACCATGATAACCTTGTTCCTCGCAGGCAAAACAGGAGAATAGAGAGGTAGATGTGATATTTCGGCTGCGTGCCTTTATCGAAGAGAATATCAGGAGTAGATTCGAAATTGTCTACTGATCCCACCCGATTTTTATTTCTTTTTTGAAAAAAGGAGCGGCAGTTTTCACAGGTCTCCGACATTTAGAGGATTAAACAAGGAGCCACTACTATTCATTTCTATGATACAGTAAACAGCTAAGAACTAGGATTCGCGAAAAACGCGGTTACATGCAGACTCCACAGGTTCCACTTCTTTGACAAAACACACGCAGGTTGAGATCCAAACAGGTACGGACCCTTTACCCCTTTAAAAGCTCGAAGTCATCCACAGAGCACAGGGCCATCCAGGCAGGAAAATATGTGAACCATTCTTACAAGAAGTCGGTGAACAGACATTAACGAACAGGGCTCATCATGGTCGATTATAAGGATGTGACTAGTGCCTTGATGTGTGATGCGTGCCAGTTTAACATCGTTTTCATGTATGATGCCTGACGCGTGATGCCTGTTTTATTGTAATCATTGGCCTGTAAAAGTGACACAAGTGATGTGCGGTGCCTGTTTAGTTTGAAAACTGTAAACCGCAGTAAATACGTAAACCTAAATACTGGAAACCACTGTAAAATCCCTGTAAAAAATTGTTGTTCGCTGTTTAAAAAAAAACAGAAAAATTGAGAAGCATCGGCAGGCAATTTTGAATTTGCTAATGAAAATCGTTTCGATGAAGGCATGTAACCGAAGTATCACACTTATCTCTCTATTCCCCCGTTTATTCTACGAGGAATAAGGCTGTCAATACTGTCCCATCTATATGCATAATGTTCCTTGCAAATGTACCTGACAACGTGGCTCTTGCTTGGCTCAGAATCAAGATCTGGCATATTTTGACAGGCTCTGAAGGAGCAAAAAGGGGCTCAGACCTCAGTCAAGATCCACGTAACAGACAATATCACAAGAACTATTATTGTCGAATCAGGGCGTGGGAACTATACTATTTTACATGCAAATGAGAGAATGTTCAAAATGCCGTGGAAATATGGTTCAACATGCATTGCAAATGTTCAAATGCCGCAATCAATATGTCTGGTGCGACAACTCCAACCACAACACACACGTATCATGAAAGGTTTTGATATCATTTCATTATAAAGATTCGTACAGTTTCTTACATCGTGGTAACACATTTAATACAACCACCTGTCTGCCGCGCTTGGAATCGTCATTGCACAAGGAACTGGTTGAAAATATTGATTGTGGCATTTGAACATTTGTAATGCACGTAGTATGAAAGGAAACAGTACAAAAAATCATGTCAAAATAATTCAAAAACCTTCCACCCCACATTTGTGTTGTGTTTTAATCATCATTGCACTAGAAATAAATGTACCAAAGATTTTACTCTTCCACCTTCACCTGAACGGCTACAGTCCATTTCTTCTTAACTTTTATGTATCGACTGATGGCTCAACACTGACAAAGTAAAAACAAGTTAAAGTGTAATCTGCAAGCTAGTCTGCAAGCTGTCCATCATGCAACAACACGAAACAAAAACCACTTGGTGGCTCTGAAATCATCCACATTTTTATTTTTGCATGACATAACTGAAAGCAGGGATATCAATAATGTTTTGTCCATGAGTGTTTCCCCATCCAAAGACATTATTAAGGCATTTAGCATCATAACAAACAACGTGACGTACCGCTGTATGCTGAAGAAAACATATATATCAACAACTAAAGTGGTAAAAAGAATTCCAGGAGTTGATTCCACCTCTTACATTACCTGATGACTTCAACTTTCGGTCTTAATCGAATCACCCATTGACGTATTATTGTGGGTGAATTTTTTCCACAGGGAGCTGCGTTCAGATACAAATGTCAGAAAAAATTCACAAATCGGACAAAACGGAAGCTGTAATGCAGGACATTCGAAATATTATAATAATTGCAGTGATGGTAGAACGTATTATATTAAATGCCCTGTGGGTCGTAGCCGTCAATTGGCATATTTTCAGATATGGGTGGACGAACTCTATGCCACCACTTTTTTTTCAGTTTCGACAACTGTTCGCACTTGATACTACCAGGGTCCGCGGCCTGTATTGACAGGTCATTAAAGCTGGGGCAAGGAAAGGTTCACAGTTCCCTTGTATCGTATTCAGCATAGACGTTGATCGTGATATTTGAGATCTGGTTGGTATTAACTAGGAAAGGTTGGTACACCACACCATTACAATAACACCTAAGTGCAGTGTGTAGCTGTATGCACTTTGACTACCCACTGTTGCTCAATGAAATCAGGGGCCGGAGTTTTACTAAGGTTCGGCCGGCATTCTTTGCATTTCTAGTGAGATGTTTGCTTAAGGCTGTTCAGTGTGTGCAAACTGATTTCTGATGTGTTTTGTGTTGTCATGGTTCTCTGGCACTCGCGCTCCTGCTGCAAATAGTAAATATATGATCTTTCATGATTGGTTTTTGTTTGGCAGTACAATATGTTTTTTGGATGATTTTAAAACCTAAAGGGTAGCAAACATATATTTTTGCCTGTTAAATTATGGACCCGCTCAAGTCCGCCTATGGAATGGCAGGATCTGAATGACGTTATTATGACGTTATATATCCCCGGTTAACCCTGAAATGGATTGATACAAAATAGCCGCCTGCGCATCTTTGCGGGCCCGCAGGTTGGAAATTAAGCGGGTCCTAGGTCTTAAGAATGGCAGGGCTAAAAATTGCATGGAATGATCTTCAACATCGCTATTTTAGTTCAAAATATCATATAAATGCACTTCACCCCGTGCCATGCTGCTATCCACGGGCCGCAGAAACGATTTACCAGTTATTTTGATGCGGTGCTTCAACCTCGGCATGCTTTCGTTTTGTGCTTCACAAATGGATCCGCAAAACTGAGCTTTTTTGAGCGTTTCATTGTCGCAAAGCACTATCAACACACCCACGCGCTCCAGCCGCACAGGCACCAGCCCAATGCCCATCACTAGGCCTTTGTCTGACTTCTGAGTCGCCCACGTGAACAAGAGACACCACTCTCGCAGTACGCACTTACCTTCCCATCCCCCTCCTGTCCAATTATCCCGGCCCCGACAATCCATAGGGGGGGGGGGGGGCGCCGCAGCCGGCTGCGGCGCACCGCCGCGGCCCATTCTTCGTGCGGTACGTTCGCATGATTCGTCTGCGCATGAACCATGTCCTAGCAAGCGGATACCACCGTATTGGAATCTGAGACCAATCAACGTCTTACCACACCCAACTAGAAACAGGTCAACATAGCGTACGAGTATTTTTTTTCGTGCCTTGCAAAAGCTCATAATGCCCTAAACCTTGTTTTTTTGTAGGGATGACCGCTTTTAGGAATGATATATAAAAAACTGTGGACAGTTTTCTGATCACTTGAACGCTTCACTTTGCCAAGTTATATTGCAATCGAGCCGAAAAAATCGCCACCGAATGTAGTCTTGCAACCACACAACAAGATATTGCCGAAGATTTTTTTCTCCGAAACGGTGAGAATTCAACTGTGAGATTTAAAATGTCACTGGCGACTTCAGCGCTGATGAAAAAACTATATATATATATATATATATATATATATATATATAATATATATATATATTATATATATATGCGATGTATATACGATAACGATGGTTCGAACCGGGGGATCGAAATGCTTGTTATCACTGGTGGTGTGGTGCCAGTGGCCTGTATTGGTATTGATGTGATGGGGAGTGTGCGTGCGAGTTTTGTTCTTTCTGAGAAGACATTGTTTGGGTATTCTTCAGTCTACTGACTCCCAATAAAATGGCGATATATTGATGCCTGCCATATTTATGCCTACTGATATTGATGCCGGCCTCTACCTTTATGTTTGTGTTTGAACATGACAAAGGAATGCTGGCAAACTGAGAGAAACGCTAGCACTTTTATTGCAGGGGTGTACAAAGGCAAGTATTGGTACTGGTGCTTCATTATGATTTGGCCAATTGTGAACTTATTGAGATATTGTAGCATGTAATTAATCCATGATAATAATCTACCATAAAAGCTGGCGATCGCTACCTTACGTATGTCAACAGTCCACGAAAGCTTTTCTTACGGCCAGCATCAATGCAAAAAATCCACAAATAACCCACCCACCAATCCGCCCTCCCCCCCCCCCCGACACAGCCCCCGCGACGAGAATAGCCGGTTAGTGTTAGCCTTCGTGTGTTTCGAAGTATTCTTTAAGTCTGGCTGCCAGACGCTGCCAGGTTTTGCTGTCATCACAAGTCCATTTCATGACGCCATCAAACAATGACGTAATGAGGCCCATTTTTATAAACTTTGAAATTTTGCTACTTAACGTCGTTTTTGAACTTTGAAGGCTTACCAATAGTTACAGGGAAGCATTTCCCACGATATCTGATGCCTAACTCAACATCCTCAAATGTGGAAAATTCCCTTTAAGGGCCAATGCTATATATACATATATATATATATATATATATATATATATATATATATTATATATATATATATATATACACGTTTATATATATATAGATAAATAAATCTACATATGTATATATATATATATATATATATATTATATGTATATAGCATTAGCCCTTAAAGGGAATTTTCCACATTTGAGGATGTTGAGTTAGGCATCAGATATCGTGGGAAATGCTTCCCTGTAACTATTGGTAAGCCTTCAAAGTTCAAAAACGACGTTAAGTAACAAAATTTCAAAGTTTAAAAAATGGGCCTCATTACGTCATTGTTTGATGGCGTCATGAAATGGACTTGTGATGACAGCAAAACCTGGCAGCGTCTGGCAGCCAGACTTAAAGAATATCTCGAAACACACGAAGGCTAACGCTAACCGGCTATTCTCGTCGCGGGGGCTGTGTCGGGGGGAGGGGGGGGGGGGAGGGCGGATTGGTGGGTGGGTTATTTGTGGATTTTTTTGTATTGATGCTGGCCGTAAGAAAAGCTTTCGTGGACTGTTTGACATACGCAAGGTAGCGATCGCCAGCTTTTATGGTAGATTATTATCAAGGCACGATATGCGGTGCTGCTGCTGTTGCTGCTTTGCTGTTCATGATTTTGTCAATACTTTATTGTCGACCCATCGTTGCGCGCCGTGCCGTATCCCTGACATTGATATAATGTGATGTGTACAGTAGTTACTGTCCTTATTGTTTGTAACTGGGAGTGGGGTGTCGTCCAAATATAAATAAATTTGTAACTTTGTTTTATTGTTTGTAACTGGAAATTTGGTGTCCTGCAAAAATTGATAAATTTGTAATCTTGCCATGCATTGATTGTCAAAGCAATGGTATTGCTATGGTAAAGATGGTAAGGTTGGGTTACAATGACTTTTTTTTGCTAAGGATTGTTCATGCAATTCATAGTTAACCCTGATATAACCATTGTGGCACAACAACATTCTTGTCGTAGACAGTCCGTTGGCATTGTTGAATAATTTTTTTACAAGTCGTTCATAACTTATAAGCTGCTATATTGTAGGCTTGACAAAGAGTGCTCAAACAATGTGGTACATTGTGTAGTGACACTGGTCAATAGCTTCATTTTGGCACTATCTCGGTGCTGTTCTGTGGCATGACATGATGAACAACAATACGTTTTTTTTTCGACTGCAATCCACGCCGCTCTCATAATAAATTTCAGCACGAACATATCCGTCAAGCACGCACTCTTGTATTGACTTCCCATCTGGCATATCACTGACCAAAAACACATGATGCAATATACACTTTCAGCAAAGCGGACAGCCATTAAATGGCATCACTTGCTCAGCCTCCTTTGGGAATCCAGAAAACGCAGGTAAGAAAGATGCAAACACATATTTCACTTTCATGGCCATGCAACATGCTGCAGCCATCAGGCTGCTTTATTAGAAATGGCAGGAAAATTTTACATGTGGTGAAATGACACTGCAAATATGCTGACCTTGCACATTGCTGGAGACATGGCAAGTACATGCAGTTATGGTTGGATGGGCAAAATGCAAGGAAGTGATGAGGCTGCCAGTGCACACCAGCCTCATGATAAACATATCATTAAGTGCTGTTCAAGACACCAGCAGCAATACTTTTCCATCTTCCTCAGCACCCAGCATCCCACGCAAGTTGCAGTGACTATAACATTGATTTTTCAGGAGCAATGCTCGCCTGCACACAATGTTTGCGAAGGCAGTACAATGTACATCAGTAATAATAACGCTATATTTTCAGAATTCTTCAGGGAAAGACAATTTGGCAAAGCCACATAGTGTGAACCTATTCTGAGCATGTCCATTAATGAGCTGCACACACATGCCCTACGGCCAAAATGATTGCTGGTGGTGTAATGACATGCAATGGATTAATTACATGCTACAATATCTCAATAAGTTCACAATGTTGGCCAAATCATAATGAAGCACCAGTACCAATACTTGCCTTCGTACACCCCTGCAATAAAAGTGCTAGCGTTTCTCTCAGTTTGCCAGCATTCCTTTGTCATGTTCAAACACAAACATAAAGGTAGAGGCAGGCATCAATATCAGTAGGCATAAATATGGCAGGCATCAATATATCGCATTTTATTGGGAGTCAGTAGACTGAAGAATACCCAAACAATGTTCTTTCTCAGAAGAACAAAACTCGCACGCACACTCCCCATCACATCAATACCAATACAAGCCACTGGCACACACCACCAGTGATAACACGCATTTCGATCCCCCGGTTCGAACCATCTTCCGCGGACTACACCACATGTACAGCATCATCGCCTTTGTGAATGTATCAGCGGCCATGCTGTTTTGACCATAAACAAAAAACAGCCTGTGATATCACGAGGATCTAATGACGTTTCTACGGCGTCATTAATCAGAAGGCGATTTTGAAGTTGGCTGTAATAAGCCTTTTCTTACTTTGCAGGCGTATAACTCAGGAACCAGAGCGTTTTGGGTCTTAAAAGGGCATGTCCGTGAATAGCATCAAAATGTCCTCAAGATGGCTATTTCAGTTTAAAACGCCACACAAATCTGGAACATTCCCTTTAACCAACGTGCTACCCACTTGGATCTGAATCAGAATGCGTAGAACAATATTAGCCCAGCACATATTTGAGGCATTTATCAGCCAAGACCGCCCGCGCGCAATCGGACCTGACGGTGTTTGGAAACATTTCCCGATACGTCGGCACCAGCTTTGGCGTTACAGTACAGTTACTTTGGCTCCAGGCGAAATCAGCACAAAAAGCTACTATAGGTGAGAAGCAAATGCTGAAACATTAAAAGTACAAGACTGAAACTTTTTGTCTAAGACACCCTCCAACACCAAACGGTATATCCAAAAGGTTGTGCATCGCTTAAAGGGGAATGTTTCACATTTGAAGATACCGAAGCAAGCATCTGATATGATCGTATAACTATCGGTATACTTTTTAAATGGAAAGAACCGCTCTAGACAGCGCAATTCTCCGTTGAGTAAATATGCTCCCCAATACGTCATGGTTTGATAACGTCATCGTACTCTGCATAATATTGATAGATAGCGAATTAAATGCCGTTATACCTGGAAATCGCGCACATTGACGCCTCGACAAATATGTTATAATTGGCCTTGATCGCCGCGTGGCGTATGGAATGGCAGAATTTGAATGACGATTTTACGACATCATGAATGCCAAGGTCACTGTGACATACTGTCCCCGATATACCTTTACCAATTTTCGCGGGCGCATAACTAGGAAACTAGGGAGGATTAAGTCTTAAGAAGGGCAGGATTGTGAACGGCATCGACAAGTCTTCAAGATGGCTATTTCAGTCTAAACCACCATATAAATGTGGTGCACTCCCTTTTAAGGGGGTGTTAAAGGAGTGGAGTGCGAACGTTGTGCGTGGAACACGCCCTTTTGAAGGGAGTGTTCTATAGTTCTAGTGGTTTTGAACTGAAATAGCCACCTTGACGACTTTTTGGTGCTGTTCACAACAATGCTTTTCTCAAGATCTAAGTCCCTATAGTTTCTGAGTTAAGTGTCCGCGAAAATGTGGAGAGTATTTCAAAGCCACTTTGGTATTCATGACGTCATGATAACCTTACTCATATCCTGCCATTCCATAAACCATGCAGCGATCAATGACAGTAAAGAACATAGTTGTCGACGCCTTCATATCTATTGTTTGTGAGCACGGTTTCCAGACATAACGGCCGTCAATTGGCTATCAATCAACGTTGTGCAGGGTACCATACCGTGATCAAACAATGACGCATTAAGGAGCATATTTCCTAAATGGAAAATACTGTTGTCTAGAGCAATCTTCTCCACTTAGTATTTCAATAGTTATAAGCGAGCCTGTCACACTAAATCTGATGCTTTAATATGTTGAAATGTGAAATATTCCCCTTAATGCTGGTTTTCTAGCGTTATGAAAGCATCGCAATCTCGTGTCTTGATAATCCCTATCATATATTTTCCCGAAGACCGACAGGCTCCATTCGTTTATGCGAGGTACCGTCTGCCTAGTGATAAGGACGTCTGATATCATTTCACTGGTGGCGCACAGCACAAAGCGTCTTACTGATGCACTGGAGGTCGGCAATTTTCAGCGAAAGAGCACTGAACGTCGAGGCGAATATCGTTCGCATGACTGAACTGCTGAAACATATCGATTGGGAGCCACCAGGCGACTGCGGCCGTCAAGCAGGGCGTACGGCTGCCAGGCAGGGATAGGGCTGTCAAGCAGGGAGCACGGTTGTCAAGCAGGGAGTACGGCTGTCAAGCAGGGCGCACGGCCGTCAAGCAGGAAGTGCGGCTGTCAAGCAGGACGTACGGCTGCCAAGCAGGGCGCACGGCTGTCAAGCAGGGAGTGCGGCTGTCAAACAGAGAGCACGGCTGTCAAACAGAGAGCACGGCTGTCAAGCGGGGAGTGCGGCTGGCAAGCAGGGATTCCCAGGGAGTGCTTCTTTGCACGCGGATTTATTTAATGATGCCTGCTTGCAAATGTGTCATTTTTTCTGGCAAGTGTTAACCCCATCCACTCTGTAGACCCTACCGTACTTGAAGAAAGGCCTCCATTCGGCTCGTATTTTTTGGCATTATGAGCTGGAAGCTTTTCTGTTGATACTTGAACCTTGAACCTTCAAAAAACCGGGTTGCAGGTTGAAAGACGTCGAAATGTTAACGAACGATTATATTAACGGCGCTCAACATTTCGCGCTTTGTTTATCCTTACTAGCTAGGATAGTTCTGGTCGATGGTGAATGTAGTGAATCTTATTTAGAAACTGTCAGTCAGCGTACTGTTGAGGAAGTGCACAGCTCGAAATATTGAGTGTCATCGGTGCAATCGTTGTTGCACTAGGACGTCGTTTAACCAGTGTTGGTACATTGAGAGTCGTAACTAAACATAGGAACTTTCAACTCATGACAACACCGCACTGTACTCGGCGCACGTTTTACGCGGCGCGCACAGTGGGTGAGTCTAGTGCCCCCGAAGCCGGGGGTCAGAGCCGCGCTCGGGGACGGAGCGGCCCGCGGTGTGCGGTAGCAGACCACGCAGTCTGTCGCTGGGGCCCTGACACCGGTCTGCAGCAGCCGTGTCCGTCATCCGGGCGGTGTCCACTGTCCCGCCTATGCAGGTCGGCCATCGTCGGGGCGGGCAGCTGGCGGAGACGATAGGCCGGCCGGCGCCGGCTGTCGCGGGTCGATCTGGCTCGTCAGGCTCGACGGCCGCCCACCCGTCTCGGCGCAGTACCCCCAAGCGTCCATCAGGCGTCGGGCGACGCTGGCATGCAGTCATTGGCGCCGCACTCAACTGCACAACTGCGCCTAGTGGAAGACGGTTACGAGATGTCAGAGTTCAAAGGTGTAACTCGTCAAAAACTTGGTCAAATAAAGAACAAATCAAAATTTTGAGGTCGGTTCCGTCACGGTGGTAAACAAAAAGCACCATTTCGACAACAGCATCAGCTCACCTGACACTCCACATACACTGACAAGTCGCGCTAACGCCAACATTCTAGTTGCCGTTAGTTTGATGAATGTGAGAGTGTCTAGCATTTCCGATGTTTCAAAAAGTCACACCTGGAAATATTTAGATCAATAATGTTGGCAGCTACGGAAGTCCACTTTAGGCTCCCAACGATGATAATTTAATATAAATTTGCTATAATCCATGGTATTCATGGCCGTATGCGCTACGCGGGTGCGAACGCGGCTCTTTCAGGGAAGAACTGCACTTACCAACGGGACGGAAACAATCAGTACGTGTGACAAGTAATGGCGCATGCGGACAAACTAAAACCACACGAAAAATCGTGCTTCCATAGCCTGCCAACCATACCAAGCACCGCACGGGCCGTTGCTTTAGTGCAATGTTTCTGCACCTCAACGGTGGTAAATCCAGTGAGGTGGAATCGGTTTTGAATTAGGGTGGGAGCAAAAAATTTCATCGCAAAAAGATCTTGTCATTATTGTTGTCACTTGCTATGATTTTATGCACCATAGATGATTATTGTCACTTGCTATGCATTTAACTAACTTAACTTAACTTAGAGTAACCTATATGTTGAACATCATCTCAACTCACCTATCTGTTGACAGCAGCACTTTGTGATAAACACATAATAAGGCTCATTTTTGGCTGGTTTAAACTTGCGTTTTATGCAGTTTATTTGTGTATGCTTGTTGACATCGGACAAAGTTGACAACACACCAATAAAAACATGACATCTACTACGGTTTGTTTATTTATATTAAATGGCGAAAAATTGTGAAAAACTGCCCCATATTTGATCGACATTCAAGTTTATAACTGGATATGGCCGATCTTTTCGAGCTAGGGTACTGAGGCCGAGATGTAAGTGTATGTGTGGGGGGGGGGGCACAGCC
>NW_023596746.1:9006741-9054022 GCF_011947565.3 Pollicipes pollicipes
ACTAGCTTGATGTTATTGTCCAAAATAAGGATTCGGCAATGTAAGAGAACGCCAAGGCCTTTGTTTCACGGTCAAGCAAGGGTCCAAGCGGAAAATGGATAGGTCCATGTCAATTTCAGCCATGAGATCTGCTGGCGAAATTTGGCCATATGCGCTGGCGGGACTTGGTCATGAGGTCTACTGGCAAGATCTGGTCATGAGACCTGCTGACGAAATCTGGCCATGTCTGCTGGCGAGATCTGGTCATGAGATCTGCTGGCGAAAACTGGTCATGTCTGCTGGCGAGATCTGGTCCCGAGATCTGCTGGCAATCACGGTACTGGGTTCTCAGAAAAGGTAAGAAAACCTCCTATATACAGTTCTGGTGGCATGTTAGCCCGTTCACATTCTTCCTGCTTGGTATGATCACATGTTGTGTGATCGTCAATCTGAGTATCATCACGATCATTCACGTGGGCTAATGGCGGCCACATCAGTAACTTGCGTAGGCAATATATATATAAGATATAATATATATATATATAATATATATATATATATATATATATATATATATATATGTTTATATTCATATACATATGCATATACTATAAATATCAAATGTAAATATATGTAATAGATAGATAGATGAATATATATATATAGATATATATATAATATATATATATATATATATATATATATATTATAGATTATATATATATATATAGTCATAGATATGTGAATATATAACTATATGAATACATCATATATCTGTATACATCAGTATATAGACCACTTGACTTATCCTTGGGATCTACTATATATATATATATATATATATATATATATATTATATATATATAATATATGCAACGCATAGGGAGTCCATGCCTGACGTTTGATTGCCAGAATAGTTGGAGCTGAACTTGTTGTCCATCATGATGTCTTTGGCCTATCTGGTGGACATCGCTTTTTGGGACAAGTTACGGATGGGTGTCCTCTTACATCTTTTTTATCTCCAGAAACTTCTAGCACCTATGGTCGCCCTTTATAGTTTGTACTTTGTCTTCTTTCTGTCATATATTTTGGACAGATGACTGTGATGTGCGAAAATACTTTGCTGCCGCTGATTTGCAAATGCTGCGATGTGCCAACTGTGCCTTTAGCCGCTTTCAGCAACTGCCGCCCGAGTTTTTCTGCCATGTTCACCAACGCTTGGCGTTATCAGTGTGCTGAACACGCTTTTCAACAAATGTCGTTGATCTAGGGTCAGATATGAACGTCCGACTGAGGTCAAAACCAACGAACTTTTTACTGGAAAACATATCATGAGGTAGTTTATTATGTTTATCTCGAAATTTTTGATAACAGTGACCACAAAAGACATCTTTAATGGGCTTCCTATAGGTCAGTGTAGGTCAGTGACTTAAACTCAGCCAGATCAACCCTCTGTGTTTAGGAACGCACGGTCTAGCGTAATCCTTAACGCTTGCTCAAATAACTTTTAAAAAAGCAGCACACGATTTCGTAGGTTTTTGGTCACCGTGGCATTCTAAGGGTCAAACAACGTCACTGACCAAAAGCGAACACCAGGGTCTTTTTCTCTAGGACAGGTATCTAGGTTGAATGCATTTGCATGAGGTCTGGCGGCACTTCGAACAAAAATGTTGAGTTTGACCTTGTTTTGGCCTTATGTGACCTTAAGGTCATGACCTCTTGGCCTCACATTATGGCAAAGTGAGTTCACATGCAGTCCCAACAGCGCAAATGTTGGAATTTGTAGTCTAGCTCCCTTAGCTTTTTTACATCTCAAACAGGTCCAAGCTGACATCCCCGTCCTACGCCACCCGAGCGAAGGGTACTCAGCCGGCCACCCGGGTAGGTACGTGTGCACAGAGGCAAGCCTATGAAAAATACCTACCTGCCTATACAACTTATCCGAATTTATTCGCCGCTGCACATGAAAAATGGTTTGATTTCCGCTATGACTTTCGACCTTTACTAGTTAGGAACCAGTCCGGAATGCTTGAAATCTATGCTGTATTTATACTTTGATTCCACTCAGCCATAACCATGACAAAATAGCTCACTCACTTTTGATTCTGAATCTGCCAAAAACTGATTCCAATCAAACTTTATTAAGCCATCTTCGGCGCGATTTTATGGGACGATTGTGATTTGGAATCCAACTGGGCACAAGTCTGTTGATACTTGTCGAGCGCCTCTCAATCACGATCCCAGTTGCGGGGTGCTCGTGGATCGCCCGCCCCCCTGGTCGGGTGCCGGTGAGCTGCAGCGCTGGCTGCTGGGCGCCTGTGGGTGATGGCCCTGCTGCCGGCTGGCCGGAAGCCGACTGTCCGCCGCGGCCCGGGCCAGCGGCGTCCCTCCGAGGGGTCGGCGGACGGCGTGGGACAGCCCCCGGCGCCTCCAACCCGCCTCGGCCGGCGGCATCCAGTATAAAAACAACGTTTGCCCCTCGCTCTCCAACCATGCTTCTTTACCAGCCCCTCTCCGCAAAGACTTTCAGGTAAGTGGCGTTGCTGCGTATGGGTACTAATGCCTCGCGCGTTATCTGGCGCATTTCCCCGGAAACCTTGCCTGTACCTACAGCATCGCGCGCAGCCTTCCGGCCGCAGCCCTACGAGCTTTTCCTGCCGGTGGTGGGGGCGCGTAGCGTGTTACATGGCGGCATCAGTCGTCACTCCGTTACGGGCGCGCCGGGCGTCGGCGGCTCGCCGTCCGCCGTGTCGACAGCCGCGTTACCGCAGGGCGGCTGACCTGAGCCCGGGGTCGGCCGTAAACTGGCGATCGCTCCACGGGGTCCTCTCGGGCTGATTGCTCCCATGGAGATTGATGTCGTTGGGCAGGCTTGAACGGGGTGCTGATAAGCTTCGGCGCCATACGCTTCCGCACGTGCGATGGCCGTCCCACGCGGCGCCACCAGTGATGTGACACACGCAGCCTATGGCATTGGCACACGCGTCCGGGTTTAAGTTTCCCTCGATCAATCGACAGCGATCCAGCTGAGGGCACGTTATGGCTAAGGACACGTTATGGCACGTTACGTTAAGGCTCTGACACGACCTGGGTTTGGTCTCATACATGAGTGGCGATGTGGCAAGTGATACTGAACCTTTGGACGTCGAATAGTATTGTCACAACTTGCATTTCAACAAGTATACCCCATAAACATTGCATAGTGGATATATAACTTAATGTCTGGTGTATGTTCCAAGCCCATGTGGCGAGTGCGGCGTTCATTTACGCTGGCTGCCTCGCCCCGATACAATCTTTAAAAGCAAGTCTTCTTCGGCCCCGTTGAACTTTCCTTGTGGTGCTGAATAGTCCTGGCTTGGGTTGCTTAGCTAGCATTATGTTAGTACCCTCATTTATGTTGCGCGAAATTGATGATATTAAAAAGTCATTCTGTTTAGTTTTCACGAACAAAAGCTTTTAAATGGAAGTGCTGCAGCGCTTACACTGGGAAAGAGATGTTACAAGGCGGTGAGGGTGTTGCTTGGACTTGCGCACCAAACCCGCCGCTTGCCCGGCTGCGCCGCCTGTTGGTCCAATCGCACACCCCTCACCAGCCGCGTAATATCTCTTTTCCAGGATGTGGCGTCTGGTGCTATTGCTGGCGGGTGCGTCGGCGCAGCTGCTCCCGCCGCCGCCGGACGGTGGTTACCTGCCGCCGCCGAGCGCGCCGGCCGCCGACCAGCCCTGCCCGGCGGCCCGCACTGAGTACATTACGCAGACGCAGCTGGTCTCGACCACCGTCACCCGGCACGCCGTCTCCACGCTCGTCTCGCACTGCCACGGTCAGCGAGCAGGTGACCCGGGCCGTGCCGAGCACGCTCACCCGCACCGTGCTGCAGACCGTGCCGCTGGAAGTGGTCACCACCCCTTTACAAACACGCGCCTGTTGGACCAGACGCAGACGCGCACCGTCCACGTGCCGGGTCCGACGCGCACTCTTACCTCCACTCAGCACGTGACCAGGACCAGTCACGTGCTCCGCCACGCCACGTCCACGCTGCTCCGCACGGTTGTGTCCACGCGGACGGCCTTGGACACGGTGACGACCACCAAGGTGAGCGTGTCCACGCAGTTCTACCCGTCCCAGGTGGTCAAGTACGCCACCATCACGCAATCGGCGCCGGCCATCACCGTCACGCACGTGCAGTTGCAGCACGAGACGTCCACGATTATCAAGCAGGCTCCCGCCATCACCAGCGTGCTGCGCAAGCTGAATTACGTGACGCTCACCGAGACGGAACAGGTGGCCAGCGACCCGGGTGACGCTCACGAAGGTGGTGACGGAGTCACAGCCCGTCCTGATCACCTCGACGGTGCACGAGCCGCGCTTCAACACCCAGTACGACACGGTGACGCGGACCAAGACCAACTTCGCCACACGCACCAACTTCGTCACGCGGCACAGCACTTTGGTGGTGCCCAGCACCGTCTTCGTGTCGCATGTGGTGACGCAGACGCGCACCAGCATTGTGACGCGGCCCGTTACCGTCACCAACACGCGCACCGTGGGCGAGCAGCGTGGTACCGCCTCCGGTGGTACGACATGTGGCTACCACCCAGCTGCGGATCGTCACAGTCAGCGCTCCGCCCGTGGTGCAGGAACGCACCATCACCAGTCAGATCTTCAGCACTAGCACCATCACCAGCACTCGGGTGGTGCCGCAGGTCTCCACGCGCGTTGTTGAGGTCAAGGAGCCCTGTGAGGGGTACAACTACCAGCCGCCGGCCAACCCGTTCGGCTTCTGAGCTGGGATCGGATCGACGTCGCCCCTCACCAGCGGTTTTCTTTGTCTTTTTCAAAACCTGCTCTGTAGCGCTCAGCCGTCGTGGGTGCTCTTACCGGAAATACACGTTGCAACAGACAAATCTGGCATTTTTACGTTCAAAACGAGTTATCTACTTGTGACGTAGGATCATACGGGATCGAGGCGTTTGTGCTTAGAAACGACATCAGTGAAGTGGTGAGTAACCATTGGCGAAACCACCCCAATCTCTTTCAAAGCCCCTCCCATGAATGCAACCAGCACTCGCTCGCTTGTAATTTTGATGTGTTGTATAACCTGTTGTGATATATAGGTTCCGCTCGCTCTTTCCTCATTCGAATAGCTTTATTCCTTTGTCCTGATTTTCTATTTCCGGACTCGTTTCCAGTTTAAGTTCACATCGAAATGGTGTGAAATGGAGTATGTGGCCTCCAAGGTATGTTCAATATGCTTCAAATCTGAGCTGACTAATATGACGGGTTTGAGCTGGCTAACCGAGCTGAATGAGCTGACTAATGCGCCCTCACGTCACTGCGCGCTGTCTGCTGCGATAGTCGTGCACCGCTGGCGTGGCTGCTGAGCCTTTGTCTGCCGGCAGGATGCTGCTGGGCACACTGACGTGCTGCTGGCTGCTGGCGCTGGCTGGCGCCGCGCCGCAGGAGCAGTACCTGCCGCCGCCGCCTGCCCTCGACGTGCCCCAGTGCGCCCCGGCCGAGCCCAGCATCGTGGTCATCACCTCCTACTCGACGCTGGCACATGAGGTCACGAGCACTCAGGTGGTGCCCCAGCAGACGTACTATACGGTGACGGAGACGGTGCCGGTGGTGTCGTTCCACTTCTCGACCCTCACGAAGACGGAGCAGATTCCGACCACCCGGGTGCAGTACATCACCAGCACGCGCGTGCAGAATCATCAGGTGACACAAACGGTGGCAGCGCCGGCCGAGACCGTCACCGAGCACGCAGTTAGCACGCAGCTGCAGGTCAGCACCGAGTACCGCACGGCAGTGGTGCACAGCACGCACGTGCAGCCCACCACCGTCGTGCGCACGGCCTACCAGACGCGGGTGCTGACGCGCACCGAGCTGCGCCCCCAGTTCATCACCCAGACGAACACCGCCACGCAGACGGTGCCGGGTCAGGTGTACCAGCAGACCAAGTACAACACCCTCACGGCCACCGAGACGCAGCAGCTGCCGGCCGACACCCAGTACATCACCCGCACCAGCACGCAGGTCAGCCAGACGGTCCGCCCGCGGCTGACCGCGCCCGCACCTGCCGCAGACCGCGCTGCCGTCGATCGCGCGGTCTGCGGCAGGTGCTGCCGTCGATCGCGCGGTCTGCGGCAGGTGCTGCCGTCGACCGCGCGGTCTGCGGCGGGTGCCGCCGTCGATCGTGCGGTCTGCGGCAGGTGCTGCCGTCGACCGCGCGGTCTGCGGCAGGTGCTGCCGTCGACCGCGCGGTCTGCGGCAGGTGCTGCCGTCGACCGCGCGGTCTGCGGCAGGTGCTGCCGTCGACCGCGCGGTCTGCGGCAGGTGCTGCCGTCGACCGCGCGGTCTGCGGGGGTGCTGCCGTCGACCGCGCGGTCTGCGGCGGGTGCTGCCGTCGACCGCGCGGTCTGCGGCGGGTGCTGCCGTCGACCGCGCGGTCTGCGGCGGGTGCTGCCGTCGACCGCGCGGTCTGCGGCGGGTGCCGCCGTCACGCTGGTACTGCGTGTTTAATTGCCGCGGTCGCCCCGTATTATCGACTTTTATTTTGTTCAGATATCTTTGTTCATGACTTTATTTTGTCAAGAGCTATATGAATAATTCGCTGGTGAGATATTGACGACTAACAAGTTGTTATCAACATGTAGCATTGGCTGTATTTGTTTATCTGAAGAAGGGAAAAGCGAGCACAGTGCGATGCTACGATCTCCCAAAATTGCAATGAAAAATCCGATGTGTCTGTAAAGCTAACGATTTGGTGACCCTTTTCAGACGTCGTACGCCACTAAGGTCGTGCAGCTGCCGGCTCAGACGCTGCACATTACACGCACGGAGCTGGTGCCCAGCACCCAAGTGATCGTCTCCACCCAGCTGGTGCCTCGCCTGGTGCGCATCACCAACACGGCCACCATTACCGAGACGCAGACAGCCACGCAGACACGGCAGCGGCTGCTGATCAGCACGCGGCTGCAGCCCGTCACGCACACACAGTTCCAAACGCGTATACTGACCGTGCAGCGGGACGTGCCGGTCACGCAGTACCAGCAGCGCACCGTGGTCAGCACGGTTCTGCTGCCGGCCAGCACCGAGTACCTGACGCGCAGCCAGACGCAGCACAGCACGCTCCAGCTGCCGGCCTCCACTCTCGTGCAGGTGGTGACGCGCACTCAGGTCTCCAACCGGCTGATCACTTCCTACATCACCCGCCCGCTGGTGCGTGAGATCACCATCACGTCCACCGTGAAGCAGGAGTGCGGCTACAACTACCCAGAGCCCGCGGACGCCCTCAACTTCTGAGTGGAGAGATCCTGCTGACAGAGGAGCGGTCCTCCTGATGGCGGAGCAGTTCTCTTGACGACCGAGTGGTCCCTCTGAGGGCGGAGCGGTCCCTTTGAGGGCGGAGTGGTCTTCCGCAAGACAGCGCTCGTCCTAACGGTAGAGCGCTCCTCCTGACGGCGGAACGGTCCCCCTGAGAGGGAGCGGTCCCCGCGAGGGCGAACCTGTCCTCCTGACGACGGAGCGGTCCTCTTGGCGGCGGAGCGCTCCTCCTGATGGTGGAGCGGTTCTCCTGGCAGTAGAGCGGTCCCCCAGAGGACGGAGCTGTCCTGCTGACTACTGACGGCGAAGCAGCGTATCTTTCAACCGTGAAGCCTCTCTTACTCATCCCTCTCACGATGAAGCATTTTTCTTCGCGATGCAGCACTCTTGGTCTTCGTGTCTTGGTGTCAGTTTCCATGGAGCCTGTGCTAGAGTGTCCGAGCCCTTCGCCTGCACTGAAAAGCCTCCTGAGAAGAGCTACCGTCTTGGGGTCACACTTTCCAGGGAAGGATTTCGACGGAACCGCTGTTGTAGCAGCCTCTCGCTGCTGTCGGGGAGGCCTGTGGAGATCGCTTGCTGGTGCCTCGTCCATGCTGGACGGAGGCAAACGGCGTCAGTGTTGCGCAGGACTGGACTTCAAATAACGTTCAATAAACCATGACTAGCAGCAGGCGTTTGTTGATGTTATCAAGTACTCGCGACACCTGTGAAATGAACGGCGGAGATGAAACAGGTATACGCATGCATGCTGGGATCAAACGTACAGTGCAAATCGCAGAAACGCGATGCATGAAATATGTGCCAAGTGCATTCAATAATTCCATTTCATGTATCATGCATCACGGACGCCCTATTCTGACCTACTAACGGGCTCTGGCTCGACCAATCGACTGTGGTGACCTGTGGAGGTAATGGTGGTACGCATGCAAAGAGTGAATGACACGGATCTCAGTGAGCGCGGTGCAGCCCACTCTGTGAGAAGAGGAGAGTCCAGCCGGCGGACAGCGGCCAGACGAGGCGAACCATCCACAGCTGGGCAGTGCCGCCGCATGTCTCCCGCTCAACGTACGGCACCCACTGCGAAACATTTCGGATGATTAGAGGCAATACTCGATCACCTCAGAACGAAACAAAGTGGTACGTGGTTCTCCACATTGTCATTATCAGGTGATTCCAAGGCCTTTTCTCTCAGTTCATTGCTCTAGCGTCTGGTGCTGAAGAATAATTGGCAATAAATCCGCCTGTAGGCTTCGCGCCACGACGGTTGCCTTTAACGTTGTGATGCTATATAACAGCCGTGGATTATCTTGACACTCAGAAGATCATCGTCACAAGGCAGGAAAGGCCCACGGTGTGAGCCACGGCCTACATCTGGACATAAATGTTTTTTTTTGTGGCAGCTCTGATCGTAATTACAAAAATGTTTCCATGGACAGAAAGTACCTGCTCTGGGCGGCAAGATCGCAGTCCCATCATTGGTGGCGGTGAATTGTCGGTAAAGTACTTATGATGTGGACAAAGTCGAGTTTCGTTTTCAGATTCAGTCCAAACCATTCGATTAGATGTCTTTGTAAATCAGCACCCTCGCCAATAAGCGTCTGAGTGTTAAAAGTGTGATGGAGTATCTAAGTGCCTAAAGAGAATTGTTAAGTCCTTAAAACGCCTATAAAGTCCTTAAAACGCCTGTTTCTTACGTGCGCCTTGACCCTACTCTCTGATCGGAAAAATCCGAGTCAACGGCATGATTTGGAGGCGAAAGCTTAATGTGTCGCAAACCCACAGCCCACCCTGTCCTTTACTATCACATGACCTTAAACGTAGCTTCAGGCGCTGGCCCAGGCTATTCCAGCGAGGACGAAATGGCAAGCGACTTGAGCGACGCGGACCCACCCAGCCGCCAGTGGGCGAATCGGAACGCAGACACTCCAACCAACTGAGCTAGCGGACGAACAGCATCATCTTTTAGCTGCATGATTCACTCAGACATTTTAGCATCATCGGTTGCATTTCTTTTTGAAGGGGGCGCGACTTGATTCTGAATTGTGTGCTGGCTATTAGAAACAATTGTATTGCGAGCTATCTTTAGATAGGCTTACTCCCTTTGACTGTTTTCTGATTAATACCACTTCTCATTGCACTGCTCGTTACATGAGGCATGCAGAGCAATGACCGGACGTAAACAGGTTCTACAGATTAGGTAAGCTTTTTTCGCGTACAGCTGTTCTGTCTTTACATCACACCACTCTATCCAACGGTAGATTTCCGTTTTCTTCAGATCTCACCACGTCAGTAAAGATAACGCGTATGGATCAGTGCGCTCTCTACGTAAAGCTGATGCCAGTGAACATGCGCACGTTTCGCTTACAGATGCCAGCGAATTTGTATTGCGCACTACCGGTGATAAGGTAAGTGCACACTGTCCACGTGTAGCTGATGTCAGCAAACCTCTGCATTTCGCACAGCTGTTGTTACCTGTGCCTGCACGCGGTTCACGTACATCCTTTTCTAATATCACCGGCACATGATCGCTTTCGTCGTCGACATAGTTACCTGTACGAATAAACCACCTTACGCGTACCTCACATCAGCAGCACCTGTACACCGCCGACGCACAGCTGACGTCAGCTGTGCCTGTACATCGTCCACGCATAGCTGACGTCAGCAGCACTTGCACACCGACCACGTACAGCTGACGTCAGCAGCGCCTGTACTGCTCACAAGCATTTTATATGACCTGTACCGGCACACTGTCCACGTGCGGCTGCCGTCAACTGGACACGCCCACGCGTCGCTGGTGGCAGCTGCGCCTGTGCACTGCTCACAAGCATTTGATGTGACCTGTACCGACACACTGTCCACGTGTGGCTCCCGTCAACTGGACACGCCCACGCGTCGCTGACGACCGGATGCTGGCGCCGTCCCAGGACGGCGGTGCTGAGGCGGCGCCGCCGGGCGGCAGTGCTGACGCAGCGGGGGCGAGAAGCCGCGGAATGTCGGCCGGAGCCGCCGCCGAGGCAGCCTTTATCTTCCCGTTCCGATGAGTGATGGGGCCTGGTGCGCTGCGTTGAATGAGGCCATGGATCATCGTTGACAAGTCAAATATTTTCTCGCCAATGCCCCGCCCATATCCTAGATGCAACCGCGACCGCTGTCGATCTCGCAGTTGTCTTTCCCTTCCGTCTGCTCCATAGTGCTTCCACCAGCATCCTCAGCCCACCAAGGTCTATTTACGCTAGTGGGCGCCTCCCGCGTTGGTACAATGTCGGGTCTCTGCAGTGCAGCATCTTATACATAAAACGCTTACCTAACGCCCGGGATGAGTGAACGAAGGATCCTTGGGTCGTGGGTAAGTGCTCGTGGGAAACGTGGGTCGCGTCCGTGATCCTTGAAGCTGCTAAAGTCCTTGCGGCATATCGTTTGAATGAGTTACTTTGTGGCATGTGTCCCAGACTGTGTGCGTGTAAGCGCGAATGGGTGGGTGCCTTGCGTATGTGTGTGTGTGTGTGGGAGGGGACGAGGAATGAGAATTCAGTGCGTCTTACAGACACCACTGATAATAAAAACAAGATACGGTGTCTTTCGTTACGCATTCTAGAGTGTTTACAGAGCGGTGCGACGTTCGTGGCACGCGGCTATAACGATGGCGTGCCTCCGTGTCGTGTGATGGCGAAGTTTGCGCGTTATGCATCCGGACGGGGGCGATGTAGTCGAGCACCGGCGGTCCTCTATCGCGTGGGGCGGTGTAGTTGGGTGCTGGCGGTTCTCGTTCCGGACGGAGACGGTGTAGTTGGGTACTGGCGGTTCTCCATCCGGACGGAGACGGTGTAGTTGGCTACTGGCGGCCTCCATTCAAACGGAGACGGTGTAGTTGGGTAATGGCGGCCTCTTATCCGGACGGGGGTGATGCAGTTGAGCACTGGCGGTACTCTTTCCGGACGGAGGTGGTTCAGTGGGTACTGGCGGTCCTCCATCCGGGCGGAGATGGTGTAGAGCAGTGCTAGCGGTCCTCTGTCGCGTGGGGCGCGACCCCCTGAGCGACGGCTGCCGAGGAGCGGCCGTCCGGCCTTCACAGCCGGCTGGCGCCGCCGCCGACGGCACAAAAGGCAGTATCTGTCCTCACACCCCGCGCGCCAGGTCCGTCTGGCAGCTGAGTGTGGCCGTCCCATGCCCTACCCAGCGCGCCAGGTCTGACCGCCGTGTGTGGCCGACCCATGTCCCACCCGGCGCGCCAGGCCCGTCTGGCCGCCGCGTGTGGCCGACCTCGTCCGCCGACGACGGCCGCGCGCGTCGGTGCCGTCAGCCGCTCACGTCGGCGACTGGTCTCAGTCGACGATCGCCTAGCGCGGGAGCACGGACGGCATGCGAGCTCGCGGCCGCGAGCGGCGCTGGTGACGAACAGTGGTGAGGCGCGGTGCTGTGACGGGCTGAAGCTAACAGCCGACGGCACGCGGCTGAATGTTACTGGTAAGCACAGCGCGCTGGCGCTCTGGAAGTGGAACTTCATGGCTTAGCATTTGAAACTAGTTGGCACCCGAAATAAATAAAGAGGGAAATCTGGCAAGGACGGCAGATATTTACATGGACCAGGCGTAGTCCACAAGTTAAAGAGCATCCGGGGTGGGTGAACCAATGGGTACGCACGTGCAATGGTTAGCAGGCTGAACTGGGTACGGATTTTCGGAAAAACACGGATATGGGTACGGGGGTGAGGAAGACGTTAACGAAATGTTGAGTAGGTACTTAACATATGCTGCGTAATGCTACTATTGCTTGTACTTATTTTAGTCATACGTAGCCTCATTAGCCGCATCTATGTAATCATAACGCAACGAGTAAGTTTTGATGTCATTTTTCTTGAAACGTTTCATTATTCCGAACCAAGTATTGAAAACTGCAAGCGCTTGGTTAACGGGTACAAGGGGGGGGGGGGGGGATGGGCTCGCACCCGCCGCATTGGATCTGTCACTGGCCGCATATATAATCGTTCTCTTCATTAAATTATGCACCATACGCTCAGTGTCACTGAGGTGCCACTAACAGTTTTTTGTTATGGGTGCGGGCACAGACCGCTGTTCCTGTCGCTATATTGCGAGCAAGCCTTGTGTGCCTGTCTTAATTTTTCATGCCAAGGCATTTTAGCGGTTCATCGCATAGGCTTCCAAAGCACATCATATTTACGATAACATGCTATGTGATCGGTTCGCTGGTCGTAAGCACCCTCCGCTGCAGGGTTGTTCGTTATCTGTGTGAATGTTTCGATGCTCCGGCTGCCAGGCCGGAGCATCCAGCATTATCAGGCGCCCGGCAGCCCGCCGCGCATTGAAGTCTCGGCCCGAGTGACGTCACGGTGACGTCAAGCGAAGGTGAAGCGAGGATCTCTGAATGGGTTTACCTCTCTTATACGGCCCTGGCAGAAACAACTGTCGACTCCTCGTCCTGATGGGGGCGTAGTGGTGCTGGTGCGAGCCCCTTCAATGTTTTCTGAGTATACTTATCCGAATCTGTTTGCATACATCTGCGCCCGAATTTTCAGTAGTTTATGAGGCATTCATTGCGCATGATTTGATACAAGAGCACGTGTGCGTACCATTCCTGGTTTCGGAGCAGCGGCAGTTTCGGGAACACTGCACGGTGATCTGCGGCCGGCTCGGGCGGCGGGCGGCAACCGACGGCTTCACGAACCGCCGGAAATGGGCCGTCATTGCTGCATTCACGGAACCATATATGATACATTACGTTCAAAACACATAAAACTGTACACTATTGAACTCGCCACTGAACGAGGAATACGCCTGTTAAGATTTCGTGACGCGACAAGCCATGCTCTCGCTCACATGAGCAGGGCAGGAGATCGTCTTCGGAAAGAAGGGGAATTCAGGGTCCAAGAGCCCGCCATTATTGGGACCCATGCCATCACAAAAGAGTACAATCCATTAGTTTTGGAACAGCTCCGCTTAAGACCACTTTATTTTGAGAGTGGCCACTGATAATGATTTTTCCAAAGGGCTGAAGCTACTTGTGAAAAATGACCTCGCATACCCGACGTCAGGTGAAAGCTGTAACACTTATGGACGAGCCCTAGGTGCACGACATTTTGGCTAAAGACTAAGGATTTGTCGCCATTGTAGAAATCACCTGATATGGGCTTCAAGCATTTATCACGACCGAATAATCACCATAATGATTCCATTTTATCACCCCTTTCATACAGAGGCTCAACTTGTCTTTCCTTGCGCATTTTGACGCACCAAAAGCGTGTGCTTGTGTTCCAATCCAGCATCTTCAGCTTCATTTTTCCTCATCGGCGCAACCACGCCTTAAGTGTCATTGGAATTCATTTCTGTCTGAGCGTCAGTTCATACAGTCAACACAAGTTGAGCACCATTTGCACCTCCTTGAACACCCAGCTATTCGAGCTGGAGCTAGGTCGTGTATGGATCATTAACCTTTCTTACTGCGTCCAGAGCAAGTCAACAGCTTTTTTCGCGTATGAGGTGCGCGGAAATTCAGGTAAGACGTGTTTATCAGCAGCACCGTTTTGAAAAACAGAATTTTGTGCAAGCCATTCATGCTAGAGTAGAGTAGTCTACGGGTATCAATAGCATTTCCAGGGGGTTCGGCACACGACAAGAGTTTGGCGTGAAGGTATCCGGACTCTCCTCGTCGTGACGGTACCCGGACTCTCCTCGTCGTGACGGTACCCGGACTCTCCTCGTCGTGACGGTACCTGGACTCTCCTCGTCGTGACGGTACCCGGACCCTCCTCGTCGTGACGGTACCCGGACCCTCCTCGTCGTGACGGTACCCGGACTCTCCTCGTCGTGACGCTACCCGGACTCTCCTCGTCGTGACGGTACCCGGACTCTCCTCGTCGTGACGGTACCTGGACCCTCCCCGTCGTGACGGTACCTGGACTCTCCTCGTCGTGACGGTACCCGGACTCCCCTCGTCGTGACGGTACCCGGACTCTCCTCGTTGTGACGGTATCCGGACTTTCCCCGTCGACCCACGGCTCCAGTCTGTCCGCAGTCATGCATTGCGGTAGTAGTAGCCGTGGTTCTACTGTCGTGAAGTGCATTTTAGCAGCACAATCTTGTATTTACTCTTTCATACAATCCAGCGATTTTCCGTCACGCTGCGTGCCCCGAACGGAATCTCCCTATGGGGCAACCTCGAACCACCGGACCCTGCTTTGGATCTCCCCCGGCTTCTCTTTCTACTCCTGGGAACCTCAGGTTCGAGACAGCCTGCCTATGAGGTTTTGCGGGGCTTGGTGGGTACCGGGCGACACTTAGGTGGTCAGAAGGGTGGTAAAGGTAAAGGTACCTTGGTAAAGAGGTAACCGGAGGAGTGCAGGGTAGTCAGCGAAGCCCGTGAACAATCAGCGGAAACGCGGTCGGCCAGGTACTCGTTACTGGCCACAGGGCTCCTTGAGCGCAGAAGCGACCCGAGCAGCTAAAACGGCGCACGGAGCGGCGTATCTCAGGCACGGAGAGGTCCCTAGGGGTGCAGCCAGAGTCTTGGTAGGGGTGCGTAAGGTAGAAAAGAGCTCCTGGTGGTGCAAGGCCTCCCCGAACAAAGAACACCGCTCGTCCTCGTTGACTTCAGTCCAGGCGACGTCGATGAGCACATGGATCACGTGGGGCGCGTGGTAACACTGCTCACACACAGCGCGCTACTTCCCTGAATGGGGGCTGAAGGTAGCCAGCTATCTGACCTGGCTGCTGACCCGTAGCGCAAGCCGCCCGCTGCGCGAGGTGCAGCACATCGATGGCGTGTGCGGGAGGCCATGACGCTGCGACCACGCCACCCTCTGCTAGCCATAGATGTGGACTAGCTTATGGCGCTGGTCCGACCTCTAATGCGCCAGGTGACAGGTGGACCCGCCAGCAACGACGTCACCAGTCTGCGCTCGCATCTTCAGCACCGCTTTGAACATTACCTGCGTCATCTCTGCTTCGTTGCATACGTCGGAGTGAGTGCGACTTCCCCGGGTTTCTGCCTGACGGCCTCACAGGCTGACGGCCATGACCCGGCTACAGTGCCGGGCGATCCACGATCACCGCGGGGTCGGTCCGGAGTGGTTCCGAATTGGTCTGGTGTCCCTGAGGAGGTCACCGCAATGACGGTCGGCGATGCAGCGGTCAGCAACGAAACGGGGCGCGCTGGGCGTCAGCAGCCCGAGACAGTTCAGCATAGGTCCGGCAGCGTGTTGTCCACCGGCTGCGTCACCCAGCACACCGACACACGCGGCGCCCGGCGCGGTGGCGGGGTAGCGGCGCCCGGCGCGGTGGCAGGGTAGCGGCGCCCGGCACGGTGGCAGGGTAGCGGTGCCCAGCGCGGTGGCTGGGTAGCGGCGCCCGGCGCGATGGCTGGGTAACGGCGCCCGGCACGGTGGCTGGGTAGCGGCGCCCGGCACTACGGCTATGTGGCAGACCGGGATGTCGCCGAGGAATGATGACGTCCGCTGCCCGGCATCCAGATGGGATACCAGCCGCTGTTAATGCCACAGAGCTTGAAGGCACGCTCAGTTATGTAGAAACTCCGCCCAAAAGACGGCAAGAAATGTAGAGGAGCGTGGTGATGGCAATGCCAACATTGACCAGTAGCTCGCTAGACTGCTAATCGAAATGCGCAATCTTTGAATATGGCAATGGCTGCCAATGCACTAAAACTTGGATATTAAGTGCCAGACGGTTTGTACAGAAATCAACTGCATCATTTGTGCCATCATGTGCAAAATTCCAACTCTGTTATCAAAAATATCCCAGAACGATGTGTTTCGGAAGCATAGGTCCTACACAATTTCACACACCCACGCTTTGATTAAGGGTCAGGAAATGTTCATACCCATAATAAATAGGCTTCATACAACACCCAACTATGCTTGATCCGCAACTGATGTTTCATGACTGTCGTTCTCAAAAGGATGTCGGACTGCACCATGTATCGTCAGCATAGGCATCTATGGCCGGTGTAGTAAGTTGTGGCTCGAGTTGCTCATGCAGCAAAACGTCGATGTTTAGACATGTGTTCTACACCAGCTCACTTTGTACCCGTGAACGCTTTAAGCGTTCACGGGTACAAGCCTACCAAGGTTTGAGTTTGGGCTAACTGTGCTGGTCTTTGGTAATTTGGTTCCACATTCCAGGTTTTGTGACCAAATAGCTCGTAAAAGTTTCCATGTATGTCACCAATCGTATTGAGCAAGTCGGCAGATATTTTTCGCCATGACTGCAAATCATCAGTTGGGTGCCATCTTTAGAAGACGCTAGTTAGAAAACGACAGGCAATTAATAATGAAGTCAGGTATGCTGGGCAGATGCGTTCTTGCTAGCTGATGCTACATGCGCCTTAAAAAGAGTGGTTTACTTCCACTTCCGCCTCTGTTTTAAAATGCGTTGTAAACCTCACGGCACTTCAGATTGCCAAGATTGGAACTACCGAGCGCGGACGTAGCGAAACCGTGGAGACTGCAGTGCGGTGTGTGATGGTGGGTTGCCTGTCCTGAGCTCCGCGGTGCATGGCGAGTGCGAAATTGTCCATTTTGCGTCCCTGTATTAGTGGGTATGTAATATTTATGTAACATACGGTGTCAGGCCCTTGTCCGCAACTTTGCGTTGCATGCATCGCAACTCTAAGTGTCGGACGTCTGTCAATAAAAATGCGACGTCACACAGCATCATACCATATCAGCATCGCACGTATTCCAAGACCTCCCAAGTTTTACAAACAGCGTATTTGTTACCGGAGTTGCCACCATCGGCGCAGTATTTCTCGGCGTGCTTCAGAAGAGGCTGCGATGGGACGATACGAGTGTTGATGGGACAGCCATCTCGGTCTTGGAGAAAACGACGGTACCAAACTGTTTCGATCCACATGGCCCCCGAGAAAATGTCGTCATATCTTACCGGGCAGCCTCTGGTGAACTCCGCTGCATGCTGACCATCGGACCTGGACACGCGCCAGTCGCTGCTGCGATGGAACGGAGTCGGGCGCACCAAGCTGCCTGTCTGGGATGTCTCAAGGTTTAGTCCGCTGTGGGCGACCGGTTGTTCTCATCTTCGTCGGAATACGAGCCCGAAGACCACAGTGCCATCCCAAAAACCAAACACGTTTGAGCCAGGCGGAGGGCGGCACCGCACAGCCTGCGTGAAGCCGCTGGACAACAGTGTGGATGAACATCAGTGAATAAACGGATGATGTCAAACTGGCCAGACTCGCTCCGCAGGTAACGTTAGTGAACTTAGGGCTCTCCTCTATCTTCAGAGATACGCGCCGTACCAGTGGGAGAGTGCACTGCACTGGATCATGCATGAATAGCACCCAGCACTGAGCCTGATCTGATCCGACTCGTGACATCTCAAATCTTCTAACGCTGATTCGGTCCTTCGTGCATTGACCTCTACCCACCATCCCAAGAATAAAGCACGTTTTAGTAACGAGAGAAAAGTCGTTGAAAAACGTTTGTTGAGCTCAATCAATGATCGTTATAAAACAGCAGAAAAGTCAAACGGGAATATATAAGTACGGTGGGTGTCCGATCACTGGACGGCACGGTCAGAAATCACATCCGATCACTGAACGGCACCGTCAGGAATTCCAACCGATCACTGGACGGCACGGTCAACACTCACACCTGATCACTGGACGGCACTGTCAGGAATCCCAACCGATCACTGGACGGCACGGTCATGAACCACACTTGATCACTAGACGGTATAGTCTGAAATCACACTCGATTACTGGATGGCACCATCAGGAATCACATCCGATCACTGGACGGCACGGCCAGGACTCACATGACGCGGGATGATTTGGGTGACAAGGAGAGCAGAGGTCTTGTGAGTCAGCGGGTGTCATTAGTTCAGTGGCACGGTGCCGCCGGTTTCGAGCTATGTCCCACACATGTCGGCCTCGTTGATCTACGGATGTGTAGATAATATCAGTTTAGGATTCAGAAGCAGTGCGTAACCAAGGGGAAAGGCTTTCAAGACCATGTCCCCCTGCCTCTGGTGGCAGCTTAAGACGCTCGTAGGGCTTTCAAAACATCAAGAAATGTGTCCTCGAGACGTCTAGATATAATCTCCAGTCCCCAAAGCTCCCCCAATTGGAGTATGGTTTAAGCCCTTCCTGTGTAAACTTCTGGCCATCATACTGTTCAGGGGAATGTTAAAGTTGCGCGAGACAAATCCTTAAATCCTTTAATATCGGTAGATCTGGCTTCATTTCCAAGCACGCAACTCGCCAATGCTCGTTTCGCGGCTTTAACTCTTTTTGAAGGGAACGGGACGCACTTCGTCACGCCTTATTTATACAGCAGCAGCGACTGCATTGCTCATACTGCATCTGCTGCATTGCTCACGGGCCATGCCGCGATTCAAATCCGTGGAATCCCCTCGTGGAAGTCCACTTCTGCTCTTCGTTTCGATAAAGGCATGTTCCGAGATATCAATGCATCTATGTCTCCATTCTCCTGGTTTTACTCCGATGAATAAGGCCATTACTTCTATCTCATCCATGAGCATAATGTTCCTCGCAAATGCGCTTTCCAACATACGGTTTTAAATGTGTCTGGCTCACTGTCTGACGTGTCCGCACTCGGAGACGCGTGCAGCCGCACACCGGCTGGCTCCAGATTATGCACTTTCAAGGTGACGTTCGTATACGACACTAGTCCGGCGAACGTAAGAAAACGTCCAACTCGCTAGCTTTTAAATCGCTAATCTAGTCCGTAAGGCACGGAAGTATGGGGAAAAGTGCTCACAGTTGCGTTCGTGTCGTTTCAGAATGTCTGTATTCATGGCGGTATGAGAGCTGCCGCCCTGCATCTGCTGCTCGTGGTGGCAGCTGTGCGCCCCTTCTCACCCACAGGTAACTCACGTCGCTCATCTATCAAACTTGTGCATTGGTATTGAGTGGTTCAAGAACAGCGTCGAGAGCTTTGGGCGCTGACGGCGTGTTAACTCCCCATGGGAGTGTAGGCGAAGGCGCTTACTCGCGAGGTTCATGTGAACTTGGGTCGTTTACGTAGTTATCTGCAACATTGTATCCCAAAAGACCGATTATTTTTGTACGGCGTGCCAAACAGTAATTTCCTAAAGCACTCATAGCATATTCGCCTCTCTGACTTGTTTTGTCGATTGTGCTGCGCGTCGCCGGCGTGGAGCCCGGTGCTGCCTGGGCTAACAAGGAGAAACGGGCTTCGGGCGTAGGGCTGAGCTGGCTTCTGGTTTTCGGCGTGGCAGGACTTAAGAAGCGCTCGGGCAGGGTGGGCGGCGGTGGGATAGTTTGACTCTTCCCTGAAAGTTTACTTGAATAACTTCCGAACGGTGCGGTGCAGCCTCTTGTGGTTGTTAATTGATGTTTTCGGGCGCGTCGACTGCCGTGGTCATTTGGCCGCCAAAGGAGTTTTGTTTTACCTAACTAATGAACCGCGTAAATGGTCCCAAAGTTGATGGGTCTGAGAAAGAAAAAGACCTGTTGAAATACAAGAAATTGTGAGTTGTCTCCTAAAATGTCACAGAGCGTCAGGGGCGAGTCACGCCGTCCAAAGTGACGTTGTCGTTCTTTCACAATGTGCGGACACGATATAAGCACATGGCGAACGGTGAGAATAACACCTCGTCGATGGCAGATAGGTCTATCGGCTCCCTCCAACATATAACCGTGGGTTACGTGATTGTTCCCGATGCGTAGTCTGCAGAGGATCAGCTCTCCTCGCCTCACCTTCTGAGAACAAGATAACCACTGATGCAACTCGGGTTTGATTGCTCTGAGCTTAATACTATCGGTCACATACCAGCAACGTTGCCACTCGTTCTACAGAAACGTCCTTATTGCGGGGTCAAAGTCTGTAGCAGGGTTAGAAAGAGAGCGTACACATGGAACCAGCTCTGCTCCCCTGGCAGCCGCGGCAGCCCCCTTTTGCCGGTGATTCCAATGTGACTGCGGACCCAACACAAGATGACTTTCTCCCGGGCCTCATCCAGTTCAGTCAGGCGTCCTAAAATGTCCTGTACGAGAGGATATGAGGGATGAAAAGGCCTAAGACTAAGAAAGCTAATGAGAGGGTCCGTCAAAAAAAAGGTTCGTTGCCGACCTTAATAAAACACAGCGCCCTGTTGATCGCTACCAACTCCGCGGAGAACACCGACGCGCGTGGAGGCAATGAAAACAACCGGATGTCCTAGTAGCTCACAAACGCACAACCTACACCACCAGAAGTTTTAGAGCAGTCCGTGTAAGTAATTATGTAGCCCTCACATGACCCCTTGCGCTCAAGTGCCCTGGACCTCATTACATCTGGCAAGACGACATTAGTGTTCATATCTGTTAGAGACCTATGTATTGAGAGTGAGGCCAAATGCCAGGGAGGTTGCACAGATGTCCTGCCCGCTTCGCCCTTCGAATGGGAGTTTCGCTTTCCTGCAGTAAGGCGTACATTCGGAGGCCAAGAGTCATAGCATGTACTCGAGGTGCGCTGCTATGAAAACGTACAGCAGACCGTGAGAAACTGTGCCATATGCCGGATGTGAGAGGAGCTGTCGCAGCTTGAGCGCACAACGCATACCGAGCATTTTCCTCCTCGCTGACAAGAGCGGCTTGTGTGATTCCACCATGAGGGTTACGGTAGGTGATGTGCGGAACGCCCATGTGATAACTCGTAAAACGGTGTGATGGACAGTGTCAAGGACGCATTTGGTGGATTCACACGCGCTGTCATAAATAAAGCATGCATAGTCCAGCTTAGGACGTAAGATTGGGCGATACAATAGCAAAAGCGTGCATCGATTTACTCCATGCGATGTGCGTGAAGCACATTTCATTAGGTTGCGCTGCAGCCCCGGTAAACGCTGTTTTGCCGCAGGGAATTGAAAAGCCAATCTTCTAACAATGAATTATATAAATCTTGTGAGGCCACCGGCAGGCCAAAGCCAGGTAATGGCTGTCAGCAAAGGCAATTCGTAGGGAATCGCGTAATATGATGCGACGAGGTAGTGTCCATTGGCTTTGATTCGGTCTGATGGCCAGGTAAAAGTAAAAATCAGACCGTTTTATAGTTGGAAAAAATACTTCATGCCTTAGTTTCTGACGCTCATTCCGAACTTATTGACGCAGATTTAAACGGAAATATAAAGCAATTTCAAAGCTTTTTTTCTCGAAGGCTTCGAGGGAACAAAATTAGGATCCAGAAGTACTGAGGTACCGTATGCATGGGTCGATCGGTTGTGAGTGCTATGATGACAGTGAAAACTTTATTTCAGCAGAATAAGGTCTAAGATTAACTGAATGGTTGGAATTGTTTAATTAGGGCATAATATTGCTTGCATAATTTTAGCCATCAATGTTCTCGTTTTACTGGGCTTCAAACTTCACTTTAGAACAACATACGAAAAAACCTATGCTGTTTTTTCAAAGTACGAAGTGTGCGAAAGTGCGAATCAAAGTGCATGCCATGTATTAATAAGTAATTTTGATAAGTGTTCTGTACCCTCATATAATCTGCATAAAGTTTCCGATAAACTCTGTGAGCATTTTTTAAAACAGAAAGTTCAAAAATGATATCGTCGATCTTTAAACCTCTTAAACATCGGGTGATCCGACGTCGTGTTCTTGAACGGAGACATGAATGCTCCAGGAGTCAAAAAAGGTAAAACGGCACATGACTAAAACCCAAATAGGGGAAAAGCTTTCAGGTCAAGAATTGCAAGTGGTTAAACGCCGACGGGACCAATAGCTTGTTTTTTTAAAAGATTAACGGCACGGAAGGGAAAAAGTGGCACATGAACGGAACAGATTGGACCAATAGGTCTTGGAGAAACCGCTTGTGTTATTCTCTCGAACACTTCAGTTGCTTGGAGTTGTGTCGGTCTCACCCCAAGATGCAAAATATTCCCTACAATCCATTAATGAACTTGTGTGTCCCGTCGTGCGCTGTCCAGTTCCGTACTAGCCCGGATGTCCGAAGGCTTTCTTGCAGCCTGTAAATGTTCGGCATAACACGAATGAACACCACGACTATGTCTGGACGCCCGGGGCAGCAGCGATGCGGTATTGACATGATCTGATTCAGAACAGAACGAACAATTATATGGGCACAAATATGCGTGACGGTCATCCGCAATTCCCACTATCTTGAGCGCAAAATATGGACCCTGAGGTCTGGAGTGCTTTCTGACGATTAACATCAGATGCCGGCAACCGAAGCAGCATACACAGGCTTCAAAACAGTTGCGTAGCATAGGCGAATGTACTGTCTGCAACTTGTTTGTCCAATTCAATACTGGGTATGCCAGACCCTTGAAACATTTTTCGTTATTTTTGTTCCACGATTTTCAGTGATTTTTTTCAATCTTATCCGATTTGGTGGAACTTACCACAAAAGTTCATCGAATTAGTCGGTGCCAATCCGCTTGCAAAATTAAGGACTCTTTACAACTTTAACAGTAAATCTAGTTAAGTGAGTACGTTTAATGCTAATGATTTGTTCATTCTCATTGGAAAAGATGCTGTAAACCAGTGGGTGTCGAGCTCCTTAACACAGCTTATTGCCTGTCGGGAATGTAATTTTGCATTAAGATCAGAACAAACAAGGCCCATCATATCAATGACAATATCACGATTATATCTGCCAATACCTCTCAAACACCACTACATTGCAGCGACCAAAATCGCTGCTCATCACAATTACATGCAGGCATGAGCATGTTATCTAACAATATCAGACGCCTGGTCGGTACACAAATTGCCACATATCGATTGACAGTGTCAGCGGCACCCAATTCAGAAGCGCATGACGACACCCACCTCGCATGCCTAATATGAACGAACACTTCACCAAATACATGGTTCTTCGTTCGCTCGCGGACATACCACGAGTACCTGCTGTTTCAAAATAACAATCCCCCGCGCGACCGTCTATTGGGAGGTGCCTGCAGTACCAACTCATTCATCCAGCAGAACGAAAGAACCATGAGTACTTGCTGCGTCAAAATTACAATCTACCCGCGCGACCGTCTTTTGGTAGGTGCCTGCGGTACCAACTCTTTCATCCAGCAGAACAAAATAGTTGCGTCGTTTTTGAACCCCGTTGCTAATATAGCATACGCTACCAGATATCTTTTTTGCGAGGAACAAATACGAAAGCTAATTTAGTTGTAATCGGGCATCGTACAGCTGCAGGTCACATATACACAGTAAAAAACAAACTATTGTAGACATGTTGCCAATGTTACTTCACTTTGCATCCACCGTTATTGTTTTCAGCACGCTAACAGAGATACCATCAACACCCTGTCAGTCGCCCGTCATCCGACATTTGCCACGACCGCTGATGCTTTGGCACATCGTAGACATGCTAGCCACTTGCCAAAGGCTCTGGTGACCGCACAAGCTACCCGAAATCTTACCAAATCTTCATTTGAGATATGAATGAACGGTCATGGGGATGTTCATCCACGTTAATGACTTCCTGAATTTCTGTGTTAAGTGCCCTGGGCCTTTTAAATAATTAAAGAAGAATAGCAGGCATGCAACTATAAGAAACAGTATAGATCAATAAGGACCCACTAAATGCCCAAAGCGTTCGCTGGATACGGAGTACCTAGCTCACATCAAACAGCTAACTGCTATGTGATAAAGTTACCTGGCTGGTTTCTGGTTGTAGAGGTCAACATGTTCATTCTTTGATTACATTAATTTGGGAGTGAGGATAAAGGAAATGATCTGTGAGGATGGAACATTATTTATTGCCAACCACCCGGAAATGGATCGGTTGAAGCAGGTACTTAGTCTTAGGCTGGTGTTAGACTCAAATTTGTATGGGTGATTAGCTCAACAGAAACTACAGTGTTTCATTGAGTTCACATTTTTGTAATTTACCCCGGTAGGAGCTTGGATTTCAGAAATCTGTGGTGTGCATTCTACCAATAAAACATGCTCCTGTCTAGTTTGTCAACCATGAAATGTAGTACAATTCATCGGAGCTAAATTGTGTTGCTGATAAGATCAGGAGTGATGGTAGTTAGGTGATACTAACAGAGGTTAGTATATTGTTGAACATTGTATTTACTCTGAAAAAATGAGAGCTTCAGTTTTCCATAGCAGCATATATGATTGCCACTCACTCATACTAGTTATCCGTTATCACATATGTGATCTGTTCGTCAGACAATTTGCTTTTGGAATTGGTGCACGAATTATTTGCGTGGAGTGAAAATTTCTATGCAATTATTTTTCATTTGTTTCCATCCGTGTAAAATGGTTAATTTGAAAATCAGGAGCGGTCCTAATCCATGTCTGGTAAAAACTTCTGATCCGGTCCGGTCCGATCCGCGGATTGATCCCCGATGCGTAGATTGATCAAATCCGGGAAGCGCTCCAGTGGCTATACCCGCGTGGGTCGTGTTGCGCCGGGCCCCGGGCTCGGCGACCTGGCCCGACGCCCGACGCCGGCTGCCGGCTGGACGACTCCGCCCAGCCAATCACCGTCGGCCCCGTCAGCGGTGACCCGTCCAATCGGGCCCCCCGACTGACGTCTGATCAGCCGGCGGCAGCACGGTCCGGGCTATATCACAGACCCAGAGTGGTGCAGGCCGACATCTGATCGGCCGGTGAGAGCACGGCCCAGCCGCACCAGAGGTACTCAGTGGTGCAGCCTGACATCTGGTCGGCCGGTGAGAGCACGGCCCAGCCGCACCAGAGGTACTCAGTGGTGCAGCCTGACATCTGGTCGGCCTGTGAGAGCACGGCCCAGCACCAGAGGTACTCAGTGGTGCAGGCCGACATCTGATCGGCCGGTGAGAGCACGGCCCAGCACCAGAGGTACTCAGTGATGCAGGCCGACATCTGATCGGCCGGTGAGAGCACGGCCCAGCACCAGAGGTACTCAGTGGTGCAGCCGACATCTGATCGGCCGGTGAGAGCACGGCCCAGCACCAGAGGTACTCAGTGATGCAGCCGACATCTGATCGGCCGGTGAGAGCACGGCCCAGCACCAGAGGTACTCAGTGGTGCAGCCTGACGTCTGTCGGCCGGTGAGAGCACGGCCCAGCACCAGAGGTACTCAGTGTGCAGGCCGACATCTGATCGGCCGGTGAGAGCACGGCCCAGCACCAGAGGTACTCAGTGATGCAGCCGACATCTGATCGGCCGGTGAGAGCACGGCCCAGCACCAGAGGTACTCAGTGATGCAGGCCGACATCTGATCGGCCGGTGAGAGCACGGCCCGCACCAGAGGTACTCAGTGGTGCAGGCCGACATCTGATCGGCCGGTGAGAGCACGGCCCAGCACCAGAGGTACTCAGTGATGCAGGCCGACATCTGATCGGCCGGTGAGAGCACGGCCCAGCACCAGAGGTACTCAGTGGTGCAGGCCGACATCTGATCGGCCGGTGAGAGCACGGCCCAGCACCAGAGGTACTCAGTGATGCAGGCCGACATCTGATCGGCCGGTGAGAGCACGGCCCAGCACCAGAGGTACTCAGTGATGCAGGCCGACATCTGATCGGCCGGTGAGAGCACGGCCCAGCACCAGAGGTACTCAGTGATGCAGGCCGACATCTGATCGGCCGGTGAGAGCACGGCCCAGCACCAGAGGTACTCAGTGATGCAGGCCGACATCTGATCGGCCGGTGAGAGCACGGCCCAGCACCAGAGGTACTCAGTGATGCAGGCCGACATCTGATCGGCCGGTGAGAGCACGGCCCAGCACCAGAGGTACTCAGTGATGCAGGCCGACATCTGATCGGCCGGTGAGAGCACGGCCCAGCACCAGAGGTACTCAGTGGTGCAGTCTGACAAGGTGTCAGCCGGGTACAGCTCGGCTCATGCGGGACGACTTCGAGTTTTACACGTGGAGGCGTTCTCGCGCAGGCCCTGTTGCTGGGAATGTTGTCGGTGGAAGGGTTGTCCGTCACGTTTTTTTTTTTTAACTTGGGAATGTCATCGCTTAGAGGTTTCGTCTGTAGCGGTATTGTCTCACAAAAAGTTGTGTGCTCAAGTTGTTTTGCGTGAAAAAAATTAATCAAGGGCACCAGTTACAAGTCACATAAAAGTTTTGTCACCTGGACATTTTGTTCGTATCTATTTTACCATATATAACCTATATTCTGCAACTGTTTCGCATGTCACAGCTAATCTTTCGTGGGTGCGTCATTTCCAGCAATCTGAAAAAGGAATTTTGACATCAAGCCGCACTTGATCAGACCCGCGCTGCCACCAAGTCAGGGCTATCTATAAACGCCGGCGCTACTCATTCTGAAACTCTCGGCACCAGAATGCATTATCCCGGCGGCGGGTCGGGCAACGGCCCGCTCGCCAAAAATTTGTTGTTGACCGAGTGAGATTGCCCCCCCCCCCTTACAAAAGAAGACCTACACACGAATCCATACGAGAATGCAGCGCAAGACATCATCCGAACAACCCGTCACCAGCATACGCGCGTGTACTCACCAGTCGACACTATCTGTCGACCACCGGTTTCAAATACTTTACATGCGTGCGGCAAGTTCGGCCCGTCCGTAGTTCGGCCCGTCCGATCTAAGTACTCGACGTGTCGCCCGCTCAGCCACCTAACTACCACGTATATTGGGGATCAGGGAAGCGGTCACCTTTCCTGATAAACCCAGACGAATAACGAAATTGCTCATTCTGACCGGTCACCCGGCTTAATAGCGTCTCTCGCACTCGTTGCCTCCGACCGTTTGACTGCTTCCTAGCATTCTGCGCGGAACTAAGGCATAATGAGCCTTTTGCAAGGGTGGTTGTTGGCTACCACTCTTCCTCGTGTACAAAATCCTCCGAATACTTGAAAACCAGCTGCGAGATAAGGCGAAACAATGGCGACCCCATGTGCCTCATGAATTTAAGGAAATGCGGAGAACATCCATACGAATCGGAGTGTTCGTTGTTCACAGAACACACGACAGCCAATAACGACTTTCCCATTCGACACCGCAGCTGTCTGTCAGGGTAGGCAATTGGCGCTTTATCTCACGGTGGTGTTTTTCAACTTTGCCTATAGCGTCGCGATGCCATCCTACCGAATGTCTAAGATTAATGCCTCACAGATTAAAAAACTTCTGGCGTCTTTGGAATTTTTATTAGCTCCGCAGCCTGTCTCGATATGCTGGGGTGCCCCAGATGTCAGAAGCTGCGTGGACAGTGCGTCGATTTTATCATCTGCTGCGACTCACTTTATTAGATAATGAAACCGGTGAACTTGTTTATACACGTCAGTACCAGCGTTTTCCCTGCTAGCCGACTGTTCGACATGTGCACGACAGTGATCATATATCTGCCGCCTTATGGCGCTCAGGGATCCTGCTAAAAAAGAGAACGTTTTCATAACATAATACAGATGGTTGCTTCCCATGCCGTTCAAACAGGACTACCTGTAAAACTACATTATTTTTCGGGACTCGTGCGTCCCGGGTTGATTCATACAGTGCCGTAAGCGATGCACATGGTAACAGATAGGCTGTAGACGGAGCCCGTGGTCAGCGTTCTACGGGGTGTAAGCGGGGTATTGGCATCACTGTGCTGCAGTCGGATCATAAGCCGGATTTACGACGCACTCACTGCGACTTGCGCGGAGACTGGGCAACATGCCCATCCAGTGGCGTAGTTTCGCAAGATGAGTCGGGGGAACTGAACAGTAAAAACTGCCCCAATCTGCCCCCAAAAGATGCCAACAAACGGGCTTCTCTCCGATTTGGTGCACTTTCCTTCCAAAGTTAGGTGGTTGAAGGCCAAGTTTGGAAGCGTGGGGGGCTAACTCCCCTGGCACCAAATGAGTAGGACACTGCATCACTTTACGTACCACCAGTGATTGATTCCTCGGCCCGGCTATGATACGTTTTGATCTCAGCTCCACCCGCTTTCCGTGATGATTGTGGTGGTAATTGTCAGGTAGTTGTCAACCCCACGCCGTGCAGGTCGCGGGAAGCCGCACTTCCCCTCTCCTCCCCTACTCCTACATCGATGCCACTATCAGCTGTTCTTTTCCGGAACAGTCCACACCAGCCAGCGTACTGGCCCCTCGCTTCGGATACGCAACACGACGACATGGTCTTCACACGTCACGGTCGGCGTCTGTGCGCTGTTCGACAGCAGAGCCCAGCCGGCGCTGCTCTGCGCTCCCGCCCCCAGAGAGCGCCAGCGGCCAGTCTGGGCGCCACCGCGTTCAGCCTGAGGACTGCTCGCCGGTTCGGAACCGCGCTGCGAGCCGCTGGTGCCGTCGGTGACAGGGTGGACATATTTATAGAAGCATGGGACGTCGCAGTCCACGCCCACTGCACGACCATCGCCGTGACGTCACGCCGGCTCGGCTGCCCATGGCCGCATGGAGATACCGCAGTCCCCGCAGCCATGAGGAGCGCATCCGCGCCATCGAGACCTGGGAGCGCTGCCGTACCGCAGAGGCCGCCGCGTGTACTAGTGGTGCCGTAACAGAGTGAAGGGATTGATCGCTCTCGTGCGACGCTCGCGCCTGAGCAGCGGTCTGCTGACAGGGCTGTAGGACTTCTGGAGCCGCTGAGGCAGTTCAGGTCGCAGCCAGTGAGAACGCGCAACACACGCGGACGGACAGACTACATGCCCCACTTCGCTGCCGTCGGCCCCACATCGCTGCGGGGGCGGTGGTAGGGCGTGGTTGTGCTGGTGCGACCCAGGCTGGACCACGCCCGTGCCGTGCCTGTGCCTCGTCGCAGTCCCTGCACTCAGCCGCTCTGCCGGAGTCATCTGAAGCCATCGGGAACATGAGCGCGTCGAGGGCTACTGCGTCGATGGCATACCTCGCTACGCAGTGCAAAATTGTTATGAAATGTGCTGTCTCCGTAATCGACGCTCACGTTTTATATCTCATAAGCATTTTTATCACACCGCGCACTTTTCTATGCACCTGGAAGATCGCGCGCCTAGACGATCGTTCCTGCCCCACGGCCGCTTACTATCTTACGCCGATGACACCCAAGTCCTCGACTCCGCTACTCGCGATGTCATCAGTCTGTCTAGCCCGAAAGCTCGTGTGAGGAATTCATTCAGTGCCTTACAAATGGTTTCAGTCAAACGGCCTCTAAATGAACCCCACACAGACATGACATGCTGCCGGCTTACTACATCTGCCTCGCATCCGACTGCTCACCCAGCGGTAGTTTCCGTGACCTTAGATCAAAAGCAATCCATTGGTTTTTGTCTCGTGGCTCCAGAATAATTTGGGGGAAATGGCCACTTGAGCAACCAGGGAAAGTGCTGGCAACTGTGCAACCGCATTCCTTAAAAAGTGCAAATGTGCCTTGCTAAGATGTTCTCCCTCCATGCGTACCAAAAAAGTTCACGCCAACCAGCGACCAGAGGTTGGAGGGAGTCTGGGCTTAGGCGAACCGGCTAGCCTGCAGTCTGAGCATGATGCTTGGTTTGGGCTTGTGGCGTGCAGTATAGCCTGGTTTTAGGGGCATTGGCATGATGTTTGAATCTTAGCCCGTTTGATTCTCCATGGTGGACAGCTCTTGCAGAATATGTGCTATGAATCACGACACACAGCTTTCGAATTTCCGGTACAGCGTTGCATATTCACGCACACTGAGCAACTCGATTTATTCCTCGGTTGGAAATTCGTAAATTGGATATCGTGGTTAATCCAGTTCAAGAAACGTGATACATTAGGAAGGCTCGGATCGTAATCCCATTGGAATGTTCAGACATGGTAAGACTTCTGCGCCTTTCAAACATCAGAATGCTTTAGTCTGCGCCGTTTTCTTTCCATAGTACCTGCTTTTTGTTATTGCAAGTACTCTCGTTTGCTGTGCCCGCTCAGATACAGTGCTTGATGCACTCCTGGATGAGCCATCCACATACTGCAGTCAAAACTCCTACATTATCTCGACGGGATTCTGATAGCTAAGCATTGCCACGTCCAGTGATAAGACCTCGAAAACTTCGAGCATCCATCTAAACAGAGCATTGCCGAACATTGGCAAAACCATGTGATGCTTTGCTGTCAACGTGACATTCGTGGTTTTTGTCTCAGTGGTACTTTTCGTTACCGATAAAAACGCTTGGTCTATGAAGTTTTACTCTTTCTTATCATAAAAATGTGTGCCAACGAACATGGCCTTGTATCGTTACGTTACATGACAGGTTTTTACCACATTTTTATGCAGCCCTAATCCGCTATATTTATACAAATGTTTTACCAGGTGCATGCCCGTCAGTAAAATATTTCAAAAGCGCGCATTTTTTCCGCTGAGCTAGCTGGCACAAATTAAAATGCATCGTCTCATTCATATTTGTGCCTTATTCCCAAAACGGCTGTCTATGCTTGTCGGACAGAACTGTGTAAATATTTGTTTAGCGCTGTTGATGGTCCCGCACGACGTGACGCGAAAACTGGGCAGACCTTTGACAACCATGTACGTGGTACAGTCATGTTTGTGGCACAAATGTCGGGCCAATTTCACATTTGGTACGCCTCCACCATGGATGAACATGCATTTGCAGGACGACTCAGACGTAAGCCCCAAGCAGCCGAGAGTGGCGGCACCGCCTGCGACCCAGCTCCGCCCCTCGCTGTTGCGGCGGCGACGGCGGCGGGCGGACAAGAACGCCGCGCCCGTGACGGCCGTGAGCGTCTCGTCTTTTTGCTAGCCGTCGGCTCGCTGTTTGGAGGCAGATGCGGACCGGACGAGTTAGCAGCCGACTGCCAGTTGACATTAGCGTCAGGTGACGCGGACAAATGACGGCGCACGCCAGCCTCTCCTCGACGCGCTGGCGGCCGTCGCTCCGCCCGGTGCGCGGCACCAGCTGCCTGCCGTCCGCTCGCCGACGCTCGCCGGCGTCAGCGCCCGGCGCGCGGCACCAGCTGTCATCCAGTGACCGACGGACGGCGGCGTCAGCGCCCGGTGCGTGGCACCGGCTGTCGTCCAGTGACCGACGGACGGCGGCGTCAGCGCCCGGCGCGCGGCACCAGCTGTTGTCCAGTGACCGACGGACGGCGGCGTCAGCGCCCGGCGCGCGGCACCAGCTGTTGTCCAGTGACCGACGGTCGGCGGCGTCAGCGCCCGGCGCGCGGCACCAGCTGTTGTCCAGTGACCGACGGACGGCGGCGTCAGCGCCCGGCGCGCGGCACCAGCTGCCGTCCAGTGACCGACGGTCGGCGGCGTCAGCGCCCGGCGCGCGGCACCAGCTGTCGTCCAGTGACCGACGGTCGGCGGCGTCAGCGCCCGGCCCACCCGTGTCGTGCTGTACCGGCCCAGCTCTTATTGCGGCAGAATGGGGATTTCACGATGTCCACAGGTCATCATGTCCAATGCAGTAATAGGGGTTCTTCATTAAGTCCACAGGTCATGATGTCCACAGCTCACAATGTATACAGCTCAAAATGTCCACAGGTCATAACGTCCACGGTTCAAAATTCCCACAGTTCGTAATGCCCGCAAGCTAGTTCTGCCTGCACCCGCCAGGGTAAGAAATTTCGTACGCATGGGAGATAGGCGTCGGCCAAAGTCATTTCCTCTAAATTGGTACAGTCCAGCACTATTGTTGCAAAGTGAATCTTTCGCGGCTTCCCGAAGTCCGATTCTGTATAAACCCGACTGGAACGAGACCGCCTCTGAATAATAGGCCTAAACACACCGATTGAAATGAAATCGACTTTGCATATGATAGCCGAAAACCAACCCAGCAGGAATAAACTCGACCCTGCATAAAACTGGTCACCGTGTTCCTGGCTATACTGGGACAGTCACGTAGCAAATTTATTATTGAGGAGGTCAAAATAACCGGAGAAAAATGTCTATAGATAGCTTGGCGCTCATCCAGCCAACCTCAGCGGTTGGAACGCGCCGTAAAATAGGCTTTCCAGAACATATAATTGCTGTGACTCATTGGCTATACCATCGTGTTATGCATCCGATTCAGCACCAAGAACTGTGAAAATAATATGTTCCACAGGTCGCTTCACGCTCCTGCCCCCTGCTTGACCCTGCACTGGTTTCGTCGGCTTGGCGGTTCCAGGCGCCGTATTCTCAAACATAACAGCGAGGCAGTGTCCTAGCGGACGCAGGTGGAAATATGTCGTGGACATTATAAGCGGTGGACATTATTAAGAACTGTGGACATTGTAAGCTGTGAACATTCTGAACTGTGGACATTAAGGACCGTGGATATGGTAAGCCGTGGACATTATGAACTGTGGACATTATCAACCGTAACCTGATGAACTGTGGGCATTATAAGACGGGCCGGCAGCAGTAGTTACGGTGACAGCAGCACTTCGCCCGGCACGCGCAATTTCGCCAGCTTGTGAGGCGCGAGAGAAGTAGGTGCTATATCTCACCTGCGTAAATAGACAAGACTGGTCTCATGTGTCAGCGAACTGTGGCCTTCACATACCAGGTGCAATACACCACAGCGGGGCGGGAACAGCCAGCCATGTAACGTGGCGTGGGCGGCGGATTTACTTTTGCACATCGCAGCTCGCCAGCTGCCTTAGAAACGCATAGTAGCTAGAACTTACGTTGAAATTATTTAGATGATAGATGAAGAGACATCTATAAGCTTATTTGAAAGAAACGAGGCGCAATTGCACTTTGGGAAGCGTCGCACTCGGCTCTTCATTTCAGGCTTTTCTGACATTGCATGCATGCGTTCGCCTGCAATGTTGCGTGTCCGGAAGCAATGAAGCTACTTAAGCGCTCCACGTGATGGAATATTAAGAACGAGTGCGGAGAAGGTGGTGACCTAGCGAGTGCGGTTGGCAGGAACCCCAGGTTCTTTCGAAACATTGGTATTACAACAATTGAGCAAGCTGTTCATTGCAGCTGCAAGGACTACTGCATGTGCATACAGCGGTACTATTGCAATGCGATTACAGTGCACGTTTCTTAAAACAATTGCGTTACATGGAGACAAGCGAGTCACAAATAAGATCCGCTCCACCCGACTCCTGACAAAATTCGCCGTCATCGATTCTGGCGACTTAATTTATCATCTTATCGTTGTTCATCGTATCATTGTGTATCGTATCATCGTATCGTTATGTATCATCGTTCGTTGCCATGGCGGTCCCCAAATTCTTTGGTAGAACAGAAGCAGACAATTGTTCCCAGCTATCGTATTGCCCGCGTATTTCAGAACTCGTATGTCAAATATCAGAACTCGCATCGAGATGTGAGTCAGTGTCGCACACCGCCGCCCATATATCGACTCACCCTGGCCGCCGGGCATCAACGTCTTGCAGCTCCACTCCTCCTCTCACGAGCTCGACTACGGTTGTCTATCCTCCGCTGCTGTCCTGTGACATTCGACGGCGGCCGACCTTGCTTCCCCGACAGAGGGTCTCTCCCTGAGCGCCGTCGGACGTCAACGTATGTCCGCACACGCGCTCGGAGCGATCGAGGTCCCGCCACCGACCTGCTGATAGCTGACCTGCTGACAGCTGACCTGCCGCTACCGCTGACCTGGTGTCTGTCTGTGCCTGCCGGTAGACCCGGTCCGTTTGGACGTGGACCCGCCGGTGGCACCGCATGCCGGCCGGCCCTGGTTCCAGCGCGACGCCACCCGGAACGTGACGGCGCTTCTCGGCCGCAGTGCCTACCTCAGCTGCCGCGTCTGCGCGCTCGGCAACCGCACCCTCTCGTGGGTGCGCCTGCGGGACGTGCACCTGCTCACCGTGGGCGAGAGCACGTACACGAGCGACGAGCGCTTCCGAGCGCGCCACTCGCCGCGCTCGCACGACTGGACCCTGCAGGTCAAGTTCGTGCAGCACCGCGATGCCGGCATGTACGCCTGCCAGATCAGCACCTCGCCGCCCGCCTCCTACCCCGTCCACCTGACCGTCATAGGTGAGTGACGAGCAGCCATGCTTGCGGACACATGTCGCCACGAGCGTCTCGAGAGAGTTAGTGACCTGACGGCCGGGAGGCCTCGTGAAGTTCGTTGTCATGGCAACCGAAGGGTGGAAACAGCGCTAAGCTCTTAATTGGTTTTGTTTCATGTACGGTTTCACACCATCACACGTTGAAATTGATTACCTTCTGGTCTGTCAGTGGTGGTGTGGTCTCTTACATAAGATGTACACCGCGGTCGATGCGCCAGTCCTGGACACCCGTGGACACCGCGCGCACTTCTAGCTAGCCGTCCAAGAGGCTGTTTTTCAGTCCTGTTAGCAGCTGTTATTCACGCACGCATAATGTGGGTGCGATGTTAAGAGAAATTCGCACTGCAGACGGCTGCCAGCCTGGTGCGTTAAAAATACTAAATATCGTCAAGGAAAGGAAAGAGGATCACTGCCCAAAACACCCCGACCGTGTAAAACGGACACAAACATTTCCATCGCATCGTGACGTCTGACGTCAGAGTAACGGGCACCCTCTGCACTGTCCCACATTTAGCTGCCGACGAGCACTGTTCCACCAGGTTTTTTATAAGCTTAGGTTGTCCTCGTGTTTATTCTAATTCGTTAACACTTGTGCATGGTTGTGCGTTTGGGGTGCGCTTGTGCATTGACATGTGGTCATGCATGAGTGCGTGCTCGTGGGTGCGGGCGTGTGCGTGTTTGTGTGCGCACGCGTGGGTGTCTGTATGAGAAGGCTTAACAGGCCGTAACAAACTGGAAAATGCAAGAGTATTTAACACGCGCTCGGGCGGCCCACTAAATACGACGCGCTTGGGTGGGAAGGAGAATGGAACCCCGAAGCATTGAAATCATGGCATATATAAAATATCAAGAAGCCATCCTGCGAACCAATTTTCCAGCTACAATTTTTATTTTGGTCTTCATCACGGCACCAGACCTTAGCCATGGGCAACAACACTGGTTATAATTTTAAGCTGAATGGATGGTTCACAAAGAAAACATCTCAATGCTGTGTGGCTGCTTCCAAGCATTCTTTGTATCAGCATGAAATATTTCTCAAGAATAGAATTTCCTTTCATCCATGGCCATGGTTCTTCCATTGTCTACAGCTTTATAAACTTAGGCGGCAATCCGTCACATATTTTGGAAGTCATTTTGAAAATGTCGTTGAGCTGCTCTTCAGCGAGGGGTTTGGACCATCGACAGAAGCTGTAAACAGGGTGCGCTGTAGTATCATTGTTGCCCTTGCTTTTGGCGGCTGATCCGAGGTCCAACAAGGCCTTGGAAAAGGTGAAGGTGGTCAGGTTCATCCTTCAATGGAGGACCAATGATTAGCTGGTGAAAATCCAGGATTGAGTTTTGAGTCCGGAAATAATCTTCTCACATGCATAAGATGTCCTTTCATATGCATAACATGTCCACATCTCACCTCACTGGCCAATGGTGAACTGAAGCGCACATGTTATATGAGGCGTGGAGGAATCATTCAATGAAACGATAGTATATAATAGGGTGGAGCATTCAGCTGCCAGGGACCACCGGCATATATGTTTGTTTTGAAAAAATAAATAGATAGCAAATTGTATTCCTGTCGAATATTTGCTCCAATGGAAGCTGGTCCAATGCCGGGTCCAATGCCGGGAAAATACAGACAAACATGTCACCCCCCCCCCTGCGGGGTGAAGGTTGCGCCGCAAGAGAGGTAGGTGACACCCGTCACCTATCACTCGCGACAACGTTGGGAAGACACCATGTACACATCGTCCGTTCCGTAGCTCAGTTGGTTACAGCGCCTGCCTCCCGATCCACCCACCCGTGGCGGCGTGGACTGGAGTCGCTTTAAGGCGCTCGGTTTTTGTCCTTGACTGAGATGGTCTGCGGCCGGTGGCAACGTCCCCGCTAAAGGTCAAGTGACGTCAGGGAGCAGGACAAGCCGTGCCGAGCATTGAGACGTATTGAACTTTTTATCAAATTATTTCATCGATGTGGAACTTTACGATCGGATAGTAGGGGTCAGGGCAACACCACAGATGACGCTTGCCGTGAGCCCTGAATCCAAAAATCCATGTATTCAGAACTTTCAGATTGCTTCGCCTGTTTGTTAATTATAGTTCAGTAAATGCGCGTTTCATTGCGTTTAAGCCCCAGCCAACGCGCGTCATTTTCCATTGATGAAACAACCATGATAACCTTATTCCTCGCAGGCAAAACAGGAGAATAGAGAAGTAGATGTGATATTTCGGCTGCGTGCCTTTATCGAAGAGAATATCAGGAGTAAATTCGAAATTGTCTACTGATCCCACCCGATTTTTCTTTCTTTTTTGAAAAAAGGAGCGGCAGTTTTCACAGGTCTCCGACATTTAGAGGATTAAACAAGGAGCCACTTCTATTCATTTCTATGATACATTAAACAGCTAAGAACTAGGATTCGCAAAAAACGCGGTTACATGCAGACTCCACAGGTTCCACTTCTTTGACAAAACACACGCAGGTTGAGATCCAAACAGGTACGGACCCTTTACCCCTTTAAAAGCTCGAAGTCATCCACAGAGCACAGGGCCATCCAGGCAGGAAAATATGTGAACCATTCTTACAAGAAGTCGATGAACAGACATTAACGAACAGGGCTCATCATGGTCGATTATAAGGATGTGATTAGTGCCTTGATGTGTGATGCGTGCCAGTCTAACATCGTTTTCATGTATGATGCCTGACGCGTGATGCCTGTTTTATTGTAATCATTGGCCTGTAAAAGTGACACAAGTGATGTGCGGTGCCTGTTTAGTTGAAAACTGTAAACCGCAGTAAATACGTAAACCTAAATACTGGAAACCACTGTAAAATCCCTGTAAAAACTGTTGTTCGCTGTTTAAAAAAAAACAGAAAAATTGAGAAGCATCGGCAGGCAATTTTGAATTTATTAATGAAAATCGTTTCGATGAAGGCATGTAACCGAATTATCACACTTATCTCTCTATTCCCCCGTTTATTCTACGAGGAATAAGGCTGTCAATACTGTCCCATTTATATGCATAATGTTCCTCGCAAATGTACCTGACAACGTGGCTCTTGCTTGGCTCAGAATCAAGATCTGGCATATTTTGACAGGCTCTGAAGGAGCAAAAAGGGGCTCATACCTCAGTCAAGATCCACGTAACAGACAGTATCACAAGAACTATTATTGTCGGATCAGGGCGTGCGAACTATACTATTTTACATGCAAATGAGAGAATGTTCAAAATGGCGTGGAAATATGGTTCAACATGCATTGCAAATGTTCAAATGCCGCAATCAATATGTCTGGTGCGACAACTCCAACCACAACACACACGTATCATGAAAGGTTTTGATATCATTTCATTATAAAGATTCGTACAGTTTCTTACATCGTGGTGACGCATTCAATACAACCACCTGTCTGCCGCGCTTGGAATCGTCATTGCACAAGGAACTGGTTGAAAATATTGATTGTGGCATTTGAACATTTGTAATGCATGTAGAATGAAAGGAAACAGTACAAAAAATCATGTCAAAATAATTCAAAAACCTTCCACCCCACATTTGTGTTGTGTTTTAATCATCATTGCACTAGAAATAAATGTACCAAAGATTTGACTCTTCCACCTTCACCTGAACGGCTACAGTCCATTTCTTCTTAACTTTTATGTATCGACTGATGGCTCAACACTCACAAAGTAAAAACAAGTTAAAGTGTAATCTGCAAGCTAGTCTGCAAGCTGTCCATCATGCAACAACACGAAACAAAAACCACTTGGTAGCTTTGAAATCATCCACATTTTTACTTTTGCATGACATAACTGAAAGCAGGGATATCAATAATGTTTTGTCCATGAGTGTTTCCCGATCCAAAGACATTAGTAAGGCATTTAGCATCATAACAAACAACGTGACGTACCGCTGTATGCTGAAGAAAACATATATATCGACAACTTAAGTGGTAAAAAGAATTCCAGGAGTTGATTCCACCTCTTGCATTACCTGATGACTTCAACTTTCGGTCTTAATCGAATTACCCATTGACGTGTTATTGTGGGGTGAATTTTTCCACAGGGAGCTGCGTTCAGATACAAATGTCAGAAAAAATTCACAAATCAGACAAAACAGAAGCTGTAATGCAGGACATGTCGAAATATTATAATAATTGCAGTGATGGTAGAACGTATTATATTAAATGCCCTGTGGTCGTAGCCGTCAATTGCATATTTTTCAGATATGGGTGGACAAACTCTATGCCACCACTTTTTTCAGTTTCGACAACTGCTCGCACTTGATACACCAGGTTCCGCGGTCTGTATTGACAGGTCATTAAAACTGGGGCAAGGAAAGGTTCACAGTTCCCTTGTATCGTATTCAGCATAGACTTTGATCGTGATATTTGAGATCTGGTTGGTATTAACTAGGAAAGGTTGGGTACATCACACCATTACAAACACCTAAGTGCAGTGTGTAGCTGTATTCACATTGACTACCCAACTGTTGCTCAATGAAATCAGGCCGGAGTTTTACTAAGGTTTCGGCCGGCATTCTTGCATTTCTAGTGAGATGTTTGCTTAAGGCTGTTCAGTGTGTGCAAACTGATTTTCTGATGTGTCTTGTTTGTCATGGGTTCTCTGGCACTCGCGCTCCTGCTGCAAATAGTAAATATATGATCTTTTCATGATTGGTTTTTGTTTGGCAGTACAATATGTTTTTTGTATGATTTTAAAACCTAAAGGGCAGCAAAACATATATTTTTGCCTGTTAAAATTAATGACCCGCTCAAGTCCGCCTACGGAATGGCAGGATCTGAATGACGTTATTATGACGTTATATATCCCCGGTTAACCCTGAAATGGACTGTACAAAATAGCCGCCTGCGCATCTTCGCGGGCCTGCAGGTTGGAAATTAAGCGGGTCCTAGGTCTTAAGAATGGCAGGGCAAAAAATTGCATGGAATGATCTTCAATATGGCTATTTCAGTTCAAAATATCATATAAATGCACTTCACCCCCTGCCATGCTGCTATCCACGGGCCCCAGAAACGATTTACCAGTTATTTTGATGCGGTGCTTCAACCTCGGCATGCTTTCGTTTTGTGCTTCACAAGTGGATCCGCAAAACTGAGCTTTTTTGAGCTTTTCATTGTCGCAAAGCACTATCAACACACCCACGCGCTCCAGCCGCACAGGCACCAGCCCAATGCCCATCACTAGGCCTTTGTCTGACTTCTGAGTCGCCCACGTGAACAAGAGACACCACTCTCGCAGTACGCACTTACCTACCCATCCCCTCCTGTCCCAATTATCCCGGCCCCGACAATCCATAGGGGGGGGGGGGGGGCGGCGCCGCAGCCGGCTGCGGCGCACCGCCGCGGCCCATTCTTCGTGCGGTACGTTCGCATGATTCGTCTGCGCATGAACCATGTCCTAGCAAGCGGATAACCACCGTATTAGAATCTGAGACCAATCAACGTCTTACCACACCCAAACTAGAACAAGGTCAACATAGCGTACGAGTATTTTTTCGTGCCTTGCAAAAGCTCATAATGCCCTAAACCTTGTTTTTGTAGGATGACGCTTTAGGAATGATATATAAAAAACTGTGGACAGTTTTCTGATCACTGTGAACGCTTTCACACTTTGCCAGTTATATTGCAATCGAGCCGAAAAAAATCGCCACCGAATGGGGAGTCTTGCAACCACACAACAAGATATTGCCGAAGATTTTTTTTCTCCGAAACGGTGAGATTCAACTGTGAGATTTGAAAAATGTCACTGGCGGACTTCAGCGCTGATGAAAAACTATATATATATATATATATATATAGATATTATATATATATATATATATATTATATGCGATGTATATACGATAACGATGGTTCGAACCGGGGGATCGAAATGCGTGTTATCACTGGTGGTGTGTGCCAGTGGCCTGTATTGGTATTGATGTGATGGGGAGTGTGCGTGCGAGTTTTGTTCTTCTGAGAAAGAACATTGTTTGGGTATTCTTCAGTCTACTGACTCCCAATAAAATGCGATATATTGATGCCTGCCATATTTATGCCTACTGATATTGATGCCGGCCTCTACCTTTATGTTTGTGTTTGAACATGACAAAGGAATGCTGGCAAACTGAGAGAACGCTAGCACTTTTATTGCAGGGGGTACAAAGGCAAGTATTGGTACTGGTGCTTCATTATGATTTGGCCAATTGTGAACTTATTGAGATATTGTAGCATGTAATTAATCCATGATAATAATCTACCATAAAAGCTGGCGATCGCTACCTTACGTATGTCAACAGTCCACGAAAGCTTTTCTTACGGCCAGCATCAATGCAAAAAATCCACAAATAACCCACCCACCAATCCGCCCTCCCCCCCCCCCCGACACAGCCCCCGCGACGAGAATAGCCGGTTAGTGTTAGCCTTCGTGTGTTTCGAAGTATTCTTTAAGTCTGGCTGCCAGACGCTGCCAGGTTTTGCTGTCATCACAAGTCCATTTCATGACGCCATCAAACAATGACGTAATGAGGCCCATTTTTATAAACTTTGAAATTTTGCTACTTAACGTCGTTTTTGAACTTTGAAGGCTTACCAATAGTTACAGGGAAGCATTTCCCACGATATCTGATGCCTAACTCAACATCCTCAAATGTGGAAAATTCCCTTTAAGGGCCAATGCTATATATACATATATATATATATATATATATATATATATATATATATTATATATATATATATATATACACGTTTATATATATATAGATAAATAAATCTACATATGTATATATATATATATATATATATATTATATGTATATAGCATTAGCCCTTAAAGGGAATTTTCCACATTTGAGGATGTTGAGTTAGGCATCAGATATCGTGGGAAATGCTTCCCTGTAACTATTGGTAAGCCTTCAAAGTTCAAAAACGACGTTAAGTAACAAAATTTCAAAGTTTAAAAAATGGGCCTCATTACGTCATTGTTTGATGGCGTCATGAAATGGACTTGTGATGACAGCAAAACCTGGCAGCGTCTGGCAGCCAGACTTAAAGAATATCTCGAAACACACGAAGGCTAACGCTAACCGGCTATTCTCGTCGCGGGGGCTGTGTCGGGGGGAGGGGGGGGGGGGAGGGCGGATTGGTGGGTGGGTTATTTGTGGATTTTTTTGTATTGATGCTGGCCGTAAGAAAAGCTTTCGTGGACTGTTTGACATACGCAAGGTAGCGATCGCCAGCTTTTATGGTAGATTATTATCAAGGCACGATATGCGGTGCTGCTGCTGTTGCTGCTTTGCTGTTCATGATTTTGTCAATACTTTATTGTCGACCCATCGTTGCGCGCCGTGCCGTATCCCTGACATTGATATAATGTGATGTGTACAGTAGTTACTGTCCTTATTGTTTGTAACTGGGAGTGGGGTGTCGTCCAAATATAAATAAATTTGTAACTTTGTTTTATTGTTTGTAACTGGAAATTTGGTGTCCTGCAAAAATTGATAAATTTGTAATCTTGCCATGCATTGATTGTCAAAGCAATGGTATTGCTATGGTAAAGATGGTAAGGTTGGGTTACAATGACTTTTTTTTGCTAAGGATTGTTCATGCAATTCATAGTTAACCCTGATATAACCATTGTGGCACAACAACATTCTTGTCGTAGACAGTCCGTTGGCATTGTTGAATAATTTTTTTACAAGTCGTTCATAACTTATAAGCTGCTATATTGTAGGCTTGACAAAGAGTGCTCAAACAATGTGGTACATTGTGTAGTGACACTGGTCAATAGCTTCATTTTGGCACTATCTCGGTGCTGTTCTGTGGCATGACATGATGAACAACAATACGTTTTTTTTTCGACTGCAATCCACGCCGCTCTCATAATAAATTTCAGCACGAACATATCCGTCAAGCACGCACTCTTGTATTGACTTCCCATCTGGCATATCACTGACCAAAAACACATGATGCAATATACACTTTCAGCAAAGCGGACAGCCATTAAATGGCATCACTTGCTCAGCCTCCTTTGGGAATCCAGAAAACGCAGGTAAGAAAGATGCAAACACATATTTCACTTTCATGGCCATGCAACATGCTGCAGCCATCAGGCTGCTTTATTAGAAATGGCAGGAAAATTTTACATGTGGTGAAATGACACTGCAAATATGCTGACCTTGCACATTGCTGGAGACATGGCAAGTACATGCAGTTATGGTTGGATGGGCAAAATGCAAGGAAGTGATGAGGCTGCCAGTGCACACCAGCCTCATGATAAACATATCATTAAGTGCTGTTCAAGACACCAGCAGCAATACTTTTCCATCTTCCTCAGCACCCAGCATCCCACGCAAGTTGCAGTGACTATAACATTGATTTTTCAGGAGCAATGCTCGCCTGCACACAATGTTTGCGAAGGCAGTACAATGTACATCAGTAATAATAACGCTATATTTTCAGAATTCTTCAGGGAAAGACAATTTGGCAAAGCCACATAGTGTGAACCTATTCTGAGCATGTCCATTAATGAGCTGCACACACCATGCCCTACGGCCAAAATGAATTGCTGGTGTAATGACATGCAATGGATTAATTACATGCTACAATATCTCAATAAGTTCACAATGTTGGCCAAATCATAATGAAGCACCAGTACCAATACTTGCCTTCGTACACCCCTGCAATAAAAGTGCTAGCGTTTCTCTCAGTTTGCCAGCATTCCTTTGTCATGTTCAAACACAAACATAAAGGTAGAGGCAGGCATCAATATCAGTAGGCATAAATATGGCAGGCATCAATATATCGCATTTTATTGGGAGTCAGTAGACTGAAGAATACCCAAACAATGTTCTTTCTCAGAAGAACAAAACTCGCACGCACACTCCCCATCACATCAATACCAATACAAGCCACTGGCACACACCACCAGTGATAACACGCATTTCGATCCCCCGGTTCGAACCATCTTCCGCGGACTACACCACATGTACAGCATCATCGCCTTTGTGAATGTATCAGCGGCCATGCTGTTTTGACCATAAACAAAAAACAGCCTGTGATATCACGAGGATCTAATGACGTTTCTACGGCGTCATTAATCAGAAGGCGATTTTGAAGTTGGCTGTAAATAAGCCTTTTCTTACTTTGCAGGCGTATAACTCAGGAACCAGAGCGTTTTGGGTCTTAAAAGGGCATGTCCGTGAATAGCATCAAAATGTCCTCAAGATGGCTATTTCAGTTTAAAACGCCACACAAATCTGGAACATTCCCTTTAACCAACGTGCTACCCACTTGGATCTGAATCAGAATGCGTAGAACAATATTAGCCCAGCACATATTTGAGGCATTTATCAGCCAAGACCGCCCGCGCGCAATCGGACCTGACGGTGTTTGGAAACATTTCCCGATACGTCGGCACCAGCTTTGGCGTTACAGTACAGTTACTTTGGCTCCAGGCGAAATCAGCACAAAAAGCTACTATAGGTGAGAAGCAAATGCTGAAACATTAAAAGTACAAGACTGAAACTTTTTGTCTAAGACACCCTCCAACACCAAACGGTATATCCAAAAGGTTGTGCATCGCTTAAAGGGGAATGTTTCACATTTGAAGATACCGAAGCAAGCATCTGATATGATCGTATAACTATCGGTATACTTTTTAAATGGAAAGAACCGCTCTAGACAGCGCAATTCTCCGTTGAGTAAATATGCTCCCCAATACGTCATGGTTTGATAACGTCATCGTACTCTGCATAATATTGATAGATAGCGAATTAAATGCCGTTATACCTGGAAATCGCGCACATTGACGCCTCGACAAATATGTTATAATTGGCCTTGATCGCCGCGTGGCGTATGGAATGGCAGAATTTGAATGACGATTTTACGACATCATGAATGCCAAGGTCACTGTGACATACTGTCCCCGATATACCTTTACCAATTTTCGCGGGCGCATAACTAGGAAACTAGGGAGGATTAAGTCTTAAGAAGGGCAGGATTGTGAACGGCATCGACAAGTCTTCAAGATGGCTATTTCAGTCTAAACCACCATATAAATGTGGTGCACTCCCTTTTAAGGGGGTGTTAAAGGAGTGGAGTGCGAACGTTGTGCGTGGAACACGCCCTTTTGAAGGGAGTGTTCTATAGTTCTAGTGGTTTTGAACTGAAATAGCCACCTTGACGACTTTTTGGTGCTGTTCACAACAATGCTTTTCTCAAGATCTAAGTCCCTATAGTTTCTGAGTTAAGTGTCCGCGAAAATGTGGAGAGTATTTCAAAGCCACTTTGGTATTCATGACGTCATGATAACCTTACTCATATCCTGCCATTCCATAAACCATGCAGCGATCAATGACAGTAAAGAACATAGTTGTCGACGCCTTCATATCTATTGTTTGTGAGCACGGTTTCCAGACATAACGGCCGTCAATTGGCTATCAATCAACGTTGTGCAGGGTACCATACCGTGATCAAACAATGACGCATTAAGGAGCATATTTCCTAAATGGAAAATACTGTTGTCTAGAGCAATCTTCTCCACTTAGTATTTCAATAGTTATAAGCGAGCCTGTCACACTAAATCTGATGCTTTAATATGTTGAAATGTGAAATATTCCCCTTAATGCTGGTTTTCTAGCGTTATGAAAGCATCGCAATCTCGTGTCTTGATAATCCCTATCATATATTTTCCCGAAGACCGACAGGCTCCATTCGTTTATGCGAGGTACCGTCTGCCTAGTGATAAGGACGTCTGATATCATTTCACTGGTGGCGCACAGCACAAAGCGTCTTACTGATGCACTGGAGGTCGGCAATTTTCAGCGAAAGAGCACTGAACGTCGAGGCGAATATCGTTCGCATGACTGAACTGCTGAAACATATCGATTGGGAGCCACCAGGCGACTGCGGCCGTCAAGCAGGGCGTACGGCTGCCAGGCAGGGATAGGGCTGTCAAGCAGGGAGCACGGTTGTCAAGCAGGGAGTACGGCTGTCAAGCAGGCGCACGGCCGTCAAGCAGGAAGTGCGGCTGTCAAGCAGGACGTACGGCTGCCAAGCAGGGCGCACGGCTGTCAAGCAGGGAGTGCGGCTGTCAAACAGAGAGCACGGCTGTCAAACAGAGAGCACGGCTGTCAAGCGGGGAGTGCGGCTGGCAAGCAGGGATTCCCAGGGAGTGCTTCTTTGCACGCGGATTTATTTAATGATGCCTGCTTGCAAATGTGTCATTTTTTCTGGCAAGTGTTAACCCCATCCACTCTGTAGACCCTACCGTACTTGAAGAAAGGCCTCCATTCGGCTCGTATTTTTTGGCATTATGAGCTGGAAGCTTTTCTGTTGATACTTGAACCTTGAACCTTCAAAAAACCGGGTTGCAGGTTGAAAGACGTCGAAATGTTAACGAACGATTATATTAACGGCGCTCAACATTTCGCGCTTTGTTTATCCTTACTAGCTAGGATAGTTCTGGTCGATGGTGAATGTAGTGAATCTTATTTAGAAACTGTCAGTCAGCGTACTGTTGAGGAAGTGCACAGCTCGAAATATTGAGTGTCATCGGTGCAATCGTTGTTGCACTAGGACGTCGTTTAACCAGTGTTGGTACATTGAGAGTCGTAACTAAACATAGGAACTTTCAACTCATGACAACACCGCACTGTACTCGGCGCACGTTTTACGCGGCGCGCACAGTGGGTGAGTCTAGTGCCCCCGAAGCCGGGGGTCAGAGCCGCGCTCGGGGACGGAGCGGCCCGCGGTGTGCGGTAGCAGACCACGCAGTCTGTCGCTGGGGCCCTGACACCGGTCTGCAGCAGCCGTGTCCGTCATCCGGGCGGTGTCCACTGTCCCGCCTATGCAGGTCGGCCATCGTCGGGGCGGGCAGCTGGCGGAGACGATAGGCCGGCCGGCGCCGGCTGTCGCGGGTCGATCTGGCTCGTCAGGCTCGACGGCCGCCCACCCGTCTCGGCGCAGTACCCCCAAGCGTCCATCAGGCGTCGGGCGACGCTGGCATGCAGTCATTGGCGCCGCACTCAACTGCACAACTGCGCCTAGTGGAAGACGGTTACGAGATGTCAGAGTTCAAAGGTGTAACTCGTCAAAAACTTGGTCAAATAAAGAACAAATCAAAATTTTGAGGTCGGTTCCGTCACGGTGGTAAACAAAAAGCACCATTTCGACAACAGCATCAGCTCACCTGACACTCCACATACACTGACAAGTCGCGCTAACGCCAACATTCTAGTTGCCGTTAGTTTGATGAATGTGAGAGTGTCTAGCATTTCCGATGTTTCAAAAAGTCACACCTGGAAATATTTAGATCAATAATGTTGGCAGCTACGGAAGTCCACTTTAGGCTCCCAACGATGATAATTTAATATAAATTTGCTATAATCCATGGTATTCATGGCCGTATGCGCTACGCGGGTGCGAACGCGGCTCTTTCAGGGAAGAACTGCACTTACCAACGGGACGGAAACAATCAGTACGTGTGACAAGTAATGGCGCATGCGGACAAACTAAAACCACACGAAAAATCGTGCTTCCATAGCCTGCCAACCATACCAAGCACCGCACGGGCCGTTGCTTTAGTGCAATGTTTCTGCACCTCAACGGTGGTAAATCCAGTGAGGTGGAATCGGTTTTGAATTAGGGTGGGAGCAAAAAATTTCATCGCAAAAAGATCTTGTCATTATTGTTGTCACTTGCTATGATTTTATGCACCATAGATGATTATTGTCACTTGCTATGCATTTAACTAACTTAACTTAACTTAGAGTAACCTATATGTTGAACATCATCTCAACTCACCTATCTGTTGACAGCAGCACTTTGTGATAAACACATAATAAGGCTCATTTTTGGCTGGTTTAAACTTGCGTTTTATGCAGTTTATTTGTGTATGCTTGTTGACATCGGACAAAGTTGACAACACACCAATAAAAACATGACATCTACTACGGTTTGTTTATTTATATTAAATGGCGAAAAATTGTGAAAAACTGCCCCATATTTGATCGACATTCAAGTTTATAACTGGATATGGCCGATCTTTTCGAGCTAGGGTACTGAGGCCGAGATGTAAGTGTATGTGTGGGGGGGGGGGCACAGCC
>NW_023596746.1:9055022-9065423 GCF_011947565.3 Pollicipes pollicipes
CAAGGTCATATTTACGAGTGTTCAGCCACACCTATGTGATTCAGGTCATGAAAGCTTTCCAATTCCGTTTTCGCCACGGATCTGTCTACAGGCATGATACACGGATGGGCTACGCTGAAGTATGAGAGCAAATTGCAATGCTTATTTTCAAGAACCCACTTGCATGCGTCCGTTTCCCATATGAACAAGCCGGCATTATCCCATTTTTCTCCGTTGCAATGTTTGCAACGCCCTGTGTCTCACATCTGGCGTTCCTCGACTGAATGGGGAAATTGCATTTGCATTTGCATAACATATCAAAGCATAACGAGTGCATAAATTATCTTCAACGTAGCAAGCATGCAATTGCTTTAGAGGTAACCATTTTGAGACGGTACCTGAATATACAATTCGGGTCAGTAGCGGACGGAGGCTGCAATGCTTTAAGCGTGTGGATAAACGGGCGGGTGCAGCGTATGCGCAGCGGTTGGCGGAAGGCTACGGGTACGGCTGCACGGTATGGCTGTACGGGTAGAGGGCGGGCACGGCTCTACAAATTTTACCATAATAGAATGGATACATCAAGGGAGTGCGCTGTCCACGCTCCAGGACACGAAGACAAATATGACCCACATCCCGTATCCATAAGCATCTAGCAGTCGCACCATTAAGTCCCCTGGCGCCCACTTCTTAAAACGCTGAATTTGTTGGACATGCTCATGCTAATGTTAACAGTGGCTCCTGTCGCGGTCTACTGCCCTCTCAGCTCCCATCGCAGGCCCAGTGAACTCCCAGCTCCCATCGCGGGCCAGCTCCCATCGCAGGCCCAGAGAATTCCCAGCTCCCATCGCGGGCCCAATGAACTCCCAGCTCCCATCGCAGGCCCAGAGAATTCCCAACTCCCATCGCGGGCCCAATGAACTCCCAGCTCCCATCGCAGGCCCAATGAACTCCCAGCTCCCATCGCGGGCCCAATGAACTCCTAGCCCCTTCACGTGGCCTCTGCCCCCCCCCCCTCCCCCAGCACGTAATGTCGCGCCACTACTAACCACTAACAGTCTTTACTGCGGGCCCACCGACCCTCCCAACCCTCATCGCAGCGCCACTGACCTTCGAGCACGTGCACTCGGAGTGACCTCGGGGCGGCTCCGGACGGCTGGCAGCTGTAATGGCCCGAGTCGGCCGGCCGCGCTGCCCGGATCAGCAGGTAGCTGGACGTCACGTCTCCCTTGATGGTTACCACCGAGATGCCGCCGCGCGGAGAGTCGTAGCTGATGACCTGCGGCACCGGGTCCCCGCGTGGCCTTAACTGGGCACATTCAGTGGTATGAGTCGGTTCCAGCCACAATCTTGTGACTAAAATATGTAAGTGTTGGACGAGCGATGGCAACGCGGGAACTACTAATCAAAGTTTCTATACGCCATCACGGCCGAAAGAAGGCAGATTGCAAGGCTTGCGTTGGTGAAAAAGCTCGATGTAGGGGTTTGTTTGTAGGGGTTTGATGATGGCAATGTTTCAGATGATAAGTGTTAATGGAGCTAAAAGACCACGTGAAGAGACGAGGAACTTCTGCGAGAACTGAAAGACATCACAGCTGTCGCATTCACAGTCGTTCCATCAGATCAAAACGGCCAATGCTGGCAAACTAAGTGATTTATTGACCTAACCGCTTCGTTCACTTTGCGCTACACCATGAGAGACCATCTTAGCATGCAATGCGCGGTATGCGGAGTACGGAAAAAGCATCACCATCGTCATGTGTTCAGCTATGCGGGGCACACACCAGTGAAGAGGTGACTAAAGATGCATGCCCTCATATGGTTGAGATCAGGAACGCATAACACAAATGTATTGCACTACGACACTGAAGCGGCAACAACTCAGTGCGTTACCTTTCTGGCATGTCAGCTTACTTGACAAAGCAGGCTGATTTTTTATGTTTTTTTTTAGCTGCTTTGAGCGGATTTTTCTGGGTCAGATGAACTGGGAAACTTAATGAACCAACTTGACCTTCGATCCTGTATCATTCTGTCGGCGATGCGCTGTCGCGCCTATCTTCTTGACAATCATGACATACCCCAGCTGAAATACGCATGAGTGCCGTTTTGTTAGGCTTCAACGAACCACTTTAAGACACTGCTCCACAGTTGTGTGGGGTTTTTAACTGACAATGATATTTGGATGGCCATTTCCTGCTGTTCACAGCCGTGCCTTTTACCACACTTCAATCCTTGTTTCGGAGCTTGATGCACGCAAACTTCTGCAGCCTATGCGCCCCGCCCATTTATAAGTCCCCCAGGCATGAGCGATGTCATAATATCACACGAACAGCCCCTCGTTGGCTGTATTGTGTTCATGGTCACCACAAAATATCGTCGCCTAGAGATTCGTGGTTACAGTAACACAGCACAAAGTGTCGAAAGGAACGAAGCCCTCTGGCTGACAGTCAAATTATGCACCTAATTGCATGTCTCGAACACGGTTCAAGTAGTTTGACCTAGCCCTATCGGCCAGCAATAACCATTTCAGGGCTGTGGATGAAAATGAGTGAATAACGGTTGGGCAGAACTACATCCATCTGGGGTTTCACTCTTCCGAGACTTATCCCGCTCAGAAACCGCTCTTCGGAGTTTGTGCCCGGTGCTCGGACATGACCCCCCACCAGGAGCGCTTGGGATCAGTCATGGCTAGCGCATGTAGCCTGCCCCGGACGAACGGGGTGGGGGGGGAGGAAGGGGGGGGGGGTCATAAGGACGCAGGTTAAAGCGAGAGAGGACAGGGCGAATGCCTGGAACACTTGGTTGGTGTTGGCTACAACGTATATACCGTACGACACTCCTGCTATTCCATCAGACACATGTGGTAATTTCAAACATGTTTTTGTACACTTTTCCACAGTCGGCGACGCCAAGAGGCTGTGAGCCAGGGCCCGCTTCTTCTTTATCCAGCGTCTGCGCGTGTTCTCGCAAAGTGGCAGCGCAGCTGAAGCAGACGCTGACCAGCTGGGACCGTTTGGTCGGCAGCTACTGGTTCTGGCGCCAGTGGTGAAGCGAGGCAGGCTAGTATCTTCCCCTTCCTCCGCTCTGTTCTCCCCATTTTAGTTCTATGACCTGTTGTCTCATGTGTCTAGCCCCCAAAATGATATTGACCGGAAGCGAGATAAATACGACAGGCTAACAACTATTTTGTCGCGTGTATTTGCCGGCTTAAACTTAAGATATTACCTGAAACATTTAGTTCAGACCGTTGCTGTTAATTCGAGGCGCAAATCTAATCAGGCCAGCAGCGATCAACACTTTGGGATTTTGCGCGGCCATCCTCGCCGAAATGTTGGCGACGGTCAGTGAACCTCAGCTCATACAACTGCCTTTTGGCAAAAAGCCTTCTTAAGCTGCTGCTGTCCGCCTTACCACGGAACGGAATGGATCATCACGTCCCCTTCACATATGAGGCAGCCGATGCCCTAGATTACGAGACCCAATTTCGTGCCAAGGATGTCCCTTTGCTGGCTCAGGAGGCCCCTGTTTAAGGTTACGAGGCCCCATTTCTGAAACAGGAGACTACGCCTATGCATTCGATGGCCACGGTTCTGATCAGGATACCCTGTTTTGGGATAGCGAGACCCCTTGACTAGATTTGAAGGCTCCTGTCGGGAATTCGAAGCATCCTGTTTTGAATTAAAAAGCGCCTCTATATATCAGAAGACCCCTCTGGAGCAAATGACCCTGTCTTAAGTTAGCGAGCCCTAGTTTACTGGATAGTTAAAAGGATCCATTCTGGGGCCCTTAACTGTTGGCATTTTTTAGTCGGATATGATGCCCGCACTAATTTAATAACGAAGCAACGCCCTCGGTGCTTCTCCTTCTTGAATACGGCACTGTGCAGGACCCCTGTGAAGGAGCCCCATTTTGCCCTCGAAAACCCCGCCTCCATCTCAAAATACGTAGCGCCGCGTCTGGCTGGTCCCCGCTTCCGGGCTGGGTTATGGAAATGATAATGTTTGATAATAGGACTCAATATCTGATTTTTCGTTAGGAGGAATATTATTCTTATGCCAGAAATTAATTTTCTCCAATCTCCGCTTAATTCTTCGGAACTTTCGTGGATTATGTCTTCCCGTTCGGCTGAAAAGAACCAAAAATCATGCGTAAGTGTTGGTGTAGGATTGAAAGAAAAACAACAGTTGTTTGCCTAACTTTGAAAGTCTAACCTAATTCACCAAATACGGGCTTAAACGTCGCTTTTATCTGTTCAAAAATAAACACATCTTGGTACACTTTTCGAGTGCTGGCGTGACGTGGCACGAAGGCTACACAGATAGCACGACGAATACCTATGTCGTGTTGTCTCCTCTAGAAACGTCTCATCTGCCCAGTTTCAAACTCCTTAGCTGCGCCCTACACTGCTTGTCCCCACATCTGCCGCGCCACACATCCTTGTCTTCCGCTGACAACGATGTGGTGTTTGGGTCCGAGTTGCACCTCCTAGTCCATTTGTCCCGAGCTGAGACGGAGAAGAGGCTGGCCCCAGTCTACCCTCAAGTACATCCACAGCATCAGACACAGGCCCATGCACAGGCACATACAGGAATCAGACGCAGCAACAGGCCTACTGGACACAGCCAGAGCAACAGGCGAAGATACAACCACAGACAAATGACCGTATTCCTCGCAGGAAACGTCGAGCAAGGTCGGACGACCAGTCCGTTGATGACGTTATCCTCAACGAGATGGCACGTAAGCGTGCAGTGGGGCGTGATCCGAACTTCGCGTTCGCCCCCACGTGGCTGCAGAGCTAAGCACGCGTAATGCGGCCACTGCAGAGCGTCTTCGTTGTGCGGTGTTCCAACTTTTGAATGGTCAAATTGGATTCAGCGCGCCCTCGGCGCAGCTTTATGTCAACACTCATGTGGTGTCGCGTGCGTCTAGTACTGATCAGAAGTGCTCAACTAGTGGGTCGCGGTACAAGTGTGCTAAATTTCATTGTAATATTCCATTTCCGGTCCTGGTCTACACTCGTTGGTTACTGTTTGAACGTTCTGCTTCACCAATACACCAATACCAATATGAAAAGTGATCTATTTCATTACGAGTGATTACCACGAACTCAGAAGTGATACGCCCTGTGCATTTAGTATTTAGTCATTATATTTCGTTCCTTAAGCTTAATTACAACGTAAACGAAGGAACACATGACATTTTTGCATTTCCAAACCGAGGCCTGGGAAACGCTTCACACAATACAAAATGTTCACGTTCGCAAACAATTACTTTTTAAAGCGATCGAGCGCCGGGGCAGCTGCGTTTTATGCTATCAAAGGCGATGTCTGCACGCAACATGAATTACGCACCTATTGTTGCAAACACACAACCTCATACCGCCCAAATACTATCAACTCACAAAAACGTCACAAAACGTTCTCCATTAGCTATAAAATCAAGAAATGCGCGGCGACACGGTGCGGGTCGGCCAGCTCAGTCGACCACTATCAGCAGGCGCAATGCCACTGCGAGCCAGCACATTGATCTCGCCAAACAGCTGATCGCCGGCACACATCACGAACTGCGGATCGACCCGCTCGCGGAGCAGCTGTAGCATCCCCCATGGACGTGGCCAGCATTCCGACCTGTGGCCATTCCAGCATCGCGCGAGCCGGTTGCAGCTCGCAGGCGGCGACGTCAAGCGCAGATTGGCACAACGTAACAGCGGGTTAGCCATTCCACTCGAGCCTGACGCCATGGAACGCTGCCCTCACTGAGTAAGTACCTCTTGCAAAGGCGTCACGCACCTGAGCGGCCTGCATGGTAATAATTAGGCATCGATCCCAGGTTACGAATGTCGGCAGACACCGGCCACCTCACCGCGCTCTTTCCGTTCTCAGCAAGCTGTGTGAGCCGGGTCGTGCCGGGTCCGGACGCCGCTGCAGGTCCTTGTTGCGCAGGTAATTGTCCGAGTGCAGGACACGCGCGGGCCTGCGCCAGCATGCCGCAAGCCACTAATGGTGTGAGCTGTGCATACTGTTTAGAAAATGGATGTTGTGACCAGGTTTTTTACTGATGTCCCATTGTGATGTTTAGAATAAGGACATTGTTGCGGCTGCTATTGACATTGATGAAATCATGTTGGTTTGATATTTATACATAGATAAAGGCGCTCGATGAACTTGTCATTGTTGAGTTTCTAATGTAAACTGCTTGCTTGCCTCCAGTGGTGGTCAATGGAAACTTCTAACCCTTTGAAAATAATTCATCTGTTCTTAAACAAAAATGGCCGGAGCGGTAGCTATTTACGCTGTAGGTTCACAGCTAGTTTCTTAAATCTGCCCATGATTATTGAATGGCTCAAAGATAAGAGCAGGTTGAGACAACGAGTCTTAATCTCTGCATACACCAAGATGACTTGATACCAGATTTAAAGCAAGTATATTGGATACCTGTGGAATAAGAAGTCTAGAAACATGCATCGCACGACTAGCTTACTGTATGTCACGTTGACGTAGTATGTCATCTTGGTGTCCCACCCACATCGCGAACTACTTACCACCTAAAAAAAACTTGCAGCTGACTTTCAGATGCATAACCCGAGCAAGGAAGGACGAAAAAATGATTAACGCATTGATCGTGCGGAATAAACAACCTATCAGGTTCACCTGTGACATGACCTTGTCCCATTATGACATCAGCATGTTAGTAACATAACACTCATTTAGCCAGAGAGCATATGCGATTTGAAATGGATTGAACACGCTCAGTTGGCCCAACCCTTGTGAACAGCCTGTAAAGGTCTGCAGGCCTTTGACATGACGTGGGCTCTTCCTGTGACTATGATTTCTCGTTTTTATTCCTTTAAAGATGAATCCATTAGTTCTTGTCTGTGCATGCCTTTTTTGGAAATTAAGTATTTTGTCCTGGGGCTTGTTTCCCGGCGTTTCAGCCAAAGCGCTCAGCTTGGACGTCAGTCAATTAATGTATAACATGCTTTGAAGCTGATATTATATGATCCTCGGGGAAGAAACAGTCTCGTTATGATCCAACCACAAATATTCGAGGTCTTGCAGTCTTTAAACCATTTCAAAGAGCTGGGGAAACTGCGGTGTGCATCTATTGGCCGTTGACCAGAAAGTGCCGGGTACACTTGTGACGTCATCAGTCGAGAGCAGCGGAATTCAGCCGAACGGTCATGCCTTCAGTTCTCAGGCCTCGTGCGGAACTAACGCTGGTGCGCCGCCGGCTCGGACTCCCGTTTCTATAGCGCGAGAGTGCAGTATTTGCCACTGCAGCAGTTCACGGATTGGATAAATTTACGGAATGCGGATTAATCCGCGGGCTGAATTGGACCGGATCAGATTTTTTTTTTGATTTTTGGATTAGGACCGGACAAAATTTTCAAATTCAGTAATAAGCATTGCAAATCAATCAGCTACATACTATCACTACTTACTAGTTACGTACTGTTGTCAAAATACCTAGTAGTATTTGTTTGTAACTGCGTGAATGTGACTTCATATAGCTGTGCGATGCACGATTACAAATAGAAACAGCTGTCGTATTTAACAGCAAAGGCAAAAAGGTGACTTGGCAGCCCAACATTTCGGCAATATGATTACAAAATGACCTGCTTCATTACACCCAAGAAATAGCAGGTACCGAGGCAGTGGACGGTCGCATGAAAGTGCACTGGTAGGGTGTTGTTTAATCACGCAGCTTAGTACAAAGAAATACCGTGAAGTGGCCTCCGTTGTCGCGCGAGTACACGATCGGCAATTTTCATAATACCTTACGCTGGCGTTCGGTGGCAGTGAAACTGTTGTTAGCTTGGGTCAGATGTCGACTAACGAAGCGTATTGTAATAATTAGCGTATTGCTATTATTCCTTTATTTGCCAGTTGTTGCAAATCGGCGTGCTGTTGGATTCAGCTCGCCCTCGACCGGTGGGACAGCTCTGTCCTAACCGCGCCGCTTTACCGTATCCGGCCGTCGCGCAGCCAATAGGAGTTTTTGCGGGCCGTCCGCCTTCCCTGCCTCGCTAACGGCGCTGAGGACGTGGATATGGAACTTCGCTGTGAAACAAAGTGACGCCGATTTCGTCCGGAAGATGCTGCGGAGCTTCCTACAGAAGCCCGACGGCGGCTGCATTGCGTTCTGATGTTCCACGGTATCGAGGTAATCTGTGCGGCAAAATGAGTGACACGTGCGGTTCGGCACTACCGGCCACTGGACGCGTCACGAGATACCCTGCGCCGTGTTGAGTCCGAGAGCAATCGTAGCCTATGAAAGGAAAACTAAATTATTACGAACATAACGCATGTTTAGCTGTCACAAAAGTGGCGTACATCCATGCGATTGTCCGCAGTGTGCTCACCTAACTTTTGAGAAAAAAATGTATTTATTTTGTTCGGGTGGGAGGACAATCGGTTCTGTCCAGGTTTAAAACTCACAGAATATCAATACCCCACTTAAATATTTTGTATGCCCTGTCTCTGGGATTCTGGTGGCTTGTAGCATGCACACGCGCTCACACACGCACGACAGACTCCACTTTTTCGCTGTCTTGCGAGACGTTTTGGACGACGCGCTTGTCAGTAGGCCGGACGTGACACGGGTACACACAGCGGGCATATGGCGACTTATTTGGCCCCGTGGTCGGGGGACTGCTGCGGTGTCCCAAAATGAGGCGGTGCCCTCCGAGGACGACTCGCCGGTCCGAGGCCGCATTTTGAGGTAGACCATGCACATGAGCGCACCTTCAACGGCGCCGGTTGGAGCTATTGTTCGTCCTTTCACAAGGCGACCATTCCCCATTTGCTGCTGTTCCCTGGGCTAGAGGCGCTTGAAAAACCATACCAAAACCAGCCTTGAACCATGAAATTCACAGCGCTATTAACACGCATCAACGAGCGGGCCCTTTGGTGTAAAAAACATTCACACAGGTCAACCATGTCAAATCGATCGTCGGCGAAGGAGTCACCGCTGTTCTTCACTTCGGTCACGGCAGCGAAGAAAGATCTGCTGAAGGAGCTGGTGCTCAAGGTGGGTGCTGCTGGTGTCAAAGTCGTCGCGGCGGTATCGGGCCTCGGAGAATCTAATCGCGGACTGAGGACGTCGCCCGGGAACTCCCAATACGGCAACCCGCATTTCCGCAACCAGGCTGGCAAGAGCCGGTCAACAATCTCGCCGACCGTTTGATACCCGCTTTATCGCAGCGGTTGGCCTGGGTCGCGTGAAATAGTGGCTGAAGATGAAGGACTGTCGTACATGGCAGTGCTTTCGTTTCAAAGGGCTTCTTGGCCCATGTTGCGTTCTTGAGGAGCCTGATCATATCGGTAAATGAAGTACGGATCGACAACGTGCATCCTTTAAAATAATCAATACCTACTCCACATTGAATCCTGTCGTCGGCAATCCTTTGTGCGTGCAGCTGAAGACAGGTTGCAGGTAAAAGTCGCAGGCACTCATATTTTCGATCACTAATCTCCCTTCCCGCTATCTGGCTTCCTTGTGCTATACACCGCGCACGTGTAGGGAAACGAATATGCTTACAATAGTTCACATAAAATAAAGTGCGGAATTCGTGGCTGGTGCAATTACTGCACATAGAAACACGTTAAAAACCGTTACTTGTAGTCTATATAAAGTGATTTGCCGCATCCCCACCAGTCCCGACCATGTCATGAGCAAACCCGTGTACGTTTTCATGTTACCTAGCAATGCAGATTTCCGTACGTCTACACCAATAAACTCACTCCGGTCGCATCTGGATGTTGGCGGATGTGCCCCACCTTCACCAGCTGCTCCGCGGCCACCGGTTTGACAACGGCCTGTGCCATCACGACGGCGGTCTAATCAATAAGCTGCTGTCCGCTGACAGGATGGCCATCGATGACGACAAAAAGCTCGGGATTCTTCAAGCTTGGCATTGGCAGCCATCTGGAGGTACGGACAGTTTTTCCCAGTCGTAATATGATAGCTGTCTAGTTGCATCATGCCTCTTCTGGGGTTCGTTTGCGTTAAGTTAATCCACGTATGTTAGGCTTGCGTAAAGCGGATTTGAACTATGCATTCTTTGTTAATGTTTGAAGGCATTGTTCGTAACGGCTTCGTCGGTTGCCGTCATATTTTGCCGTCAGGTGCAATTAACGGTCGGAATTTTCAACATTATTAGGAAAAGCATAACGTTCTTGTCAAGCCAAAACAATCTGTTGTGAACTTGTGAGAATGATCCATTTTACAAATGATATGGCAGTCTTCAGATAGGGAAATAATCATTGATATTCGATTTATGAAGTGACGCAGTGACATTAAACTTTTCCCGAATTGACTGCAAATTGCCCTTATTTCCAGATTAGCGGGTCATTACAGTAGATGTGATTTTTATAATGTGACGTTTTGGCCTTTTATCACTGATAAATGGGCAGGCCCGTC
>NW_023596746.1:9066080-9092852 GCF_011947565.3 Pollicipes pollicipes
ATTTGTTTAGCGCTGTTGATGGTCCCGCACGACGTGACGCGAAAACTGGGCAGACCTTTGACAACCATGTACGTGGTACAGTCATGTTTGTGGCACAAATGTCGGGCCAATTTCACATTTGGTACGCCTCCACCATGGATGAACATGCATTTGCAGGACGACTCAGACGTAAGCCCCAAGCAGCCGAGAGTGGCGGCACCGCCTGCGACCCAGCTCCGCCCCTCGCTGTTGCGGCGGCGACGGCGGCGGGCGGACAAGAACGCCGCGCCCGTGACGGCCGTGAGCGTCTCGTCTTTTTGCTAGCCGTCGGCTCGCTGTTTGGAGGCAGATGCGGACCGGACGAGTTAGCAGCCGACTGCCAGTTGACATTAGCGTCAGGTGACGCGGACAAATGACGGCGCACGCCAGCCTCTCCTCGACGCGCTGGCGGCCGTCGCTCCGCCCGGTGCGCGGCACCAGCTGCCTGTCGTCCGCTCGCCGACGCTCGCCGGCGTCAGCGCCCGGCGCGCGGCACCAGCTGTGTCCAGTGACCGACGGACGGCGGCGTCAGCGCCCGGTGCGTGGCACCGGCTGTCGTCCAGTGACCGACGGACGGCGGCGTCAGCGCCCGGCGCGCGGCACCAGCTGTTGTCCAGTGACCGACGGACGGCGGCGTCAGCGCCCGGCGCGCGGCACCAGCTGTTGTCCAGTGACCGACGGTCGGCGGCGTCAGCGCCCGGCGCGCGGCACCAGCTGTTGTCCAGTGACCGACGGACGGCGGCGTCAGCGCCCGGCGCGCGGCACCAGCTGCCGTCCAGTGACCGACGGTCGGCGGCGTCAGCGCCCGGCGCGCGGCACCAGCTGTCGTCCAGTGACCGACGGTCGGCGGCGTCAGCGCCCGGCCCACCCGTGTCGTGCTGTACCGGCCCAGCTCTTATTGCGGCAGAATGGGGATTTCACGATGTCCACAGGTCATCATGTCCAATGCAGTAATAGGGGTTCTTCATTAAGTCCACAGGTCTTGATGTCCACAGCTCACAATGTATACAGCTCAAAATGTCCACAGGTCATAACGTCCACGGTTCAAAATTCCCACAGTTCGTAATGCGCGCAAGCTAGTTCTGCCTGCACCCGCCAGGGTAAGAAATTTCGTACGCATGGGAGATAGGCGTCCGCCAAAGTCATTTCCTCTAAATTGATACAGTCCAGCACTATTGTTGCAAAGTGAATCTTTCGCGGCTTCCCGAAGTCCGATTCTGTATAAACCCGACTGGAACGAGGCCGCCTCTGAATAATAGGCCTAAACACACCGATTGAAATGAAATCGACTTTGCATATGATAGCCGAAAACCAACCCAGCAGGAATAAACTCGACCCTGCATAAAACTGGTCACCGTGTTCCTGGCTATACTGGGACAGTCACGTAGCAAATTTATTATTGAGGACGTCAAAATAACCGGAGAAAAATGTCTATAGATAGCTTGGCGCTCATCCAGCCAACCTCAGCGGTTGGAACGCGCCGTAAAATAGGCTTTCCAGAACATATAATTGCTGTGACTCATTGGCTATACCATCGTGTTATGCATCCGACTCAGCACCACGAACTGTGAAAATAATATGTTTCACAGGTCGCTTCACGCTCCTGCCCCCTGCTTGACCCTGCACTGGTTTCGTCGGCTTGGCGGTTCCAGGCGCCGTATTCTCAAACATAACAGCGAGGCAGTGTCCTAGCGGACGCAGGTGGAAATATGTCGTGGACATTATAAGCGGTGGACATTATTAAGAACTGTGGACATTGTAAGCTGTGAACATTCTGAACTGTGGACATTAAGGACCGTGGATATGGTAAGCCGTGGACATTATGAACTGTGGACATTATCAACCGTAACCTGATGAACTGTGGGCATTATAAGACGGGCCGGCAGCAGTAGTTACGGTGACAGCAGCACTTCGCCCGGCACGCGCAATTTCGCCAGCTTGTGAGGCGCGAGAGAAGTAGGTGCTATATCTCACCTGCGTAAATAGACAAGACTGGTCTCATGTGTCAGCGAACTGTGGCCTTCACATACCAGGTGCAATACACCACAGCGGGGCGGGAACAGCCAGCCATGTAACGTGGCGTGGGCGGCGGATTTACTTTTGCACATCGCAGCTCGCCAGCTGCCTTAGAAACGCATAGTAGCTAGAACTTACGTTGAAATTATTTAGATGATAGATGAAGAGACATCTATAAGCTTATTTGAAAGAAACGAGGCGCAATTGCACTTTGGGAAGCGTCGCACTCGGCTCTTCATTTCAGGCTTTTCTGACATTGCATGCATGCGTTCGCCTGCAATGTTGCGTGTCCGGAAGCAATGAAGCTACTTAAGCGCTCCACGTGATGGAATATTAAGAACGAGTGCGGAGAAGGTGGTGACCTAGCGAGTGCGGTTGGCAGGAACCCCAGGTTCTTTCGAAACATTGGTATTACAACAATTGAGCAAGCTGTTCATTGCAGCTGCAAGGACTACTGCATGTGCATACAGCGGTACTATTGCAATGCGATTACAGTGCACGTTTCTTAAAACAATTGCGTTACATGGAGACAAGCGAGTCACAAATAAGATCCGCTCCACCCGACTCCTGACAAAATTCGCCGTCATCGATTCTGGCGACTTAATTTATCATCTTATCGTTGTTCATCGTATCATTGTGTATCGTATCATCGTATCGTTATGTATCATCGTTCGTTGCCATGGCGGTCCCCAAATTCTTTGGTAGAACAGAAGCAGACAATTGTTCCCAGCTATCGTATTGCCCGCGTATTTCAGAACTCGTATGTCAAATATCAGAACTCGCATCGAGATGTGAGTCAGTGTCGCACACCGCCGCCCATATATCGACTCACCCTGGCCGCCGGGCATCAACGTCTTGCAGCTCCACTCCTCCTCTCACGAGCTCGACTACGGTTGTCTATCCTCCGCTGCTGTCCTGTGACATTCGACGGCGGCCGACCTTGCTTCCCCGAAAGAGGGTCTCTCCCTGAGCGCCGTCGGACGTCAACGTATGTCCGCACACGCGCTCGGAGCGATCGAGGTCCCGCCACCGACCTGCTGATAGCTGACCTGCTGACAGCTGACCTGCCGCCACCGCTGACCTGGTGTCTGTCTGTGCCTGCCGGTAGACCCGGTCCGTTTGGACGTGACCCGCCGGTGGCACCGCACGCCGGCCGGCCCTGGTTCCAGCGCGACGCCACCCGGAACGTGGACGGCGCTTCTCGGCCGCAGTGCCTACCTCAGCTGCCGCGTCTGCGCCCATCGGCAACCGCACCCTCTCGTGGGTGCGCCTGCGGGACGTGCACCTGCTCACCGTGGGCGAGAGCACGTACACGAGCGACGAGCGCTTCCGAGCGCGCCACTCGCCGCGCTCGCACGACTGGACCCTGCAGGTCAAGTTCGTGCAGCACCGCGATGCCGGCATGTACGCCTGCCAGATCAGCACCTCGCCGCCCGCCTCCTACCCCGTCCACCTGACCGTCATAGGTGAGTGACGAGCAGCCATGCTTGCGGACACATGTCGCCACGGCCGTCTCGAGAGAGTTAGTGACCTGACGGCCGGGAGGCCTCGTGAAGTTCGTTGTCATGGCAACCGAAGGGTGGGAAATCGGCTGGAGAACGCTAAGCTCTTAATTGGTTTTTGTTTCATGTACGGTTTCACACCATCACACGTTGAAATTGATTATCTTCTGGTCTGTCAGTGGTGGTGTGGTCTCTTACATAAGATGTACACCGCGGTCGATGCGCCAGTCCTGGACACCCGTGGACACCGTGCGCACTTCTAGCTAGCCGTCCAAGAGGCTGTTTTTCAGTCCTGTTAGCAGCTGTTATTCACGCACGCATAATGTGGGTGCGATGTTAAGAGAAATTCGCACTGCAGACGGCTGCCAGCCTGGTGCGTTATAAATACTAAATATCGTCAAGGAAAGGAAAGAGGATCACTGCCCAAAACACCCCGACCGTGTAAAACGGACACAAACATTTCCATCGCATCGTGACGTCTGCCAGAGTAACGGGCACCCTCTGCACTGTCCCACATTTAGCTGCCGACGAGCATTGTTCCACCAGGTTTTTATTAGCTTAGGTTGTCCTCGTGTTTATTCTAATTCGTTAACACTTGTGCATGGTTGTGCGTTTGGGGTGCGCCTTGTGCATTGGCATGTGGTCATGCATGAGTGCGTGCTGTGGGTGCGGGCGTGTGCGTGTGTGTGTGCGCACGCGTGGGTGTCTGTATGAGAAGGCTTAACAGGCCGTAACAAACTGGAAAATGCAAGAGTATTTAACACGCGCTCGGGCGGCCCACTAAATACGACGCGCTTGGGTGGGAAGGAGAATGGAACCCCGAAGCATTGAAATCATGACATATACAAAATATCAAGAAGCCATCCTGCGAACCAATTTTCCAGCTACAATTTTTATTCGGTCTTCATCACGGCACCAGACCTTAGCCATGGGCAACAACACTGGTTATAATTTTAAGCTGAATGGATAGGTTCACAAAGAAAACATCTCAATGCTGTGTGGCTGCTTCCAAGCATTCTTTGTATCAGCATGAAATATTTCTCAAGAATAGAATTTCCTTTCATCCATGGCCATGGTTCTTCAATTGTCTACAGCTATATAAACTTAGGCGGCAATCCGTCACATATTTTGGAAGTCATTTTGAAAATGTCGTTGAGCTGCTCTTCAGCGAGGGGTTTGGACCATCGACAGAAGCTGTAAACAGGTGCGCTGTAGTATCATTGTTGCCATTGCTTTTGGCGGCTGATCCGAGGTCCAATAAGGCCTTGGAAAAGGTGAAGGTGGTCAGGTTCATCCTTCAATGGAGGACCAATGATTAGCTGATGAAAATCCAGGATTGACTTTTGAGCCTTCCGGAAATAATCTTCTCACATGCATAAGATGTCCTTTCATATGCATAACATGTTCACATCTCACCTCACTGGCCAATGGTGAACTGAAACGCACATGTTATATGAGGCGTGGAGGAATCATTCAATGAAACGATAGTATATAGGGTGGAGCATTCAGCTGCCAGGGACCACCGGCATATATGTTTGTTTTGAAAAAATAAATAGATAGCAAATTGTATTCCTATCGAATATTTGCTCCAATGGAAGCTGGTCCTGTGCCGGGTCCAATGCCGGGAAAATACAGACAAACATGTCACCCCCCCCCCCCCCCTGCGGGGTGAAGGTTGCGCCGCAGAGAGGTAGGTGACACCCGTCACCTATCACTCGTGACAACGTTGGGGAGACACCATGTACACATCGTCCGTTCCGTAGCTCAGTTGGTTACAGCGCCTGCCTCCCGATCCACCCACCCGTGGCGGCGTGGACTGGAGTCGCTTAAGCGCTCGGTTTTTGTCCTTGACTGAGATGGTCTGCGGCCGGTGGCAACGTCCCCGCTAAAGGTCAAGTGACGTCAGGGAGCAGGACAAGCCGTGCCGAGCATTGAGACGTATTGAACTTTTTATCAAATTATTCCATCGATGTGGAACTTTACGATCGGATAGTAGGGGTCAGGGCAACACCACAGATGACGCTTGCCGTGAGCCCTGAACCCAAAAATCCATGTATTCAGAACTTTCAGATTGCTTCGCCTGTTTGTTAACTATAGTTCAGTAAATGTGCGTTTCATTACGTTTAAGCCCCAGCCAACGCGCGTCATTTTCCATTGATGAAACAACCATGATAACCTTGTTCCTCGCAGGCAAAACAGGAGAATAGAGAGGTAGATGTGATATTTCGGCTGCGTGCCTTTATCGAAGAGAATATCAGGAGTAGATTCGAAATTGTCTACTGATCCCACCCGATTTTTATTTCTTTTTTGAAAAAAGGAGCGGCAGTTTTCACAGGTCTCCGACATTTAGAGGATTAAACAAGGAGCCACTTCTATTCATTTCTATGATACATTAAACAGCTAAGAACTAGGATTCGCAAAAAACGCGGTTACATGCAGACTCCACAGGTTCCACTTCTTTGACAAAACACACGCAGGTTGAGATCCAAACAGGTACGGACCCTTTACCCCTTTAAAAGCTCGAAGTCATCCACAGAGCACAGGGCCATCCAGGCAGGAAAATATGTGAACCATTCTTACAAGAAGTCGATGAACAGACATTAACGAACAGGGCTCATCATGGTCGATTATAAGGATGTGATTAGTGCCTTGATGTGTGATGCGTGCCAGTTTAACATCGTTTTCATGTATGATGCCTGACGCGTGATGCCTGTTTTATTGTAATCATTGGCCTGTAAAAGTGACACAAGTGATGTGCGGTGCCTGTTTAGTTGAAAACTGTAAACCGCAGTAAATACGTAAACCTAAATACTGGAAACCACTGTAAAATCCCTGTAAAAAATTGTTGTTCGCTGTTTAAAAAAAAACAGAAAAATTGAGAAGCATCGGCAGGCAATTTTGAATTTGCTAATGAAAATCGTTTCGATGAAGGCATGTAACCGAAGTATCACACTTATCTCTCTATTCCCCCGTTTATTCTACGAGGAATAAGGCTGTCAATACTGTCCCATCTATATGCATAATGTTCCTTGCAAATGTACCTGACAACGTGGCTCTTGCTTGGCTCAGAATCAAGATCTGGCATATTTTGACAGGCTCTGAAGGAGCAAAAAGGGGCTCAGACCTCAGTCAAGATCCACGTAACAGACAATATCACAAGAACTATTATTGTCGAATCAGGGCGTGGGAACTATACTATTTTACATGCAAATGAGAGAATGTTCAAAATGCCGTGGAAATATGGTTCAACATGCATTGCAAATGTTCAAATGCCGCAATCAATATGTCTGGTGCGACAACTCCAACCACAACACACACGTATCATGAAAGGTTTTGATATCATTTCATTATAAAGATTCGTACAGTTTCTTACATCGTGGTGACGCATTCAATACAACCACCTGTCTGCCGCGCTTGGAATCGTCATTGCACAAGGAACTGGTTGAAAATATTGATTGTGGCATTTGAACATTTGTAATGCATGTAGAATGAAAGGAAACAGTACAAAAAATCATGTCAAAATAATTCAAAAACCTTCCACCCCACATTTGTGTTGTGTTTTAATCATCATTGCACTAGAAATAAATGTACCAAAGATTTGACTCTTCCACCTTCACCTGAACGGCTACAGTCCATTTCTTCTTAACTTTTATGTATCGACTGATGGCTCAACACTCACAAAGTAAAAAACAAGTTAAAGTGTAATCTGCAAGCTAGTCTGCAAGCTGTCCATCATGCAACAACACGAAACAAAAACCACTTGGTGGCTCTGAAATCATCCACATTTTTATTTTTGCATGACATAACTGAAAGCAGGGATATCAATAATGTTTTGTCCATGAGTGTTTCCCCATCCAAAGACATTATTAAGGCATTTAGCATCATAACAAACAACGTGACGTACCGCTGTATGCTGAAGAAAACATATATATCAACAACTAAAGTGGTAAAAAGAATTCCAGGAGTTGATTCCACCTCTTACATTACCTGATGACTTCAACTTTCGGTCTTAATCGAATCACCCATTGACGTATTATTGTGGGGTGAATTTTTCCACAGGGAGCTGCGTTCAGATACAAATGTCAGAAAAAATTCACAAATCGGACAAAACGGAAGCTGTAATGCAGGACATGTCGAAATATTATAATAATTGCAGTGATGGTAGAACGTATTATATTAAATGCCCTGTGGTCGTAGCCGTCAATTGCATATTTTTCAGATATGGGTGGACGAACTCTATGCCACCACTTTTTTCAGTTTCGACAACTGTTCGCACTTGATACACCAGGTTCCGCGGCCTGTATTGACAGGTCATTAAAGCTGGGGCAAGGAAAGGTTCACAGTTCCCTTGTATCGTATTCAGCATAGACTTTGATCGTGATATTTGAGATCTGGTTGGTATTAACTAGGAAAGGTTGGGTACACCACACCATTACAATAACACCTAAGTGCAGTGTGTAGCTGTATTCACTTTGACTACCCAACTGTTGCTCAATGAAATCAGGCCGGAGTTTTACTAAGGTTTCGGCCGGCATTCTTGCATTTCTAGTGAGATGTTTGCTTAAGGCTGTTCAGTGTGTGCAAACTGATTTTCTGATGTGTTTTGTTTGTCATGGGTTCTCTGGCACTCGCGCTCCTGCTGCAAATAGTAAATATATGATCTTTTCATGATTGGTTTTTGTTTGGCAGTACAATATGTTTTTTGGATGATTTTAAAACCTAAAGGGTAGCAAAACATATATTTTTGCCTGTTAAAATTATTGACCCGCTCAAGTCCGCCTATGGAATGGCAGGATCTGAATGACGTTATTATGACGTTATATATCCCCGGTTAACCCTGAAATGGATTGTACAAAATAGCCGCCTGCGCATCTTTGCGGGCCCGCAGGTTGGAAATTAAGCGGGTCCTAGGTCTTAAGAATGGCAGGGCTAAAAATTGCATGGAATGATCTTCAACATCGCTATTTTAGTTCAAAATATCATATAAATGCACTTCACCCCCGTGCCATGCTTGCTATCCACGGGCCCGCAAGAAGAAACGATTTTACCAGTTATTTTGATGCGGTGCTTCAACCTCGGCATGCTTTCGTTTTGTGCTTCACAAATGGATCCGCAAAACTGAGCTTTTTTGAGCGTTTCATTGTCGCAAAGCACTATCAACACACCCACGCGCTCCAGCCGCACAGGCACCAGCCCAATGCCCATCACTAGGCCTTTGTCTGACTTCTGAGTCGCCCACGTGAACAAGAGACACCACTCTCGCAGTACGCACTTACCTTCCCATCCCCTCCTGTCCCAATTATCCCGGCCCCGACAATCCATAGGGGGGGGGGGGGGCGCCGCAGCCGGCTGCGGCGCACCGCCGCGGCCCATTCTTCGTGCGGTACGTTCGCATGATTCGTCTGCGCATGAACCATGTCCTAGCAAGCGGATAACCACCGTATTGGAATCTGAGACCAATCAACGTCTTACCACACCCAAACTAGAAACAGGTCAACATAGCGTACGAATATTTTTTTCGTGTCCTTGCAAAAGCTCATAATGCCCTAAACCTTGTTTTTTGTAGGATGACGCTTTTAGGAATGATATATAAAAACTGTGGACAGTTTTCTGATCACTTGAACGCTTCACTTTGCCAAGTTATATTGCAATCGAGCCGAAAAAATCGCCACCGAATGTAGTCTTGCAACCACACAACAAGATATTGCCGAAGATTTTTTTTCTCCGAAACGGTGAGATTCAACTGTGAGATTTTAAAATGTCACTGGCGACTTCAGCGCTGATGAAAAACTATATATATATATATATATATATATATATATATATATATATATATATATATATATATGCGATGTATATACGATAACGATGGTTCGAACCGGGGGATCGAAATGCGTGTTATCACTGGTGGTGTGTGCCAGTGGCCTGTATTGGTATTGATGTGATGGGGAGTGTGCGTGCGAGTTTTGTTCTTCTGAGAAAGAACATTGTTTGGGTATTCTTCAGTCTACTGACTCCCAATAAAATGCGATATATTGATGCCTGCCATATTTATGCCTACTGATATTGATGCCGGCCTCTACCTTTATGTTTGTGTTTGAACATGACAAAGGAATGCTGGCAAACTGAGAGAAACGCTAGCACTTTTATTGCAGGGGTGTACAAAGGCAAGTATTGGTACTGGTGCTTCATTATGATTTGGCCAACATTGTGAACTTATTGAGATATTGTAGCATGTAATTAATCCATGATAATAATCTACCATAAAAGCTGGCGATCGCTACCTTACGTATGTCAAACAGTCCACGAAAGCTTTTCTTACGGCCAGCATCAATGCAAAAAAATCCACAAATAACCCACCCACCAATCCGCCCTCCCCCCCCCCCCCGACACAGCCCCCGCGACGAGAATAGCCGGTTAGTGTTAGCCTTCGTGTGTTTCGAAGTATTCTTAAGTCTGGCTGCCAGACGCTGCCAGGTTTTGCTGTCATCACAAGTCCATTTCATGACGCCATCAAACAATGACGTAATGAGGCCCATTTTTATAAACTTTGAAATTTTGCTACTTAACGTCGTTTTTGAACTTTGAAGGCTTACCAATAGTTACAGGGAAGCATTTCCCACGATATCTGATGCCTAACTCAACATCCTCAAATGTGGAAAATTCCCTTTAAGGGCCAATGCTATATATACATATATATATATATATATATATATATATATATATATATATATATATATATATATATATATACACGTTTATATATATATAGATAAATAAATCTACATATGTATATATATATATATATATATATATATATTTATATGTATATATAGCATTAGCCCTTAAAGGGAATTTTCCACATTTGAGGATGTTGAGTTAGGCATCAGATATCGTGGGAAATGCTTCCCTGTAACTATTGGTAAGCCTTCAAAGTTCAAAAACGACGTTAAGTAACAAAATTTCAAAGTTTATAAAAATGGGCCTCATTACGTCATTGTTTGATGGCGTCATGAAATGGACTTGTGATGACAGCAAAACCTGGCAGCGTCTGGCAGCCAGACTTAAAGAATATCTCGAAACACACGAAGGCTAACGCTAACCGACTATTCTCGTCGCGGGGGCTGTGTCGGGGGGGGGGGGGGGGGAGGGCGGATTGGTGGGTGGGTTATTTGTGGATTTTTTTGTATTGATGCTGGCCGTAAGAAAAGCTTTCGTGGACTGTTTGACATACGCAAGGTAGCGATCGCCAGCTCTTATGGTAGATTATTATCAAGGCACGATATGCGGTGCTGCTGCTGTTGCTGCTTTGCTGTTCATGATTTTGTCAATACTTTATTGTCGACCCATCGTTGCGCGCCGTGCCGTATCCCTGACATTGATATAATGTGTTGTGTACAGTAGTTGCTGTCCTTATTGTTTGTAACTGGGAGTGGGGTGTCGTCCAAATATAAATATATTTGTAACTTTGTTTTATTGTTTGTAACTGGAAATTTGGTGTCCTGCAAAAATTGATAAATTTGTAACGTTGCCATGCATTGATTGTCAAAGCAATGGTATTGCTATGGTGAAGATGGTAAGGTTGGGTTACAATGACTTTTTTTGCTAAGGATTGTTCATGCAATTCATAGTTAACCCTGATATAACCATTGTGGCACAACAACATTCTTGTCGTAGACAGCCCGTTGGCACTGTTAAATAATTTTTTTTACAAGTCGTTCATAACTTATAAGCTGCTATATTGTAGGCTTGACAAAGAGTGCTCAAACAATGTGGTACATTGTGTAGTGACACTGGTCAATAGCTTCATTTTGGCACTATCTCGGTGCTGTTCTGTGGCATGACATGATGAACAACAATACGTTTTTTTTTCGACTGCAATCCACGCCGCTCTCATAATAAATTTCAGCACGAACATATCCGTCAAGCACGCACTCTTGTATTGACTTCCCATCTGGCATATCACTGACCAAAAACACATGATACAATATACACTTTCAGCAAAGCGGACAGCCAATAAATGACATCACTTGCTCAGCCTCCTTTGGGAATCCAGAAAACGCAGGTAAGAAAGATGCAAACACATATTTCACTTTCATGGCCATGCAACATGCTGCAGCCATCAGGCTGCTTTATTAGAAATAGCAGGAAAATTTTATATGTGGTGAAATGACACTGCAAATATGCTGACCTTGCACATTGCTGAAGACATGGCAAGTACATGCAGTTATGGATGGATGGGCAAAATGCAAGGAAGTGATGAGGCTGGCAGTGCACACCAGCCTCATGATAAACATATTATTAAGTGATGTTCAAGACACCAACAGCAATACTTTTCCATCTTTCTCAGCACCCAGCATCCCACGCAAGTTGCAGTGACTATAACATTGATTACTCAGGAGCAATGCTCGCCTGCACACAATGGTTACGAAGGCAGTACAATGTACATCAGTAATAATAACGCTATATTTTCAGAATTCTTCAGGGAAAGACAATTTGGCAAAGCCACATAGTGTGAACCTATTCTGAGCATGTCCATTAATGAGCTGCACACACCATGCCCTACGGCCAAAATGAATTGCTGGTATAATGACATGCAATGGATTAATTACATGCTGCAATATCTCAATAGGTTTACAATGTTGGCCAAATCATAATGAAGCACCAGTACCAATACTTGCCTTTGTACACCCCTGCAATAAAAGTGCTAGCGTTTCTCTCAGTTTGCCAGCACTCCTTTGTCATGTTCAAACACAAACATAAAGGTAGAGGCAGGCATCAATATCAGTAGGCATAAATATGGCAGGCATCAATACATCGCATTTTATTGGGAGTCAGTAGACTGAAGAATACCCAAACAATGTTCTTTCTCGGAAGAACAAAACTCGCACGCACACTCCCCATCACATCAATACCAATACAAGCCACTGGCACACACCACCAGTGATCACACGCATTTCGATCCCCCGGTTCGAACCATCTTCCGCGGACTACACCACATGACAGCATCATCGCCTTTGTGAATGTATCAGCGGCCATGCTGTTTTGACCATAAACAAAAAACAGCCTGTGATATCACGAGGATCTAATGACGTTTCTACGGCGTCATTAATCAGAAGGCGATTTTGAAGTTGGCTGTAAATAAGCCTTTTCTTACTTTGCAGGCGTATAACTCAGGAACCAGAGCGTTTTGGGTCTTAAAAGGGCATGTCCGTGAATAGCATCAGGATGTCCTCAAGATGGCTATTTCAGTTTAAAACGCCACACAAATCTGGAACATTCCCTTTAACCAACGTTGCTACCCACTTGGATCTGAATCAGAATGCGTAGAACAATATTAGCCCAGCATAATTTGAGGCATTTATCAGCCAAGACCGCCCGCGCGCAATCGGACGCTGACGGTGTTTGGAAACATTTCCCGATACGTCGGCACCAGCTTTGGCGTTACAGTACAGTTACTTTGGCTCCAGGCGAAATCAGCACAAAAAGCTACATATAGGTGAGAAGCAAATGATTCTGAAACAATCAAAAGTACAAGACTGAAACTTTTTGTCTAAGACACCCTCCAACACCAAACGGTATATCCATAAGGTTGTGCATCGCTTAAAGGGGAATGTTTCACATTTGAAGATACCGAAGCAAGCATCTGATATGATCGTATAACTATCGGTATACTTTTTAAATGGAAAGAACCGCTCTAGACAGCGCAATTCTCCGTTGAGTAAATATGCTCCCCAATACGTCATGGTCTGATAACGTCATCGTACTCTGCATAATATTGATAGATAGCGAATTAAATGCCGTCACACCTGGAAATCGCGCACATTGACGCCTCGACAAATATGTTATAATTGGCCTTGATCGCCGCGTGGCGTATGGAATGGCAGAATTTGAATGACGATATTACGACATCATGAATGCCAAGGTCACTGTGAAATACTGTCCCCGATATACCTTTACCAATTTGTCGCAGGTGCATAACTAGGAAACTAGGGAGGATTAAGTCTTAAGAAGGGCAGGATTGTGAACGGCATCGACAAGTCTTCAAGATGACTATTTCAGTCTAAACCACCATATAAATGTGGTGCACTCCCTTTAAAGGGGTGTTAAAGGAGTGGAGTGCGAACGTTGTGCGTGGAACATGCCCTTTTGAAGGGAGTGTTCTGTAGTTCTAGTGGTTTTGAACTGAAATAGCCACCTTGACGACTTTTCGGTGCTGTTCACAACAATGCTTTTCTCAAGATCTAAGTCCCTATAGTTTCTGAGTTAAGTGTCCGCGAAAATGTGGAGAGTATTTCAAAGCCACTTTGGTATTCATGACGTCATGATAACCTTACTCATATCCTGCCATTCCATAAACCATGCAGCGATCAAGGACAGTAAAGAACATAGTTGTCGACGCCTTCATATCTATTGTTTGTGAGCACGGTTTCCAGACATAATGGCCGTCAACTGGCTATCAATCAATGTTGTGCAGGGTACCATACCGTGATCAAACAATGACGCATTAAGGAGCATATTTCCTAAATGGAAAATACTGTTGTCTAGAGCAATCTTCTCCACTTAGTATTTCAATAGTTATAAGCGAGCCTGTTACACTAAATCTGATGCTTTAATATGTTGAAATGTGAAATATTCCCTTTAATGCTGGTTTTCTAGCGTTATGAAAGCATCGCAATCTAGTGTCTTGATAATCCCTATCATATATTTTCCCGAAGACCGACAGGCTCCATTCGTTTATGCGAGGTATCGTCTGCCTAGTGACAAGGACGTCTGATATCATTTCACTGGTGGCGCACAGCACAAAGCGTCTTACTGATGCACTGGAGGTCGGCAATTTTCAGCGAAAGAGCACTGAACGTCGAGGCGAATATCGTTCGCATGACTGAACTGCTGAAACATATCGATTGGGAGCCACCAGGCGACTGCGGCCGTCAAGCAGGGCGTACGGCTGCCAGGCAGGGAGTAGGGCTGTCAAGCAGGGAGCACGGTTGTCAAGCAGGGAGTACGGCTGTCAAGCAGGGCGCACGGCCGTCAAGCAGGAAGTGCGGCTGTCAAGCAGGACGTACGGCTGCCAAGCAGGGCGCACGGCTGTCAAGCAGGGAGTGCGGCTGTCAAGCAGAGAGTGCGGCTGTCAAACAGAGAGCACGACTGTCAAGCGGGGAGTGCGGCTGGCAAGCAGGGATTCCCAGGGAGTGCTTCTTTGCATGCAGATTTATTTAATGATGCCTGCTTGCAAATGTGTCATTTTTTTCTGGCAAATGTTAACCCCATCCACTCTGTAAACCCTACCGTACTTGAAGAAAGGCCTCCATTCAGCTCGCATTTTTTGGCATTATGAGCTGGAAGCTTTTCTGTTGATACTTGAACCTTGAACCTTCAAAAAACCGGGTTGCAGGTTGAAAGACGTCGAAATGTTAACGAACGATTATATTAACGGCGCTCAACATTTCGCGCTTTGTTTATCCTTACTAGCTAGGATAGTTCTGGTCGATGGTGAATGTAGTGAATCTTATTTAGAAACTGTCAGTCAGCATACTGCTGAGGAAGTGCACAGCTCGAAATATTGAGTGTCATCAGTGCAATCGTTGTTGCACTAGGACGTCGTTTAACCAGTGTTGGTACATTGAGAGTCGTAACTAAACATAGGAACTTTCAACTCATGACAACACCGCTCTGTACTCGGCGCACGTTTTACGCGGCGCGCACAGTGGGTGAGTCTAGTGCCCCCGAAGCCGGGGGTCAGAGCCGCGCTCGGGGACGGGGCGGCCCGCGGTGTGCGGTGGCAGGCCACGCAGTCTGTCGCTGGGGCCCTGACACCGGTCTGCAGCAGCCGTGTCCGTCATCCGGGCGGTGTCCACTGTCCCGCCTATGCAGGTCGGCCATCGTCGGGGCGGGCAGCTGGCGGAGACGATAGGCCGGCCGGCGCCGGCTGTCGCGGGTCGATCTGGCTCGTCAGGCTCGACGGCCGCCCACCCGTCTCGGCGCAGTACCCCCAAGCGTCCATCAGGCGTCGGGCGACGCTGGCATGCAGTCATTGGCGCCGCACTCAACTGCACAACTGCGCCTAGTGGAAGACGGTTACGAGATGTCAGAGTTCAAAGGTGTAACTCGTCAAAAACTTGGTCAAAATAAAGAACAAATCAAAATTTTGAGGTCGGTTCCGTCACGGTGGTAAACAAAAAGCACCATTTCGACAACAGCATCAGCTCACCTGACACTCCACATACACTGACAAGTCGCGCTAACGCCAACATTCTAGTTGCCGTTAGTTTGATGAATGTGAGAGTGTCTAGCATTTCCGATGTTTCAAAAAGTCACACCTGGAAATATTTAGATCAATAATGTTGGCAGCTACGGAAAGTCCACTTTAGGCTCCCAACGATGATAATTTAATATAAATATTGCTATAATCCATGGTATCCATGGCCGTATGCGCTACGCGGGTGCGAACGCGGCTCTTTCAGGGGAAGAACTGCACTTACCAACGGGACGGAAACAATCAGTACGTGTGACAAGTAATGGCGCATGCGGACAAACTAAAACCACACGAAAAATCATGCTTCCATAGCCTGCCAACCATACCAAGCACCGCACAGGCCGTTGCTTTAGTGCAATGTTTCTGCACCTCAACGGTGGTAAATCCAGTGAGCTGGAATCGGTTTTGAATTAGGGTGGGAGCAAAAAATTTCATCGCAAAAAGACCTTGCCATTATTGTTGTCACTTGCTATGATTTTATGCACCATAGATTATTATTGTCACTTGCTATGCATTTAACTAACTTAACTTAACTTAGAGTAACCTATATGTTGAACATCATCTCAACTCACCTATCTGTTGACAGCAGCACTTGTGATAAAAACATAATAAAGCTCATTTTTGGCTGGTTTAAACTTGCGTTTTATGCAGTTTATTTGTGTATGCTTGTTGACATCGGACAAAGTTGACAACACACCAATAAAAACATGACATCTACTACGGTTTGTTTATTTATATTAAATGGCGAAAAATTGTGAAAAACTGCCCCATATTTGATCGACATTCAAGTTTATAACTGGATATGGCCGATCTTTTCGAGGCTAGGGTACTGAGGCCGAGATGTAAGTGTATGTGTGGGGGGGGGGGGGCACAGCCCCCTCTGAACTTAATAGACTAACCACGCGCCGGACCTCATGGCCTTTGCTTTCTCGCGCATTGCCACTGACCGGGCCTGTAAGCCACGACAGATTTTTGACGAGACCTCGTCGGAGCAGAGGCAGCGCCTAACTTTTCCTTTGGGAAGCATCACTAAAAACCTTGGGCAAAAATTGTTGAGTTAGACTTTTGATGGCATCGCGCTATATTCTGATATGACGAATTGGTCAGATCACAGAAAAAAACAGATCTGATGGTAAATCATATTTTTGGGGTAAGTGCAGGTACAACGCATGCCCTAAATCACATTATTAAGGCCCTATTTGGGCAGGATTTTGTCCGCCGCAAACACCTTGCCACGTTTGCCATGGTTTACAAGCTGGTTCCCGAATCTCATCTAATCCTTCCCCAGCTGTTCTAGCAATGAACGTTCGTAACAGATCATCCCACTCAATTAACATCAGCGTCCGCAGTCCCGTGCGAATCAGTAAAACACCGCCGAAACTGGCTTTACGAAATAACTATAGAGGCGCCGTTATCAGGACCCCACTACACACGCACATCGCGCATAGGGAAACGCATGCACAGCATTGTATTCTGCTCGCCGCACCTGCGCACCTTCATCACAGGTAAAACAAAGTGAAGACTGGTGTTTTTTTTTTTAGATGCGCATCATACAAATCGACAGAAAGTCAGCGGACTTGGTTACGTGCAGAAAATCGAAGTCATTGCTCAAGGAATCAGCATTACGCGTCTTCGTACCAGTTCTAATATTTCACAATGCGCATAGAGCTAAGGCTCTACACTCTCTCTTTGGGTTTACTATTTAGAATTGTACGCAAGTATTGTACCCCGCAGCTACATCAAAACCCTAATCTGTGAAACACTAAATGCGCTTTTGACCTGATTGCAACTCACATCTCCGCTTATTAATCTTAAGAAAGAATAGATCTGAGATTCAAATGAGTGGTCATGAAACGTTAGTTCGATGCCGTTACCCAAGAATAGGTAACCAGTCCCTCCATCCCAGCGACGCAATAAACCGTACGTTAACACCAGAAACCATAACATCAAGTCGCGGCACCCACAGCTAGGAAAAGGGGACAAACATAAGGAAGCAGGCGAAGAGGGGTGCGGACCGGCATGATTTGTGTTACGAAATAGGCAAGGACAAATCATGCATGAGAAGGCTTTAAGTAGTCATAGCCAAAGTCAGCTCCTAACAGCCCGTTAGAGCCACCCAATAAGCCTATTAACACTCATTTACAGTGTTAGTGGGGGTTGTTAAGTCACACAACCTGGAGGGGCAATTAACTGGTCATCCTCGTGCTGGGTTCTGCGCTGGATGCCCAGGGAGTCCACCCAGCTAAGCGGAGCTTGTTGCTAGGAGTACTCCTGGAGCCCGCGCCATGAATTTGGATACAAGTGCACAAATCTAAATTTAACAGAATGTGGTTACGGAGCATGAAGGGGGTTCATCACGAAGTGAGTTACATACGTGTGGGCAATAATTGCAATATCTTCAAATTTGTTGGTTACCTCGATATGTTTTCACGAAACGCCTGCGGCTGATGTTCTTAACGATGGTTTTTTATGCAGAAATATCAATTATTCTTGGAAAATATTAAACCATACTATCGTTCCACAGCTTAGGACCAAGGCGAAATGTTGTAAGTGGTCTATAATCACGATTAGAGAAAGGGGCGTCTAAATGTTTTACTCGACTCATATCCATTTTATTTGGTTCAAAGATGTTACACATTGAATCAAAGGATACATGAGGCGGTGAAGTTAGAAATTTGTGCATCATAATCAACATATGGGATTTAGCTATATTCGCTAAGTTCAAAATTTTCCACCATTTAAAGATTGGCTCAGAGCGTGGTGGAGGGTACACGTTTTCGATCAGACGCACTTTGCCCCTCTTTACAAAATAACTAACCATTGTGGTTGAAAAGAATAATTTACACTCGAGATCAGCAAGTGTAATTCAAATAAGGAAGAATTTAATGTCATAGAGTGGACGTGACGTTTTATCAATGAAGTACGTAATCCTGCTTATTATTCCAATATTTATACTTAATATGCTCGCAACAAAATTAATGTGACGCGTAATTTAAGATATCTATACATGAGCACATCAAAACACCTGTTTTCATCTTTTCTTTAATAGGTAAGTTGTTAATTTGCACATTTAGTTGCTAATGCGAAGAAAGGATAGTATAATGTTGTGTAAATGTTTTTGATACGTTGAGTGAGAGAGAAAATTAGCACCAAACCACGAAGTCATTGGGAGCAAAAGTACATTGACATTGTTCCGAAAATTCACAACACTTCTATTTTTGAAAATAATCCCGGTATCATGAGCATAAGAGAGGCAAATTATGTTATTGCTTAATTTAGGCAAGTCATTTGTGTACATTATGAACAGAATTGGCCCAAAAATTGAGCCTTGAGAACACCCATCGTTGCGTTTTTTAATGATGATAAATAATTCCTTATTTTGACACCTTGAGTTCTGCCAGACAAATAATACGAAAGGATTTCATGAGATTTTCGTCAAATACCATAGTTAGTAAGTTTACGTAGGCGGTTTATGTCAACAGTTTAAATGTTCTTGTTCAAATCTAAGTACAAACCTAGCCCATATTCTCCGTTTTCAAAATCATTAGTGATAGTTTCCTGGAAAAGAAGAATTGGCACGCAGCTTCTTTTGTTCTGAAATCCAAGCTGATTGTAATGTATTAGGTGATTTTGGTTTAGATGAAGGACGAGTCTATTATATATAAGTTTTTTCGAGAATTTTGGACATAAACAGCAAAATACTGATAGGTGTATGAATATTTTCAAACTTAGATTCCCCACTTTCAGAGATGGGCTTATTCACGGTTTGTTTAAAATGCCTGGAAACATCCCCGATAATAAATAGCTGTTGAAAAGATTAAGAATTGCTTTGAGTATTATCCTATAAGATAACTTGAATATTTTCGCATCCATATCGTCAACTCCAGTTCCGACGTTGTTTAATCCATTGTTAACAAGAATTAATCCCTCTTCACTAGTGGGGGGTACATCCAGTTCATTTTCTAAATTTGCGATGGGCTGGAGTGGGTTGAATGGTGATTTAGGAATTTTGTCCTTTAACTTTTGTCCAATCTCAGGGAAAAAATAATGAAATGATTTTGCGATATCCTGATCATCTGCGAGAATTTTGTCATTAGCCTCACTAATCCTAGTTAGATCTGCATTATTTTCCCTTTGAACTTATTAGAGAGCATAGTGTTTCTAATGTTTCCTTAAAGTCACCAGAACGTTTAATGAATTCATCCCCAGTGTTTCTTCTGGGTTAGATTCAGATATGAGATGATGTTTTCGAACCCCAGTTGTCACTGACAGCCAGTTGAATTTGTGACCCCCTCCCCTTGGCTGCTGCCGCCGTCCTCAATAAGCTTTTCCTGGAATTGGTGGCGCGCCAGCGCTGAGCGAGCGAGCGAGCGTTGTCGGCCGTGCGGCGGGTGTCCGCGCCGGGCCGCCTTGCGGGGGTAGCGCGCGTCGAGCGGCGGCAGGCCGGCTCCTAGCCCGATTGATCGCCTCTGGGTTCACGCCAGCGCGACGGCGACTGGTCACCTCGCCGGCCGTCCCCACGTGCGCCGTACGCCACCGTCGGCGACCACTCGTCACGTGACCCGTCCGGAATCAGCGAGTCTCCGGCCAGCGCCGGCGGCACGCGTCCGCGAGCGGGCGCGCGGCGCCGCCCTCCCAGTGCGCCCGCGGGAGTGATCGGCCGGGAATGACCGCCGCCGGCGGCCCTGTCACGCCCCCGCGGCAGCTGCCGGTACGTGTCGCGTCGCAGCGCCGGAGGCAGCTGCCGGGGCGGGCTGCTTCACACAGCGACACGCGCGTTATATCAGCTAATTGGTGCCAGGCATTGATCGCGGGCACGGCAGCCCGGGCTGCAACGCAGTGACCTCGCCGACTGAGGCAAACATCCGGCGAACGGGTGCCGAAAATGCCGCGCCGTGCGGTGAGGGGCTGGCTGGCCGAAAGTCATGCCGACAGAACCTGACGCCTGCTTCGCGGCGGCCAGGAGGCGGCCAAAGGCAGGTGGACGAATGTTGCCTGCCAGCTGGCTTCACGAAAACCAGGAAGGGAAATTGCTCAGAGAGGAGGCGCAATAGCACGGTATTGTAACAGTTTTCACGATTTTTCCTCCTGGCAGCGACATGATGTTCTACAAGTGTTTTAATACAGAGTTCCAGTTATCAGTTTACCAAAAAGACACATGACGTTTACGCGTAACGAGTTTGACCTTCGCCCTGATCCGGGACCGATGCGACCCCCCCCCCCCCCCCCTCTCTTGCCCCCTAACATTTTCTGAGCGAATCTCTCCGGGGCGTCGTGTAATCGCGTCCAAATTTCAGGTAGCCTGTGAAGCTTTCATGGCACATGGCACGCCAAAGCTGTCTCCGGCACGCCCGGTTTCCGAGAAGCGACAGTCTTACGAACCGGTGCTCGGCGATCCATGGCCGGCGTAAGCGCCGCGGCGTGTCGGCGCACCGGGCGGCAACCTACGCATCCGCCGATCGAGCGCGGCGGGCCGACACGGGCAAACTAACAGAGCCTACACGGAGCCCTAAATATATACTCAAAGCACACAAAACACGTCTCTGAAAGTGTCATGCTGCTATGTGGCATGATTTGTAGGTGTCGGCATGTAAAGCTGAAATAGTTGATTTGCAGTAAAATATTCTTTTGACAGTTTTCGAACCCCAATCATAATGGGGCTATCATTAACACATCATAGAACGTATCACCAATTGCATTGCTGTTGGGACAGTTTCACGGTTTTTTTCGCGAGGCTGCAGCTTTCTTAGCTTGGAAACTACAGGGGGCGCACTGCCTCCTTCCCTCTTAGCAGTCCGCTGCGTGAAAACGGGCGAATCGGGGTGAGGGCTACGACATAGCTGGGCTACGGTACTGTAGAAATATGGTTCGTAACTTACACCTCCAGGCATTTTTATGTGGCTGCAGTCTCTGAGGTGTCTCCTTTCGCGATACAATTGCGACGCGAACTTAGCCTGACCCTACTAAATCTGTCAGCTTGTGGAGTCCTTTGAGACGGCGCAAATTGTATGGTTGGATGATCAAAGTTTTAGTGACGTTCTTACGAGCCCTACAAGTGGTTGGGATGGGGTGTTCACTGGGGGGGGGGGGGAGGGGGCGATGCAGTCCCCCGCAGGGTTTTCTTAGCATATCTCTCTGGCAGTCGTGCAATTTTGTGCAAATTTTCAGTCTCCTCTGGGGCATCCATTGTGCGTGTTTTGACACCGCAAACATGTTCCTTGCCTTTCTAGTTTCCGGAGCAGCGGTGGTATTTCAAGAAGCACACCGCAAGGTGATCTATGGCCGGCGCGAGCGGTGTGTCACATTAGCGGAGTCATATATCATAAACGTATGCTCGAAACAGGTCAAAACTATGCATAAGTTAACTCGGAATTCAGCAATTAGCACGCTGGGGAAGGTGTCATGTTGCTACGAAACATGGCCCCACATATATAAGCATGCAAAACGTAAAGCCGAAAAGTTCGATTTTCGGGAAAATTTGATCTTTGCTCTGGCATGGTGGAATCAGTTGTTGACCTAGCAGCATGCAACTTATTACGAATCGCGAAATTTCGTTGAGAACAATTTCCTGTTCCTATCTGCAAGGTTGTACTTGTTTAGTTTAAAACGGTCGGTGGTCGCATTGCTCCCCCCCCCCCAACCTTCCCCCCCTCCCACCCCCAATCAGTCCGCTCGAACGAAAAATAGCGAATGAGGGCGAGGTTTAAAGGTGTAATCGCTGTATTTTCTGGTCGCTTTCTACGTCCCAGTGGCTGTCCTTTACAGCCCACTATTGCGAAGCCACATGCAATCTTCACACCGCTACAAGGTATTTGAGATACGCCAACAAACATTTGCACTGGGGTGATATTTCGCTGCTCCGGAACTATATTAGCAATTTCGGCACAGGCTCAGGCCAAAGCGCCGGGTGAGGAAATCCGGCTGCTGATGTACTGTAATCCCTGCCTTTTCCGTCCAAATCTTGCAAAAAGGCTGGTTGAACGAGTGCGACGCGCGTAACCACCTCGATACCGTATTTGTGCAGTTGATGACGCATAATTTCATGTACCAACACGCTTGTGAGTCTGTTACACATACATTACCAAGCGTCGCGGTGGCTGTATGTAGTATAAACACGTATGCGATCTTGAGTGCCTGCGGATGTACAACACACTATTTCTGACCACACAAAAAAAAAACATTGTATTGGTCACTTAGGCCCAGATAGAATTTCAAACCATTTTACCTGGATGGATTATGTATGAGACCAGAGTTGCCCTCAGCTGGCTTCAAGGTCAGTCTATTTTTATGTCTGGGATTCTGTGTTCCCACAGTCGTACGTAATAAGAGTGAGAAGCACATTGTGAAAGAAAACAACGAAGTGCTGCTCTTGTAGGTTACCGGTATACCAATTTTGAACAGTCACCCCGCCTGACCCGATCCTTATGGGGGAAAATAAATGGTCGGAATTGACACCCTGGTCTCAACGCTTCAGTTTTGTGCCCTCAATATCCGTTTCGACGTGTTACCGTATGTTTTAACTGCATCTATCAGAGCAAACGTTTGACTTTTCGTGACGTTTGGTGACCTCACATTTGACCCGTCAAGATTTTGGTCTGCATTTCTAACGATTTGACGAGACATTCACGATGGTATCTCCGTTTTATTTGCATGACGCCTGAAAGTGGGATATCCTAGATGAAAAGTCAACTTTCTCCGGCCGGGCGCGCTCGTCGCGCATACTTGGCCGAACGGAGGTCACCGCGCACGCAAAATACCACCAGGTCAATCAACTTCCTTCTCATACCGTACTGAGCACTGGTAGCATGTGCAGACTTTGATAACGGTGTTGGTGGTTTTTAGCAGCTTCGTCATGACCGCGGACGGCGCGGGCTGGGCGCCGTTGCCCCGGCCGCCGTCACCATTCGGCCGGAGCTCACGACGCTCGAGCTTAGATTGACGCCCTCGTTCCGGTGTTGAGCGCGAGGCTCAGCGCCCATTCTGCGGCTGGTGCTGCAGTCGTTACGGAGTTACCTGGGATCGAAGCAGCTGCCGCGCGAATACCGGCTGCACTGAGCCGAGCCCTGAGCGGCATTATGGCTTTGTAGCATGCCAGTCTTGGCAGAACGCCACGCGGTAGATCGCGTCACGCGATTTGACCGCTTCCCGTGGATGCAATGAATTGCGGGTTCAAAGTCTCATTGTGTGCATGCACATTTGGCTGAGCGAATTTTGTTTCGTTACCAGCGGTCTTAAAATCATCTAACTAATGGAGTAATTACCTGAGTTATCAAGTGAACGTACTGGCAAAGATATAATTGGCATTATTGGCCGTGAAATGCAGTAGTCTGGCGAGATGATGACTTGTACCATCACTTACTACCGAAAACGAATTGCTGGATGTTGTCAAAATAAGTGACTATTCGTGTGCTTGCAATCCACATTCAAACCCCTTTTGCGTCTGAAGTTGTTTCCATACGGCTGCTAGTTCATCGTACTTGATCTTTACTCTGGATGGGGTCCGTTTGTCAAAGTAGCGTTAAAAAATCTGGTTAGATAGCTATAGTGCCATTTTCGGCAAATTTGACGGCATCATTTTGGTGAAGGGGTCAAATTTGAGGGAATATTAGGTAAGTACTTGTTTTCTAACTTGCAAAACAATGTATTCACAAAAAGATCGCCTCCCCGAATTTTAAAGTCACTTTAGTTATTTGCTTAGCAAAAGTGGCACACTGAACTGCTCGGACTGAAGTTTCGCAATCACGTCATCGGCCCTTGACGACATTTTGACTATCGATGACCGTACCGATAACAGAGTGACAATTCTGGTTGAACTACGTCTGAATATGCGACTATTTTGAAAGGCGAAGGCTACTGGCCGCCTTAGTCCAGTGGTGTGTGATACTTTTTTGGCCCCAAGTTACACTTGAAGGTTAGTAAGTGATAGAGTTGGGTCTGAAAGTAGATTGAATAAATCGGCCTCTGCTTTCAGTGTAGACGTCATCATCAGTCCCGATCAAAGATGAGCGTAGGTCTACGGCATATGATGCCCCCTACCTTATTTCGCCTGCAGACGAAGAAAACGGGCATGATCACGATTTGCCAACGTCCAACCCAAAAGACGCATTCGCAACTGAAAAATGCAGCAATGAACCACGCTTTGGTCTCACACGGCCGAATTACGCGCATGTTTGTGCCATTTGCATTACGTCATAAGTACCTGTTTTTCCTAAAGCTTGCAAATTATCTGAATGCAAATCTGGATTCAAACTTTAGCGTCATTAATCTGCGTTGTTGGTGAGTGCGTGATTCATTCGAGTGTCACGTAAATGCGTCATTCATTCGCAATCATTATGTGAATTTTCGTAAAGCTTGGGGGCGTTCCTGCATCAATGCCCAAAATTGCATTTGGGCGGGTAGTAACTCATCATAAATGGGAGTGTGCCACATTTTGTGGGGTGCTGAACTGAGATAGCTATCTCGAAGATCATTCGGCGCATTTCACAGCCTGCCGTTTCCTTCTATTTTCTGAGCACACGCCCGCAAAGTTGTGCTGACATCCGTGCAGACTATTCAATGTTACCCAAGCATCCATAATGCGATAATGACGTCATCCAAATCTTGTCATTGCATTGGGCATGCGGCGATCAATTCCAAGAGAAATACAATTGTCGCGCCGCTCATATTTGGCGTTTGTGAGCGCTATTTCCTGATATAAGGGCGGTAAGCTTAATTTTAATCGATGTTGTGCACAGTATGACTGCACAATCAAACAATAACATATTAAGGAGCATGTTTACTACCTAGATAAACTATGTTATCTAGAGCAGTCTTTTCCACTTAAAAATACGCCAATATTTATGAGTGAGCTCATTAAATTATATCTGATGCCTGCTTCAATATCTTCAAATGTGCAGCATTCCCGTTAACTTAACTAATGATGGGTATCCATAGACAAGAACAGCAGCTCGTAACATATATATGGAAGGGTCATTGAAGATCTTAGCAATTATGAGCTTTTTGTGCGGGCTAAAATTTGGTAAAGTTTCGTTAAGTACCACCGTCTAGTTATCGTTAAGGGCAAAAAGTAGCTCACTGATGTCTGACATTTATTAACTGGCCTGACGTTTCGAAATCACATATTCCATTCTCAGAGAAACACACATAGCATACAAGAACGACGACATGTTTACAGAAGCACGCTTAGGTATAAACAAATGGCGTTTGATCGTCAAAATGTACAGTCTGAATCGGCTGGTTAATATTTTAGTGGTCCTTCGTGTTTCATGTCGTTCCATGAAGTTGGTGATGTCATGGTCTATGGCTTTGTTGGAGAAGTCATTATTTACGAAAACTTGTATGATGCGATTAAGTTATCTGTGTGTACGCCACTGTGTCCAATCAAAGCAGTGCAATCACCGCAATAACGAACTGATGCCTTCATATCTTTATGTGCACCAGACGGAGAACTAACGGCAAAAGATGGAATGGCAATGGGTTCCACCTTGGGACCACTCATTGACAACGCGTGTATGCCATGTAGAAAGCAAAATTCTCCAAAATGTCCACTGTCTCGCACTTTCCGCAGGATATGTCGACGGCATTTTTGCGAACGTCAGAAATGAGACACATCTGAACAAATAAAAACTGCAGTGGAGCAGGCTTCAGTTCTCCGGTTTGCATACCTACTTCGCGTCAACAACGGAAACCGTCCGTTTGTAGACACAACGTCACTACTGATCAACACAAATTTGTATTATTAATGTACCATTTGTATCATAAGTTACCATTAATTTACATCATTCGTTATCACCAAAAGCCATCAGATGCTGAACGGTGCTTCAGTGCCAACAGCGAGTGCCGAGAACGGTACAGTTATTACCGCCCAAGAACCCTCAAACACTGCCCCGACTGAACACGGCTACACAGTGAACTGCGGCGTATCAAACAAGTCCCTCGTAGATAGTGCCTACTCCAACAAAGTTGTCAACCATCAAT
>NW_023596746.1:9093852-9108196 GCF_011947565.3 Pollicipes pollicipes
TCTCTCTCTCTCTTCTCTCTCTCGCTCTCTCTCTCTCTCCTCCTATCTCTCTCTCCTCTCTCTCTCTCTCTCTTACTTTTTTTGCTACTTTGAAATTTTGCTACTTACCGTCATTTTGGAACCTTGAAAGCTCACCAATAGTTACAAATGAGCTGTTGCCATCATATCTGATGCCTAAATCAATATCTTCAAATGCGAAACATTCCTTTTAATGAAGACATACTTCGAGAGCATCCCGGAAAGAGCGTGAATTGATTTGAACGGGGCCATTGCTAATAGGCATTTGTACAACGAGCGGTAGTGGGTTCTGTTCCTAGATAATAAAAAATCGACCCCACTGGGCCAGGCTATGCGACAAATTTCCAGAAATTCGAACTATTTCAGCTTTGAAATGCTCACGTTAACGAAACAATGGCACGTATCAGCATTAAACGGACATGTTTCCTGTTTAATTCCAAAGGCTTTGCGATCGACTTTACACCAATGATTGCATAATGTCGATTGCGATAATGACGTGGATCAAGTAAGGTAAAACGTACGCCGACCGGTCGTCTTTTGCGTTCTTTGGTTTTTTGCTCCAAATGATGCGTTCGTTTGGTGAGGAATATGATACAAATGAACAAATCAATAGCGTACAACAATTCCATAAAATCTGCAACCGAGGAAATATTCATTTGACTATCAGCGATCTCATTCATCATCCACTCATGCGCAGTGGAAGTCTCTTCAACTCTGATGAACGCACATTCATAAAATACAGACGGTGGATTTCAGTGCAATTGTATCACACATCTAGCAGGTTTGATGTTTTTGTTCAATATCATCCTGCTGCTGCTGCTTGTCCTCTATAATCGCTCAAATCGCGTTTCACATGTCCACCGAGTGCGTCGGATTGCCAGCTTTCGGTAAAGTCACTTATTGACCCGATCCGACCGCAAATATATATATATATATATATATATATATATATATATATATATATATATATATATGTATATATATAATAATACCATCCGGCCGACCAAGGCACCATCAGGTCGGCTGCGGGGCCTCCTGGCTCATGACCGTGTCGGAGAACTCATTGTCACCAGAACCTCGCTCAAACGACCTTCCGTTTGTGTATGCTGCCAGTGGCTGGCAGTAAGCTTGGCCAATCATGAGCGTTGATTTTGGAGGGGAATTCATGGGAATCGTCAAGGACGTCGTAGTTAGGTCGCAGACAATCAAAAGGTCCCTTTTGGATGACCGCACACGCAAACAAGCAAGCGCGGAAAGTTGCTCATTGGTGCGCATAAAACTCGACGCAGCGTTAAGTGGCATGTTCCTCTCCCGCACCACGTGATGCACATTCAAGTGTAATGGTACTTACATTTGAACATGGCAAACATTTAAGATGCTACAAGACATTTTAACACGCTTTGGCGAACTGGCATTTTGAACATTTCCTTCCCACCCATCTTCATGCACTGTCTACTTGCATTTAAAAACGCTTCGCGTTCGGCTGTCGCGTCACCCCCGGAAAACATAGCGACCCAAAAACGACAACACCGCGAAGACATCGTGACACACGTCCATATCGGCTGCAGCGTTCCTCGATGTTGGAACGGAAAAGACGAAGGAACAGTCTGAACGGAGCCCATAATCACACGCTGATAACGCCATACCCTGCTGGTTGAGAGCGCTCTGTTAGATATAATCCCAACTTCTGAGGTCAGTGACTTCTGCAATGTTGTTCGATTATTATCCATTTGCATGGTCGCCAGATACAAAAGGCTCGTGTGACCGTATGCTGCAGTTCGAATGGTAACTAATTCGTTGACATTGAACACGCTTACTTAGGGATTGGAGACGTCGCCAGAACCGACCGAAGCATTCAACCGTGCGTCGCTGTTTCTTTAGGACATACACCCCGACCAAGGTAGCACACCCCACGTGGTATCCTCTTCCCCTGCCACGATTGTAGGCTACGTGGAATGTCCTGTTCGTTCCAGTGCTTGGACACCCAACTGAGGTGCCTCGACGCCAGTCCACGTTTGCGATGCTCGGTCCCAGCCACGTTTGCGGCCATGCACACATCCACTCGTGATCCAACGGCCGTTGTCGCCGCCCGCTCGCACCCCCGCCGCGTCTCCTGTTGGTCAGCGCTGTGCGGAGGCCTCCAGCGTCCAGCGGTGCCTTTCGCAGCGGCTGCGGCGTGCCCAAGGCTGCGCGTGGGTGAGGATGCCAGCCTGCGGCCGAGGGGGCGTCCGTCGGCGGTACGGGTTCGCGAGGGGAAGGGCGGCCCAGGCCTGTCCCATTGTTTGCGCGCACCGACTGGCGCGCTGTATCCGGACCAGGCCGTGAAAGGATGGGGGGAGGGGGAGGGCATTGATTAAATTAGGCGTCCGTGACGATCGGCGGGGGGCCAGGCCGCCGGCGCGCGGCGCACTGCCGCGGCACTCAAGATGGAACGAACACAGAACAGGGGACGACAAAGAGACCGATGGAGGGATGTGCAATGATGGAGGGATGTGCAATGCTTTCTCAGTCAATGAAGAGTTAACTTTGTTGATGAGCCCTTTTATTTTGTTAGCAACCTTTCTTGGCCATCTGTGGTCCAAGCACATCTAATCTGGTTGCGTTTGTGTTTTGTTAGAAAACCGCGTCCGTTTGGCCGGTTATGGGCCCATTCGAAACCTTTAGGTCCCCCCGACATGGTCATGGGGCATGGTCCTGTGCCTCCCCCCCCCCCCCCCCCCCTGTATCTGCTACTGGCTCCAACAGCTTAACAGGTAGGGCCCACCAAGAACATAGGGTCATCCATTACAATAAGATGTACCCAGGACATATCCTGGAGGGCCCCGAATGATCGAGTGTGCCCGAGTAAATTAACAGATGGGGACTCCGTTAAAACGTCAGGGACCTCCATTCAAATAGGAACTACCCAAGACCCAATTTAGATGCACCTCGAATGATCGTGTGTGCCCGAGCAGGTTAACAGATAGGGCTCCCAACAAGAGCGTAAGGCCCTCCATTCGAAAAGAGAGCACCCAAGACCCAATGTCTGGGGCCCTTGAACAATCCAGTGTGGCAGAGGAGGCAAACAGAGGGGACCCCGACGATTGCGTAGAGTCCCCCCCCCCCCCAACTTAAAAAGAGCGTGCCCTAGACCCAATGTAGAGCGCCCCCGAACCATAAAATGTGTCCGAGCAGGTTTACGGGGCTATCTGATAGATAGGCCGGCGACAAGAGCGTAGGCCCCCAGGCAAATGAAAAACATACAAATCCAAGCGTGCAGGGCCCCCGGAAAAATGGAGTGTTCCCGAGCATGTTCGCAGATGGGACCCCAACACGTGTGGAGGGTACTCCATAGTAACCAAGAGAGAGAGAGAGAGAGAGAGAGAGAGAGAGAGAGAGAGAGAGAGAGAGAGAGAGAGAGAGAGAGGAGAGAGAGAGAGAGAGAGAGAGAGAGAGAGAGAGAGAGAGAGAGAGGAGAGCGAGAGAGAGAGAAGAGATATACATGTGTATTTACACACAGACCTACATATATATATATATATATATATATATATATATATATATATATATATATATATATATGTATATATATATATATATATATACATATATATATATATAACTCCCTTTCTTTCTTTCTCTCTCTCTCTCTCTCTCTCTCTCTCTCTCTCTCTCCCTCTCTCTCTCTCTCTCTCTCTCTCTCTCTCTCTCTCTCTCTCTCCTCTCTCTCTCTCTCTCTCTCTCTCTCTCTCTCTCTCTCTCTCTCTCTCTCTCTCTCTCCGAGCTATTTGGCGAGGAACAATTTTGTAAGTACTGCATTGTGGTTCTCGGATGTATGACCTGCGAACCCATACTACACTTTTTGATTTGACTGTGTCAAAGGGTTTGCCCGGTATTTTGCAATATTCGAATGTTTTTCGTCCGACTGACGCGCATCGCTTCTAGAAAAGTGGACGAATTTCCTTGCAATGTTATCTAGCTTAAGCTAAGATGAATTGAATTGTGATGAATTGACTATTGAATAAGTGATGCAGGCCCCTTCTGTTTCTTGGATACTGATCCTCCTTGGATTACAGGCGCTTTACTTTATGACGTAGATTGACTATTGCGAAGCAAGGCTCAATTATTGCTGAACGATTTGAACGGCTCGTAGTGACTTACCTAGTAGTGAGTTTCTTTGTCAGGCAGTCATTGCCACTTGTTTGAATTTGACGTAGTAACTGCGGCAGCTGGCATTCTTGATTGAAGCAGTGCCTGTCTAGTATTTGTTCATGGCTTTTTGCTTGCGGGCAGAGGTCAGTCGGTTAACGCTACCATCTCGCCCAACTAGTAACACAAAAACGTGGGCGGTGCCGCCCTTGGGCCAACAACGTGCGACGGCGACGGACGGTCCGTTAACCATGGTGGGAAACCTATGCGAGGCACGGGAGCGAAGTGCAGGTGTCCCTCTGCCCGGCCCGAACACCACAGACAACGCTGATCCTTTAGAAACTGTTTGAAAATTGTTTGAAGGCGTTCGAATGTTGGTCATTTGACGTCCTAATCACGCGGCGACTGGTTTCGAGGTTTCTTAACGTAAAAAGCCGTTAATGACGCCACTCATACATAACACTTATGACACAGCCAAAAAGGTTCATGGCACTAAACTGGACGTACAAAAGGTACAGTGTAGGGTGTTTGCAGCTGAAGCGTAGTTGTGTAGCACGCAGAGTGTGGTTTCAAAAACTAAGTCTGGGGGAGGGCTGATCAGGAAAAAAGGACTACAGCTATCCCCAAAGGACACCGAAAAACAAGTATCTCCACGGCATGAGAAAGCGGGGGGCGGGGGGGGGGGCGCTGCTCTTTCCTTTCATCTGAATAGGAAAATCCACCCCTGTCAAGAATTGCTAATTACTCATTTTCCCCTCCTGCCTCAATAAAAATTCCCGGTAGGCCTGTAACTCCACACAATTTAATACATTCGATCTATTTCCCACCTCCGACACAGGAGAGTATTTTTGCCAGCGAGTTGCATTCAAGACCGTGTCAAATTTAAATATGCTAAACAAAAACAGGTGCTTTATCTTAAAACAGTACATAGGTCTATGGGGAGGAATAGCGGGCTGCTCAGTTTTTTTTTTAAATCCGTTAACACTGAAGTTATGTGTGTAATCAAACAGGAAAAACGAACACAGATTGTGCTTTACTGCTGTTATCCATGGCGGCGCTTATACGTCCTTACGAAAAGGTTGGTAGATACTAGCCACTTGATCAAAAACGAAGATTTCGCCATTTAGCTGGATGGCAACTCTGTTGTACATCTTTATTGCAATGCTATGTGAAAAATTATTGTAATTTGCAGTCCAACCTTCCTAAGACAACTCAAAACTAGGTTCTGATTCCTAAATTAATCCTACTAAAGCACGTTTTCTAATTCCAACACCCGCGCCACATTCGTCGAGGCCAACGCGCGGAAATATCTATACGAAATGCGCTTTTGTCAAAAAATTTCGACGAGTGATTATCTCTTCGACAACCATCCACAGAGATTCTTTATTTACACTCGGCCGGTCCGAAAATTATCTCCCTGGTTAGTCTGCCTTGCACCATCCACAGCCAACGGTCATAGCCATGCATGGCGAAAGAAATCCTCCGTCTTAGCCATGCTTTCAAAATTCTCCGGGGTTCTCCTTTGCTTCGGAAAACCATCTGGAACAATTTTCCGTGTCAGTAGTGCCGAATGCCATTCCGGAAATTTTTCCAACATTCCGGATCATTTTCCGGGATTTTCTGCCGGCTGACGCGCCCTTAGCCCCATGATAACGTCACAGCATTCTACCCGGAATGCAGTAATGCAGGGAATGGAATGTGCCAACCGGACTGATTGTAAGAAATACGCCAGAAGAAGAAAGAAACGCCAGCAGGAGAAAAAGGACGGATTTGCCGCCACGTCTTCGTTTTTTTTATAACACCCGCCCGGGTGGCCGGCTAGATACCCTTCGCACGGGTGGGGAGCGGGGGGGGGGGGGGGGGGATCAATTTGACTCCACTGAGATCTCGGTTAACTAAGAAAGCCAGAGATTCCAAATTTGCAGGGCACGTTAACCTGTACGTGAACTCACTTAGGTCAAAGTTTCAGGTTCCTAGGTCATGACTCATGATCTTCGCGTCAAGAAAGGTTAAACAAGGTAAAGTTCCAGTTTAACCTCCAAAGTGCCCCCAGAACCTAGATAATCGTTTCTAAGAAAAAGGTCATATGCTCATCCAAAGTTAGTGACCTTGTTCGACCTTTTTGAAGGTCAAGGTGACCAAAATCATGCAAGATTGCTTTGAGTTTTGCATTTGACTGAGCGACAAAGATCACGCTAGGCAGTATGTTCTTAAAACAATATGTTGACCTGCGTCATTTTAGGTAAATGACCTGCTCTGAGCTGTAAGATAGCCATGGAAGATATATAATGCGGTTCCTGCTAACAATAAATTTGAAATGAGCACCAGAAACTATCCCATAGAGCAAGCCCTAGAGTAACAAAACAGGTTGGTTCTGACCATGGTGTGACCTTCATACCTGACCTTAGGTCAATGTAATTTGCTTATTCAATCGTTGTGTTACCTAAGAAAGCATCCCAGATGTATACGGCGTCGTCTAACACTCTGTTGTTGGATCAGATTGAACGATTCCCTAGAAATTGGCTTTGCTGAAGCGATGGCCTGACTTCGACCTGCCATAGGTCAGCGGCCATACAATGTACATCCAATTTTTTATGCCAAACGATCCGCTATTAAATTGTCTATAGGTATGCAAAATGTGGCGATGCTGCGCAGCGCCGTTCGGAAACAAATCTGGAAAAGCCTTCGGAGGGGGGGGGGGCGAATTGACCCCCACCCGAGCGCCTGATAACTTTCGGGAGAGTGCCCTTTTTGGGTGCCGTGCTTTTTTGCGTACAGTGACGTTTGTTTTGACAACATTGACCTATGGCCTAGAACTAAGGAAAAATGCCTTATTGTCGACGAGTGCCGGACAACCCGAAAGTGCTCACGCTTATGTTCGCGCCACGCATTCAGCAGCGAAATCTTACTTACAGCCAATCACTTCTCGCACATTGTATCACGTGCCTCATCATCGCTTTTGCGAATGAATCAGCGGTCATGCTGTTTTGACCATAAGCAGAAAACAGCCTGCAGTATAACGGCGATTGTATGACGTTTCTATGACGACGTTAACGCCAAAGTGACTTTGAAGTAGTCTCCTAATGAGTTTTTCCCCACTTTCGCGGGCGTGTAACTCAGGAGCCAGAGGGTTCTGGACATTTTTTTTGTCATCATTCATTAGTCATAAATACACATGTACAAACCTTAGACATCTCCGAGCCACGGCCACGGAGCAATAGAGCCTCGGGTCTTTTTATTCATCGAGGCTTGGGCACTGCGCATAGACTTGGGTAATAGCCTCGGGCATTTTTGAGAGGTCACGCTGCAGGCCTATCTTTGGTGGTCCATAACTTGTAGTCAAATGGACTGAATCAACCAAACTTAGATAGCTATGGACTCATTGTGATACTTTGTAACTTTGGGTAATCTCAAATTTTCTATTTTACGTTTTGGCTTCATGCCTTCTTCTTATATCACCTACCTTAAAATATGATATCCTAAAATGCGTGTTTTTGTCAAGCGCAATGAAATTTGCTGCTAGCTATAACAATATAATGAACAAAAAGTATGGAGTTTTCCTAAAATGCCCCTTTTGAACATTCCAAAAACACGCAGGTGACGCAGAAAACGGTACATCCATACATCCCCCGACCGAACAGAGGTATCAAGATGTGGTAAGGTGTACTATATTGAATAGGCGATTTCTTAGACGAAACCTCCACAAGATTGTGATCTCAAGGTCAAAGCCAAGGTCAAATTAGAGGTCAAGTGCAGAGATATCTATCAGCTTTGCAGTTTGTTCCGGTAACACCATTCGAGTACCACATGCGCAGTGAAAGCAACTGGTCAATGCATGAATGGACCTCAGCAAAGTTCTGCTGACATCTGACCTCTGACCTCTGAGCATAAAGAACACCGGGCCACCATGGTGCACGTGCTGCTTGAGTGTTTTTATACGAGGACTTCGGATGAGAGAAACTATGTTTAAGCCCAAATTCATTTCGTGGTCACGCATCTTAATCTCCAAATCACCCGCCGTCTTTATGATCAAGGGAGCCAAAAGATTGTTTTTGAAAAGAACTGATAGATCGCTTTGCTGGGTAGAATTTGGTAGGAGTTTTCCACGGAATGTGTTAGCTAAGTTTTGCAGACATTATACACTCGCAAAATCCTCACCATTCGAAAATCAAACTTTTTTAAGCTGTGCTACCGCCTATCCTTGATGAAAAATTACTTTTTCGAGCCGGTTATTAAAAGCTGAACCTCCGGTGTCACTCGCCGGGGAAACACGTGTACCATAGCGGTATTGTGTCTCGTGTGAAAGATGCTGCAATAGCTCTGAGCGAGCATACTCGCTGCCCTCCCGCCAGAGCAAACCACAGGGCACACGGGCCACTGCGACGCGTTTCAGCGAAAGCCTCTGCATAGTTTTCTGGATCACAAACAAGTAAGTTCCGCGAAGCCACCATGGGCTATTGCCTCTCCAGCTGCCAAAGACTCCTTCTGCCGCGCATGATAGGAGTAGGGGCACCTGAACGGGCATTCGAAAGTAATGTTCGCTCAGCTCCACTTTTAGGCTACTCACCCGTAGCTGGTCATCCGACTGACCTGAGGCAGTACGACCGACTTGAGGTTCGGCCGACCTGAGGCAGTCCGACTGACCCGAGACAGTTATCCGAACGACCTGAGGCAGTCATCCGACCAACCTGAGGCAGCCCGACCGACCTGAGGCAGCCCGACCGACTTGAGGCAGTCGTCCGATCGACCTGAGACGATCGTCCGACCGACCTGAGACGGACCGACCGACTTGGGGCAGTCGTCCGACCGACTGGGACAGTCGTCCGACCGACCTAGGGCAGTCGTCCGGCCGACCTGGGGCAGTCGTCCGACCGACCTGGGACAGTCGTCCGACCGACCTGGGGCAGTCGTCCGACCGACCTGGGACAGTCGTCCGACCGACCTGGGGCAGTCGTTTCGGCTCTTCAATGTCCTTCAGGGCGCATCTGCCAGCGCTAATGAACCCTTCGTAGCGGGTCTGTTCGTTGTCATTCCCGTCATCATCCTACCGAAGTGAGGGTGTATCATGCGAGTGGTATGTATCTGCCGCCAAGCATGAGAAGGGTTTGCCGTATGACATCGGTGAGTGGTACAGCAAGCCGCGCCACGGACCGGGCAAGTTGGAAACGGCCCGCCCTCCTACTAAGTTCTAACGGCCCGAGTTGACGTACCATTCCAGCGCCACTCAACCCCTAAATGCTCCACGGTCGATTGTGCATGAGGCAGCAAACTAGCTCAGTTGTTGACGAGCAAAGCCCGCCACAGTAAAGGGCACAAATCAGTTCCACAGAGTTTTGCCCAGGAATCTAATAACTCATAAGCGGTTGTCCATAGACCAGGGACAGAGGGACGATGTTGTGAAATTGGATTATACAAAAAGATATTGGATGACTTAACAAGCGAGACATGCAGTGAACGAGATGTGCAAAGTGGTTAGACACCATTACAGTTAAACGAACTGTTTTTAAACGTGTAAAAACTGTATCCGGCAATTACTGAAGCATACGTCGTCAGGATCTGTTCGCCCAAAGGGCGATTTTGGTTTTCCTGAGCGGACACCATACGGACTTAGTTACTCTAATCTGAAGCGGTACGGTCTGACGTAAATCAAAGATCCATCAAAACTGAGGCACCCCTATTCGAAGTTCAGGAACACGCCGGTTCAGCACTTAGCAGCATGTACACCGTGGTAACCTTGAGTTGTGTAACATCAAAGATGCAGTAGTAATCATAGGACAATGGTGCAAAATTCTGGAATGTATCATACTTACCCAACGGGACTGCGCTTTTGGAGTAAAGAGGAATAGAAAGTAACGTTCGACTCAACTGTAGCCCGATCGTCCAGTGGTCAGCAGCTCTTATTGTTCAAATAGTAATCTCTTCCTGTTTTCGCGAGCAAACTGCAAATGTTACAAGTCATCTGCATTTGACTTCCAAATTCACCTCTAATATAATTCACCAAATGTCGTTTATCCCATCTTGATGTTGCTACCCGATCAGAAGACATACATAGCCCTCGTTCCATCACCATTTCCACATTTTTTTAAAGAAACTTAAGGGAAACAACTTTTATAGAAAGACCGAATGTATTTTATTATTTCCTTTGTCACATAACGTACCAAAGCTAACTGGATTTGAATTAAAACACAACTTAATATATGTATATATATATATATATATATATATATATATATATATATGTATAACATGTCAGACGGGTCGAGCGTGGAATGATTTGGAAGTGAAGGACCAAGATGTAAAAATGGAATGTTTTATGTTTCCAAAATTTACGTTGCACCACAGTGAGCTAAACTAATGTAAGTTTTAACAATTTGGATCATTTCGTTACCAGTTGTACACTGGCAGAGATAAACATCCAGCGGTATCTCCGAAATCCCTTGGAGGGTGAGCGGTTAGAACGTGCTGAGAGGTCCAGGTCTTTAAAGGGAATGTGAATATTAAAACTAGCCCTACAGGAATAACTCGACCTTGCATGGAACCGACAGCGGGGTACGCGGCTGTGGAGAGACAGCCGCGTGGCAGACGTTGCAGGACGGAAGTGGCGTTCAAAAATGGCATGGTGGTGCAGACTTAACGGTATGTTTCACATTTGAATATATTAAAGTAAGCATCAGGTATGATGAAACATGCCCTATTATAACTATTGGTATGTTTTCTACATGGAAAAGTCTTCTCTAGAAAGCACCATTGTCTGTATAGTAAGCATGCTCCTCAATGCGTTATGGTTGGTTTACGTCACAGTTCCTTATACAGCATTGATTGAAAGCCAATTGACGGTCGGGATATGTGGAAACCGTGCTCACAAACGCAAGGTGTGAGCGCCTCGACAATTATATTTGTACTGGCCTTGATCGTTGCATGGTTTATGAAATGGCAGAATTTGAATGACGTTATTATGACGCCATGAATGCCAAGGTGACTTAAAAATACTCTCCCTGGCATGCCTTTCCCCACTTTCGCTGGCGTGCAGCTCAGAAACTAGAGTGGCTGAGGTCTCGAGGGGGGCAGGGCTGTGAACAGGATCGAAAGGGCTACAAGATGACTCTTGCAATTTTAAACCCCGTAAAAATGTGTAACACTCACTTTAAGGCCTAAAAATGCCCCTCGAATACATGTTGAGATTGTTTTAAACATATTGCGGGTGCAAATTTCAAATGTTGTTGGTTATTCCACGTCACGGCCATCCGGGACGGGTTAGTCCCCTGGGCTGTTTCCAGTTGGCCTTCCATGTCATCCAGACAGATACTGATCTTTCTGGGATTAGTACATAGCACCGCGGGATTCGTGTCCAGCATCATTCACCTATGTTCAACCTATGCCAAGCTCCTTCCAAGCATTTGATTGGCGGTAAGTCCGTATATGGCATAGTTACTTATTTGTGTCATCTATACTGGCCCCTGAATATGGAGAACTGCTGCTCATCTATCATCACAGTCGTTGATCAAGGCAATATGCAGCCCTGATTTCAAGTTTTGCGTAAAAAATGTCTCAGATATGGTACGGGGCGTGGGTGGGGTGGGGGCGGGGAGCAGCGACAACTTTGGAGCCGATTTTTCATACACTGTCGCAGAAATGATGGTGAATATTCTAAAAAAGTGGGAAGCCATGATTCCTTTCACACGCAGGCCTACATAACTGGCACGCCACCACCCGAGAGAGCCTGCCTGTCTACGGGTGAGGCAGCTGGTCACTTTTTGTCATGGCTGTCGATGTGTTCTGTACGGTACTTGTTTACACGCTTTGGGTCGCCCCAGGCGTACAAAGTGGACGGGACCCGACCCTGACGGGTATATAAGCGGCCGGGCGGGGCTCAGTTGGTACATTCGGCTCCGGAGCAAAAGTCAACAAACATGTTTGCCCTTGTAAGTGATCTTGACGAGTGAACGGTTTAAACACCCAAGCGATTGCCGATATTGATGCCAGTGTCATGAATGAAACTTGGATCAAGCCCCAACGTATATACGCTGATTACAGCTTAACTGAAACTCTGGAGGATGACCAAATCATAAAAGAAAGCATATTCACTTGGTGCTATTCGCCGCTCAAAATATTGTGCCTACTACAATGGTTTGCTGTCCGTGGTAAAACGCCTTTTGTAGGCATAATTCTCCGCTTTCGGAATGTAAATGTCTGCGAAATAGACCCTAAGTAGAAACTGCTCTCAGAAATGCGACAGGGCGGCGCGTAAAAGCTCTTGCGGCTATAAGATATCATCTGTTGTGCTGGCCTGCAGTAAATGGCAGTATGAGCTCCTTACGACTTGGAAGTGGTGGCCACCGATTTCTGTCACTGGGGGCGAGATCGGTAAAAAATTCACGCTCATTTCACATGTGCCTGTGTGCGTTTAGAGGCTTCTCGCTTGTCAGCGAGGAAATGAAATGATAGGTGTTCTGTCGACAGCTGGTCCTGACCTTCGCTGCGGGCGCATCAGCCGCCCCATACACCCTCGGCTACGCCAATGCCGGCCTCGGCCTCCGCGCCGGCGCCCTCGGCTACGCCGCTCCTGTCGGCCTTGCCGCCACCCGTGCCGTCGGTATCGCCGCCCCTGTCGGCATCGCCGCCACCCGCGCCGTCGGCATCGCGGCCCCTGTCGGCCTTGCCGCTACCCGCGCCGTCGGCTTCGCCGCCCCCGGCATCGCCGCCACCCGTGCCGTCGGCATCGCCGCCCCTGTCGGCCTTGCCGCCACCCGCGCCGTCGGCATCGCCGCTCCTGTCGGCATCGCCGCCACCCGCGCCGTCGGGATTGCTGCCCCTGTCGCCGTGGCTGCCCCAGCTGTGAGGTACGCCGCCGCTGCCCCTGCCGCCGTGGCCGTGGCTGCCCCTGCCATCAGGTACGCCGCCGCCCCCCCCCGTCATCCGTCAGAACGTCGAGATCCCGATCACCAAGACGGTCCACTTCGCCGACCAGCCCGTTGTCACTGGACACACCACGACCATCAACAAGCCGGCGATCGGCGCCCCTCTGATCGCTGCCCCAGGACCCTGATCGGCAAGACCTTCACTGGTCCGGCCACGCTCAGCGTGCGCAAGTACCCCGCCGAGGTTAAGACCATCAACAAGGTGGCCGTGCCCTACAACGTGCCTTACGATGTGCCTGAGCCGTACGCCGTGCCCACCCCCGTCCAGACCAGAGCCCGTCGAGGTGAGGGTAAGCGCCTCGATGTCTACGCCCCGGCCCCGACTACGCCGCGCCATCCACGCTGCCCACCCGCCATCGGCCTGAGGACCCGCCGCCACTCCACGCCGCCCCCGCCGTCGGTCTTAGGACCGCCGCCATCGGTGTGGCCGCCCCTGCCATCGGTCTGAGGGACCGCCGGCATCGGTTATGCCGCGCCCGCTGCCATCGCGACCCGACGCTGGCGGGGCTCCGTCGGCCTGGCCTTAAACGCCCACCCCATCGCCACTCGGCCACGACCCGTGATTGGCTTCAAGACGGCCGACCTCACAGGCTTTCGATGTCAAGAAGGCCCGACCGTGGAGGGTGCGAAGATCGACTACCATCGCCGTTGAGGCGCTCACCACCAAGATGGACGATGTCAAGATGAAGATGGGTGATAAGAAGGTCCATGGTCCACTAAAGGGGATGGTCAAGGACAGCATAGACTGAACGTCCGTAGTTGGTTGCCAGGGCTTCTGTGTGCAATGCTGAGATATCGAATACATGCATGTTTATGGTATCTCTTGCATATGACAAGGGCAATTCCGAAATTCCTTCCCGTGCGGCTTCCCGTGATCTGCCGAATGTAACAATGTCAAAACCACTGTAATGACGGCAGGCTCTTGATGTAACGCAAGTCTTGCGCATCTCAAAGCAGTGACAGATCAATACCACCGGAACGCTGACACAAACCGCGAAATTGAATGCTTCTTTTTTCAAATCACTATCTATTTCCCTCATGGTCGGTGGAGCAGAATTCAGTCAAGGTGGCACCACTTTTAAGGCCGACATGTGCTTATACGCATACGTTAGAATGTAAGCGATGTGCAATAGAATTGTGCCGTAAATTATTTTTTGTTTTGCGTAATGATTTTTATGGAATCCTTGCATCGGATTCCTGCTCTGTGATTGGCCACTAACCAGAGCCTGGGCGGTGATGACCACATCTGAAGTACGTCAGAGCTGTTTTCATGTCAAACT
>NW_023596746.1:9109196-9129196 GCF_011947565.3 Pollicipes pollicipes
CTCCCGATATTTATTTACTGGGGTTACAGCTTCACTTGGACATAGAGATCGTGGATCCCACTGTCGGTCTCACCAGCCTTGCTTAAATTGGAAATTGAATGATTGCCAGATTGGAACAAGTGTGCCAATGATGGCGATCTCGCGCAAGCGTTAGAAATTATCCAGATGTGTGCTAAAAGTGCATTTGTGCTCTTCACTTTACAGCCAGGCTATGGAACGGACTTCAATAACTTTAACATCTTGTATTACATTTCTGTGTACGGAGAATATGGAATTTTGGAACAAATCTGAACCGAGCTACCATATTCAATATGGTAGCCTATCCGTCCCGGGATGAACGGCCTCGCTACCAGTATGGCCATTTTAATCGATATCGATCTTTGAAAGCTGTTCGCTGATTGGTCGGGTTTAGTTTCAGCTGCCAGGATGTTGCTGGGAGCTGCTTATGCACCAGGCTTAAGTCGTAGAAGCATCGCGTTTAGCGTGACATATGCTTTTACTTTGTTGCTGTTGGTATTGCTGTGGTACGTCGTAGTATTACTTAAGCCGTAGGTGAGAACATAAAGTCGACATGGATTTCACGGGAGGCGGGTAAGGTTTTTATTATAGGTACTCCAGTGCGATGACAAAACGCTGAACAGCCTGACGCAAGAGCGCCACGTCACCAGCAACGCGGATGCACGAAAACTAAATAACCCTGCAGCTGACCAGCTTTGGTTTCAGTTTGGGAGCGTTTTCAATTCCTCATGTAAACAGGGCTATCGATAATCCAAACACACTTCCGGCGCCCCGGAAATGATCGGATCTGCCATCGCGAGGCGTGTTACTTGCAAGAATTGGTCTCGGCCGTGAAATCGGTCGGTCCAGTGCCGGTGCAGCGCGTCATTTTGGTTCTATTCGAACACGGACTGGACATCAACGATTTGTTGTGGCCGTCGACGACAGACCAGTATCGAGAAAATGACTACAGGCAGACGTTTACAATAGGACTGATATACTGTCTTCTTGGTTGCTTATTGATGCGTTATGCGGTTAGTTACATAATTGGTTGCTGCGTGTCTTCAACGGACTGTGCGGCGGGGAATGCTCTACTAATTACCGAACGCTGTCTGACCTCCACCCGACCACGAGATTCCCACCGCATGGCGTGACCACCGCGTGACGTCACCGCTGGGTGTCACATTCAGAGCCGGTGACAGAGAGCCGCGCGAGACACCTGCGGCTGGCCGGTGAATGACCTCGTCCTGACCGTCGCGTGACGTCCGCAGAGCCGGTGACCGAGGTGCTGGGCGGTCCGGAGCTGTTCATCGACACCGAGAGCACCATCAATCTGACGTGCGTGGTACGGCTGTTGCCTGAGCCGCCAGCCTTCGTATTCTGGACACACAATGGTCAGGTAAGCGGTCATCGGAGAGGTGCGATGCAACTCGACCCTTTGGACTATACGATGCTGGCGGAGTCCTTGATGAAATGGTCGTGTCGGTCAGCGGCCTCTGGGAAGAACGAAACATTAGCGCAGATATGTAGACCGTTTGAAAGAGACATCTATAAGAAAATACGTGCCCTTAGTTCTGCGGCGGCATGCTGTGAATTCTGAAAGGCTATTGAACACGACGTTCAGTAGCTGGCTTTGGCTGCAGCGAATGTATGCCCACCAGAAGAAAAACATCCACAATGAAGGCCTCGATGGCAGGCTTATTTTAGACCCCTAATCTCACGTGGCGCACGCTCAGTATTATCCGAGTTGGGTACGACCAAGACTACTGGAGTAAAAGGCCACGCAGACGTGACGTCACCATGGGACTAAAGTTTGGTAGCCCGTGGTATGGTTTTTGGGTGATACTTCCACAAGGTTAGTTAATACAGAAGCATGATTAAAAACGAGGATTTTGCCAATCAACTGGGCAGGGATCCTGTTCTGCATCTTTATTTCCACGTTATGTGAATAGACTTTGTACCTTTCGCACTTACAATTTTCTTAAGACAAATCGATACCGCGATCTACTTCCGAAAATAGAAGGTACTAAAGCACGTTTTGTAGGTCCGGTAGCCGCGCAATATTCGTCGTAGTCAACGCGCCTGAATATTTATATGCAGTGGATTTTAGTGACATGCATATTTGCTTACAACTCAAAGAATTTAATGCGTAATGTTAACATTAAGTTCATGAAGAGGCAATGATTGTCAATTCGTCGTCGCACCCCAGTGTACATATATATATATATATATATATATATATATATATATATATATATATATATATATATATATATGTGTGTGTGTGTGTGTGTGTGTGTGTGTGTGTGTGTGTGTGTGTGTGTGTGTGTGTGTGTGTGTGGGTGTGTGGGTGTGGGTGTGGGTGTGTGTGTGTGTGTGTGTGTGTGTGTGTGTGTGTGTGTGTGTGTGTGTGTGTGTGTGTGCATATGTGGAGTGAAACATGAAAATAAGGTAATGTAAGGAGGGCAGATGCCAAGAATTTCGCTGTTACTGTGCTATAATCTTCCTAGGCCTTGGTCAACTTGCAGATCCATAATGTCGGGTGGGTTAACTGAAAAAGCTGAGCAGGGCGTAATGCCTCGACTACTCTTATATATCTCCAAGACTATATCCGAGCTGAGATAGGCGCAACGACTCTTTAACTGGCAAAAATTGCAAAACTTGACAGAAATCGTTGTATTTTACAGGAAAATCTGCTATCTTGAACTGCCATGGCGCGCGCTGCATTCAAGCCTCCTGGGGTTCACTACTCAATACCCCATTAAAACCGGCCAACCCCGCATCCACCCTGACAACGCGCCTAGTAAGACTACAGGATGTGCATTCCAACTTCTCATTGCGCGTCCCAGGGTGCCGCGAGCACATCGGCCCGCCGTTTCTCATCACCCACCCTATGTTGCTGTATGGGTGTTGGGGTGGTTCCTTCTAAGTTAGTTAACTGACTACCTATGATATAGACCTTCCTATCATAAGGGCGCACCATTTCATTATGGATATCCAATGTTTCGGTAAGGATGCATGTGGACTAGAGTTGCCACTTTTGAGTCCGCAGGCTCGCTATCGCTGGCTTCATTGCGGGTATTGGCGAAGTGAAATATATCGCAGTAGTAGTAAATATATCGTAGTTGTCTGATAGTCATTGTTTGTAACAAAAGGTGATGGAAAAGAGGTGATTTATATGGGCAAAAATGATGAAAAAAGAAGTAGCACTTCATTACAAGGCTTCTAGTTACGCAATGCATCCCATTTCATAAAAAACGTAATCCATGACATGCCGTAGCTATCTTCAAGAGAACTGCAGCTTCATAGCTGCACCACTTCGTCAGTCACTAGTGCTTACTAACTGCATTCTGGGAAGATGCAATTTCAACGCCAGAGCAAGAACCATCTTGAAATATTCACACTAGTGGCAATTCTGCCACGGATTTAGTTTTTTATTAAATTGATGGGCTTCAGCTTCAGACCCAGCAAGAAAACAAGTTAAACCCTTTCCCCTGCGCACTCCAGCCCCAGTTGGCAAAACTGCACTCCTCGCTTTTGCATACCACTTGTCAAGTAGATCACAGGTCACCTGCAAACACTCGCTGGTTTGTTCGCACATTCGATGGACACAACTGCGCAGAACATGTTCAAACAACAACTATACAATGCCCGGATTAAATTAAAACGATCATAACATCGCAGGGCAATTCTGACCGGTGTCTGAAAAATCCATAGCAACATATTACTCCAGTCTTCTAAAGCTGAGACCTTATTTGAAACTTATAAAACTGTACACATGCATGATTTCTAGCAAGTGCATACGTGGTTGGGTATTAAGTCAGGATAAAAATCACAGGAATGCCACAATTAGGTACCGAGCAAGTCCCAGCGATCCCAGCAAAGATTAAAGGGAATGTTTCACGTTTGGAGGTATTGAGGTAAGTATCAGATCTGATGGGGAAAGCTCACTTGTAACTATTGGTAAGTTTTCAAGGTTCAAAAACGACGCTAAGCTGCAAAATTTCAAAGTTTGTAAAAATGCGCCCTATTACGTCATTGTTTGATGGCGTCATGGAATGGTTTTGTGACGACAGCAATACCTGGTAGCATCTGGCAGCCAGACTTAAAGAATACCTCGGCACGCACGGAAGCTGGCGCCAACCGGTCATTCTCGTCGCGGGGCTGTGTTGGGCGGAAGATAAGTGGGTGGTTTGTTTGGGGATTTTTTGTCTCGGTGCTGGCCATAAGAAGAGCTTTGGTGGAATGTTTGACATACGCAATGTAGCGATCGCCAGCGTTGATGGCAGATTATTAATATCAAAGCACGGTATGCTCTGCTGTTGCTGTTGCTGCTACGCTGTTGATGATTTTGTTAATGCTGTATTGTCGACTTCTCCTTGCCTGCAGTGCTGTAATCCTGACATTGATATCATGTGACGTGCACAGTAGTTACTTTCATTAACTGTTTGCAACTGGAAATGCGGTGTCATGCGAAAATTAGTAAAGCTGTAACATTACTATGAATTGATTGCCAAAGCATTGCTAGTTCTATGGTAAAGATGGTAAGCCGCTGCAGTATGTAACTACGCAACTCGCGTTTGAATTGTGGAAGGCTCAGCTCACGAATATTCTGCGATAGTGCGTTGTAGGTGGTCACGGTGGAGTAAACAAGACGTCGCCTTCCCGATTCGGATCTGATCACCGGCACATGAAGCATATCATCCTGCCTCGTTGTGCGATGGTGAACATGTCTATGGATAAGGTGATCAGATAGCGACTCCGGCTGGGATCTTTCCAGGATACGTTTCAGAAGTGTCAGTGTATGATATAAGAACATGTTGTCAGCGGACATCCACTCGAGATCTCGTAGAACATCGCTCACATGATTATATTTCCGATGCCCAGAGATGACTCGTGCTGCAAAGTTCAGCAGCTCTTGCAGTCGTGATGTTTGAGTAGCATTACATGCTCCGTACACACAGATGCAGTAACGAATGTGTGAGATGACTAGACCCTGGACTAATGAGTGTGGCCTGAGGCAGGCTGTGCCGGCTGTGGCTGAGGCCAAAAAGAACGCCAGTGCATCGCCGCACGATGTCACCAGTGTGCGCAGTGAACGTCATGCACTGGTCAACTACGACAGCCAGGTTTCGAACGGAAGGAGGGCTGGCTACAGTAGCGCTCATAAATTTGATGCTAGTCGGTGGCATGCTCCGAAGATGTTGGCGCGTGCCGAGGACTACGAGTTGTGCTTTTTGTGCGTTAATTTTCATTCCGTTTTTGCCAAACCATTTGGACAGGTGTGAAAGATGTTGCTCCATGGCTGTGATCAGCGTACCAATGTCGCCGGGCCTCCCACTCATTAAACCCCGTGTGTCGTCCGCGTACTGCACAATGCATGCGTCATGAGCATACAGCGGCATATCATTAGCATAAATGTTGTACAGCAGCGGGCCGAGCGCTGAGCCCTGGTAGGCTCCGATCAGGTTGTGCAATGCCGCGGACAGGGAGGAAGCGTCACCTGGGTTCTGGACGAGAACCTGCTGAAAGTGGTTTTGGAGGAGCATGTGCGCCTGGAATGAACAAGGTCGCTTGATGTTCATGACAAAAACACAACTGGATGGATTAATATGTTTGTAAGTTTCTTACTACTTTTTGTTTTGGCCCTACTGATGTTATAATGTTGAGTATGTTTATGGTAGATAAGGCCGGCTGGCCCATGTGAGCTTTTTGGGGAGAACTTGCATTGTAGGACGGATGCCGGCTTTTGAATTTGGGTGTGGGGCGAGCGCGAGTATTTCAAATACTAAAACAATGGACAGATCTAATATCAGCCACACCAGAGCGGAAGGCGTGTCCGTCGGCAAAACAAAGTCAGATGTTGCAGTCGGATTACGGACTGCTGCTTCAAACGGCGCGATATAGGAACAAGTCACGGCATTGTTGCCAATCGTTGAAACTGCAGACTTATACTTATTGTGGGAATGAGTATAATCATCGAGAATGCGTGTAATGAAAGATTATACGTGTTCTTGCTCAATTTGCGATTTTAGTTAAAACTTCCTTTAGTGTAATAGATTGGGCTATGCCTCCATTCACTCTAGAGGAATGCGTTTCCCGGAGTCGTAGTGACCCCCGTCATCTACACGCTACACAGTGACGGAGATTCCCTTTGTTCCGGGCAACGTCACACAAATCAGCGAGCCTTGCTGCCTCGCTTTCAACTGTCAATTGTCAGTTTATGACATAGCATATCCCAGTGGGGATGTTTTAGCGTCACACTCGGTTCAACAGTTTTAAGTATCGTATATACTATAAATTAGTATCACGTAACTCTCCGTCGTTTTCTTCAGTGCACGTTGCTGGAGTGGTTGTTTTAACAGAATGGGACGCATCCTGGCTAAAAAGTGAGCTATCGTATCTTAAATTCAGTTTATTATAATCAAGTGTAAAAATCGGTCGTCAGAAGAGGTGCAAAGCCAACACTCTCACGACAATTTGCCGCAACCCTATGTTGTTTGCTTTAGACCGGCTTTTTTATTTGTTGTTAAGTACGGAAAGACAGGACGAGCACATGCGAACGTTCAAAATACGAATTTCACGACAAACATATAAGCTCGCAGGCGGGCAGTTAAATACTTCTGCATCTGCTGTGAATCCAGATGGATTGCCGGGGACTCGGTGATTGCTGCTATGGCTCTGATAACTGAACTTTCATCAACAGTGTGCGCTCGGGATGATTAGCCGCGACTTGCTCACAACAACGTACCATCCGAAGTGAAAGGTACCGCCGTCCGTGGACGACGCAGGGTTGGGAGGGGTTGGCACTCCGGCGGTTAGGGGCCGCTCAAGGACGATGGGGGAACGTCTGCTTACCGTGCGCCACTTTCACTTCTTGAAGAGATTAACAGCTGCTATGGGGCAAATGCCAGCAAGGGGAAGACAACATCGATGCATTATGAGGCTGTATCGTCGCACAACGGAAAAGACCGAACTTGTTGGGATTCTCTAATTTCATGCTTGCATGTGAGGAGCCCTCGACAAAAAGCGGAAATTTTCATGGGGAGAAGCATGGGTTCCGTTGTTCACATTATCACAGTGAACAAAATAGCACTGGGCTCAGCTTGATGTGTTTACCAAGCACTTTGCTCACCTTGAAACACGAAACCACTGATCTCCAGTGTCGCATAATATGCCTAGGACATCTTAGCTAGATCGCGAGGGCGTCAGTGCGACCAGTACTGACCAAGGAAGCGATTTAGACGGTGTGAGTAGAGAGCAGGAGGAACAGCGAGAGCCTTGGTAAGGGCAGAGGGAGGCACGGGGTTGAAAGACCATTTTGATGACAGGCCCCCCCCCCCCATCCCACAAAAACGCCGGGTTTGGTTCATTTGCTTTCGGGGGGCACGATTTCTTTTTTTTCTATTTCCTTAAATTTCTTTCTGGAGAAGACGCTTGAGAAGCTGACGGAAAGTGTATTTGCATCGTATTTCCTTATCTTTAGTCATGTTGCACTGACGGTGGCGGAAGTTAAAAACTGCATGGGATAACCCGCGGGCACTATTTATTTCACAAAGAATGGGGGGGGGGGAATTTTCGCAAACCCATAGCGCTGAGATTTTGTCAGAAATGTATGGGTCCTTCAGACTACTAAAGGCCGCGTGACGATGAGCCGCTAAAATTGTGGTCAATTAGTTTTATTCCCATGGCTTACCATGCATGTGCCACCAACGCCTGGATGACGTCATGGGACGGTTTTATAACGTCAGAGGCTCTGGGAAGATCTGCCACGTCAGCCTTGCCACTGAAGCAAAGGGAGATTCACTTGCGGCACTTCTTTTGCGCTGCAAAAATTTAGCTGACAGGTGTTGGTACGTGCGTTTTGGCCTTTTCTCGTGGTGCTCTGTTCCGTTTTTTCGTGGCAGCATACCCCTCAATTGCATGTTTATTTTCGATCGTTACGCTTTTTTAAGCTATTCGATTATCATCTGCATATCCTTGGCATGTAGCAGCTGACAATGACTGCAATTCACTGACGAAAATGGCAATATTTGAGATGGAAATTATATACAAATGCTGAGCGCGTAGCTCAGAAAGTGACGATAGCTGTCCTGTCAGTATGTGCTGATATAGCAACGATAAACTGTGAAGCTTCATTCACACGACAAGCAGTTCATACATAAAGACATAACATACGTACAACCTAAACCCTGACAAATTTCACGCACTCGTACTCTTCAAATAAAAACATCAGCTGCTAATCTCACAACACCGCGACGACCACTCGCAGGTGTCGGCGAACTGTGTGGACGAGTCGACTGCGTGGTAAGAAACTGCCGCTGTCTTGCAGCGCGGTGAGATGACGGGCCGCCTCATACGGCGCAGCTCAGATGACGGGCCGCCTCATACAGCACAGCTCAGATGACGGGCCGCCTCATGCGGTACAGCTCAGATGACCGGCCGCTTTCCGTGCGCCGCGGCTGTAACTCGCTTAGCGCACTGCCATCCCTTCAGCCTCTCGCGGTGCTGTCGAGCTTCCTTGCGGTGCATTCTGTTCAGAGAGCAGAGCCGGTTGAACATGGGTAACCGGATGAACCGGCGAACCACTCGGACGTTGGGAGGGGGGGTGGGGGGGTTGGGCTCCGTGCACAGGGTCGCCGCCATCGACTCGATGACTCGGGCAGCGCGGGAGATGGCGGCGTGTGCAGAAGGTCGACTCCATGATCTTACACTTCCTGGTCTTGCACTTAGTGGCCGGGACGCCCATCCAACTCTGACTGAGGCAGGGTCTATACGGCCAGGACTGGCGCCGTCTTCGCGTGAAACGCTTCAGGAGTCCCGAGGCTGGGGTCGACGTTCTGACACTTACCTACAGGTAGCCGACCGCGTGGGCCATCCCATGCCCCTCGGACGAGACAGTACTCCTGAATTACGTTGGCGACAGCAGTGGAAGGCGATGGGATTGGTTAGATTGGATGGGCTCCTCCCGGGAACGGCTTGACCTTTCTTACGTGGCCGGTGGTCTGCTGATCATTGAGAGGGTCCTCCTTCAGGTAATCAGCGAGGACGGTGTGGCCCATGAAACCACTTGTGCTCGCGGTGCGGAGCAGCCGCTGGCACGCCCTGCGCTAGTGGGTTCGAGCCCATCCTCAGCGCGTACATCAGTGTCAGGCTGCGCATCCGATAATTGGCTTCGCTGCAAGTTAGGTGCAGGTTCCTTTAACTTAGGTGCAGCCTCCTTTCCCACGTCCTAACCTCAAATACGATTCAAGAATGTTTTGGTTTGTTGGGCCGATCATGACGTGGGTATCCGGCCGAGAACAGACGCAAGGTCACACACAATATCTCGCTTGGTTTGATGGTGGCGATAAAGCCCCTCTGGCACGGCAGCACAGACGTTTCGTCGTCCGACTTGAGCATCATAGCTCCCTCCATGTCATCTAGCGCCTTGTAGTGGGCCGCACTGTCAGCCTCCATGCCACGTCGGAGCTGCTTCAGGTCTGCGTGGCACTGCCCATTCAGGACGTTGAAGCCGTGGTCGAACACGCGCAGGCGCTGCGCCTCCTCGTGTCGGTTCGTAAACGGGTCAGGGGAGTCCGAGTCAAACCCCACAGCGAGTCCGTAGCGACGGCCGTCGCTACGGACTCGCTAGGGAGTTGGGCGGCTGGGCGTGGTCTCGGACGGGCTGCCCATTTATCAGTGATAAAAGGCCAAAACGTCACATTATAAAAATCACATCTACTGTAATGACTCGCTAATCTGGAAATAAGGGCACTTTGCAGTCAATTCGGGAAAAGTTTAATGTCACTGCGTCACTTCATAAATCGAATATCAATGATTATTTCCCTATCTGAAGACTGCCACATCATTTGTAAAATGGATCATTCTCACAAGTTCACAACAGATTGTTATGGCTTGGCAAGAACGTTATGCTTTTCCTAATAATGTTGAAAATTCCGACCGTTAATTGCACCTGACGGCAAAATATGACGGCAACCGACGAAGCCGTTACGAACAATGCCTTCAAACATTAACAAAGAATGCATAGTTCAAACCCGCTTTACGCAAGCCTAACATACGTGGATTAACTTAACGCAAACGAACCCCAGAAGAGGCATGATGCAACTAGACAACTATCATATTACGACTGGGAAAAATTGTCCGTACCTCCAGATGGCTGTCAATGCCAAGCTTGAAGAATCCCGAGCTTTTTGTCGTCATCGATGGCCATCCTGTCAGCGGACAGCAGCTTATCGATTAGACCGCCGTCGTGATGGCACAGGCCGTTGTCAAACAGGTGGCCGCGGAGCAGCTGGTGAAGGTGGGGCACATCCGCCAACATCCAGATGCGACCGGAGTGAGTTTATTGGTGTAGACGTACGGAAATCTGCATTGCTAGGTAACATGAAAACGTACGCGGGTTTGCTCATGACATGGTCGGGACTGGTGGGGATGCGGCAAATCACTTTATATAGACTACAAGTAACGGTTTTTAACGTGTTTCTATGTGCAGTAATTGCACCAGCCACGAATTCCGCACTTTATTTTATGTGAACTATTGTAAGCATATTCGTTTCCCTACACGTGCGCGGTGTATAACACAAGGAAGCCAGATAGCGGGAAGGGAGATTAGCGATCGAAAATATGAGTGCCTGCGACTTTTACCTGCAACCTGTCTTCAGCTGCACGCACAAAGGATTGCCGACGACAGGATTCAATGTGGAGTAGGTATTGATTATTTTAAAGGATGCACGTTGTCGATCCGTACTTCATTTACCGATATGATCAGGCTCCTCAAGAACGCAACATGGGCCAAGAAGCCCTATGAAACGAAAGCACTGCCATGTACGACAGTCCTTCATCTTCAGCCACTATTTCACGCGACCCAGGCCAACCGCTGCGATAAAGCGGGTATCAAACGGTCGGCGAGATTGTTGACCGGCTCTTGCCAGCCTGGTCGCGGAAATGCGGGTTGCCGTATTGGGAGATCCCGGGCGACGTCCTCAGTCCGCGATTAGATTCTCCGAGGCCCGATACCGCCGCGACGACTTTGACACCAGCAGCACCCACCTTGAGCACCAGCTCCTTCAGCAGATCTTTCTTCGCTGCCGTGACCGAAGTGAAGAACAGCGGTGACCCCTTCGCCGACGATCGATTTGACATGGTTGACCTGTGTGAATGTTTTTTACACCAAAGGGCCCGCTCGTTGATGCGTGTTAATAGCGCTGTGAATTTCATGGTTCAAGGCTGGTTTTGGTATGGTTTTTCAAGCGCCTCTAGCCCAGGGAACAGCAGCAAATGGGGAATGGTCGCCTTGTGAAAGGACGAACAATAGCTCCAACCGGCGCCGTTGAAGGTGCGCTCATGTGCATGGTCTACCTCAAATGCGGCCTCGGACCGGCGAGTCGTCCTCGGAGGGCACCGCCTCATTTTGGGACACCGCAGCAGTCCCCCGACCACGGGGCCAAATAAGTCGCCATATGCCCGCTGTGTGTACCCGTGTCACGTCCGGCCTACTGACAAGCGCGTCGTCCAAAACGTCTCGCAAAGACAGCGAAAAAGTGGAGTCTGTCGTGCGTGTGTGCGCGCGTGTACATGCTACAAGCCACCAGAATCCCAGAGACAGGGCATACAAAATATTTAAGTGGGGTATTGATATTCTGTGAGTTTTAAACCTGGACAGAACCGATTGTCCTCCCACCCGAACAAAATAAATACATTTTTTTCTCAAAAGTTAGGTGAGCACACTGCGGACAATCGCATGGATGTACGCCACTTTTGTGACAGCTAAACATGCGTTATGTTCGTAATAATTTAGTTTTCCTTTTCATAGGCTACGATTGCTCTCGGACTCAACACGGCGCAGGGTATCTCGTGACGCGTCCAGTGGCCGGTAGTGCCGAACCGCACGTGTCACTCATTTTGCCGCACAGATTACCTCGATACCGTGGAACATCAGAACGCAATGCAGCCGCCATCGGGCTTCTGTAGGAAGCTCCGCAGCATCTTCCGGACGAAATCGGCGTCACTTTGTTTCACAGCGAAGTTCCATATCCACGTCCTCAGCGCCGTTAGCGAGGCAGGGAAGGCGGACGGCCCGCAAAAACTCCTATTGGCTGCGCGACGGCCGGATACGGTAAAGCGGCGCGGTTAGGACAGAGCTGTCCCACGGTCGAGGGCGAGCTGAATCCAACAGCACGCCGATTTGCAACAACTGGCAAATAAAGGAATAATAGCAATACGCTTATTATTACAATACGCTTCGTTAGTCGACATCTGACCCAAGCTAACAACAGTTTCACTGCCACCGAACGCCAGCGTAAGGTATTATGAAAATTGCCGATCGTGTACTCGCGCGACAACGGAGGCCACTTCACGGTATTTCTTTGTACTAAGCCGCGTGATTAAACAACACCCTACCAGTGCACTTTCATGCGACCGTCCACTGCCTCGGTACCTGCTATGTCTTGGGTGTAATGAAGCAGGTCATTTTGTAATCATATTGCCGAAATGTTGGGCTGCCAAGTCACCTTTTTGCCTTTGCTGTTAAATACGACAGCTGTTTCTATTTGTAATCGTGCATCGCACAGCTATATGAAGTCACATTCACGCAGTTACAAACAAATACTACTAGGTATTTTGACAACAGTACGTAACTAGTAAGTAGTGATAGTATGTAGCTGATTGATTTGCAATGCTTATTACTGAATTTGAAAATTTTGTCCGGTCCTAATCCAAAAATCAAAAAAAAAAATCTGATCCGGTCCAATTCAGCCCGCGGAATAATCCGCATTCCGTAAATTTATCCAATCCGTGAACTGCTGCAGTGGCAAATACTGCACTCTCGCGCTATAGAAACGGGAGTCCGAGCCGGCGGCGCACCAGCGTTAGTTCCGCACGAGGCCTGAGAACTGAAGGCATGACCGTTCGGCTGAATTCCGCTGCTCTCGACTGGTGACGTCACAAGTGTACCCGGCACTTTCTGGTCAACGGCCAATAGATGCACACCGCAGTTTCCCCAGCTCTTTGAAATGGTTTAAAGACTGCAAGACCTCGAATATTTGTGGTTGGATCATAACGAGACTGTTTCTTCCCCGAGGATCATATAATATCAGCTTCAAAGCATGTTATACATTAATTGACTGACGTCCAAGCTGAGCGCTTTGGGCTGAAACGCCGGGAAACAAGCCCCAGGACCAAATACTTAATTTCAAAAAGGCATGCACAGACAGAGAACTAATGGATTCATCTTTAAAGGAATAAAAACGAGAAATCATAGTCACAGGAAAGCCCACCGTCATGTCAAAGGCCTGCAGACCTTTACAGGCTGTTCACAAGGGTTGGGCCAACTGAAGCGTGTTTCATCCATTTCAAATCGCATATGCTCTCTGGCTAAATGAGTGTTATGTTACTAACATGCTGATGTCATAATGGGACAAGGTCATGTCACAGGTGAACCTGATAGGTTGGTTTATTCGCACGATCAATGCGTTAAGCATTTTTCGTCTTCCTTGCTCGGGTTATGCATCTGAAAGTCAGCTGCAAGTTTTTTTTAGGTGGTAAGTAGTCGCGATATGGGTGGGACACCAAGATGGCATACTACGTCAACGTGACATACAGTAAGCTAGTCGTGCGATGCATGTTTCTAGACTTCTTATTCCACAGGTATCCAATATACTTGCTTTAAATCTGATATCAAGTCATCTTGGTGTATGCAGAGATTAAGACTCGTTGTCTCAACCTGCTCTTATCTTTGAGCCATTCAATAATCATGGGCAGATTTAAGAAACTAGCTGTGAACCTACAGCGTAAATAGCTACCGCTCCGGCCATTTCTTGTTTAAGAACAGATGAATTATTTTCAAAGGGTTAGAAGTTTCCATTGACCACCACTGGAGGCAAGCAAGCAGTTTCATTAGAAACTCAACAATGACAAGTTCATCGAGCGCCTTTATCTATGTATAAATATCAAACCAACATGATTTCATCAATGTCAATAGCAGCCGCAACAATGTCCTTATTCTAAACATCACAATGGGACATCAGTAAAAAACCTGGTCACAACATCCATTTTCTAAACAGTATGCACAGCTCACACCATTAGTGGCTTGCGGCATGCTGGCGCAGGCCGCGCGTGTCCTGCACTCGGCACAATTACCTGCGCAACAAGGACCTGCAGCGGCGTCCGGACCCGGCACGACCCGGCTCACACAGCTTGCTGAGAACGGAAGAGCGCGGTGAGGTGGCCGGGTCTGCCGACATTCGTAACCTGGGATCGATGCCTAATTTTACCATGCAGGCCGCTCAGGTGCGTGACGCCTTTGCAGAGTACTTACTCAGTGAGGGCAGCGTTCCATGGCGTCAGGCTCGAGTGGAATGGCTAACCCGCTGTTACGTTGTGCCAATCTGCGCTTGACGTCGCCGCCTGCGAGCTGCAACCGGCTCGCGCGATGCTGGAATGGCCACAGGTCTGGAATGCTGGCCACGTCCATGGGGATGCTACAGCTGCTCCGCGAGGTCGATCCGCAGTTCGTGATGTGTGCCGGCGATCAGCTGTTTGGCGAGATCAATGTGCTGGCTCGCAGTGGCATTTGCGCCTGCTGATAGTGGTCGACTTGAGCTGGCCGACCCGCACCGTGTCGCCGCCGCATTTCTTGATTTTATAGCTAATGGAGAACGTTTTGTGACGTTTTTGTGAGTGATAGTATTTGGGCGGTATGAGGTTGTGTGTTTGCAACAATAGGTGCGTAATTCCATGTTGCGTGCAGACATCGCCTTTGATAGCATAAAACGCAGCTGGCCCCGGCGCTCGATCGCTTTAAAAAGTAATTGTTGCGAACGTGAACATTTTGTATTGTGTGAAGCGTTTCCAGGCCTCGGTTGGAAATGCAAAAATGTCATGTGTTCCTTCGTTACGTTGTAATTAAGCTTAAGGAACGAAATATAATGACTAAATACTAAATGCACAGGGCGTATCACTTCTGAGTTCGTGGTAATCACTCGTAATGAAATAGATCACTTTTCATATTGGTATTGGTGTATTGGTGAAGCAGACGTTCAAACAGTACCACACGATGTAGACCAGGACCGGAAATGGAATATATTACAATGAAATTTAGCACACTTGTACCGCGACCCACTAGTTTGAGCACTTCTGATCAGTACTAGACGCACGCGACACCACATGAGTGTTGACATAAAGCTGCGCCGAGGGCGCGCTGAATCCAATTTGACCATTCAAAAGTTGGAACACCGCACAACGACGACGCTCGGCAGTGGCCGCATTACGCGTGCTTAGCTCTGCAGCCACGTGGGGGCGAACGCGAAGTTCGGATCACGCACCACTGCACGCTTACGTGCCATCTCGTTGAGGATAACGTCATCAACGGACTGGTTGTCTGACCTTGCTCGACGTTTCCTGCGAGGAATACGGTCATTTGTCTGTGGTTGTATCTTCGCCTGTTGCTCTGGCTGTGTCCAGTATGCCTGTTGCTGCGTCTGATTCCTGTATGTGCCTGTGCATGGGCCTGTGTCTGATGCTGTGGATGTACTTGAGGGTAGACTGGGGCCAGCCTCTTCTCCGTCTCAGCTCGGGACAAATGGACTAGGAGGTGCAACTCGGACCCAAACACCACATCGTTGTCAGCGGAAGACAAGGATGTGTGGCGCGGCAGATGTGGGGACAAGCAGTGTAGGGCGCAGCTAAGGAGTTTGAAACTGGGCAGATGAGACGTTTCTAGAGGAGACAACACGACATAGGTATTCGTCGTGCTATCTGTGTAGCCTTCGTGCCACGTCACGCCAGCACTCGAAAAGTGTACCAAGATGTGTTTATTTTTGAACAGATAAAAGCGACGTTTAAGCCCGTATTTGGTGAATTAGGTTAGACTTTCAAAGTCAGGCAAACAACTGTTGTTTTTCTTTCAATCCTACACGGCAACACTTACGCATGATTTTTGGTTCTTTTCAGCCGAACGGGAAGACATAATCCACGAAAGTTCCGAAGAATTAAGCGGGGATTGGAGAAAATTGATTTCTGGCAAAAGAATAATATTCCTCCTAACGAAAAATCAGATATTGAGTCCTATTATCAAACGTTATCATTTCCATAACCCAACCCGGAAGCGGGGACCAGCCAGACGCGGCGCTACGTATTTTGAGATGGAGACGGGGTTTTCGAGGGCACAATGGGGCTCCTTCACAGGGGTCCTGCACAGTGTCGTATTCAAGAAGGAGAAGCACCGAGGGCGTTGCTTCGTTATTAAATTAGTGCGGGCATCATATCCGACTAAAAAATGCCAACAGTTAAGGGCCCCAGAATGGATCCTTTTAACTATCCAGTAAACTAGGGCTCGCTAACTTAAACCAGGGTCATTTGCTCCAGAGGGGTCTTCTGATATATAGAGGCACTTTTTAATTCAAAACAGGATGCTTCGAATTCCCGACAGGAGCCTTCAAATCTAGTCAAGGGGTCTCGCTATCCCAAAACAGGGTATCCTGATCAGAACCGTGGCCATCGAATGCATAGGTGTAGTCTCCTGTTTCAGAAATGGGGCCTCGTAACCCAGAACAGGGGCCTCCTGAGCCAGCAAAGGGACATCCTTGGCACGAAATTGGGTCTCGTAATCTAGAGCATCGGCTGCCTCATATGTGAAAGGGACGTGATGATCCATTCCGTTCCGTGGTAAGGCGGACAGCAGCAGCTTAAGAAGGCTTTTTGCCAAAAGGCAGTTGCATCAGCTGAGGTTCACTGACCGTCGCCAACATTTCGGCGAGGATGGCCGCGCAAAATCCCAAAGTTTCGATTGCTGCTGGCCTGGTTAGATTTACGCCTCGAATTAACAGCAACGGTCTGAATTAAATGCTTTGGATAATATCATAAGTTTAAGCCGACAAATACACGCGACAAAATAGTTGTTAGTCTGTCGTATTTATCTCGTTTTTGGTCAATATCATTTTTGGGGCTAGACACATGACACAACAGGTCATAGAACTAAAATGGGGAGGACAGAGCGGAGGAAGGGGAAGATTCTAACCTGCCTCGCTTCACCGCTGGCGCCAGAAACAGTAGCTGCCGACCAAGCGGTCCCAGCTGGTCAGCGTCTGCTTCAGCTGCGCTGCCACTCTGCGAGAACATGCGCAGACGCTGGATAAAGTAGAAGCGGGCCCTGGCTCGCTGCCTCTCGGTGTCGTCGGCTGTGGAAAAGTGGACAAAAACATGTTTGAAATTATCGCATGTGTCTGATGGAATAACAGGAGTATCGTACGGTATATACGTTGTAGCCAACACCAACCAAGTGTTCCAGGCATTCGCTCTGTCATCCTCTCTCGCTCTAACCTGCATCCTTACGACCGCCCCCCGCCCCTCCCCCCGTTCGTCTGGGGCAGGCTACATGCGCTAGCCATGAGTGGTCCCAAGTGCCCTGGTAGGGGGCCACGTCCGAGCGCCGAGCACAAACCCCGAAGAGCGGTTTCTGAGCGGGAGAAGTCTCGGGAGAATGGAACCCAAGATGGAGGCAGTTCTGCCCAACCGTTATCCATTCCCTTTTAGCCACAGCCCTGAAATGGTTGCTGCTGGCCGATAGGGCTAGGACAAACTACTTAAACCGTGTTCGAGACGTGCAATTAGGTGCATAATTTGACTGTCAGCCAGAGGGCTTCCTTCCTTTCGACACTTTGTGCTGTGTCACTGTAACCACGAATCTATAGGTGACGATATTTCGTGGTGACCATGAACACAATACAGCCAACGAGGGGCTGTTCGTGTGATATTATGACATCGCTCATGCCTGGGGGACTTATAAATGGGCGGGGCGCATAGGCTGCAGAAGTTTGCGTGCATCAAGCTCCGAAACAAGGATTGAAGTGTGGTAAAAGACACGGCTGTGAACAGCAGGAAATGGCCATCCAAATATCATTGTCAGTTCAAAACCCCACACATCTGTGGAGCAGTGTCTTAAACTGGTTCGTTGAAGCCTAACAAAACGGCACTCATGCGTATTTCAGCTGGGGTATGTCATGATTGTCAAGAAGATAGGCGCGACAGCGCATCGCCGACAGAATGACACAGGATCGAAGGTCAAGTTGGTTCTTTAAGTTTCCCAGTTCATTTGACCCGGAAAAATCCGCTCAAAGCAGCTAAAAAAAAAACATAAAAAATCAGCCTGCTTTGTCAAGTCAGCTGACATGCCAGAAAGGTAACGCACTGAGTTGTTGCCGCTGCAGCGTCGTAGTGCAATACATTTGTGTTATGCGTTCCTGATCTCAACCATATGAGGGCATGCATCTTTAGTCACCTCTTCACTGGTGTGTGCCCCGCATAGCTGAACACATGATGATGGTGATGCTTTTCCGTACTCCGCATACCGCGCATTGCATGCTAAGATGGTCTCTTATGGTGTAGCGCAAAGTGAACGAAGCGGTTAGGTCAATAAATCACTTAGTTTGCCAGCATTGGCCGTTTTGATCTGATGGGACGACTGCGAATGCGACAGCTGTGATGTCTTTCAGTTCTTGCAGAAGTTCCTCGTCTCTTCACGTGGTCTTTTAGCTCCATTAACACTTATCATCTGAAACATTGCCATCATCAAACCCCTACAAACATACCCCTACATCAAGCTTTTTCACCAACGCAAGCCTTGCAATCTGCCTTCTTTCGGCCGTGATGGCGTATAGAAACTTTGATTAGTAGTTCCCGCGTTGCCATCGCTCGTCCAACACTTACATATTTTAGTCACAAGATTGTGGCTGGAACCGACTCATACCACTGAATGTGCCCAGTTAAGGCCACGCGGGGACCCGGTGCCGCAGGTGATCAGCTACGACTCTGTGCGCGGCGGGATCTCGGTGGTCACCATCAAGGGCGACGTCACCTCCAGTTACTTGCTGATCCAGCGGGCCCGACCGTCCGACTCTGGCCACTACAGCTGCCAGCCGTCCGGAGCCGCCCCGAGGTCACTCCGAGTGCACGTGCTCGAAGGTCAGTGGCGCTGCGATGAGGGTTGGGAGGGTCGGTGGGCCCGCAGTAAAGACTGTTAGTGGTTAGTAGTGGCGCGACATTACGGGCTGGGGGAGGGGGGGGGGGGGCAGAAGCCACGTGAAGGGGCTAGGAGTTCATTGGGCCCGCGATGGGAGCTGGGAGTTCATTGGGCCTGCGATGGGAGCTGGGAGTTCATTGGGCCCGCGATGGGAGTTGGGAATTCTCTGGGCCTGCGATGGGAGCTGGGAGTTCATTGGGCCCGCGATGGGAGCTGGGAATTCTCTGGGCCTGCGATGGGAGCTGGCCCGCGATGGGAGCTGGGAGTTCACTGGGCCTGCGATGGGAGCTGAGAGGGCAGTAGACCGGGACAGGAGCCACTGTTAACATTAGCATGAGCATGTCCAACAAATTCAGCGTTTTAAGAAGTAGGCGCCAGGGGACTTAATGGTGCGACTGCTAGATGCTTATGGATACGGGATGTGGGTCATATTTGCCTTCGTGTCCTGGAGCGTGGACAGCGCACTCCCTTGACGTATCCATTCTATCATGGTAAAATTTGTAGAGCCGTGCCTACCCTCTACCCGTACAGCCATACCGTGCAGCCGTACCCGTAGCCTTCCGCCAACCGCTGCGCATACGCTGTACCCGCCCGTTTATCCACACGCTTAAAGCATTGCAGCCTCCGTCCGCTGCTGACCCGAATTGTATATTCAGGTACCGTCTCAAAATGGTTACCTCTAAAGCAATTGCATGCTTGCTACGTTGAAGATAATTTATGCACTCGTTATGCTTTGACATGTTATGCAAATGCAAATGCAATTTCCCCATTCAGTCGAGGAACGCCAGATGTGAGACACAGGGCGTTGCAAACATTGCAACGGAGGAAAATGGGATGATGCCGGCTTGTTCATATGGGAAACGGACGCATGCAAGTGGGTTCTTGAAAATAAGCATTGCAATTTGCTCTCATACTTCAGCGTAGCCCATCCGTGTACCATGCCTGTAGACAGATCCGTGGCGAAAACGGAATTGGAAAGCCTTAC
>NW_023596746.1:9134196-9196696 GCF_011947565.3 Pollicipes pollicipes
GCGACCGCGCCCGGGGCTCACCGGCGGACTGGGCGCAGATGCACCGGTCGGCGGCGCGGCCGGAGACATGGCGGGCGGCGCGGGCTCGGCAGGAATCGCTGCGCCCGCGCGGTTCCAGGGTATCAGGGCCAGGGTACACTCGGTTGCTCAGATGCCCCTTCATATTGGTATCGGGTTCTTTCCATTTGCTTGGAGGACCCCGTGCTGTTGCTGGGGACTCATATGAGGCAACGCTCCAAGGCACTCGATGCTCAGGGGCCCTCTTCTTTGACCTATATCTCTTTCCCTTTTTGAGCTCATTTGCTGAGTACCCTTCACTTGTCAGAACTCTCTCTGTTAACCTGCCCGGGCACTCTTGATCACACAGGAGTGTTAATTCATGTACACTGATCTTCGGCTAGTGCCCTTTGTTCATGGGATCCTGTACTCCGGCCGGACCCTATATGTTGGCTTGCCGTGGTGCTCCCGATCGTTCAAAGGTTCCACCATATTGGTGTGAGGTTCTTCTCGTTTGCTATGAGGACACTTCACAGTTCATTGGAGCTTCTTTGTTGGCCTGCCGCGGCAGTTTCGATTGCTCAGGTGCCGTCCTGAGTGGTCCCAGGTTTTTCCATATCATAGGAGGGCCTACGCTATTGACGGGGATCTTAGTAACTTCTATCGGGGCTTTACTTCTTACCGACTGATGACTGAATTTGCGGCTATGAGGATTACGCCGGCGAATCCGTTATTGTCATTGCCAAACATAATTCTACGCGCCGCCTACGTCGTGCATCTTGTTCCAATTGTTTACTGAATTTGTGATGATTATTATACCTGTACGTTACGTGTTAATAAATTATTTAAGGACAGTATATTCTGTATTCCCTTGCAACAGACAAAGCAAAAGCTCTGTATTAGTCCCCAGCCATCAGCTAATCTCATTAACTACCCGGCTAACCATGTATAAGCTAGAAATCAAGCTCATGCTTGATTTTGATGGTGTTTATCAGCCAATTTGAGTGCATGCTGTAATGTTTTATAGAAATACTATACAAATACTAAAAGAAATAAGAATTAAGGTAGAACTTTAAGCCTTAAATGACAGAATCCACCATAATCCGACGAAGATGAACAAGCTCCATGTATTTGTATACAAAGCACGCCCAGTTTTCTAGGGCTGTGCGCAGTAAGCTAGGTTCCCGTACACGAATTGCACACATACCAATATCAAAACTTAATGGCCGGAATACGATAATTTTTGGTGGGTACATCCCCGAGGTCCAAGGAGCTCATAAAGTAAGAGGACTTCTCCAGTTGTCTTGCATTTTCAAAGTGTACACGTGTGGAGATTTAGTTACTGTGAAGTTTACTGCTTCCGATCACTCCGATATGGTGTCGTGTTAGTTCTGACCGGTGCTTTTGACCGAATCGCACATAGCGTTTAATAATGATGTATATATATATATATATATATATATATATATATATATGCTTTTAGGACGACAGATACACGAAGCTCGCAGAACTTGCGCGGTATGTGACTGGTGTCTTACCCTTTTATATATCTGGCTCTTCATTTCATTTCGGAACCGTAAGCACTTCAAATCATCACAGCATAAAACACGAGCGTGCAAACCAGTAATAAACTTTGCACTGGACAGGACTCTCTGCCGTTTTAACTTGGCAACAACAAACAATTATTTAGCCGTGCAGAAGATATCATTAGCACCACACACTGTGAATAACACAACCAATGCAGCAAATCACAACATTGCATGCCAACCACCCAATACCCGCGCCATTCATCAGTGTCTTGTTCATTGCCTTAGTGATTTACTTGTGATGCTGCTCCAAAGAGATGACTCAGCAGTTTGATTTATTTCTTTGTTTAGAAGTCGTTTGTGGCCATGGATGAGAAATGCATCCAGAATGTTGAGTTTCATTGTTTTGTGTGCAGATAATAGAATTGCAGTGTTTTGTGTAAGCGCTTGGCTCGCGAGGAGAATATTGTGGTCGGGCTGTACGTGATTCCTTGTTGCCCCCTCCGTGAGGTGCTCCGTGAGACGTCGGAACAAAAATGTGGTTACACCATTATAGCATACGGAACCTTGCAGCAACACCCGGCAGCGGTCAACAGACGAATGGAAATGACCACGCATTGAAATGGGTACTTTCCAGCGCTTTATGAAGTCAGTGGGTATGCATGTGAAAAGTGTCCCCTTGCCGGATGTTTCACTAGTGCAATTTTTAGATTGGTAGTCGGGACGGATTACGGGAAGGCGCAATGGGAAGGCGCAATGATGTAATCTCTCTTGCTCATAATGCTGCAGCTGCTGAACCCGTTCAGAGAATCAACTGGTCTGCCAACTAAATTGCATTGGTAAAACGTTCTGGTCAGCAGCTGAAGACATTACGTCCCATTCTGGGGTCTCCAGCATCACGACCGGTCTCCTCCTGGATGCGGCTGGCTTTCTTACTGAGACATCCAGCAACGGATCGGCGAAGGGGCTTTCGCTGATGCAAACAGACTCTTTACTGGCACAGGAAGTCAATAATTGGCATCGAGACACTAATTCGCCTTATCGGTCCCTGGTTTAAATGGTACAGAGGATCTCTCTTCCGGTTCCCGTGTCTCTGGCTGGCACAGGCCTCTACACTGTCTCATTGTACATGGGAATCCCGTTTTGTCATTTCTCATAAATCCTTTCATTGTTGAGAGAGTCCAGACCAGCACAATATACTTTTTGACATACGGGGGCCCATCATCATCCCTATTCAGCAAATCTCCTGGTTGGGGCTCATTGCCGACACATGGTCTCTTGCTAGGGGCTGTGGTCACTGACCAGCAATGTGCTTCCTTTATTGTTTCAGGTTTCCCGACGAATGTAGGATGCCTTCCAATTGGCATTTAGAGATATTGGCCTTGTCTCTGCTCAGGAAATAACCCCTACGCCCCAGAATAGCACGGAACGGACTGTTTGATATGGCTGTTGTCAGTCAGTTGCTTCACATAGAGACACAGTCGCACGGGTCTCCGATCAGTGCTAGAGCTGCTCTTACATTTTAGGGTCCGGCCTTCAGGCTGTGATCCCCCATACGACCTCTGGCCTGTCCTTCGGACCGTTCAATCGGGCTCCTGATCTTCGGCCCCAAGGGACCAAAAAAGGACCTTCGAAACGCATGGGAACCTTGGAGCCTCAGGGGAAGGTGGGGGAGTTGTGCTTAATTCGGTTCCCGCGAAAATAATGCTTTAGGAAACATTTTCAGTACCCTTGGAATCTGGCATCGCCTTAAAATGAATGTTTCGGCCGATTGTGGTGTTCCAGTTTGAATTGGGGGCTCATAAACATAAATGTTATGATGCCCCCAATCAAGGTTCTTGCGGCATTTTCACTGAAGGAGCCGAACCAGGATTTCAACAATGTAAGGTAGGGCAACGGTGGTGCCTTTGTATTTCGGTGCCCCTTGAAAGGGAAGTTTTGGACTACCTTCAAATGTTCTTTCAATCGTCCACTTGCGTTTGGTGTCTCAAGGAAAAAATGCAATGGTGGTCCGAAAGAAAGGTGTCGCTTGGCAGAATGGGCCGATGCAGGATTTCGTCAATGGAGAGGCACGGGTATTGTGATGACGCATCGTAAAGCCCCAATGATAACGGAGGGTGTTGTTGCCTGTTTCCTTGAACAGGGTGCCCCTTCCCAGAACGGTCCGGTTCAGAATTTTTCCAAATTGAAAGGCACACAGATTGTAATGCCGCTGGATTTTGGTGCCCTTTTTAAGTATGTTTTTGGGCTTTGTAAATGGCCCGCTTTAGTTTAGTACCCTTTAGCAATCAAGGTGATGTCGCCCCGCAAGGACGGTTTTTGTGCCTCCCTGCCCCTGGGTGCAATCCAGGGTTTTATCAGGGTGGAAAGCTCAACATAGTTATGCCCCTGGAGTTAATGGCTCTTTCAGAATAAAGGGTTAGCGCCCTTTCTGGTACGCTCTGAAATTGGGTGCTTCTTGAAAAAAGGTTATGTTGCCCCGAAATGAAGGATTTGGTGCTCCGTCACCGCATGGGCCGACGCAGGGTTTCGTCGAGGCCTAGGCAGGAACGTCGTGGTGCCCCTGTAATTTGGTGTCTCATAAAGATATAGGCTACGTGGTCCCAAAAAAGGCATTGTTGCCATTTTGCAATGAGATTTAGTGCCTCTTCAGGGCGTCCAAACTTCCCTGGGCCCAAGAGGGAGAGGAATGACGACATGGCCCCGCCCCCTCTGGGCCCGCATCCGCTTTGTGGTGTCTCAGGAAGCATGTGCCTCTAGAAAATAAAAGCTAAGATACCAGGTAATGAATTGTTTTTAGTGCTCTCTGAGTGGAACAGGCAGATCGATAATTTTGTGCGGGTGAAGGGCATAGATATTGTGATATCCATGGATTTTGAACGCTGTTTAAAACCAAAGCCTTGAGAAATTTAAACTGTTCGGTTAGATAGGGGGGCTCGTTAAAATAAAGGTTATGGTGCAGCGAAATGAAAGTTATGGTGCTCCAAACAGACCATTTCAGTTCCCGCTAGCCCGAGGGGACAATCCAGGATTTCGTCAGGGTACGAGACACAACACTGCTGTATCTCTGAAATTTGGTGCCCTCAGGAAATGACGGCTTGGGCCGTTTATGGTGTACCCTGATTTCAGTGCCTATCGAAAATAAATATTCGTGGTCATTTGTGGCGCCCGTGCAATTTTGGGGTCTTTTCAAAATAAAGGTTATGTAGATGCGAAATGAAGATTTTGCTGCCTCTTCACAATTGTATTTTGTTGCCCCCTCACCCCAAGGGACAGAGGGCATAGCCCAATTCCACCCCATCCCCTTCAGCTCTGGATCCGCCATTGGTCAATGTCGGTTGACAAGACACACCTCACCGCCTCATCACCTCAAAGCGTAGCCCGTTATTTCTTCTTAATGTGTCATTCGGCTCCTGTCGCGAGCCCCATTTGTGTCACTTTGGTGTGGATCTGAGTATATACCATGTTGTGTTTATGACTGCAAAACCCAATTTTGTGTTCCGAAAAGTGTTGTTCGTACATGCTATGTAGCTGGTGCCTCCTTCGCACGAGACATGTGCGCTGGGCCATGCTGCCTCATAACTCTCCCACGCAGGTTCTGAGCACATGTTTCCTTCAAGTCAACAGGTACCAACCAGCGGTTCAGGTACGCACGCGAACAGGTGCGCACGCTGTGCTGCTACATACGGCCTGCTGCTAGACGCCTATTGCATACTGCATCGCTCATCCCGTTTCAATAGCGTTTGTAATAAGTACCATTCAAAATGCTCCCTGCTGCCCTTGCCCCGAGCACACGGTGTTCCTACCCCCGTTACCAAAACGTAGCAAAACAATGAAATGAGCTATGCTTATGAAAAACTGTGGTTATCACATCCACAGTATATATATATATATATATATATATATATATATATATATATATATATATATATCGTGGTTGCATTTATCTTGGCCTTATGCGAAGTCTGGTTCACTGACTTCTGACTTACGCGGTTACGACCATCGGTTGCCCTGGCCGATCAGCTGATCGTTCGCGCCATTTTCATTCGCGCCAGCCTGCCTGTTGCCAAGCGCGTGAAGTTCGGCGCGGGGATGAAAATGGTCTTATGGCATTTCTAATTGGTCGGACGGGGACGTTTCCCGCCTTGAGTTTCTTTAGCGCCGTAGTCGTCTAGCACCGGAACCCAGACAGATCGCGACTTGTCTCGCGGGAGTTGGTTTTCGGAGGCGGGCTCAGTGTCAGATGAAACAAGGAGCAAGGAAATGTGGAAGAAAGCAAACATTCTTGCCTCACATGGTTGCAATTGTCGACAAAATAAGGATCATCTTTGCACGAAACATCACTGCCGATATCCAGCGCAGCAATAAGAGAATGTGTAAGACAGCGAGAGTAGGTACTTACACATGCGCACGGCATAACACATGCAGAAGAGATATCACCATCAACCACATATTTCTAAGCATTACATGATATGAATTCACACATTTGCAATCTAATTCTGGTGACACATCTCCCGTTATATAACTCCGTTCATGACTAGGCATGATATCACGGAGGCTAGAAAAAAAAGCGTGAGAAGAAACACAAATGCACGGTATGCTGTCATGTTACCCGAGACATGCATTAGGGAAAACCTGCCTCCGCCTGAAATGGCGGACAAATCAAGTTAAATGGCAAAAGCTGCCACAACTACCGCCTACCGGCCACGTATCCGCTAAATACCGACAATGGCATGATGCTCTGACATTTGTCTCGGTGTTGGCACAAGCGATCAGTTGCTTGTCGCGTAACGCCTACACTATTGCATCTCCTGTTTCAAGAGCACTTGTAGCATGCCCCACACACTGGGCTTGCTGTAAGCGTGCTGTGTGCTCCTACATCCATTATCAAAGACTTAGCGAAATGTTGGAAGGAGCTGAACGTATCGAAAACTATTATGATCATATTCAAATTGCATACCCTGTCTTCGTCATATTTCCTTCGGTCTTATGCGTTCACTGCAGTTCGTCTGACGCGATAAAAGCGATCGGTTGCCTTGGTCGATTATCTTATCGTCCGCGCCATTTTCAATCGTTCGCGCCAACCTGCCTGTCGCCAAACGCATGCGAACGGTCTGGCGCGTCAATGAAGATGTTCTCGTTGTTCGAACGGGAAAAGTTTCGCGAGCATCGGAACCTTTCGGCGCCAGCCCATGAACAGAGCACAACTTGTTGCGAGAGACTTGGTCTTTTGGGACGGGGTCGGCGTGAGGTCAAGCTAGGAGTAAGCAGTTTTGGAAGGAAGTAAACATTGTTTTTCCTGTTTTGCCCGCTATTGCTTCAGTTATTAGCAACATGAGGAATATCGTTTCACGAAAAATCGTTGCCGATATCCAACGCTGCAATAGGATGACGTTTATCCCTCACCATGATTGGAGGTGATCATGGCACGTGTTTTGATACCAAAACGTGTTCCTAGATTTTCTGGTTTTGGAGCAGTGGCAGCTTGTGATGAGCACTCGACGGCGATCTATGGCCTGCTCAGGCGGTGGGCGCCGAGAGAATTGAACTACAGAATTTGCTCAGAATTGAACAAGACCAACGCCAGTTTAAGGTTTGTGTCATTGCAAGGCTTGTTCTCGTAAACATAAAGAAAAGCTACAAAGTGCGGTTTTTCTGTAAAATTCGACCTTTGACCTGTCAACAACATAAAAACTAGTACCAATCGTGAGATCGTGTTCAGAACAATATACTGCTGTTCTCGGCAAGCTCCATCTTTATCAGCTTGAAAACGCCGGGGGAGGGTCACAACCCCTTCTCCCCCTCTCAGTCCGAGTTATGCAAAACGGCGAATCAGGGCGATGGCTAAGACATACAACGAGCATAGGTACTTAAACATACGTACAATGCACATGCAGAAGGGATATCACTATCAGTCACATATTTCCTGAGCGCAACATTACATAAATCCACACTTTTGCACTCTGATCTTTGGGTGCCAAAGCTCTCCCCTTATGTCGCTCTGGTCATTACTCGGCCAGATATTCCGGAGCTGGACAATCTTCACAAGAAACAGAGAATTGCACGATATGCTGTCATTTTCACCGAAAGAGTCATCTAAATGATTTGCCACCGTCAATCACGAAAACATATGTGACGCATTTGAGCTTTTAGCACGGCAGTGTTTTTGAGACACAAGTAATTTTGAATGTGTATTCGCATTGCCCTGCCATAAGACTGTTGTTAGTGAACGGGGACACGCGCTGAAGCTAATTTTCGAGAACAAAGCCGATCGACTTAACCTATAATGACCCTTTGTCTTGGCCGATTCTGGACCACTACCTGGCGCGAAATATGATGCATGACTTAACCGCATGTCCCGACTGAGCGGCCAGAGGGGGTCCACGAGTTTACCAGGGAGGGCTTCTTGGACTGCTAGACGCTGCTACGGTATTGTCCAAATTTTTATTTGGCAGTATTTTTGCTCTTCTCATTCAGTATGGTCATTTTGTGGCTTCACGGTTCCGAAAAGAGCTCCTCCCAGGGGTTTCCTTGACCCCTCGCTCTCTTCTCCCCCCCCCCCCTTTTCAACAGCCCGAACCCAATAAAGTTTTCAGCTAAGAATTGAGACCCCATGCATTTCTCGATTGGGGATGAAGGACCTTTCCGTCCCCTTTCAGATTTCCAATCGGTAACTATTACTACACATGATACATTGGTCCCCTCTCTGACGCCGAAGGCCCTCTGGCCGGGATGGTTGACCCCGGATCAACGCGGGGCGACTCACGGTTTCAAAAAGGTCCCAAGAGTAGCGGGTTTAACAAATGGCACAGGGATCCCAGTTCGACGCTTTTGGACCCTAAAGAAAACGGGCAGAGGGACCCTGTCCGATGTTAGTTCCTGACTGATGTAAACATCTTCCATTAAGACGCCCGTCAAGAAGAAGGAAGGGGGGGGGGCGGCTCTGGTCCAGCACGAGCGAGATCCCGAGATGTCCGACATGTCCGGATGTCCGGCCCGCCGGGATGTGTACTGCGGCGAACCGAGTGAAACCGAGTCAGGGACCTCGGGCTCTGACGCGAAGATGGCGGCATACCCGACTGAGCTGGCAGTGTTTCGACCGCGGACGAGCTGCCCCACGGACAGACCTCATGCGCGTGTGGCGGGGTTCCGTTCTCGGGCGACGGACGGTGCGCGCGTGAATGCATTCTTTTTTGGCGGCCGGGCTGCCTTGTCCGCCGGCCCGCTGCTGGAGTAGCTGCCGGGCGGACCGTCGAGCTGGGCAGCCTCTGGGCTGGCCTGTGTGTCCGAGCTCCTCGTCCAACCGATTGCACATTATTATTCCCACATATATGCAGTGATTGAGCGGAAGCACTGTCTGCAAATTTGGCGGGCGGCGATCTGTTTGTCGGGACGGGCTGTAATACCGATCGGGGCTGTACGTGTCACCGGTTGCTGTGGCTATTTCGAGACGGAACGCTTCTATTACCCATTTACCAGGCATTAGGTACGTGGGATGTGGTAGTGGTGTCGCCAGGACTCTATCCCAGCATACAAAAGTCCAGAGATGAGCACCCTAACCACTAACTACCGTCCCACCATCGCCCCTCAGCAGCGCGAACTGCACCCGTTCCCATAATATCCAGACTGGTGTTGCTGGACCCGAAATTCTATACTTAGGAGGTTCTGAAGCGCAAAAGGAAGAAAGTGTGTCAAGATTGATGAAGTGGATGGCGAATGCAAGCTCACGATTCTCCCAATTCATTCAGCTTATCTATCGCAAACCAGCTCAGTAACATACATTCAGCCCCGCTGTTCAGATGGTAAATCAACAGTGCCTTTAAGCGCGGCACGTGCGTGTGTTTTGCGTGACGTTTGGCAGGCAGTTGAATACACTCGCATTCAGCGTTTGCTTTTTTACTTCCTCTTTACTTCCAACCAGGAGTGCGGTTCCCTATTCAGTTGCAGGGTTTTCACCCCCCGCCGTAATTTGGGTTGCAGCCTGCAGATTTGTGAGAAAGGGAGCCCAATTCGGAGAGAAATCAATTCGTTGGCATCTTATCGCGGTACCCTTCGTTGTATTTTCATCGCTCAGCCAACCAACTTATTTGGTAAACCACACCCGTTTAAAGCGTACTTAATCGAAGAAACGAATTGTTTTTAGGCTGAGCCATTGAACGTGTCTCACCAGGAAGTAGTATCCGGATTCAGCTGATGAGACAGCCCCCACCCTCTCTCTTTGAGAGTAAAGGCATCTAGAATTCAGAATAATCCCCGTTTGCAGGAGCGTGTGAAAAGTTTGCAGTGGAGGAGGGAGGGGAATCAGTCAAATAAAATCACTAACAATGTAGGTTAGCGTGCCAGGAGCTGGAGATCTATATGCGCGCCTACCTGGAGCAGACATCCAATCAGTCAGCCTTACACATCAGTCATCAATTCCTTCAAAAAGTGAGAAACATCACCAACTCATACAGTAAATAACGGAACCAAATACCGCGGAGAATCCTATCCATAGCCCACAATACCAAACAGCAGACAACCTGACAGGTGCTTTCCACGATTACCGTGCAGCTACTGCCGAATAACCAGCTATTTCCGATGCCACGAGCCAGGGATCAGTGTTTTGAATTATTTAATGCGCCTGCTGCCAAGAGCATGCTGACGCGGCAAAGTTGGTGCGCTGAAACAAAACGTTGTCTATGTCCATGCACGGTGGTGTATAACCGGGCGGCACCGTACGTCATGACGTCGCTCGCCGGCTGAGGCGGACGAAATCGGCTCCGGTAGCCCTCTATCGGACAATATCCGAACCGTTAGGTGAAATGTTGCGAGAAAGTGGGATAGTATTCCAAACCGTGGGTCTCACGCACGCTGGACGTTATGAACACTGGACTTTATGGACGCTGGACTTTATCAACACTGAACTTTATGATTCTCCTCTGTCCAGGGGCTTTGGACGTTTTCTGGACCTTATGAACGCTGGATGCTGCGATTTCGGACTTCTTGACCACTGGACTTTATGAACTCTGGACGTTTCAATACTCATCCTTTTACACACGTAAGCTCTACATTGTGGGAAAGTTTCAGGTAAGTTTCTGTCCTGTCCAGGAGCTCAGTGATTTGAGCGTCCACCTTCCGATGCACTCAGTCTTGGCGGGCTGGGTTTGAGTCGCTTCATGCACTTTCCGTTTTCCTCGGACTGGACTGGAAACACATCCTGGACTGGACCCTGCGGTATGTGGCAGGGGTCGCGCGTAAGCTCAGGAGACGTTTGGGGGCAGAACAGAACGTGCCGAAGTTTGTTTGCCAGAAGCAAGTTTGTACAATATTAGCAACATTCCCGAGGTAAAACGCGGGCATTTTTAGCTCGATGGATGACCCCTAGACTTTTTTAATCTCGTCACTTGTCTACTGATGTGCTCCGCAGCGAAATAGTGAGAGAGGTCGCACTGTGGATAAATATCCCCACGTCATGCAAAAGGGGCACCCCTAATAATAGTTATCTCAGCCAATGCCTTCGTGCTTGAACATGTGAATCCGAATCCGAAGCCAGTGGTTTCAAACTGAGCTGGACGCAAGTCAGCAGCTTCGAAGGTACGAAACACGAGACCCAAGCCGAACCATCACTTAAAGATCACTAGGCCGGAATCGGAGCCGATCGGTACAACGTTTTGCGGAACTAACTTGCGGTCTAGACGCGGTGTTAGCATTGCGAATGGAAAAGTTCTCCGGGCTCATCTCGTATGCCAGTTTACACGCGAAGTTTGGGACAATTATTCCCCCGCCGTCGACGGGTGTCAGTTGATCCTGAGAATGATTTGAGGGTGTTTGGCTTTCAGGCATGTATGTGTCAGAGCCTTGCAAATTTGTGTGGCATGTGTATGGGAATGACAGGACGGGTACGCACGTGTTATTGTGAAGTTAAGTCGCAGCTGAATGGAAAAATTCCTCATGAGGAAGCCGAATTCAGCAGCTCAAGACCGCATTAGGCCGAAGCCAGCAGAGACGCTGGTAAGGGGACGGGGAGGACAATGTTCGGGTTTTGAAGGAAGTATTGACATTTTTATGGGGTTTTCAACTCAAATAGACATCTCGAAAATCATTCGGTGCAGCTCCCGGCCTGGCCTTCTGATGACCCAAGCACGATAGTTTCTGAGCTACACGCCAGCGAAGGTGTGTTGACCATTTCGTACAGGCTTTTTCAAGGCCACCCAGGCAGCCATGACGTCATAATAACATCTTTCAAATCCTGCTATTCCACTGGCCATGGGAAGCTCAAGACTAAAAGAATGTCAAGCCGGTCATATTTGGCGTTCGTGAGCACAATTTTCACATATATCAGCGTCCAATTGGCTCTCAATCAGTGGTGTGCGATGCACGATGACGTCTTGAGGAGCATATCTACTAAATGGAGAAATTACGATGTGTAGAACAGCCTTTCAACTTAAAAGTATATTGATAGTTATATGTGAGATTGTTTCGTCCCATCTGACGCTTGCCTCAATATTTTCAGATATTATCATTTTCTTCAAGCCAGGCTGATATGTAACCATTGTGTGAAGCCGAAGGTTATGTAACGCGCGTGCATACCGTAGGAGATCCCAGTGCTGATACTTTAAGATCAGCCGTTTCAGTACCTCCTAGTTGTGAGAGAAATTTGTTAACATTTTTAAGTGAAAATGAAACCGTTGGCAACACCAGAGCTCAGAGAATGTCCTGAAACGCAACTAGGATGAACGATGCTGGGTTTGAACCAAATTGCTGGCTCCAAAGTTACCGTTAGGATTCTCGCAAATCTCAACACCAGAAAAGTTTCCATCCGATTTTTGTGAAATTCATTCCTTAAAGGGATTTTCCCTCATGTGCATGGGGCTTTGAACTAAGATGGCTACTTTGAAGACCATTCGTGGCATTTCACAGCCATGCCCTTTTTAAGAATAAAACCCTCGGTCCTGAGTTTCACACCCGCGAGCTTTGCAGGCTATGTCGTGCAGACTATTTTAAGGCCACCCAGACATGTACGATGAGATAGAAACGTCAACCGAATGCCGCCATCTCCTTGATCATGTTGTACTTAGGGTCAATAAAAATATGATCATCGAATTATTTGTGTCTGCCCTACGTCAGCATGACTCGTGATATCATCGGACATCAGCTGGCCACCAAACAATTGCTGGCGTCGAGTGCACGTTTCAAACACGAGTCACGTTTTGTGCTAAGTGATACAGCACTTTGGGCAGCGGTACGAGTTTTGACAATACTAAGACTGGGAACCTCAAAACACAGAAACCCGTCAAGAATAGCGCCACAGCCATGCATGGGAATTCAAGCAAACAGCTTAAAATCACGGAGAAAATATGCAAGAGTACCACGTCAAAGGGCCAGAACACAAGCACATAACGTTATATGTGTGTTGCAAACGCTCACCAACAAACACGCCCACCCTCGTTTAGTTGACGTGTTACGAGGTATTCCGCTCGTCTGCCGCAGTGACAGTTCCGACACGGGCAGTCTAGCAGCGACTCTGGCGTCAAAAAGGCTTTCATTACGCCATTAAACGGTGTCATAGTGAAGAATATATTAAGTACATGGCTACATTTTGTTATCTAGAGTAGTGTGTTCCACGTAAAAGCAAACTTATAGATGCAAGTGTGTGTTTTCATCACATCTGATGCTTACCTCACTATCCTCAAATGTGAACACTCCCTTTAAAGGGAATGCTACGCATTTGAAGATATTAAAGCCGGAATCAGATATGATAGAACAAGCTCACTTGTAACTATTGGTATACTTTTAAGAATAAAACACCGCTCCAGGTACTACAACTTCTCTGTTTAGTAAACACACTCCTCGATACGTTATTGTTTGGTAACGTCATCGTACCTTGCACAACATTGATTGAGGACCAAGCGACGATCATTATATCTGGAAATCGTGCTCACGAACGCCAGATAAAAACGACTCGACCATCATACATCTCTTGGCCATGATCCTCGCATGGATTATGAAATGGCGGGATTTGAATGACGTTATCATGACGTCATAAATGCCAAGGTGACCTTGAAGTACTCTCCCAGAAATACTCTACATTTTCGCGGGCGTGTAGCTCAGAAATTAGAGGGGGTTAGGTCTTAAAAAGGACAGAGCTGTGAACTGCACCGAAAGGTCTTCAGTACAGCTATTTCAGTTCAAAACACTCTTTTAACTGTGAAACACTCCCTTTAAGTGCAGGGGCTGCACATAACGTGGCCAGGGGGAGACACCCCACATCCTAGAAGATGCGCGGGCACCCAGTGCACTCGCCTGACTGCGGGCCAGTGTATCAGATGGCCGCATTTCCGGATCGGAATGCCCTGTGTTGAGACGACGAAGCATTTTCCTTGAGTTGGAGACCCCTTTGAAAAACGGAGAGACCGTGTTCTGGGTCAGGAGACCTCTTTTAACATCAGGAGGCCCTTTTCTAGCACATAAAGCCCCTTTTCGGACAGGGAGACGGTTTGCTGGATAAAGGGACCACTGTCGTAGTCAGAAGTAACTCACCCTTCCCCAGAAGCAAACACCCCCTGAAGTACCCCGAGGCTCCCAGAAGGCTCCCCTCTAAGGTGGCCCCATTTTGTCCAGGAAGACTTTTTATACTTGTTAATGACTTTCACAAATTCTTTGAAACGCTTTGAGGGTCCCCCAAAAAAATGGCTTAATTGGCTCAACATAGGGCACGCGTTGGTTTCTTTTCGATTCGTTTTCACATGCCACGATTACACAGAACCTCCATCCTGCGTTCATGCATTTCAATCGCAGGGAAGAACCGACACCGTCATGGTGCCTGAATGTCTTCACCAGACATCAGCCGGAACGCTACTTAGAACCATGGGAAGCACACGAGCTGGACCGGCAGCTGGAAATCAAAGAGCCCGGCACATTTGAATGCCACCGGGGCCAGCTTTCGTGGGGCCGCCTGAAGCGGACACAGGCCGTCAGATGCTGTACTAACGTTGCCCCCACAGGCCGTCTGATACCCTTCCTCCTCTCCCCCCCCCCCCCCGTTTATCTGAATCCTCCCCCGCCTTCTCGGCCGTCTGACACTGTCCCACGGCCGTCTGAAGCTGTCATTCAGCCGTCTGACGCCGTCGCCACGGCCATCTGGTCCTGTCTGCCCGGCCGTCTGACACTGTCTGTCGTCCTCAGGCGAGAAACCGGCGGCAATGCAGACGAGCAGCTCGCCGAACCTGCCCGGCCGGCTGGCAGCCGCCGTCGTCACACTGCTCGACCTGCTGGTCTGGACATGGATGACGTAACGTGCCGCACGGCGCGACGCTGGAGACACCGCGTGCTCCGCGTGACCGGCGCCGCCTCCAGTGAACTAAGTCAGACGGGTTGGCAGTGGACACGGACGGCTGTCTGGCAGTGACAACAGACAGTCGCCCGGCCTGTTGACGGTGGTGCAGGACCATGTGACTGGACCGGCTGCTGTCGCGAACGGACGCTGGCCGGCCCGTCTGACCCGTGGTGTGGGTACGAGCTGGTCTGGCCGTGGTGTGGGTGCCAGCTCCCTGGCGGACCCTGCCCGTGACTCTAGCCGCGAGCGCGTGCGGCGGGAGCGTACCTCCCGTCGTCCGGCGGTCACGGCACCGGTGCCGCTCCGTGTAATGGTGGACAGGCCGCCAGCCCAGACATCTGGCACCCTGTGATGTTCCTTTGACGGCTCTGAGGGACCTGTGACGGCCCGGCAGCGGCCGTGTTACGGTCATGTGACGTTTCCCCCCCCCCCCCCCCCCCGGAGCGCTGCGGCGGCCATGTGACAGGGACAGGGGCGGACCGAGCTCGGTGGAGGGACGAGTGTGTGCGATGCCGCGGCCGTCGGTTGGTGATCCTCTCTGTCGCATCTACCCTGGCTGCCGCCTCCTCCCGGATCGTCCGCTCACCTGCCCGGCTGCATCTGCCCAGCCCCTTCAGGCAGGTGCACAGGTGAGGTAGCTTTCTTCGCGGCAACGTCGCATGCCGTCGTGACCAGATGCCGACAGAACCCTGCTGACTATCCTTTGTCGGATGACAATGCCCATTGTACACTGTTTTGGCTCTTTTCATTCAAAGTCGCATCTTCCGTTCCTTACCACATGGTGTGATAAGGACCATGTCGAAGACAAACCGATGACGACGGGCAGCAAAATGCACTGTTTTCGCATGAATACAGGATTGAAAGAAGTCCAAAGATTGCGGCGGCGATTGACGCGTAACACGTTCATCAAACCGAATTTGTGGCGGCGATTGACGCGTAACACGTTCATCAAACCGAATTTCCAGCTTGTCGCTGAAGGTAGCGATTACTCAGTGCCAGTTTACTCGAATGCAGGATGTTTGGAACGACAAAAAAACACCTTTCTGCGAGTAATTGCGTGCGAGCAGCCATGATTGGAATATGGTGAAACCACTGACGTTCGACCTGGCGTGGGGTCGCCGGTTTTGCAACCGGAACTGACTTGTCAACACATTAGGAAATAGCATCAGTGTTTGACAATATCGCTTGAAAATATGAATGCATGTTTTGACTAGGGCGAACTATGCTCTCAGAATATGGGAAAGTCACAAAGACTGCAAATGCGTCATTTGGTGTCTTATTGCGTCAGAATTGCAGATTGCAAAGGGACTATCGCTTTGGTGCTGTTTTTTCGATGGCTCTATCGATCTATCTACCGGTATCGACATCGATCTATCGATCGCATCGTTTGTGAGTCAGGCCGGTCGTGCCCCTCCCGATCTCTGTCCAGCGCGGCGGGAGGTGGCAAAACTGAGTAAGCCAGCAGGGGTCGACGCCGTGCTAGGCACCGGGCCGTTTTCACCGAGCCTGTGTCGCCGGGATTGGCCGGCGAAGTCGGAAATAATTGATGCCGACAGCGGGCTGCCCATGCAGCAGCACGTAACGAAGCGCCGAGCACGACATGGCCGGCACCGGCTGTTTGGCGGACGTGATAGGCACTGGCAGTCGACCCTCTCAGCGGTCTCTACAGCAGGCTAGGCTGAGAGCAGTCTGCACGCTCACGTCGGGGCATCAAACTCATGTAAATATGAACTGATCGCGACCCGACGTAGCATTTCACCGTGACTCTCCTACATGGTTGGATGAATTGCTTCTGTGAAGGGGTGATATTCCGGCACAGTTTAAGTTTCTGATTCTTCAAATTTTTATTTGTCTGCTCCTTAGCGTTAGGCTTTGTGTATACCATGGGCTAGATATATTTTTTTTAAATATTTCATCCGAACCCTTTGAATGGATGGATTTCCGGGATAAGAGCTCACGCTAAGCAGTGCTTGTTGTGTGAGTCCTGACCCCTAACCTTCCGATCGCGCAATTCCATGTCAACGGCAGAATTTGGTGGCGAAAGCTTAACGTGCCGCAATGCTCGGCACGATCCGTCTTGCCCTCTGACGTCAACTGACCTTTAGCGCGACTGCTGCCACCGGCCGCGGCCATACCCGTCAAGGGCAAATAGTGAGCGCCCTAAAGTGACTCGAACCCACCCCGCCGCGGGTGGGATGATCGGAAGGCAGGCGCTGTAACCAACTGAGTCACCGGGACGGACATAGTGCCCTTTCTATGCCTCAAGTTGGGTTTACTGTAGTATTATCGTTTCAGCATAATTTGGCAGTGGCGCGTTATGCGCATCAATAAGTGACCATATTAAGCTGATGTTTAGCATCGTTCCTTTCAAGCTGTTGAGGGACTGGTTCAAGCATAACAGCGACGAGTTTCTTGGTGTCGTCGCCGCTGGCGCGGCCTCTCCGCGGTGTCGTCTCCGGGTCCGCTATCGACGCGGCCATTCAGCCACTATTTTACACGCAGCGTGGCGTTGCGACGGCTGACATAAATTTTGTATGAACTAACGCCACCACGCCGACGCCTTGGGCAGTTTAACCCTGAAATGCCATGCTAAGGCGTACTTTGCTCCATGTGATACATGATTAGAGCCATCTGCTCATGGTGGGCCAAAGTTAGATGACGATAGCGTGTACTCGGTGGGTGCTGAAGGTTAGTTTCTCTTTCGCGAGAAGCCATTGTGATCTCCGCGGGGATAATTTCCGAAGTTTTCGCTCCTCTCTCTTGGGAGAGAGGGGGGGGGGGGGGTGGGAGAGAGAGAAAGGAAAGAGAGAGCTCTCCGCAAAGCGACTGTCAGTTAATGTACTGAGGGCTGACTGTTGTGTGACTGGCTGGCTCGGCGTCAAGGCGACCTGCGACGGTCACGCTCCACTGTGACGTACGTGCGCGGCCTTCACGGAGCAGTCCGCCGCTTCTGCAACGTCTCGCCACCACCGGTCAGCCGAAGCGCGTGATGGTGCCGGCTGGTGAGGCTCGTCACCTGTCGGGCGGCGACCGCCTCGCAGAGCACCGCCCCCCACCCGCGCCTTCCTTTCATACCTTGCAGTGCTTCTGATAAGGATAAGCACGTCCTTTACCCCTGGTGGAAGCGGCATGACTCCGGATACATTTCTGGGCTCATGGTTGGTTCGGTGCCGACCGATGCTGTCGGCCTCCGAATGGCTGTCACGTGGCCTGCTAATGATCGAGGCTGCCAGCTTCTGAACGGCTGCCTCATGGCCTGCTGATCAGCGAGGCTGCCAGCTTCTGAATGGCTGCCACGTGGCCTGCTAATGATCGAGGCTGCCAGCTTCTGAACGGCTGCCTCGTGGCCTGCTGATCAGCGAGGCTGCCAGCTTCTGAATGGCTGCCACGTGGCCTGCCAATGATCGAGGCTGCCAGCTTCTGAACGGCTGCCTCGTGGCCTGCTGATCAGCGAGGCTGCCAGCTTCTGAATGGCTGCCACGTGGCCTGCTAATGATCGAGGCTGCCAGCTTCTGAACGGCTGCCTCGTGGCCTGGTGATCAGCGAGGCTGCCAGCTTCTGAATGGCTGCCACGTGGCCTGCTAATGATCGAGGCTGCCAGCTTCTGAACGGCTGCCTCATGGCCTGCTGATCAGCGAGGCTGCCAGCTTCTGAATGGCTGCCACGTGGCCTGCTAATGATCGAGGCTGCCAGCTTCTGAACGGCTGCCTCATGCCTGCTGATTCAGCGAGGCTGCCAGCTTCTGAATGGCTGCCACGTGGCCTGCTAATGATCGAGGCTGCCAGCTTCTGAACGGGCTGCCTCGTGCCTGCTGATCAGCGAGGCTGCCAGCTTCTGAACGGCTGCCTCGTGGCCTGCTGATCAGCGAGCGGGGCCACCGCGTCAATTTCAAAGCGTGTTTGGCTCATCGGCTTATAGCCTAGTTTTCTGGGCTCCTAATTGAGGGCCCTCACTCCTGGCCCCGGGATGTAGACCTGCGATCCTCGTCTGCCCGGCTCTGGGGCGGACTGGCTCCCCTGAACCTCAGCCACCGCGACCGTCCGGCTCCGGGGCGGGCTGGCTGTCCTGCAACCTCTGAACCTCAGCTACCGCAGCCGTCCGGCTGCCGAGGCGGGCTGGCTGCCCTGAACCTCAGCCACCGCAGCCGTCCGGCTCCGGGACGGACTGGCTGTCCTGAACCTCAGCCACCGCAGCCGTCCGGCTCCGGGACGGACTGGCTGTCCTGAACCTCAGCCACCGCAGCCGCCCGGCTCCGGGACGGACTGGCTGTCCTGAACCTCAGCCACCGCAGCCGTCCGGCTCCGGGACGGACTGGCTGTCCTGAACTTCAGCCACCGCAGCCGTCCGGCTCCGGGACGGACTGGCTGTCCTGAACCTCAGTCACCGCAGCCGTCCGGCTCCGGCTGACTCTGACTAACGGGGCCGGCCCACATCAGTCGTACGATGCGTTATTGCCCATGACAATAAATCAATCCTCCCCTTCATGTCCGTAATGAGACGTTCGCCGACAGTCGGATAAAATATGGATGCTCTTACAGATATGTAAGTGTCGTGGGGGTCGGAGGTGGCGGGGCGATTGTGATGCGCCATAAAGAGTCCAGTTGCAGATAGCCGCGTAGATGCTGACACGAGAATGTATTACATGGAGGACGCGTCTAGAGACGTGTCACCCTTACTGACTACTCGCTTACGGTCACGAATTTTCCCCTTGTTACCTCCCTCCCTCCTCCCTCCTTCGCTCCGCACTGAAGCATTCGGCCTATTTCGGCATCGGTGCCGCTTTTGGCGCGCCGTGTCCGGGGCGAAGCCTCGCGCTGTCCCTGTGGCCTCCAAACTTTGCTGTCGATTCAGCGAGACCAGATGACTTGATTCGACGAGGTGTTCTGAACCAGATTCCTCGGAGAATGATTACGTGCGCTCCGCACTGTTTGGAATAGAGACGCAGCTTTTCAGCCCGCCAACTCGCCGATTCCTGATCCGCAAGAACCCGCGGACTTTTGGCTGGATTATGGGCCAGACTTGGTAGGCGTTTGCGGGTCAAAAATGCAAGCGGGCAAAATTATACATTTTTTGCTGTTTCTAAAAGATCACCCTAAAGCCAGAGTGTGCTGCAAAACACAAAAGGATCGATTTTTACATTTTTTACAGCAATAGTACCAGTCACAGAAAATCTACGGCAGATATGACACACAAGTAAATTAGGTTGCACAACGTTAGTAGCTTTAAGCAAACATCTTACTGAAAAAGTCCTATAATAGTCCTAAAGATATAATAGTCCTATAAAAGTCCTAAAGAATAAGAACCTAAATTTTCAAAAAAAATAGCCTGATTTCACTGCACAGTAGTTAGGTAAGTCCTGGGTATAAACACAGCTACGCACTGAACTTTCCGTTATTATCAGGGTGCGGCATACTCAAGCCCTCCTGGTTTACACAAAGACCATACCCCACAAATCATCATCACTATCCATAGTTAATGAAGTATATGGTAACTGTGAGCCTTTTATTGCTCTAGCTTCACTCACTGGCTATACAGCCACCAGATACTTGCGTATGGATTGCGCAATAATTCTCAAAACTGAAAAAGTGGTGAAATAGTTTGTTTATCTATGTCTGGAGATGATACAAGTTGCAACCACTACTTCAGGGCAGTTACCTAATACAGTTACCCTTACTGCGATTGTTCCTACTCCTTACTTACTTTTTGTAAGGGCTTTTGTCCTGCCAGATTTACTCATTTTTCCGATAAATATTATGTGCAGTTTTGTTGAAAAGATCATCTCTGCATACGACGGCAAGGAGGCATTCGATAGAGATGAAATTTGCAGTCTGCGGGCCTTGTGAACTATGGGGGAGTTTATTTATCTGCATAGAAGTGTTCGTGCAGCATGCGACGATATGTCACGGTTTTGATGGCATTGCCAAATGTCAATGATGTTTCTGGAGGGGTGAATACTCGTAGACAAAATATTATACACCTGATATGCAATACGCATGGTATGACCACCTGTCTCAACGGCCTGAAATGCCCTTGAGGCTAACTTAGTCGTTACATTGCCTGCCAACAAGGTAGCTTGTGTGATATTTAGGATACGAGCTAACTGCAACTGATTTCCAGACGGCGGCGCAATTGCAACAGTAAAGGTTTGGGGGTCTCGCCAAGGGATACCGACGTGTATAATGTTGCGTTTTCTTTGCTTTCAGATCGCTGGTGGACTCGGCTGCCGACCGCAGGGCGTCGGATCCCGGAACGATAATGGTGGTACGAGGAGAGAATGATGAAGATTCATGGAGTGGTCACAGCGATCCTGCTGAATCGTGTCCGTGCTTAGCGTGATCAAACGGTGAGGGAGGCGTAGGAAGCAGGGCTTAGCGAAATTGGACGGCGACACATGGCAAAACTACAATAACAAATGTACGCTGCCGATGTCGTTAGTGGAGGGGTCTGAGAGTACTAGGTCTAGGAGCGCCGTGAAGTCATGGACGTCACCGGAGCTGGAGTGTACAAAAAGGCCGTGTCGCGGTTCTAAAGGACGTTCGATGAAGGTGGCCCAAACTGGGAAATCCGTCAGCACGATCTGCGTTGCTGTTTGAAATGCACCGCTTGTGTGCTGAGCTGTATTTTGAGCGTGTGATTGCGAGTTGGCGCGTCGGTTATGAGTTCCCGATATTGACGGTCGGCTGGAGCGCCGATAGCTTTTGTCAGCTTCTCTGGCTAGCCCCTGAGGGCGCCGAGGATCTGACGCTCTCATTGTTTATGTGCCCATTGGAAAGTGCGCTGCGGTGAAACACTGTGAATCGAATGTGCGCATTTCGTCTGATGCGGGTGCGCGCACGGACCCCGAGGCACTGGCGGCAAAAAATGAGGACGATGTACGCGCTGTTACAGTATGTGACAAATAAATATGTTGCATGCAGAGGCGACCACACGATTAGATTTAAAACGGCAGGTCATACGTTATCTGAAAGCACGTGATGAAAGCTTGTATCTACAGTACGCGTGATATGATGACAGCACGTAGTGTCTATAGTACTACGTTACCTGATGACAGTGAGTAGCATCTACAGAACTGCGTGACCTGATGACAGTACGTAGTATCTACAGTACTTTGTGACTGGGTGGTAGTATTTAGTATTATATCTGCAGGATTTTAGGAATTCTAGTAAAAAAGTACAGCCCGGGGTCATCTCGGGCTGCAGGCCGGGCGTACAGTGCGGCGCAGAGGCAAGGCTGAAATGGACACTACGGCCGACCGGATGGAGGCAAGGCTTACAGGGAGTGTTCCACATTTGTAAGGGTTTTGAACTGAAAAAGCCATCGTGAAGATCATTCGATACAGTTCACAGCCTTGCCCTTCTTAAAACCCTAAACCCTCTAGTTTCTCAGCTATACGTTCGCGAAGATGTTCAGTAAGCATGCGTAACACCATAGAAACGTGGCTCAAACCCTGCCACCCCATTGGCTATGTGACATTCATGGCCAGCCAAATATTATCATCGAGTCGCTCATTTCTGGCGTTCGTAAACGCGATTTCCAAATGCAGTGAACATTAGCTGGCACCCAATCAACATTGCGCAGGCTGAATCAACCCCAACCACGAATCGCGTTTTGAGCTACAACATACAAGAGGTTTGGCATAGGTCCTAGTTATTACAGAAATGCGGCTTGTAATAAACAGCTTGGGAACAAGGGCATTGCCGAAGATATGACTACAAGTAAACACCTTAAGCTCACCGGTAAATGTACCAGAACGCCACGAGAAAAGGCCAAACCACGAGCGAGCAACGACATTTGGTTCGGCAAACATCTCCAGCACCGCTGCGGCAACTTTTCGGTAGATTAAAGTACTGCAAGTGAGTGCAAGGGTTACAATTTCGCACAGCCAGCTTGGCAGCATGTCACGCGAGCGTTCCATGACACCAACAACGACGTATTGAGGAACATATTTGTGACGTTGAGAAATCGTGTTGTCTGAAGCAGTCTTTTCCTTTAAAAATATACGAATGGTTGTAAGAGATTTATCATACCTGATGCGTGCATCGTGATCGTCAAGTATGGAACATTAATGCATTGTTGGCGTTCAATTTGCGCATGGATTATGCAAGTGAGGGCAGAGTAGATAGTATACAAAAATCAGTAAGTTCCTACTACCTACCCAATGCCTAAGTTTACTGCTGAATGTAAAGACCACCTAAATCACTTCATGCAGGTAACTGCTTGGTGCGAAAGCTACCTCTAGTTCCTGGCTACAGAGGCCTACGTGCTCATTGTTTGGGACACATTGTAAGGTGGGTTGGTAAAAATGGAAATACTATTTTATACCAACCAAACATTCCCTTCCCTACTTTTTCAACTCTGAGATGCAATGCCACCCACTGGGTTCAAATGGGATTGCTGGTAAGATCAGAAGAAAGGTTAGTTCTGTGATGATAACATGGGTAAGTGGATTAGTATACATTTTATTTACCTGAAAGGAGTGAGAGCTCTATTTTTTCATAGCAGCATATATCAGGGCCACAATTTTGCAATGTGATCTGTAAAAAGATTTGTTTGTGGAAAATGTTGTTGAGTTATGTGTTATGCGGCTTGTTTGTGCATTGCTTGGAATGAAACTTCTGTACGTTGTTAGTTAAAGGCACTTTTCTGAGTAGGTCATTCAGGATTTCAGAGACCATTTTGTGATAAGCTCTATTTTATTTATTTCCAATCCGCCAATCCGTGAGAGCTGCCAAATTTGAAAATCCGGTCTTGTCCTTATCCATGTTCTGGTGGGAGTTTCTGACCCGATGCTATCCGGCCCACAGGTGGATCCTCGATGCGTGGATTGATCTAATCCGTGAAGTGAAGATCGATCCGTGGATTGATCTAACCAACTGGGGATCTTTTGCGACCACTGTCTATCACAATCCATCCGACCCGGCCAGACGCTTGAACGGCTTCTGCCACCGCCCCAGCAAATACAAAGATGGCGTCATAAAAGCATATGCGAACAGGGCGATGAAACATCGTTTATCATGGACACTTGCGCATTTAGTTTTGCAGAGGGTAAAGTTAATGTTGGCCAACAACAATTGGTTCCCGAACAAAATGTCGAATGTAAAACGCAACGGAAAAGTCGAACGATTTCGAAAGAATACAGTCAACAGCGACGCACAGGTTTTGTCATTTACGTGTCACACCCAAAGCATGCAATAACGTTGCAAGAAATGTTTGTCTCGTTGGAAATGGAAACCACGTGGCAAAATAAGTGGAGCGCGGCAGTTACCTTCAGCTATGGAGCAGCACATCAGGCGGGATCGCATTCTTGTTTCCTACACAATTCGGTGGGTCGGTTCAAGGTCAGTCAGCGACGGAGAGGGACGACTGGCTAGTGTCCGACCCAACATGGATGCACATGATTTTGCTTTTTTAGACGTGTATGTACCAACGGTTGATATCCAAGAACAGAAGTTGCATCCTTGGATGCGTCCCGTATGTTTTCGTGCACTTTGCTTAATCAAACACAACGTGTGCGAGGGACTTTTTGGCCTTGATCGCCGCATTGCTTTTGGAATGACAGGATTTGAATGACGTTATTATGACGTCATATATGCCAAGGTAACTTTGAAATACTCTCCCCGATATTCCTTTCCCCGTTTTCGCAGGCGCGTAGCGCAGATCCTGGGGGGCTTAGGTATTAGGAAGGGCAGGGTTGTGAACAGCACCGAAGGGACTTCAAGATGTCTTTTTCAGTTCAAAACCCCATGTAACCGTGAGGCATTCTGTAACAGTAACAGGCCTAATCACTGTTTCTGAATATTCGAGGTCATCTCAGCTCGTTCACATGTGCGCATGTGTAAAGCCCACAACGAAAGCCTAGCAGTGATTCTGAATAAAATACCGCGATTCATATGGCGAGCCCGGCCGCCTAAAGTTCCTTACAGAATACTGACTCAGGAAATAGAGCATGGCGGGCCAAAAGCCCTAGACGTACAGACATTCTGCCAGTTATGAAATATGGTGCGGATGAAGCGTTTATACTTGACCAGGCCATCAATCTGGTGTGAAATGGTACAGGCACAAATGGGCACTTACGAGTTAACCGATCTGCGTGTAACCAGCCCGGGTAATGACGCCTTATTGCGCTTTAATTGCGCCTTAAGATTCCGAATTGTAAAGAGATTTCATTGCTGAATTTCAAGCATGCACCAGCATTGCGCTGCAGCAAACGGCAGGGTTAATTATACCAGGGCAAAGGATTGATTTGGTATAATAGAAGCATACCAATTAGCAATAAGACCGTATTTATCAAAGGTCTTCACCAGCAAGGAACCCCACTGATTGACGGTTAACAAGAAATGATGGACATATGACGAACATCAATGAGATTAAGCAATAACATCCTCCGCTCAGGATGGTCTTCCTGACATCTGAAGCGCTATTGTGAAAGTATTACATTTTATTTTCCCTGCTTTCTCCAACGTGCGTGCTCTGTGCTGTTTGCGACACTCTTATATGTCAAAATGGCTGTGTAATGCACGCTACGAATGCGTGAAACACTGTTTAGGAAAAAGTGCAAACATGAAGCCCTGTTTCCCGCGAATTCAACGAAACGTTAAACAACGTCTTCGATTTCTCCCCTACGGCGTTTACAACAGTGGCTCTTTTCGAAACGTATTTTGGCTTTGGGGAACGGAGTATCACATGGTCTGAAGTGACGCACTGGTACAAACTTCAACCAATGCACTTTTCGGTAACCGGCCCTTGCCTCCGCGGTATCGATTGCAAACGTTTTAACAGCTCACTATAGCCCTTAGCAGATTCCGCCGTCGTCATGGCCGCGGTTGTCGTGACGACGCCTCCTCGTCTTCTGCAGGGAAGAAGAGTACTGCGGTCTCAAAGCGTTGACAGCGTAAGTTGCACTTGTAAATAACTGAATTGATATCCTTAATATGTCTTGATAGTTCCGCATTGGCACCACCCAATGATACAAGTGGGCGTAAATAAACCTGAGGCTTCAGGTCTATTTACTTGAAACCTCAGGTCTCATTACCATTAGAGAATGTTGTTTCATGAAACGTGCCCGAAAGGTGGGACAGTCCTTTCCAGCTGAAGCCGGCGCGCGCAATGCAGCAGAGTCCACTTCCTGGTGGAAATGCTGTACCTGTTCTGCCCGGCCGTCACGTCGACGAGCGGGCGTTGCCTCTCGTGCAACGGACAACCGAGTATGCTTAGATAGGTCTGAGGCCACACCCGCACACAAGCCGTAGCAATGTTGCAATGTCTCACAGATGGACGAGAATGTGGCAGGTCATTTACCAAGGGAGCAATGGCGCGTCCGGAAAGCACATTTAAGCGCGTCACTCTTAGCAATATTGAGCAATAAAGGGTAAGATACTTTGCATGTTTTTTGTCAAAAGGTTTCGAAACAAGCCCAATGTGCATATGTCAAGCTTAACCAGAGAAACGCGCATCCGATGACCTACTCTGTTATGAGCCGAAGGGGTACCATTGGACCAGGGGGGTGAGAAGTCGGAAGGTAGTCGGGACTAGGTCCGGTACCATGGTGACGTCATTATGGGGATGCCCCAAGGAATTTACGTGTTGAAGGATTACCACGATACGGGTGTTTCAATAATCGTTTTCGTTTACTTCTCAGCCCATGTTTTTAAAGCGTGAGTCTTAAGACTTTGGTTAGTACGTCTCCTAGCCATAGCCGGGGTCAAAACTGCTGCGGCTGGTCAAACATTCCAACTTCAGTCCGCATCCCTGCACCGTGCTCTACATCCAGAAGGGCGACATCATCACCCGCCATCCACATTTCCACAGTCAGCAGGCCCCTCACTTCAATCGTTTTTCGTAATTGCCGACAACTTAGGGTAAATTTGTAGAGGAAAATGTGCCGTAGATATGCACCTTGATCCCAAGGGTAGATTGAGAATTCCCTACGATTTCATGCTCATGGGATCCTGCGATCTTTTTTGTCGGGGGGGGGGGGGGGCAGATGCATGCCTGAATGCGTGTAGTTGCCTTATGCACTGCAGGAATTATGTACATTTCGCTCGTTTCCAGTCATAGTCAGCGTGTCATCAGCCATAGGCCATTGCAATGCCTGACCTGCGCTTGGCAGGCACACACACTGAACATGCGCATAGGAGAACACGGGCGGTTCAAAATGACTGTGGTTGCGTGTTACAGATATGGATGGCGACGCAAATTGTGATCAGCACTGTGCATTACAAAGCACACAAAAACTAAGAAGCCCGAGCTGTTGTGTCCTAAAATTAGCCCCTAGTTGGGAATGTGAGGAAATTAATCCATTTGTTTGCTTTGAAATGTTCAGAGCAATACCATTTTTGACTGGATCTGCGGGAATGAAATGCAACCTCAGAAAATGCATTAAAAATCCGAACTAGCGAATCGTAAGCGCAGAAATGATTTATGTTTTTAGGTCCTGCAAACGCAGTTTTCTTTCATTTCAAATATTAGCATTTCGTCATTTTGCTACGTTTCCTGGGAAACGCACCGAGCGCGTAAACAGTCCATCCGCTGCTAAATCTCGTTTCCTTTGCAGGAAATTCAATCGCATATCTTACGTCCTTTAAGGTCCGGGCTATCTCCCTCCCAGGCCTTTGAGCTCGAGATAAGGAACCACGTTGCATCGGCGACAGGTGTGGCTATGTATATGTATTACCACTAGATCGGCAACTGCTACGCTCAGGATGTGCTCGGCAAAGGCATTGGCATTCGGCACGCAGTTAAATATAAGCCCACACAGACAAGCGTTCCTGGCCAGGCTATAAAAACAATCCGGGCAACCATGGTTGCTTAATGGATCAAGGTTTAACGAAAACGTCTACGATGTCAGCAATAAACGCTCTGATTTCGGCTGATAAACGTGCGTGTTCACAAAAGAGAACCGTCACGAAAGAAAACTATAGTAGTGGCCTTGCTCCTGGTAGAGAAACAGGAGCATGGAGATATAGATATAGATGCGTTGATATTTCGAGAGCATGCCTTTATGAAAACAAATAGCAAGAATGTAGACTAGCAGACCAGCAGACTTCTGCTATTCATTTTGAGAAAGGTATGTTGCCGACATAACAACGCATCTATGTTCCATTCCCCTGGTTTTTCTGCGAGGAATATTGGAATTATGTATATTGGAATTAAACACATTAGAAAACAAGGCAGAGGAAATGTATTACTTTTATAATGGTGAGCATGAAATCAAATGAGAATTCTACCGCAGGGTCGGCTGTTTCAAATTGAAACTCTGAGCTATTTAGAAGGCTTCCGAGGAACCTGGTACTGCCAACAGATTTAGAACGACGCTCTGACAACATATTATGCAATTAAAACCACAGCAGGCGTCTCGGGTTCCAGAACGCCTCATTTCATGAAGGCCCATTCTGGAACTCAAGACCGTGACGTAGCGCAAAGCTGTCGTGCGAAAGCTGTCGTCCCGACCCAAGCGCTTACCCTGGGCAGCAGACCGGTCAGAGGCGCGGGGCGCTTGATGATCGGCCCACTCTTCCGACGGTGTGGTAGTGAAGCTTGACCGGAACCGAAGTGAGCTGAGGAGGCTTCTGTGCCATCGATTCTGTTCGCATATCAGGCGAATGGTGGGTGTGGTTGGCAATCATCCATCACCAGTTGGACCTAATTTGGGATGGTGTACGAAATAAAGCCAGAAAATAGCGATGGTATTTTAGTCACTCAATTTCTTTAAAGATGAGCCGAAAACTTTTGGATACATCTATGGGATCAGCGCCCTCGCTAATAGGTGCTTGTTGCGTGAGCCTCGACACTACCACTCGATCGTTGAACCGCGGGAAAACGGTAGTCTTACGGCAAAAGCCTAACGTGGCACATCCCTCACAACGCTCATTCTACCTGTCAATCAGATCAATGCCCGTTCTATGTCATTCAGTTAGATTGACGGCTGTGTTAGCGGGCAACAGCCGGACAGCTGGACGGCTGTAATCGGTTGGAGTCAGTTCAAGGGCGTATCCAGCATCTAACTTTTGATGAGGCAAAGTTCTAAAGATAGAGTCGATTTCCCAGCAGCCAGACTTAACATGCGCCAGCGCAGCCGGTTGAGCGCGACGCGCTGGGGTGGGGTTGGGGGTGAGAGTCAATTTGACCCGGTGAGATCTTAATAACGGAAAACATTAGAAACGCGATGTTCACAGGTTAGGTAGTTTTCCATGCAGACTCGTTTGCCCCAAACAATTTTGAGGTCCTAGGTTGTGACATTCAGGTCAAATATGGTCAAACGAGGCAAACTCCAGGTCGGTCTCCTAAGTGCCCTAAGACCTCCTTACGCAAAGAGTTGTAGCCTAGATGCCTTTTCTATGCGAAAGGGCAGTAATTTTCATATCAGGTCAATGACCTTACTTGACTTTTGGGATGACATAAAAACTAAAAACTGAAAACTTTCGATATTGTTTTGACTTTCAATTTAAAATAAGCGCCAAACACTACAGTAGGCCGCACGAATCACAGCGCAACGGGTAGATCGGGGTCACACTTGGTTCATGATCTTCATAACTTTCATCAAGTAAAACTAAGATATCTCTTGCTGTCCGCGTAATCGAATGATTCAAAATGAGCATAAGAAACCATTCAATAAAGGGGGTTATTCAGTAATAAAGGGATTGGTTTGAACTTGATCCCGTTTCCATATTTGACACAAGGTCAGCGGAGTTAGTCGCAATTGCAATTTGAATTGTGTCTTTGTCTACGAAACCAATGTCAATTATGTCATTGTCTGCGAAACAATTTAAAAGCTGTTTGAGTTCGTCGAACACTTTGTTGTCGCACCTGAATGAACGGTGCCCAAGGAATTGCGTTGGCTGACAGCCATTGTCTGACTTTGATCGGTCATAATAAGTCAGCAACTATACAAGGTGCGTCCAATTGTTTGCACCAAGGAATCGTCCATTCAATTGCCTACCCCGACAAAGAGTTTGGTGCGCCTGCGCCGCACCGTTTGTAAGTTATTTCGGAAAACTGGAGCGGAAATTGGACTCCCCCACCAGAGAGCGTGTTGAAGAGCGAAACCACGTCCCGTCGCCAGTTTTTCCAAGCAGTTGTCAACTCTACGCTAGTTTCACCTTTTAATTCTTTCACCCTTTTATCTAGCATTTGCAATTGCGGTTTGCGCTGGTCTTAATAACGTTGGGCTGGCCCTTTGTACCATTGCTATTAGCTGATGGTTGTCCCATGCATTCAGCAGTGACGCATAAAGCGATGGGGTCTTTTTGCTGTCGTTGCTGTGCAGAGACTGCTTTCTTCAGGATCCTTTGTCCTGAATGGTATTCATAGCGTGCGGCGCTGGATCTAGCATGGTTAGAGAGGGTAATTCAGGGCAATTATGTGAAATTACACTCCTATAATGGGTTTTAGTGTTCCGTGGCATTTCGGCCTCATCGTAATGCATGTGACAGACTGGCAAGAGGTATGCTGGAAAGTAGTTTGTCAGCTAGCCGATGCCTCCAGCATTGTTGTGTCCGGAATCCAATGAAGGTATCATTGAAGGAAAAAAAAGGCGAAATTAAGTGCAAGCGCGTAGAGGGACAGAAATTTTCATTGTCACAGGCTACTGAAATAAAAGAATATATTGTTGTTTCTGTCTGGTGTCAGTTTCGAATGCTGCACAAAACACGAGATGCACGCTATCGACAAGAAATCCTTCCACCGCACCGCACTTCCACCCAGGAAAGTTATTGCAGCAGGTCCATTCAAGACCCATCCAAGAGGAAAAGTGGCCGAGGCAGTTGTAGAAATGGCCCAGACGATCTCCATCAGGTCAGGTAGTCTCCATGCTTCAAAGAACGTCCGGAAAATCTATCAGGAAATCGGAATCATCTTTAGCTCAACCTGGCGCATTCCTCGTGAGGCCCTCAAACTGTTCTCTTCAAGATCATTGTTCACTAGACGTTGATCTCAGCTGACAAGAAGCATGCGAAGACTTCTTCAGACCGTAAGATACCAACCAGCAGGAAAAGGCGGAACTGTGTCATCTCACCCTTGAAAATACCATAATGACGATCTCACGCCGTCGCCAGGTGTTCCACTTGTATGTATTTACCTCAGTCACAACCTTTGCCGCACCGCGGATTTAGTGAAGTGAAAGCAGGGTCTCAACCAAGGAAATCTAGTACGAAACTCACATTGCACTGAGAACATTTTTGTAACATGTATACATTTTTGTTAACACCTCTTTTACCTTCATTTAGGACTATACATAAAAAATGGCCATGGACAGAATTTTATCTCACACCTGTCAACCGGTCAGATCGGTGAAGCTCGGTGCGGCAGCAGTGTGCGAGGATCACGCCAGCGATACACGGCCTTTAACCCCAAAGCTGCTGTTCGTCCCGGCAGCAGGCGGCCCAGGATGAATCCCTCATACTCTTTAGAGGACCGTGCAGCACCTTAAAGAGACTGCCGATTAGCTACGTCCTTAAAGCCAACGAGCTTCTCACGACACGAACAACCAACAGCAGCGTACAGCCGTGCACTGAACATAAGTCACAGCCGCCTGTCAGTCATTCGAAACCATCAGTCTCCGCCCGTCAAATCGTCCAATGGCACGATTTTAGACGCACAGCAGCAGACTGACCACGTTTGTCACAAGGTGCTGAGGTCAGCCACGTTCCATACGACTAGTATCACCCCAGTTGTTTGGTAGTTAATGTTGGTTAGTACGTCAAGTGAATTTTGGCTGAAAATGTTCACAATTTATCACCAAATAGCTGGCAATAAGGCACATTTTTGCCATCGATCTTATCCTGTAGATCGGTGGCTCTTTCACTCCCGTGCCAATGTCTCTTTTGTCTTTTTTTAATCAAAAACGTGCTTCACAGGCGGTTGACCGCACCTGGTGTTCCAGGTACCCGCCTTTCCGATTAATAAGGGGTGTAGCACGACTACAATCACACGAGTGGGCCTTAGAAGATGCACGTGTCGTTCCCCGTGTTTCTTTCGCTTACTGTGTAAGCATTATAACTGTTTTCTTAATAGAAGTGTCGGTGTGCCGAATTAAGATGCAGTATGTTAGGGGTGGCTATGGCCCATGGCTATGGCTATGGCGTGCTCACCGAGCTCTGAGCTCTTCCCTTAAGAAAATCCTGACAGCGTTTCTGGTCGATCATTTCCATCGACCTGCAACTTAGAATGACGTAGCATCACGGCGCAGGAGCTTCCTTGCTCACACCAACTTCAAACCCATGTCAAAGCGCTAGTCGGGCTAAGGTCGCTCCGGTGCTCCTTCCAGTCACCAGTCATTAGCCTATTCTGGCCTTCCAATATCGGCATGTCTGTTGAGGTCATGCAAATTCAGTTTCACTTCCAGGTGCAGGTACTTGCCTACCATGCACGCGACACCATGCGGTCTTCCGTGTTCCTGAGGAGAGCCGGTAAACAGAGGGCGCTGCTTTAAGAAGCAGCGAATCGCAGGTCGATATGCACGTCATCCAACATTTCAGCTCTTCAACTGCACAGACGGCACGTTTGTGTGTTCCGCCGTTTACCAGTCATAAGAGGAAATTCCATGTGTTCTGCGCCCGGGAGCCCTGAGTGGCGCCAGCCAACTACAAACTGAGAGCAGAGAGCGTGGATGATCGCTATTACCTCCAGCGCCGCGCGGCTGGAATGGCGGCCCAGGCAGCGCGCCGCGTCGCGTGCCCGAGGGCGGCTCCGAGCGGCCGGCGTCGGCCAGACGTGATGCCTTTTCCAACACAAGACCCGGATCAACAAATTAGCGCTGGCGGTCCGGCCGCGCCCGAGGCGCTATCAGCAGGCGGCGAGCATTTTTAGCCGGTTCCGGCACGCGCCGGCCAATTCCACGGGCCTAGAGAAAAGCATTTTCATTCTGAGTCGAGGAAGGAAACGGCAGGCAGTGGGCGGGCTGGGGCCGCTCGACACGGCTGAGACGAAGCAGCGCTTCGACGGACCGCGCCACACACGGCGGTCGACGAGCGAGGTGCCACCGGAGGGGCTGCACCCCATGATCTGGCAGCAGGTGCATGTGCAGCATTTTGCCATGGCGGAGGGAGGAGCAAAAGTCAAATGGTTTTGCTACTAAGAACCCAGTTAATCGCGCAGCGGGCGCGTGAAATTCGGTGCATGACTTCAGACAACATGGCATGTCGTGGTCATTATTGTTTTTATGTAGTGTACCCTGAGTTTGGCATATCAGCATTCATTCGCAAATACTAATATACGTCATAAATTTGACGGAGAGTGGGTTACGTGCTTCTGAGGGTGACTTTGTGAATGAGCACCGGCAGCGGACATGCGATCATTGATGATCTGAAAACGAATGTATTGTGCTACGCTTCTGACGAAGATATAACCAGTGGCCGATCCAGAGGGGGAAGAGTGCCCCCCCCCCCCTCCAGACTCTGATAGGGCCTATAACCGGCCGCAGGGCGAAAGTTCTTTAAAACAAAAGACGAAACATCGACGTCTCGGGTCCTCCAGGCGACCTGGATCATCCGCAAGCAGAAATGAAGTGACCATGACCCGACGAATATCATTCTTTGCTGATGGAAAGGGGGGTTGATGTTTGAGGACTCATTACGCTGTACAGGACCATACGCAATGGAAGATCCAGTGGAGGGGCTACGCCCACCCATCAGGCCGTGAAGGGACACATGGGCTCCGAAGAGGCGCGCAGGCCTCGAAGGGGCCCCGAAGGGGCCCGTAATCGGTCGAATAAACGCAGCTTTTAACGCAAAACACACCAAAATTGTACGTTGTTTGGCCCACAGGCGACCAAAGCCGTCGCGAGCGAAAGTAAAGGGCCCCTGAGCAGAACAAAATAATTATTCGCCAATCAAAACGGTGGTAAATGGGGGGGGGGGAGGATTTCGAGGCTCATTATGCTGTCCAGGGTGCTACACTGTTGCCGGGGGCTTGATTTTGATCTCTATGCATTTGCGCAGTTCCCGCATCGTAGTTGGGCCCTCCCGAAAGGTTCTAAGCGCTATGGTCGAAACTCCATACGTTAACCGGCCTCAGTTGCTCAGGGGCCCCACACATTGGTCTCGGGCACTTCGTGGCGCTCCTGGGGCCCTGTATTGCTCATGGGGCCCATACACGTCAATGCGTTTAGGCGCACGATGCTCAGGGCTCTTAGCCCTTTACGTTAATTCAGGGCCTTTTTTTCTTTGGTCCCATTTCCAGAGGACCTTTCACTGCTGTTGAGGGCCTTTCTGTAGCTAGCCCGGGTACTCTTGATCTCATAAGGGCCCGGCACATTAGTCCCGGGTATTCATATTTGCTCAGAGGACCCTACGCTATTGTCCGGGGCCCTATCCGGGTCCTGGGCCCCACATTCATCTACCGCGTACTTAGTCTTAGTTCTTCCTGTTTGCTCAGACGGCCCTGCGCTCTGACCGAGGCTCTATATGGTAACCTGCCGGGGCACTCGATCGTTCAGGGGTCCATCACAATGGTCTGGTGTTCGCTTACTTTGATTAGTGGGCAGGCAGGGGCACGGAAAGCACGTACCCCCATCACTCAAGCTTCTTCGGGCCCCTCGGAACCGACGATTAAGAGCCCGATTTGAGGGCCAAAAGGGCCCAACAGGCCGGCCTGGGGTCGAATTCAGGGGCCCCTGTCCGCCGGGCCGGCCACTCCGGCGTCAGTCAGAGTGCCTTTTGTGCCGGTCGGGGATTCCCTGAGTCGATAACGGCCTATCTATCGGTCAGACACCATCAGTACCGCACAGTCGGCTCCGTGTCGGCATGGGCCTGAGGGCCCACTTCCCAAGCAGTGGCATAAACGGAGCCAGCGATTTACAGTGGTCTGGCCCCCAGCGTTAGTCAGTGGCCCATAGTGCCTAACAGTGTCCTGTATTGACAAGGGGCCCCGATTCGACCAAAGGTAGGGTTCGATCAGGTCAGAAGAGGGGCCGAGAGACTATCAGACCGACGACCAAGGGCCCGAAGCAACAAGGCCCCGGCGGGCCGAAGCATCAAGGACCGGACGGACCGAAAGGTCAAGAGCTCGACGGACCGAAGGGTCAAGAGCTCGACGATCAAGGGCCGGAATGGAAGGCACTATGGAAGGCATGGGGATCCGAAGGGCTGGCCGTAGGTCTCATAAAGAATACCGGGCCATAGAGCCGTGACCTAAAATGTCAGTCAGATGGCTTCTTGCGCCGAATGAGCACCGCTGAAACAATGCGGGCGACCACATTGGTCGGCCAGAGACTACACACACCGAATAGTTGGCTCCGTGTTGGCCTGAATCCGGGGTCATTTCCCAAGCGGGAGTAAGGCCATGGTCCAAGATTTGCATTGGTCTGGGTCCCTGAAACAGTGAGGACCCTGTGTCGTCAGGGCCTCACGGGGCCTAACAGGTGGTCATGTATCGGCAAGTCACCCCGGGTCGGTCACGGGCGTTGTTTGAGGAGGCCTAAAGAGGGCCGAAGGGCCTTCGGGACCAAATATCAAGGGCCCAATTAGAAGGGTGGAGGGTTGGAAGGCCCCGAATGACTGGGGTATGTGTGCCAATTACTGGACCAACTGCGGCGATCAGGGATCTTGTTGCATCAACGACGATTCCTGCGTCGATCTGGGCCCATTGCGCGGGTGAGAAGGCCATCCGCACTACGAAGGGGTATAACACGGCATGATGAATCGTTCTAAGGGCCTCTGGCTCGACCAAGGTGCCCGGGTCACCAGACTGCCAGCCGGAAGTCACCCCGCGCTGGGGCGGAATGGCCCGTCAGCCTTTGGCTTGAAACGATAATATCACCCTAATGATGTACTCGTGGGCCTCTTGCCTAGAAAGAGTAAGCGATCTCCCTATTGATGAATAGAGCTAGTAGAAGTGGATTAAAAATGAAGCAGGCCGATCTATGTTTGCCTCGGAACACTCATCCTGTTGCAGGAGCGACTAGTGAACCAAATTGCATCAACAGCTTTTGAACCTGCACACTTGCAATGTCGAGAGCAAGAACAGTAATGGCCGGGGTTCCAGCTTCCGCAAAACCGAGCGGTGTTCTTGTCTCCGCTGTTCTTCCTCCTGCGCGATCGCAGTCTCAGCAGCAAGAACAGCGCTAGCCTGGGTTGTAGCTTTCACAGAACTGAACGGCATTGACCGCTGCACGTAACACCAGGTGGCGGGCGCCGTGTGCGAGAGAACGACCGTCGTAAAATGAAGTCTCCAAAAGTATCTTAGAACTAATTCGTACCGTTCAAAGATTAAATGCGGGTCTTTGTTTTTCTGCAACTTTGAATCGACCGTCTGAGTCTATTAACAGCTATAGCAACACCAAAAACGCTTTACACTTAAAGTACTGGGGACCGGTCACCGTGTTTGTCTTAACTGCCTAACTAGATGACCGGAAAAGGGAACGAAGTTGGGCGATGACGTTGGCCCGGTCTGGTTGGCGTTACCCAATTGACAGACAGATGAAACCTGGTTGCTTAGGCACGTTTGGAACTACACTCGTTGTTCTGGCAGGAAGGAACCGTGAAATTCATGTGACGCATGGCATTAATGACACAGCTCCTCGATTTGCAACAGCTGATATTCGCGACGCTGCTACCCGGCCCCTGGCTTGTCCATACGGTCGAAAATTATATTTCGGCGACTGTGCTCAATGTTTTCTCAACAGAGGGTCGACACAACTCTTACGTTTTTTCAAAACGTGGAAAATAACATGACTTGCAAAGTTAACTGATGTTTAACACATCTATGCGGATAGTTCCGAAGGGCAATTTGATGTTGGAAATGAGGATGACTTAAACCAGTTAAAGCAATTTTTCAATGTTCGTTTTTGGTATCTCATGGCTGAAATAACTAGTAAGAAAGGAGCATGGTGGCTTTCATTATTCATATATGCAAAGGTACGAGGAGGAATGAGTGGGTGTTGATATGAATCATTTGGCATCACTCAAAGCGAGTGTTCCACATTTATGTGGGGTTTTAAACTGACATAAACATCTTTAATATCATTCGCTGCAGTAAGCAGTCCTGCCTTCATAACTCCTAAACCCTTTTAGTTTCTGAGCTACACGTCCACGAAGATGCGCAGAATATTTCGGGAGCATATTTCAAGGTCACCCAGGGATTTATGACGCCATATTAATGTGATTAAAATCCTGACAATTCATAAGCCAGTGCGGCGATAAAAGGCAAGCACCAGCTGCCCAATAGTTCATAGCTGGCGTTCGTGAACGCGAATTCCAGATATAACGGCCGCCAACTGGCTCTCGATCAATGTTGTGCAAGGTATAATGACATCATCAAACAGTGATGCATCAAGGAGCATATTTACTAAAAAAGAGGAAATGTGTTGCCTTGAAGAGTATTTTCCGCTCAAAAGTACGCTAATATTTATAAGCGAGCGTAGTTCAACATGTGATGATTGCTTCAAAACCATGAAGGGAATCTTCCACATTTGAAGATATTGAAGCAGGCATCAGATTTGATGGAATAGCGTACTTGTAACTATTGCTTAGCTTTCAAGGTTCGAAAACGACGCTGAGTAGCAAAATTTCAAAAGTTTGTAAAAATGCGTCCCACTACGTCATTGTTTGATGGCGTCATGGAATGGTTTTGTGATGACAGCAATTCCTGGCAGCATCTGGCAGCCAGACCTTAAGAATACCTCGAAACACAAGAAAGCTGACGCCAACCGGCCACTCTGGTCGCGGTGGCTGTGTCGGGTGGTGGGAAGTGGGTGATTTGTTTGTGGATTTTTTGTCTTGGCGCTGGCCGTAAGAAAAGCTTTGGTGGATTGTTTGACATACGCAGCGTAGCGATTGCCAGCTTTTATGGCAGATTATTAGTACCAAAGCGCGATATGATGTGCTGCTGCTCTTGCTGCCATGCTGTTGATGGTTTTGTCAATACTTTATTGTCGACCCATCATTGCCTGCATTGTTGTAGTTCTGACATTGATATCATTTGATGTGCACCGTAGGTACTTTCCTCATTGTTTGTATCTGGAAATGTGGTGCCAAGCGAAAATGAATAAATCTGTGACATTGCTATGAATTGATTGCCAAAGCATTGCTATTGCTATGGTAAAGATGGTAAGGTTGGTCTACCAAGAATGTTTTTTTTGCTTAGGATTATTCGTGCAATTAATAGCTAACCCTGATAAAACCATTGTGGTTCCATGACATTATTGCTGTTGGTAGTCCTTTGGCATTGTTAAATCAATTGTTACCAGTCATTCATAAACTATAACCTCATAGGCTTGACATAGAGTAGTCAACCAACGTGGAACATTGTGTAATGGCACAGGTCGTGATGTGATGTCCTGTGGCATGACACAATGAGCAATGATATGATTTTTGTATGTCCTCGTGATGTCCTGTGGCATGACACAATGAGCAATGATATGATTTTTGTACTGCAATCCATGCTGCCTTCATAATACATTCCATCATGAAAAGATGAGTCAAGCGTACTCTCTCGTATTGGCTCACACGATAAAACACACCAAAACCACATGATACAATGTACAAATCGCTTTCAGCAAAGCAGACAACCCGTAAGTGGCATCACTTGCTCAGGTTGTTTAGGGAATCCACAAAGGTGAGAAAGATCCAAACACATCTTCCACTTCCACAATCATGAACATGCTGCAACCACCAGGCTGGTTTACTAAAAAAAAATAGCAGGAAAAGTTACATATGAAATGACAGTGCAAACATGCTGACCTTGCACAATGCTGGGAACATGACAACTGCATGTAGCTACGGTTGGATGAGCAAAATGCAAGAAAGCGATGAAGCTGCCAGTGCACATCTGCACATGTACATCAGTACTAATGCAGCTCTTTGTTTTCAGAATTATTTAAGGAAAGGCAATTTTGTAAAGCCATATAATGTGAGCCTATACTCAGCATGTGCATTAATGAGCTGCACGCACCAGCCCCTACTACCAAGATGAATTGCTGGTATGAACGCAATGGATTCATTACACGCTGTAATGCCTCGAACAGGTTCAAACTATCGGCAAGATCATAATGAAGTACCAGTTTGCCTTTGTACACCCCTGGGACATAAGTGCTAGTGCTTCGCCTAGTGCGCCAGCGTTCTTTATTCATGTTCAAACACAAACATAAAGATAGAGGCAGGCATCAATATGTCACATTTTATTGGGAGTCAGTAGACTTAAAGAATACCAAAACAAAATTTTATCTAAGAAATACAAACCCCGCATGCACACCTCCTCATCACATTAAGATCAATAGAGCCGCTGACACACACCACCAGTGATCACATACATTGCAACCCCCAATTCACACTTTTTGTCAAACAAGTGAGATGCCACACTTGCACAGCTCGCGGAACTGTCAAATTGCAGGTTTTCTCGCAATTTTTGCGCATATTTTCTGTCATAACACCGCGTTTCACCGTGACCTCCTTTGAAAACAAAGTCCCAGCGGGGTTTCATGGTAATGCGGCTCAAAAGATTGTTCTGGTATAACACAATTTTTGTGTTCAAGATTTGCATTTGTGGTACACAATGTGTGAAATATTTAGTGATATATATATATATATATATATATATATATATATATATACATGTATTATTACTGTTACATTTCCCTAATTTCATAACGCCGTGCAAGGTTCTGCGCTCCGGTATGCAAGGCGCCAACCGAGCTGTCTGTAAGAGATACGTCTGTAGAAGAAGAAAACGCCAGCAGGGGATTTGCCGTCGCGTCTTCTTTTTTATCCTTTGCGAGAGTGTCCGTTTTTTGGGTGCCATACTTTTTTGCAGACAGTGGCGTTCTTTTCCTATAACATTGACCTGTGGGCTAGAAACAAGGAAAATGACCCGTTCACGACGAGTGCCGCACAACCCGAAAGTGCTCACACTTACTTTCGCGACACGCATTCGGCAGCGAAATCTTGCTGATAACCATTTATCTTCCGTGCATTGTAACACACGTGGCATCATCGCTTTTGCGAATGTACCAGCGGCCATGCTGTTTTGGCCATAAGCAGAAAACGACCTGTAGTATGACCGCGATTGCATTACGTTTCTATGACGTCATTAATGCCGAGTCAACTTTGAAATAGGCTCCAAATAAACCTTTCCGCACTTTTGCGGGCGTGTTACTCAGGAACCAGATCGTTTTGGGTCTTAAAAAGGACGTGACCGTGAACTGCATCAAAAGGCTCTCAGTATGGCTATTTCAGTTCAAAACGTCATACACATGTGGAGCATTCCCTTTAAAAGGCGGAACATTCCCTTCAAATGACTAGCGCCCGTTCTCTTTTTGTTGCAGTTTTGCCGTTCAAGTGGCGCAACGGGTTGGATGTGCCCCTTTTGGACACAACTTTATTATTGTAGCTGCGTTGATGCAGAGCAAGGCCGATGTACAAATTTGAATTTATCTCGAATCCGAAATTTCAGAAATTTCATTCACATCCAGAGATTTCCTTCCCTTGCCCTCGTCTATGTTACGTGGCCGGACACCAGGCACCGGTAACCGGCCCAGGATATATTGTCCGGTAAACGACTGTCATAACGGAAGCCGCTGCCTCCGGGCTCGATGCCTTGCCCCCAGGATGGCGGGAGTGGAGGCCACGAGAGCCGGAGCGGGACTTCTCGATCTGCTAAGCTGTTACGACCAACTAGGGACACGGGCTCATTGTATGTCTCTGTGACCTGAGCGGCTGATTAGGGCAGACCTGAGCACGAACACTGGTCGGTTAGAGTCCCGCGGTGTGAAGAAGTCCACGTGCCTCATAATTGAGGGCCCCGACGAGGCAATCATTTGCCAAGGTGAGATGTTGGGTCCAGGAATCAATCGCAGAGTAAGGATGCAGTTTCCTGTTCAGTTGGGGCGGGGGGGGGGGAAGGGGCCGAGCAGATAGTTAAGCAGCCCGAGCAGATAACGACGCGAAACAGACTGCACCGTCCATATGCGTGTGCCGCCATCAAATCACCCAGTTTGTCTTTAATCAACGCCGTTAAATCCGTAGCGACGGCAGCAGTCGACCGAAAAGCGACCCATGTCGGGTTTTTCGAAAACAATCTCGAATGCAGCACGCTAGTTTCTTAACGGGTCGAGCCGGGGCCGTGCAAATGACAATGACGCAAAGCCCGATGCACGGTGGCCGACATCCGCCCACAATAGTTCCGCATATAGCAATGCTTTGGTTCCAAAACCCCAGTGTTTCGTCACTGCGCAAGCCGACGTTGCTGTCGACGCAAATTGCCGCGCTCATTTGCCGGCATGTTACAGACTGCGCGTTGGCCTGGAAATCACGGGTTTCTGCCGGCGGTCCTTCGCGCGGAAGATATTCAAGCGCATCAAAGGGTATTTACCAAACGCGCACTAGATGTACAGTGCATTAACAAGTCTGTTGAGACAACAGTAAACAAACCGTTTCTGTATGCAGCTGGCCTAGAGGGTGTTCAACATCTCAATGAAGTTTTGAGCCGAAATAGCCATCTTGAAGATCATTCGGTGCTACTCACAGTCCCGCCCCTTGTAAGACCTAAACTTCTCTAGTTTCTGAGCTACACGCCCACGAAGATGGGGAAACCTTTTCGGGGAGTGTACTTCAAGGTCACCTTGGCATTCATGACGTCATAACGATGTCATTTAAATCCTGCCATTCCATAAGCCATGCGGCGATCAGGGCCTGTAAATGTACAATGGTTTAGTCGTTTATATATGGCGTTCGTGAGCACAATTTCCAAATCTAACGGCCATCAATTGTTTCTTAATCAGTGTGGCGCAAGATACAATGCCATAATTAATGACGCGTCGACGAGCATATTTACTTAACAGACAAATCGTGTTGTCTAGGGCAGACTTTTCTGCTCAAAAGTATATCAATAACTACAAGTGAGCGTGTTCCATCATATCTGGTGCCTGCCTCAATACCTTCAAATGTGAAACATACCCTTAAACATCCTTGAATGGATAGTTGGCTTGGCGTGTGCAAATATCGCTTATCTCACACTCAAGCGCGACGAATATGTAGAGATGCGAGTGGCCATTCGGCAGCCTGGACCATGGCGATGCGGGACAAAACAGCAATGCGACAAAGACACAAGAGCCTGGGTGCACACGCAGCTGTTATGCAGCAGTCTCGACAGCGTATGCCTAGCGCGTTCAGTTGGCCCGTGCTGTCTACCACAATGCATGAACTAATAAATTTCATTACATGTAGGTTTATTTGTGACAGACGCTCTGAAACGAATCTCAAGTGGGACGGTAGCTGGCAGTGAAGGTCTTCGTAAACTCACGTTACTTGTTAAATGCACTTGCGAGGAACTTTATTCACATAGATAAGACAATAGTAATAGCATTATTATTCAGACAACAACCAGGAGAATGAAGAAATAGATCCCTGGATGTTTCAGCGACATGCCTTTGTCGGAGCGAATAGCAAAAGCCACCGCATGCATTTTGATAAGGGCATGTTGCCGAAATATCAACGCACCTTTATCTCCATTCTCCTAGTTCTTTCATGGAAGTAAGGCTATTATATATTATATAGACCAAAATTACTACTGTCTCTGTAAACTTTTCGGCAAATACCGTGAAGGCAATTTTAACAGCAGCGTAACGCAATGGGGAGAGCCAAGAGTTATGGGTGCGTGGGGGCGCCGAGATAAATGCTTCAAACACGTCAAGCCCCCACTTCCCTCTATTTGGCATTGGTCGCCTCAGATTTCAGCCGAGTCTCTCTCCATTTACAGATGTCGGATTCATAACTCGGCGGCACTGGGTGCAAATCCCTCAGCGGGCGCATGGTTTGACCCAAGCGGCATAAAAAGTTCATATCATGCACCACCTCAAAACCAAATGGCGCCTGTATGAAAATTCGCAGTGCGCCATACCACCCTTCTAGTTTAAAGGGAATGTTCCACATTTGAACATTTGAAGCAATCGTCAGACCATCACCAGATCGTCATTAGTTGATGATCACACTCTTAGCGCTTAACCACGCTCGCCACGAATGTGATGCGCAACCTGGATGTCCTTGGCCATACGGTTACCCGCTTGGTGTGGATGGCGCAAAAATTCGCGTCCTCGAACAGACCTACCAGGCAGGCTTCGCTAGCCTCCCAAAGAGCCATTGCTCAAGCCAAGCCAACCTCAGGTCCGTCTTGAAGTCCTGCGAAATCTCACGCACCAGGCACTGGAGCAGCAGCGTGCGAATGGGCGGTCCGTGCTCTTCTGCTAGTGACGGATCTCGCGAAGAGCCACCGTGCCCGGACGGTAGCGGTGAGGCTCATGACGGCGTCGGTCGCCGGCGCGCTCTTGCGAGCCGCCTTTGTGACCAGCTGCTTGCTCGACGCCTTGCCGCTAGCAGACTTGCGTGCCGCCTGCTTTGCGCGCAGCATTTTTCAAATCAAATCAAAATTAAATAAGCTCACTTATGACTGTGAGTGTACTTTGAAGTGAAAAAGAATGTTACAAATAACACAATTTTTCTGCTTATTAAATATGCTCATTAATGCGTCATTATTTGACTACCTCATGGCAACACGCACACCATGGATGACACCCAATTGACGGACGTTGCATCTGGAGATCTTGCTCACGAGCGCCAGGCATGAACAACTCGACAACTGTATTTTTGGGCCTTGATCTCTGCATAGCTAATAGAATGGCAGGGTTGAAAGACGCTATCATGGCGCCATGGATGCCTGGATGACCTTGAAAAAGTATCTCTGAAAAATTTTCACATTTTCGCGGGCGTGTATTAGAGGGGTTTAGGTGTTGAGAAAAGCAGGACTGTGACCTGCACTCAATGATCCTCAATGGGTTTTTCCAGTTTAAAACCCCATACAAATGCGAAATACTCCCTTTAAAGACCACATAAAAACTGGTCAGTCGTGTTTGGGAATCGCGGATAACAGTCCTCACACTTCTGTGCTGCGGCTGTCGCACCAAACTTGCTAACGACTCTGGAAGTCTTCCTGGGGACAATGACGAGGAACCTCCTGCCGAACCGGAACCTGTTTCTCCCAGTACCAGGGACAAAGTCCAGTGATACACGACTACCACGACTCGGATATAGCCGGAGAAAATGTTCAGGTCGTTTTGGAGGGTCTTGTCAGTGTATTGGAGTAACGACCTGTATTTTCCAATGATGTGTCCTTTATCACTTACACAATCGTCTCCGTTTTTCGAAAACTTTCAGTAAGGTCTTCAACGACCTTCGTAATCTTCTTCAATAATTGTGAGAAGCAAAATAGTGCCCAAACGTTCACACCCAGAGGACGGGTACTCCTGTGAAGTTCCTAGCGTGCACACTGCACAAAAGCATAAACACAAGCTTATTTCCGTGCATCTATCTCCTCCAGGGCGTCATTTTCGCAACCCACGTTATTTGTTTCGTTGCAAAGGGCCTGGCTGCATCACAGAGGCAGACCAATGAAGCAGAGAAGTTGAAGAAGGCAAGCAGGTCACTACAACGTCAACTTTGAAACGTCTTTCGGTGTGGACGTTCCGACTTCTGGTGCCATTACCGAAAGGCTTGAAAAGGAAACGTATTCGGAAAAGTATATTGCTGCGCACATTTAGGCATTGCACCGACAAAGCGATGACTGTTAAGTCAACGAACATACAGATATCAGGTTAAGTGCTGAGGACAAATAACTGCAGTTTCTCATGGTATGTCAAAGTTAAGACTAGCTTAATTTATAGAACCATAAGACGTGGCACGACCAACATAGTTGATATGCATATTTTTCAAGCCACATAACGAAATTGTAAACATTATTTTACGATAGAGAACCGACGACTTCTTTAGCACACCACAGTACATGGCACGTCTCAGTTTTCAACTCAAAGAAGAGCACGGAATGTTACCAGAAGTGCTTCCTTACACGAAGGGGAGGAAAATATCTGAAAAGGAAAGCCAAAAGATTGCCTCGTTTTACGAATGCGATACGGTGCGGAGGATTTGTACCGGAAAAAAATCGCGATGTGTTTGCGAGTGATGAGTGGGTGGTAGGTGAAGGTAACAGAAACAGCTTGTTCTATGCAATCTGCATAAAGTTTACCGACGTTATAAGGAATACTGGGGCGAATCACGTCGGATTTTCCAGGTTCGCTGGTCTCCGCCTTAACACTGCGTCCTGATTGTTCGCGGCACTCACGCGGTTTGCGTGTGCTCTTATCACCAGAACGAGAAGCTGATGGTTCGATCTCCTGGCCTATGATATGCAACTGACAAGGACCTGCTGAGTCACGCTGTGTGTAACGTTCACAGCGAATCCCGCACGATGCAGGAGTGTGAGAACTGTCCGCGTCCGGGTGATGTGAGATCGTTTTTGATTGGCGCGATCAATAAGCAGACAAAGAACATTTTGGATTTGGTCGGTGGAATCTGATTTAGCCAGTGGGTGAGCACCGACCGCTGTACTTAAACTGAACTTGTTCTGCCAATGGATGAGCTTTGACCAAAGTATCCACCAAAGCCATAGCTGCACTAACTTGCACTGAAGCCACACATTTCATAGACCTTCATGGCTTTCTTCCACTGTAATGAAAAATCGCCGCCGAACGTAACCCTTCAACCACACAACACGAAAATTCCTGAGGCTATGGCTCTGAAACCACTCAACTGAGAGACCTGAATCTTCAAGGCCGCTGACAAGGCCGTGTGATTCATTTTTATTAAAATACGAGAGATGAGGGTGTAAAATTGATTGTTCGACCTATCGCATTGTTGTGTGATGTCGCATCTACTGAGTCGGGAAAGCCGTGCGCAAAGATAGGGGGCTGATGCTTGGTGCCAGCTTTAAACCTAGCAAAATGTCCACCAAGCCCTTGTTGCTACCAAACTGCGATCCCTACCGATGCAGATGAGAGCGACGACGCCACCCGATTTTTTAAAGTTTTTAGACAGAAGTCAGAAAGACCAGGCAAGAATGGCCGGGCAGGGGACGACGGGACTGAGCCCGGACCACACCCCCTCACCGAGCTCCGGGAGAGCCCCCGCTCCCCGGCCGGGGATACGAGAAGCCACGTGGGCGAGCCAGCGCCAGCCGCGCACCCGGGGGAGCCGGCTCTCTCAGATTGCGCGCGGCCCGCGTGGCTTCCCGGCTGATTTGCTGCGAGGGGCGGTGCCCGACAAGCACGATTAGGACTGGACGCACGCCATCCTGTCGGCTGTTGGCTAATGCGGCCGGGTTTTATGTCACTGTTGGCGACACCGCCGGGGGCCGTATCAACTCCCTTCTCCGCTGACGTGCCTGCAAGGCGGCGCGGACCCGGTTGTTGGCAGCGTAAGGGATCAGCTAAGTGACCAGGTGTAGACCGGTGCAGATCCGAACAAATGACAATCTCTCAGTGATGAGCTTCCGGTGACTTGGGCTTATCACGATTCACCACATCGCTGCGAACATCCCCGAACGATCTGAAAGGGTTGATCTAATGATGTGTTCTGCCCTGTGTCAGAGGGGAGTAGTTTGGTAGACAGCTGCTGGGACTGTCATTCATAGTTCGCTTGGCGATACGCCTGCCGTCTCTGAAGGAAACAAAGTGTTTATTGCTTGATGCGCTGACAGGGCCGGAAATGCTTACATTGGAGATCACTGTCCTGAGAAATAGCCGTCGCCTAGCGCTAGGTCTCCAGCGCTTCGACAGTCACACCAGTGCCGAAAACAGGAACTGTTCACGAAACCCTGCATTTTTGCAATCGTGCTTACTTTTGTTGAATTCCTGTTGTTTTTCCTGGCACCGTGAGATTTATTGGAGGGTTGAAGGTCGCTGATATTTGCGTTGGTGATGTTACATGATAAATAGGTGTCGCTGATAGCTGACACAGATGGACTTCAGGTAGCTTAATGAGTCCAACAAAAAAGTATCACTGAAAATCGGTGTCGGTGTCCAGCCCAACGATCCAACACCGGCAGCACCGATCTAAATCGGTGTCATTTAAAAATCACAGATCATATTGTGGCCTGGGTCTCGGTACAGTTTGGAAGTCACCTCCGAGTTGGCGACGCCGCAGCGCGGCTTGTTGGATGCACCCACATTCCGTCAGGAAATTTAACCTTGATACACATAGGTGATCACAATACAGCGGTAAAAAAACACATATACAAATAAAGATGGAAATTGCTGAACACGTCACAGAGTGGAGTTCATCAAGTCATTGCGTTGATTCACTGATTTGAAGTGCGTTAGATACTTGAGTAGATGAAACACGAAGCACAGTGCATCAAGCAATACGCTTCGCTTTGTCATTAGCTGAGCCAGGTTATCACTTCTTTCCCGTTCGCCTTAGTGAGCTGGCTCGAATTCCCACATACGTTTTCAGCGGGAAGGATAAGCAGGTACGTAATACAAAACAATCTCGAAGCTTCGCTACGGTGTGAGGATAGCGTGGAATTTACCACAAATCTGCTATAGAATAGAAATTGCTAACACCAGTGCATAAATTGACCACTGGAGACGCTTCCATGAATATGAAATGTTTTCAATCTGGCATTGCAGTGCCCGGCTTAATCCGAACACAGATTTGCATTATGCATTAAATACGCATTGTTAACACTGCCACACCGCATTATTGTACAGCCTATCATGTTCGTGCAAGCTAGCCGACACTTTTGAGAGATTATTCGCATGGTTATGAATGATGTACTATACCGTGTACCAAAACAAAATAGGTAATGCTAGAACATATATTTCAGTCGTTTCCACTTCCTATTTTCTGCACAAAATGGTCATTATTTTTGACTGAAGACTGGGTTTGACATCACTGACTCATTCACACAGGTCATACGGTACGAGACAGTATGCAGGGATACACGTGTACGCATTTTTCTTTGAGGTAAGTCGCATTCCGATTTCACTCGTTTTTATGTGGCTGGGAAAACGAGATTCGTCGCCTAATCATGTTGAGTTTCGTATTTTGCGCAATCACTTACCGGGTGGGGATTTTGCACTCCCTTTTTAATTGACTTCTTGCGCTTTAAAAGTAAGTTACAGAAACCGTATGTAGTTTGGATTGTAGTTTGGCTTGGATGAGGAGTATCGAAATGTGTTTATAAGGTGAGTCCCTGGCACCGTCAAATAGGAGTAACTAATACGAAGATACGTCTCGCAGCAGTACAGAGAAAGGCAAAGTTTAACTATTATGACATCAGCTAAAGGGAGCGTTTCACATTTGCATGGGGCTTTGAACTGAAATAGCCATCTTGAAAACCATTCCGTGCAGTTCACAGCCCTGGCCTTCTGAAGACCTAAACCGCCCTAGTTTCTGAGCTACGCGCCCGCGAAGTTGTGCGTGCTATTTCGTTCCGTCTATTTAAGGTCATCCGGGCATCCATGAGGCCATAATGATGCCATTGAAATTATGCCATTCCATTGGTCATGTGGCGATCAGGGCCAAGACAAATATAATTGCCAAGTCGCTTATATCTGCTGTTCGGGAGCACAATTTCCAGATATGTCGTCCAGTGGCTCTCAATTAATGTTGTGTTAGGTCCGATGACGCAACCAAACAATGATGCGTTGAAGGGATATTCAATGAATAGAGGAATTGCCTCGTCTAGATCAGCTTTTTTCCACTTGGAAGCATGCCAATAGTATGTGTTATAGGAAATTTTAAAAATAGTGTTCAAGGAGTTAGTTAGCCGAAAGTGAGATATTTTATCAGATCTGACTATTGCTTTAATATCTTGAGATCTAGAGAATTTCCTTTGAAAAGAAAGGTAGAATAAATGCTTGGCTTTAATCTATCTTACACATTGAACCTATTTAATAGTTCCGTGAATTACCTGACGGCAATCCAGCGCACTTAGAAATTACGGAGCCTTACAGCGGCAAAAATGACAAAGATGAGTTCGGAGCTAAGAAATATAGATTTGTTAAGACGCATTGATATATCGGAACAAAATGCGATGCAAACGCCTTAACATGGAGCTCTAAGATGGTTCCGTGCTTGTGAGATGTAAAACATGCCAGGCATTGAATTTCAACAAATGACCACCTTGAAATAACTAGGTATGTTTTAGTCAGTAAGCAACATGTATTTTGAATGAATTTTGGGTCACGGACCTTGAACGCGGATTCAAAAAGGACAACAGATTCCAATCTGCGTCGGCATCGTTTTCAAAAGAGAACACGTAACATAATTTTGCATGTTGCTCGCATTTCGACTGAAAAAAACTCAAGAAATCATAGGCGGCAAAATGCAACCTTACATGCTGGCACATCGTCGCCTTCAATGCAGATACGTGCCTTGCAGAAATGAAAACTGTATGATTCTTCAGGATGAAATATTTCTAGTTAGCATGGCTTCAGTTTATGTAGGTGGATCGGTTCAAATATTTTGCTGTGAGGCTGCTTTTGTTTTCTTGTCTGCAAAATCGTAACAACCAGGGGAATTAATCATGCCGAATGTCATGACTGTGTCGTACAGAAGGAATGTGAACACCAATGGGACCCTCAGAAAACTGACCTGAAGTTTTCAAGAAGTCATCGGCATTTTTTTAAAGTGAGCCGGGATGTAGGCAAGAAGTTGATTCAGGACCCTATCTCAGTAACAAAAGTTTTTTCAGCTGTCTTAGCACGAACGCATACAAAAGCCGGGATAACTATCAATTGACTCAGAGAGTTCATAACCGAAGTGGCACGCAATCTGTCCCTGAGCGTCATAGAGCTGGAGGATGAGATTCTCACGTAACCTGCATTGGCATCCGCGGCGGTGTGACGGGACACGCGCCGTAGGTGCTTATGCGCTTGAATGCAACGATGGAACACGCCTGTTTTTGAGTGAGAGCAGGATTTCGGTTTTGATATGTGTGTTACCGTTTTTGAGACACACATTTATCTTCCTTATCGTCGTTTGTCGTTATTGGTGCTACGTACGGAGCTATCTCGTCGGAGTTGCGTGTTTGTCATCTAAGTCCCTGTTTAGAGGGATCTTTTTTTTTAGATCGTTTTTCATTCATTCACCATGTTCGTATAAAAAAATTCATTTGTCGACCATTTTGTTTGCAATGCCACTGCCTCGAGAAACCTATCACTGGAGGTGTCGCGAACAACCCACGCTTCCTAAGCCGGCTTGTCTTTTTCTTAATCACGTGCTTTCAAATTTAGTGACTGTAACTGCATTCGGAAGAAACGAGAAGTAAACAAAAGAGCAGCTCACATGCTTCTTTCGGCATGTCCTCGTATCTACTTCCGTCGTTCAGAGCTCCGCGCCAAAGACTCCCGTTTCCTTTGCCATACTGGAAGCATTCGATGCTCAAAATCCTTTTCTTTTTTCCTCCCCAATCACTTTCAACCGATGTATCAGGACATTAAGCTGTTGGTCTTCCGTTTAAATGCGCGCAGCACTGGTTTGCAGGCAACAACTGCGTATATTTATGAGGTAAACAAAAACCATACCAAAGTTCTCCAAAACATGCGACAACCACGTCCAAGCTTAATGTGAAAAACAAGCATGATGATAAAGGCGATAAAAAACATTAAGACGACACAAACGATTTGAACCGATGCGTGGTAAGCAGCATATCCGTACAAACATGCAATCATGCATACAATCATGTGTTGGATTGTCGTGTCGGAGCTGGCGACATCGCATGGTCTGGACGCATTGACTGGACGTCTACCACCCCGCCGTCGGTCCCACTAACACGACGTTCTATATGGCGTGAGAGGGAAGCAGACGCATCTGCATTTTCTTATGACACGAAGCTCAGCAGTCACCACGGGTTCATCTTCGTTCGCGACAGTTCATCTTGCACTGCAGGTCGGCGACCGGAGATTTGGCAGGATCAACTTTGCGCCGATGCCGTCCAGGAAAGCTGGCTTGGGTGGGTACCAGCCACGGGCGCCAGGAGCTTAAATCAGGGGCGTGCGACTTACTAGAATATCCCATTGCATTAGCCGTTGGCCACTGAGCCGTACAGACCAGGGGTTGCGTAGCGTTGCCTAGCAACCGAAGCTTTTTTATTTACATTGGTGAGATTTGACTGGTGATCTGGAAGATCATTATGCCGTGTTATTGTTCGTGAGGTGACTATATCTGAAGCGTGGCGAACTTTTCATGGTAATACCTATTTTTATTCCCCCGAGCCACGATGTTATCAGTAGTCTCCAAGATCACGAGCTATCCGCCTTGCACATATTTTTTTGCACCGTCGATTGCCGCTTGAATAAATCAAACCTGGCCAATTGGCAAATGGAGGCTACCTCATCCCCCCCCCCCCCCCCAATCGTGTAATCCCACCAAATGTGTTTGTTACTGATAACTATCGGCCTCGCCGCCCGTTTTTTGCTGGGAGCTATCGGACTCGGCGCCTGTTATTGCTGAGAGCTATCGGGCTCGCCGTCTGTTCTTTTCTTTTTGCTGAGAGCTATCGGCCTCATCGCCTGTTTCGGTCTTAAGATCGAGACCAGTTTTGACCGACACATCCCTATATGCTGTAGACGTTGTCGGCGTTAGCATTCATTGCCACGAAATTTGTGTTGAACCTTCCGGGCCTGATTAATCGCCGAGGCTACGATATTGTACCCGCGCTCTGAAGAGGATGGGTTCGTTTCGTTGCCGCCTAAGGTTTTCTGAGAATATCTTTCCGGCATGTCCTGTAATTACGTCCACAGTATCGGTAGCCTCTACGGCATTCAATAGCACAGACACGTCTTGAGACCCCAAACGTGTTTGAAGCATGCATGGTTTCTGAGCAGGGATGTTCGTTAGGAACACTGCGTCGCATTGCGCGGCCGGCACGGGCAGCTGGCGACTACAGCCGATCGTGTGCGGCGGTCTGACCATTACATTAACGGTCTCCTCCGTCCGAAATATCGTCACAACACAAATATTTGTATCGACGTGCTCAGAGTTCAACAATAAGAATGTCTGGGCACGTTTTGTGTTGCTAGGTGATATGCTTTCGGAGATATCAGCATGTTAAGATGAGATTTTTAGATCTTCAAGGAAGTTTATCTTTGACCTGGTCTAGAAGGGTCAATTATTCACCCAACAGGATCCATCTTTTTACCAACCGCGACATCTTGATGAAACCAATGCATCGTCTTCCCTCTGCCAGGCTCTATCTCTCTTAAATAAGAAACGGCAGGGGCGGTCGCATTGACCCCCTTTCCCTACCAGCTTACGCTATGAAAAACGGCGAATAGAACGAATAGAAAATTGAGTGTTCAAGTTTCAGCACCAATCTTGTCAATTTTCAACCCGCAATCCAGTGCAGAATGTTTCTTGATCGTTTCTCTCGCAGCTGGAAACGAGAAACTTTTGTTGACGGCGTAGTCGGCGACATTCTCCAGGGCACGACAGTGGACGGCGTGTCAGCTTCAGTGGGCCATTGTTTGTCCGAGCTCGACGCTGTTGAACCGGGCTGAGGAGGGTAATATCGGACCAGACGCGCCGCGGCTCCGGCCCAAGCCAATAACACCACGTCAAGTCAAGCACTCTCCGATCCCGGCCCAGTCTGGAGGCGGCTGTCCGCTCGTGGCGTGGAGTACGCCCCGGTCGAGTCAGGACTGCGCCCCGATCCATCCCGCCGCGAGACGGACAGGACGTAGGCCATCGCTGACGCTGGGATGGAGAGGTCGTAGGTCATCACTGACGCTGAGATGGAGAGGGCATAGGCCACCACTGACGTTGGGATGGAGAGGTCGTAGGTCATCACTGACGCTGAGATGGAGAGGACATAGGTCACCACTGACGTTGGAATGGAGAGGTCGTAGGTCATCACTGACGCTGAGATGGAGAGGACATAGGTCACCACTGACGCTGGGATGGAGAGGTCGCAGGTCATTACTGACGCTGAGATGGGTGGGGTGTAAGTCATCACCGACACGGGGACGGCCCTCGTCAGATACTGGAAGAGATATGGGAAGGCGTTCAGTCCGCTTCAAAAACGAATCCATCATTGTGTTGATGCATTCCTTTATTCTTTATGGTCCAGGTGCTGGCGATTGCCGCGTATTTTGAAATTTAATGGCGACAGGGCGCCAAACGCGTTGCTCGTAAACACGCATGGTTAGTCGACTGTGGTATGTGATGAAAGCTTGATGTCGAGCATGCCTTAAAAGTGCTGATGGTATTTCGAAACCAACAAGTTGCAAATGAAACAGCGGTTTGCTGGAGGTCATTATGAAAATGTGATGAAACAATATGTTTAGCAGAACTCGGCGATGAAGATGACCGCTGGAATAAAAAGCGGCATGTTGAAAGCGACATGTCACAAGCGACATACAAGCGACAAAGGCAGGCGGGTGGTAGAGCTGGGTCAGCGGACGGGCAGGTGGGCGGGCGGTCGAATCAAGTATAGATGATGATGTGCATGATTATCCGGGCAAGACCTCGACCGCGTGTTTGGCGTCATTGTATTAGGCGTAAGTTCAATTGCCAGTACGCCATTAAAAGGTGGAGAGGATCTTTTTGAATCATGTTTCAAATGTGGGACAATCCCTTTGATCCCTGACAGCACATCAGTTAATGCTTACGGACCGCGAGCAGTGACAATTTGCAGTTACAAGTAATTATAGACCTTAATTGCCGTGTGCGGTGTATGCAATCGCGTACACATGATAGCAGTACGGGAACGTTATCGGCTCGCAATGTAAATCGGCCACCGGCTTGCAACACCTATTATGTTTGCACGAAGCCCTAACGGCGCGCTTCTGAAGGCGCCCGGCCGACCCGTGATGTGGTGGCCATCATGCCTCAGCCCGGGAACGGTACTTAAAACTCCGCATGGAGGGTGTTACCATGCTGACGGGCCGGGCGCCATTGAGATCAGAAAAGCTACAGCAGCCAACTGAAAATACTTCTTGTTGTGTGCGGCAGATGCAGCCGTGCGCACATGACAGCACTGAGCAGTATCAGCCGGCAATGCAAATCGGTCGTCAGTCGACAACACCTTTTTGGTCGATATGGCTCCTTGACGACGCGTTACCAAGCGCTGGCGGGCCAGCGGCAGCGACGACTGGGAAATTTGGTCATTTAATGACAGATAGCTATTACAGCGCATGTCGGGTGCAGCCGTGCTCACATGATAGCAGTGTGGAGGCACTATCTGCCGACAGCACAAATCAGCCGCGGCCAACAACAGCTAGCTTGTTCATATGATCCCTGAAGACCAAGATGCCATCCGTCCCTCTTATCCTCTATCTTGCTTCATCCTGCATCCTCGCGACACTCCGCATGTCCGGGGCAGGCTGCATGCGTCAGCCACGAGTGGGCCGAGAGCCCCGTGGGAAGGATGACCCCGACCGGGTACCTGTGCATGCGCAGGTTAAAGCTCGGCGGTTGGCCCACCAGGCGCATGCTAGTCTGCCCCGCCGTTAACCAATCTCCTTCATCCCATAGCCTTGAAATGATCATTTCTGATCGAAAGGGCTCTTATCCTCCCCCCCCAAAAAAAACAAAACAAAAAAATCCAAGATGCGGCCGGATGGCCCGTAGCGTGGTGACCAGCGTACGGCGCGAAAAAAAGCGAGAAAAAAAACTCGTGATCACTAGCGGAGAGCGTGAGCGTTTGCGTTTGCTAATACTGCTTTGACTATTAGCTAGATAGTGGTGCTAACAGTGCTCCTTCAGCACTATCATGTGCACACGATCGCACCCGGAGCGCACAAGAAGCAGTTTTGATTGACCGCTGTATCTTTGCTTGTCGCGACAACGCCCGGTCCACCAGCACGGTAGCATTTTCCGTACGCTTTTTACGCGTTTTTTCAAGCTTCCGTATCGTCCGCGCTAAGAGCCGGCCAGCCGCAGTTAGTCACGCGCCATCAGGGGTCATATGAACAAAATACATGGGCCTTCAGCCGGCGATCGATCTGCATTGTCCCCCTCCCCCTCCCCCCCCCCCCCCGAGTCCTCCTACAGCGCTGCCGTGTACAAACGGCCGCAACCGCCGCACGCCACAATAAGAATCTACAACTAACCGCCGTAACTTTGCAAACCGTCGCTGCGACAGGCCCGCCGCCAATGAGTGAAGCTCAGTCAGTGTCTTAACGGAATCAGGCTTACGTTCACTGTTTGCTGACTATTGCTTGCCTGTTTGCCAACTGCTGTTTGCCTGCTTGCCCACTATCCTTTCCCTGTTTGTCAGCTGTTGTTTGCCAGTTGACAGGTCTTTATTTGCCTATTTTCTGTCGGCTGCCTTCTTGCTTGCCCAACTCTTTTTACCGGTCCGCTCGTCTCATCATGTGTCATGTTTCTGCAGGTCAATGTTTTCCATTGGTAAGTCAGTCAGTCACATGATATGCCAAAACTGACCAGCCAAGGCCCAGATATGGCGTCCAGTGACCTGAGAATAGTCACTTTGAACGCAAGAGGATTGCGAAAGAGAGCTTGGGGAAGGGCTTCAATTAAATTTTTGCACAGGCAGTACCCTAACCATATTGTGCAGCGGAAAACTCCTTCGTCGCCATGGAACGTTAAATTTTGGGCAGCTTAATGGGGATATAGGGGTAATTTTTTGTGTGTAAGGCGCAAGCACCGGAGAATGTGACGCTGTTCTTTTGCAACGGAAAATAGAGTGCAAAGTCACTGAAATTCACAAGGACATAAACTGCAGTCTGCCAGCTGTTGAGCTTGAGTATGGCTCACGCGAGGCTGCTTTCTTGCGATGTGTGCCCCAGCTCAGGGTAATACGAAAGTTCAAGTTCAAGTTGCAAGATGTATGGAAGCGAAAACACCTAAACGTTGGGCGATACACATGGGGACAAGTGCAGCAGCCCAGATAAGACTATATTTTTGTCGGTAAGTCTACGACCAAAAATAATAGAATCACAAAAATAGGAATCAAACCCAGCGTTCTAAGTCATCATCGTGTTATAAGTTTAAAGATGGAGCTGTGCTTTAATGAAGGAGGTTCTGGCCTGTGGAGATTCAACCAATTATTTCAAGACAGTGAGTTTGTTCAGCCTGCCAAAGATAACATTAGAACCGCACTGCTGGATGGCAACATATATGCGGATGCTTGTGGTAACCGCCTGAAATGAGAACTATTTTCAGGTCAGATCCGAGCTGCAAGCATGTCGCAAAAGAAACAGTGGGCCAGAAATGCGCGGGCGCACGAGCAAGAAACATAACGCGAGCTGTATTCGGGCAATGCGATGCGCTTCCTAACTTAAGTTATGGGCACAAAATGATCTCTGCCGTCGACGCGCCCTTAAACCCAAGTCATCATCATCATCATCAGGCAATGCCGAATTGAGTTGGCTTGCAACAGTAACATCAGCGGCGACATGACCCCCGCCTATGTAGCACTAAAAGGGCGATTAACCACTTCAAAGAGGTCCAGTGACCCAGAGCAATTCCGAACTCTGGAACCAAATGGACCGAGCTTGGAGAGAAGCTTTTGAAACACTTTTTTAAATCTGTGTGCTGAAAGATGCGTTATGAAGCACATACATGTGTTATATATGTCGCATGGTGGGACGATTCAAAGTAACAGGGCAATCTCACAATGCTGCCACGAGTACTTCTCGAAAGCTTTTTCGATCCCCAAATAACGTACTACGTATTGTGACAGATACAATAGGCATACGAGAGCCTTACATGCCAGCCAGTTGCATGGTGCTAAGCGAAGACAAAACTAAATCGTGGCAGTTTTCATGAAGAATTACGGCGCAAAACCTTTTTAATGTAAAAACTGTTCAGTGCTAATTTTCTAACCGCGCACAGTTAGCGATTTTCGGCTACAAATCTTCAGCAGAGATTTGCACATGCTCGTGAAGGCGTATAATTTTGTACAATTGGGGTTACCTGGCTATAACCAAGAGCATGTTTTTGTGGACAAATATGCTGTCAGATCTCTTCCTACCGGAGGATTTCAAAGCTCATTAAAAACGCCCGTTAGCATCTCCGACGCATACGCAACAAAACATGTTTCGCATGCTAGCCACATGCATCAAATCAAACCCACATTCCAACCATGGACGACGTGACATCAGGAGAACAGGCAGAGAGGTGGTTTTGGTGCGTTTGAGATGTGGCCGCACTCGGCTCACGCATAGCTACCTTTTCAGTCGCTCTGCTTCGCCGGTCTGCGAGACTTGTAATGTCAGGCTTACGGTAGAACACGTATTGGTTAGATGCGCTGCTCTTGCTCGGGAATGTCGCTATGTCACGAGTTACTCGTTAACACACCGCCTCCTCCACACCCTCCAAACGCTGTTAGGCGTCAATGATCCTGTCTTAACCGATCTTGTCCTGGACTGTCGTGATTAAATCGTCATTGGGTACGAAAATCCGACTGGAACCGATTCACCTCTTTGCCCCTTGGTACGCACGGATAATGCTGGGAAAAGGTAATGACCCGGCACCCATTGTAACCGAGGTTTTACTACGGGTTTTTCCCACATATGTGCAGCGAATTGTGATCTCGAATGACGATCCTGGTTGGCCATATCTTCCGTATTGCCTAGCCTATCAAAACAAAATTGCGTAGATGTGGTTTTCCCGTAGTTCCCCTGTCTAAAGTGACCACCGGACTTGAAAAATCCGGCTTTTGTGCGGGATTAGTTACGGAGCCCCGCTCTCCTCTCTCGGCGACAACGTAAGCTGAAGCCACCAAAAAATCCTTCATCCTTGTAGCGTCCATGTTCATAGGCATGCAGTACTTAGAGCCTACTTACAGTACTTACAACACTTACTAACAGTACTAAGAGCTCACGGGGCTTACATGCCTTGATATGATCCAATACAAATGATGCTTGAATGAAATAATTCTGAAAGCTCGCCTTGCTCAACAGAGCACCGACGCATTAGTTTAGCATCACAACATAAACAACAATGGGATAGTCGGCATCCAACGCCCTCGACTGATGCACATTGCTGATGCCAGACCTGGCCATTCCTAGAATTTGGGTGAACTAAAGGCATGGGCTGAAGAAATATCTACAAAGGGTCTCGTTTCGAGGGAATGTTCCACATCTGATAGTAATGAAGCAAGTGCCCGGTATGATGAAACAAGTTCACTTTTAATCATCGGTGTACTTTTTAAGAAGAAAGAACTGCTCCAGGCCGCACAATCTCCTGTTTAGAAAATATGCGCCTCATTTCGTCTTGGTTTGATTACGTGCCTTGCACGTTTATTGAGAGCCAATTGACGGCCGTTATATCTGGAAATCGCGCTCGCAAACGCCAGATATAAACGCCTCGACAACTATATTTTTATTGGCCTTGATCGACGCATGGCTTATGGAATAGCAGGATTTGAACGACGTTATTATGACGTCATGAATGCCAAGGTGACTGAAGTATTTTCCCCGATATACCTTTCTCAATTTTCGTGGGCGCATAGCTCAGAAACTAGGGGGGCTTAGGCCTTAAGGAGGGTAGGATTGTGAGCTGCACCGAAAGGTTTTCATGGTAACTATTTCAGTTCAAACCTCCATATAATTGTGTAACACTCCCTTTAAGATGACAGACTTATCGGTCTTAGTTGGATGCATGTGGTTTACCTATAACATGTTTATGGCATTGCATAAAAGCAATCCTTTTTTGTCGGAGCGTTTAGCATATACCCGCATTTCATCAAAACATTTTGAAAACTTAAAGCAATTTTTTCAGTGCATCAATCCATCGCAAAAAACGGCAGTGTGAAGGCCCGGTGAGTGCATGTTTGCTCTAGGTAATATATAAATAACAAAGCACCTCCGGTATCACGCATCAGACAATTCATCTCCTGACGCTGCATCACTCAGTGCTGGCGGGCGGGCCGGCCAGTTCGGTGGTTTGCGAGGTTCACGGCTGTCAATTAAAAATACTGTCGTGCGCGGCGAGTCCAACCAGCCCTGAGCACCTGACAGTACCGTAGTAGCACTATCGGCTGGCAATGCGAATCGCTCGTTCGCCCCCACTTTTTCTGTTCACACGGCCCTCCGACGGCCCATTCTAAAATGCGACCAGTCGGCCCGCAGCGTGGTAGCCAACCTACAGCACCCCGCGGAAAGTGCCCATAATCGCGCGCGGGCATTCCATAGCACTGTCGTAGGGTGCTCAGCTGTCGTTGGAGCGTGCTCGTGAGCGAACGGCATCCATTTTATTCGATTGAACCCTTTACAGTGCATCACTAAATGCTGGCGCGCTGGCCGCAGCAGCGATTTGCTAAGTTACAATTATTTTTAAATGTTTATTTCGTGTCCGGCGGTTGGTATCGCGTACACGTGATAGTACGGCAGGGAGCATCATCGGCCGGCGGCGTGAATCGGTCTCCGGCTGACAGCACCTGGTTTGTCCATATGACACTCCGATGGTGTATTCCTAGATGCCGCCGGGGTTGACCCCTTACAGGTAGTGTTTCACTTTTGTGCCAGGTTTTGAATGACATAGCCATCCTGAACATCAGTCGGTGCAGTCCACACCCCTGCCCTTCTTAAGACATGAACTCTTCCAGTTGCTAAGCTACACGCCCGCGAAGACGTGGACTTTTTCGGGAACGTTTTCAAGATAACCCAGACACCCATGACGCAATGTCATAAAAATCCTAACATTCTGTTTGCCATGCGGCGATGAAAGCCTGGCAAAATATAACTGTCGAGTCGTTCAGATCTGCCGTTCGTCAAAACAATTTCCAGATACAACGGCCGTCAACTGGATCTCGATCAATGCTGTTCAAGGTAAAATGACGTAATCAAACAATGACGTATTCAGGGCCATATTTTCCAGAGAAATTGTGTACTCATTCCCACTTAGAAGTATGCAATTCGTATACCAAGAGCGAGCCTATTTCATCCTGATACTCGCTTCAGTATGTTCAACTGCTGAACATTTTCTTCACAACGCGTGGTATCGCTTGCGGGCCGAGCGCCGCGGCGATTTGCAAAGTTACAGCGGTCAGCTGACCGACTGTGGTACGCGACCGGTGCGATCGTGTTCACGTGACAGCGCTGTGGGGGGACCATCGGCTGGAAATGTATACATTTCGTTAGCCGACTGCCCGCGAATCCAGCAGACGCAATATTGCGTTACGCCGCTGTGCGTGAGGCGGTACTAGGTGTGTGTGGAGGAGGGGGGGGGGGGGGGGGGGGGAGGGGCGGGGCGGAGCGGGCCAAATGCCTAAAAGTCCTCCGATTTTTCCGAATTTCATATGGGAAATCAGCTTGTGTACCCGGCTAGACGAAGCCATAATGGTGAATTTGTCTCCGAACTTCGTAGAGGCGTGGAAGGACAGTGACAAGATTGGTACAAAGATGAAGCTAAATGTATTGGAGTGATTTTCAGGACACATCTGTGGATTGTGCCGCCGCAGTTCGGCCGGAGCCGGTGCCTCTCAGCAAACGCCGCTGGAACCGGCCCTCCCCCAAGGACAACCCGCGGGTGGCGATACGCGGCATCCACCACAGCGGCGGGGGGCTCGCTCCATGCTATCAGCGGTGCACTGGCAGGAGCATCTCAGGCGGCAGCGGCAGCAGCGGGGCGGAGCCGGCAGTGTCAGCGGGCGGTCGCGGCATGGTCACACGCGCGAGGCGCGGGTGGGCTGCCGGAGGCGACCGAGTGCGGGACACTCGTGCCAAACCCCCCGGGCTGAGCGGAGCGGCAGCGACCTGACCGTCCGCCGCGCACCGACGCCCCGGAAGCGAGCGACAGTGGGCTCATTATCGAGTGGTGACAGATAGGCTACTGAAGTCACTGTTGTGGGTGGTCCCGTAATGCAAGGACACCATTTGTGGGTGACCGGTAAGAGTGCCCGCGCACATCACCACCAGCCGAGCGAGACGTATGACACCCAGCGACGGCCCCGTCGGACGGCGGCATTCGAAGCACAGGTCTCATGATCGCACCGAGAGGCACGTCCTGTACGCTTTCAGCTACCACCTGGCACAATATGATTGTTTGTGACCGCCGATCAGCACGTGCTGCTCTCATTTCCGGCTGCCAAGTGGCACGTGCTGGGTGAATCTCGAGACCGTCGACATGCCGTCCACGAACTTGGTCTTGAACAGCACGTTGGCGTTGTTGAACATGCCGTCCTTGAGCGACACCACGATAAACTGAAAACAACCGTGATAGTCTGGTTAGTGTATCATGTGGTTGGCAAAGTTCAAATCAAACGTGTAACAACGCCGGCTTTTACCGGAAAGTTCATCTGAATTGTTTATGGCTTAACGGTTCTAGAACTGCACACTGGTTTCGTAACGCCGTAAATTTAACATGGACATTCGCAGGGATCAGGTAAAATAGAATTTTAGGGCTTCTATACATAGAACCAATTGTAGCGTAATGCTCAGAAGCACAATCAATTGTTCTATGTAACTAAACCAATCAGTATTTCTTAAACTCGGCTAATGCCAAGACCTTGAGATGAATAAAAAAGATTCTGAAAAGGGATGATGGCAGCATGACAGGAACTACTGGTCGTCCTTCCAGATCCAACCGAAGGCCCAGCGGGATCTACAAGTTGTGCAAACGATTCGCACGTCTACTGTAATGATGACCATGGCAGACGGCTCGAATCCACAGCCAATGGCCTTAACCCCCGTTTGCTGTCGATCGCAGACCGATGTGTGTAAAATCCCAAACAGCTGAATTGACTCGAGTAGCCGTAGGAACGACTGCAATCCACCACTGGTCATGGGACGTTAAAACATTCTGGCAACTGCACTAGCCGAGGGCGCAGTTAGCCCCGGAGACGGAAGTCGCACCGCGGGGTCCCCGCACGTCCGACTGGAGCTAGCACGACTGCGAGACCTGCCCGCTCTCGTTCCGGCCTACCCGGCCGATGTACACAGAGCGGCAAACACGACACGGCGCGACGGCGGCGGGCTTCCATTCTCAGCGCGGCGGTGGGCCTCCAGTCTCGACGCGGCGGTGGGCCCCCGGTCTAGGCGCGGCGGTGGGTCCCCAGTCTCAATGCGGCGGTGGGTCCCCAGCTTCGGCGCGGCGGTGGGTCCCCAGTCTCGACGGGACGGTAGGTCCCCAGCTTCGGCGCGGCAGTGGGTCCCCAGTCTGGACGCGGTGGTGGGTCCTCAGGTCTAGGCGCGGCGGTGGGTCCCCAGCCTCCCCGCGGCCTGACCTGCGAGTGTTGGAAGTGGGTGCGCAGCATAGTGCCGATGTTCTGCGTGTGCGAGAGGTCCAGCGCGGCGTCCACCTCGTCCAGGATGTAGATGGGTGCCGGCTTGAAGAGCAGCAGCGAGAGGATGAGCGAGAGCGCCACCAGCGAGCGCTGGCCGCCACTCAGCTCCGCCAGCGACTCCTTCCAGACGCCGCCGAACGCCACCCGCACCTGGGGGCACGGGCCACAGCATAAGTCAGTCAGAGTCACCTAGTCACACCACACAAGGAGACACAGATCGAGGTGAGAACCCCAGTGCTGAGAGGGCATGCCAAAATGAGAGAACGTCAGGCTACGGGCCTTTAGCGCACTGTGGACCGGAAAACAGCAAGACGTGTGCTACGCTCAGCTTCCCCGGCCATCTAACCGGGAGAAATAGCCTGACAAGTACTGCGGCACGCACAACAGACATCCGCGGCACATCCTGCCCCGCCCTGATGTCTTCCAAGTCCTCAATCGCTGCCTCGGTACTGATTCCAACACGCAGCCAACGGATTGGTTCTCAACCCGTGTATCTGCCGAGGCACAAACACACAACACGCCGGCCGCCGCCGCTCGAAAATCGTCACGCTCGAGGCTCCGCCTGATGGACGCTAGCTTGGCCTGGCTTGGCACGCAAGGGCGCTCCGACACTGCACGGTTAGCCGGCTAAGGGGGCCCCACACTGGGA
>NW_023596746.1:9199196-9286696 GCF_011947565.3 Pollicipes pollicipes
CTAAAACCGATTAAAGCCAGCTACCGAACGGACCCTGTCAACCATGCCCTCGCTACCGCCCGTCCACCACCATCCTCACCTGTTCTTCGGCTTTCCCAAGCATCTTCATGGCGCGCATGTTCACGTTCTTGCCCAGCTTGGATCTAGCCTCTTCCAGCTTGACGATGCGCCTGCTGGCCTCCACGGGGTCGGTGGCCTTGAAGTCGTAGGCGGTGTTGGGTTGGCCGAAGAACTGCTGGTCGGTGGCGATCCACTCGTGGTCCGAGAGCATGCGCTTCACCTGAGAGACGGAGGCGACTCGCATCAGAGCGGTGACTCGCAGCCCACTGAGCACGGCTGGACGGTCACGCCGACCGACCGGCGCTCACTGAGCCAGCCAGGCCGACTCTGCGGAAGTGGACGGTCGCGCCGTCAGACCGGCGCTCACTGAGTCAGCCAGGCCGGCTCGGCGGAGGTGGACGGCCGCGCCGACAGACCGGCGCTTACTGAGTCAGCCAGGCCGACTATGCGGAGGTGGACGGTCAGGCCGACAGACCGGCGCTTACCGAGTCAGCCAGGCCGACTCGGCAGAGGTGGACGGTTGTGTGATTTTCATAATTGGGGTGTTGGGACGCACCAACATCTACGGTCACTTCGCACCAATGGCGATAAGTTAGTTATCTTACAGACGTTGCCTATCACTAAAAAAAACAATAGTGCTCAGGAAGCAAATAGCTGGTCCGTGCCAAGAGAGATGGGGCGCCAAAGCGAGAATGCTGGGGCCTCTGCACAACGTATGTGCCATTGAGTTGCATAGGTATGGTGAACACGCAGCCTACCAAGTATGATTTCTGATTTTCGTCGAGACTGGCGAGAGCATGGCTACCAGTGCTCCATCTCAGATTTTGTGACATGAATCTTGTTATTTGCCACCGTGGCCCAACCACCTCACCCTTATCACACATACGGGTTCTTACGGCTGGGTAAAAGTCCCGCACAGGAAGTAGAAACGCACACGCGCACGGTACCAACGTCGCCTCGTCGCTACACCAGCCGGTTCGTTCCCTCAATACTAATACGAGTAGAAACCAACAAGGGCAATTCTCTTGGCTGTCCTGTCAAGTGCTGACAGGCACATGCAAATACCCCGTTCAAGGAAGCATTGTGGTTCAACGATTTTGACGCCTAAACTGCGCTCTGAGTCGAGTGATATAAGGTGTAAATTATCAAGTTCTAACACCAATAAAACATGATGGCGCGTGGTGATGGCTATTCAATTCAGAAATGAAAAATGGCGCAAACCTGCAAGCAGTGTGAATGACCGAACTGGACGAAGCAGGCTCACAAATGTACCACTCCCCCACTCCATTCATTCGTCCTGGGAGCCATCAGTACGCGTGGACATGTGTCCCTAATGCCATCCCACACGCTTCCAGAGTGCCCGACACCGAACCTAAATCCCGGGGCATCCCGCTCACCTTTCGTCATCGAGACAGCGAAAGTAAGTGTTTGGAGACATCAGGTGCCGAGGCGGAAACTGGTCGATGTTGCAATTGCATCATATCACGCCGACGAATGCCACTGCCTTGAAAAAAAACCACATGCCCACACAGAACGGTACAGGGTGCTGTCTCTTTCTTCTGCTAAGCAGCGCCGCCGCTCAGCCAGAAGGCGTCGCTCCATAAATCGCATGGGAGGGAAACTGGCGCAGTTTAAACGCGAAGCATGCCAAGTATCCAGCGCCGTCCAGACGTCAGCGGTTCGTATGCTTCAGCAAAACGACTTCAGTCGGTGACGTCCCAAACGCCCTGGTAATGGCACGAAGGGGTGTGCTGTGTATTGCGACAAGGACACTGGACTCTGCTGCACTATCACGTGTAAATTATGCGCGGTCCAACTTGGAACAGTAGATGGGCGGTATCAGAACACGACGGGTCCTGTCAAGTCTGCATATTGTGCGTGCTACACATTTCAAAATATCCAAGGACCAAGGACCAAAACACCTCTCACGTCAAGCCTCAAAACGCGCTTTATACGTCAGTCCACGATCCAACTACTCCTCCGAGAAATCCCGCGACAGACTCTGATGGGCTGCGGTGTCCGTGGAGATGGATGGTTCATTCGGAACATCAGCGACGGCGGTAAAAGTGCGTGGCTTTGGTCTTGGAAGATGAAACGGAATCCGTTCTCGTTGTTCCATCTTTCCAAGGATGTCATAGTCAGCTGGATACGACTCTTCGTCGTGGGGACTGTTTATTAATGCGCTGTACCAGATGGTGGAGTCCTCCTCAAAAAAGGCGCTCGGCCGACTGATTGTGAAAGCGAATTGCATGCGTCGTTAATAGCAACGGCAAAAAGTGTCACGCTCCAGACGCCGCCCTGAGGCACCTCGATTATCAAAGAAAGTTTGTGGGTCGACTTAATGCCAAGGCGGACACGAAAAAGGCGATAAATTAAAAAGTTCTGCACAAAAGTGCCCACCGGGCCCGGATGATAAGGTCAAGGAGCTTCAGAATAATACCACGGTGCCAACAAAAGTCAAAGGCACCCCCTACATCAAAGAACAGCGCGCCAACATATCGTCTTCGCTTAAATCCAACACGTTTAGCAGCACCAAGGGGTAGCAGCACCAAGATATGGTCTGCGGAACTTTGAGGCTTCCTAAAAACACCGAGCATTCGCAACGACACCATGCACTTCTAAAATCCAGGTGGATCGTTCACTTACCATCCTTTCCACCAGTTTACATAATGATTATGTAAAGAGATCAGCAAATAGTAAAGTGGTTCTTCGCCACTTTTCCAAAGCTTTATCACGCGCCCGGGTGGCCGGTTGAATGCCTTTCGTTCTGGCGGGAAAGAGAGGGAGTCAATTTGACCCACCTGAGACCTAAAAAAAAAACTGACAGATAGACATCAAATGCGCAGGGTGGGCTGGTCTGTATATGAACTCACTTGTGTCGAACTTTGTGGTTCCCTGGTCATAACCTTTGGATCAAATAAGGTCGAGCAAAGCCGAGCTTCAGATTGGTGTCCAAAGTGCCCCCAACCTCTCAATGCCACCGGCTTAAGCCTAGATACTCACCTTCTTTAACGCCGACAAGACCAAGGTGACCAAATTCATACGGGATATTTTTGTTTTGTTCATTTGAACATGCGTCAAAGTTTACGTTGAGCAATATGTTCCCAAAAAACAAAATGTTGACGTGGGTCATTTCAGGTTAGCAACCTACTCTGGCATCGAAGAAGTCCACCAAAGACGTTTGTTGCGGTCCGTTTTTAACAAATTTGCAATAAGCACCTGAAATTGCCTCATACAACAGAATACAACAAATGTCGAGTAAAGAAGCAGGTTGGCTTCTAATTCGGTCTGACCTTCACACCCGTCCGTAATGTCTAGAAATTGTCTTCGCTGGCAACCACGGCCCGACTTTCACCCGCCATAGGCCAATGTCATTACCAGGTACATCTAATCCTTATTTCAAAATATTCACCATTCAACTGCCTAAAGGTGTGCAAAGCTTGGCGGGCTACGACAAGCTTTTCGGAATTATTCTTTCATTGTTATGAATAATTATTCTGTAAAAACCTTCGGTTTTAGCGAATGGGGGCATGGGGGTAAAGAAAATATGGCGGTTAAAAATATATTTGGGGTGAAAAAAATGGGGATAGGGTAAAAACCGAAGGCATTTACTCCATCCCTCATGGGGGCGGGGGTAAAAACCGAAGGTTTTGACCCCCATTCTACCGGACGCGTGCTAAAACAGGAATTACCGTAGCCTCTCGCCGCCCTGCAGGAAAGCCACCATCTGTCCGCAGGAAGTTAAAAGTCGCCCGGAGCATCCCCAGTGCGTAAGGTGGCAGTTGATGTAGCACGCCACTCTGCATTTGGCCAGCTCCTCTGAAACACTACGCAGTGCGCTAACGGCTCGCCAACTCCGCCTTTGAAAACAAGTCTGCATGGCGGTTTATCGAAAGTGGAGAAGCTCACTTTGTATGTTTGGCAGCGGGCGCTGCAACGAACAAACAATGGCCTCATGTTCCAGCCCTGACCACGCTCCCATATCGCACGAGCGAATTTTTTGCGACATCCATCGGTGGGGGCGAGATCAGACCGCCAACTCGCAGCGCAAGACAAGGCATTGAACAAAATTGCTCCGAAATACGCTTGACGCGGGTACAAACTTTAAATATTGGTGTGAAATGGTTCAATGTGCTCACCTATTTTCATCACGACTGACTTTCAACTACCTTCACGGTACATCTAGCGAACGCCCATGCCTTCTTAAGAGCTATCAGGTTATCTTTGGTGCCCCTGCGATCGAAAGTTCGAAAAGCCCACTTCCGTTCACAGTAGCGAGCCTTAGGTGTTTGTGAGACCGCAAGCTACCGCTAATATTTGTAGGGGAGGGGAGAGGAGCAATAAGTGGTGGAATATTTCAGTAAATGGGAGCGTTAGGCTTGATTTCGCCGCCAAGGCTAATGTCAAATGTGTGACCCATGGAGCAAGGGGAGAATGCAGGCTGAGAAAAGCTAACAGGACTCCCAACGAGTGGACATGTTGCGCACCCGGTATCCATGGTAACCAGCAGAGCCAGGCCGCGTCGCGTCCCATCCTGTCGCGTTGCGTTGCGCCGCGCCGCATAAAAACACCCATAGTGTGAGGCGGCACTGAAGAGCGACTGGGATGTGCCGATAGTTAAAATATAGACGTGCATCTACAGCCTGGAGCGTAGACTGAGTCGCAACATGTTGAGCTGGACAGCCGGCAAACTCAGCCGTGCGACATGCTTTCAGCCAATGAGTTCGGCACCAGCTCCGTTTCCTGCAGACTTCCTGCCCCCGTTACTATCGTTTCCTCCTACACGGCGGGGTTCACAAATTAGCATGGAGCTTATGACTGCCTAGTGATGAAGGCTCACATAAAGCTATACAGCCCTGTGACAACCAACCCACAACCCACTGCTGTCTAAGCTATACAGTGGAGCTTAACAGCGGCAGCCGCTGGGGCCTGCAGAGCTTGGAGTTATATCCAGTCGGGGCATCCCAACGCTGCTGCAGCTCAGCCCCGGACTGCCGGCCGCTGACTCACCCGCTCCTGCATGTCCTTGGCGTCACTTCTGGCCTTGCTGAGCTTGTGGTCCAGCTGCTTAATCTCCAGCTCGCGGTCGCGGTTATCGCTGATGACTTTCTCCTTCTTCGTGGCCAGCTGCTGGATTTCCTTGTTTTGGGCGTTCATCACGTCCTTTTGCGCCTTGACGGCCGCCTGAGCCTGGGCAAGCGCCGCCTGCCGGGAGAGACTCGCCTGTCACGCCACCTGCCAGAGGAGACTCGCCTACCACGCCACCTGCCCGGAGAGACTCGCCTGTCACGCCACCTGCCCGGAGAGACTCGCCTACCACGCCACCGCCAGAGGAGACTCGCCTACCACGCCACCTGCCCGGAGAGACTCGCCTGTCACGCCACCTGCCCGGAGAGACTCGCCACCACGCCACCTGCCAGAGGAGACTCGCCTACCACGCCACCCCCGGAGAGACTCGCCTGTCACGCCCACCTGCCAGAGGAGACTCGCCTACCACGCCACCTGCCAGAGGAGACTCGCCTACCACGCCACCCCCCGGAGAGACTCGCCTACCACGCCACCCGCCCGGAGAGACTCGCCTACCACGCCACCTGCCCGGAGAGACTCGCCTACCACGCCACCCCGCCCGGAGAGACTCGCCTACCACGCCCCTGCCAGAGGAGACTCGCCTACCACGCCACCCGCCCAGAGAGACTCGCCTACCACGCCACCCGCCCGGAGAGACTCGCCTACCACGCCACCCCGCCCGGAGAGACTCGCCTACCACGCCACCTGCCAGAGGAGACTCGCCTACCACGCCACCTGCCCGGAGAGACTCGCCTACCACGCCACCCGCCCGGAGAGACTCGCCTACCACGCCACCTGCCCGGAGAGACTCGCCTACCACGCCACCCGCCCGGAGAGACTCGCCTACCACGCCACCTGCCCGGAGAGACTCGCCTACCACGCCACCTGCCAGAGGAGACTCGCCTACCACGCCACCTGCCCGGAGAGACTCGCCTACCACGCCACCCGCCCGGAGAGACTCGCCTACCACGCCACCTGCCAGAGGAGACTCGCCTACCACGCCACCTGCCAGAGGAGACTCGCCTACCACGCCACCCGCCCGGAGAGACTCGCCTACCACGCCACCCCGCCCGGAGAGACTCGCCTACCACGCCACCCGCCCGGAGAGACTCGCCTACCACGCCACCTGCCCGGAGAGACTCGCCTATGCAAAATGTTCTCAAAAACCAAATGCTACTGATCTGCACTTATCTTGAAGAAGTCCATCAAAGATAACTCTTGCGGCCCTGCGGATAACCCTGCTATAAATAGATTCAAAATGAGCACCAAAACTACCTCATACAGCAAGGCCTTCAGTGCAAAAACACCCCGGTTCTGACCTTGGTCTGACGTTCAAACCTGACCCTAGGTCAATGGAAATTGTTGTAATCGTATGAACAATTCCCTAGAATTTGTCCTCGCTAACAGCCACACCCCGACTGGGACGTCATAGGTCAGCAACCTTACAAGATGCATCGGCTACGCCGCGCTGTACGAACATAAGTTTGTAAAAATATTTTCGGGTGGAAGGGTCAAGTCCCCCTCCCCCCTCCCCGCCACCCGGACGCGTGCTAAGCGACCGTGGTTTTTCTTATGCGGAAATAGAATTGCACGTTGATGACCACGGACCAGGTAGTTCTTGTTTTAATGACACGCCATTTGATAACAAAGAATGCATTAATCTTGTGGGATCCTTATATATATATATATATATATATATATATATATATATATATATATATATATATATATATATATGTATATATATAAAAGCTCGCGACGAGCTCCACAGCCAACAGCGGTTGCATCGTCACGCAAAAACACACACGTGCAGCGTACACAATGATGGTTGTGGTTAATGGTCACCATGTACACCCTCCAACCGTACGTTCATGTAATGAATGTTTTCGTAATTTCAGGAACCGTCTAGCGCTAAAAAATACGACCCATTAACGGCTGATGGTCTTCTGATACGCCAGATCAAGCGTGACCTGAGATGTGGCGCGCGTGATCACGGAAACATCCCATCCCGCCGGACGGACACGTGGGCAGGGTGCGTGTGTCATGAGCCGTGCGGCCTGAGGCGGCCGGCTGCACGGCCTGAGGGGGTCGGCTGTGCGGCCTGAGGGGGCCGACCGCAAGGCCTGAGGCGGCCGGCTGTACGGCCTCAGGGGTCGGCTGTACGGCCTGCGGCGGCCGGCTGTGCCGCCTGAGGGGGCCGGCCGCGCGGCCTGATGAGCCTGGGGCACTGACCTGTGCAGCCTGCTGCTGCGTCTGAGCCTCGGCCAGTCGCTCGGCGTACTGCGACAGCGCCGTCTCCGCCGCCGCGATCTGCTCCTCAGTCGACTGCACCGAGGTGCCCAGGTCGGCGATCTCCAGGCGCATCTGCTCCTCCTCCTGCATGGCGGACGGGGGTCGTCACGCGCAGCCCGCCGGCGCGGCGCGAGCTCGGCCCGATCGTGAGACACACATCCCACCGCGCAGTCGGCCGCCGCCTACAGCTACCGCCATCACGCCCGCCGCAGCGTTCCAGCAGCGGGCACGCTCACTGGAATATACGACAGGTGTACAAAACAGACCACACAATTGAGTGAACGCCAGTTCTGCTCTTGAGAGAGCAAGGCCCAACCCGGTACCTGCTGCCGATCCTGCCAGGCCTTGCGCGTCTCCTCGGCCCGTGTCTTGCAGGCCTTGACCTCGGCCTCGGCGCTGTTCAGCTCGCGCTCTCGCACAGCCTGCTGATCTCGAATCTGTTCCTCCAGGTGGGCGACGCGCGCTCGCTGCCCCTTCTCGGTCGCCGCACAGCGCGACTGCGTTTCCTCCAGCTCCACTGACGGAGGGGAGAGGCGAGAGGGAAGCGTCACACACCGGCCGGGAGCTGGCGCGTGACGGCGAGACGCGACTGCTCACACTACACACACCGAGACCCTGACAGTGGGGTGCAATGAAGAGCATTTACTCCTACCGTCACAGATCTGCCGGGGGAATAGGGGGCTTAAGAGCACATAGCCCTGTACATGGTCGGGAGGCAGCCGCTGGCAGCCTTCTGCTCCGCACCGGTCGGCCTCCCGGCGTCCCTCCGCCGCCAGCCAGTGGGGACGGCACGGTGCCCAGTTTAACGCCCCAGCCGTCGACCGTGCACGCGCTGGACGGACACCACCGGCGACTGCGCGCCGTCCCCTCCTTCCCCCCCCCCCCCCCCCCCGACCACCAGGCTACTCCAAACCGACTCGTAAGCGACCAGAGAGCGCGAACGACGTAATGCTGAAGACGTTTGCGTTTCCGCGTACCATACGCTCGACCACAGGCTGACCACAGTGCGGGGCAATATAAAGCCGCCCTGTCCCAGAGTTGAGAAGCCACCGCATACATCAGGTTCGGAGCTAATGCCACGACAGAATCGCGTCATTCCACCCATACATATGTCGGCGTCCCACAGTGAAATAAAATGGCAACTTTGGACGAGCTTGTAACCGAGAGCTCGAGACGCAATATGCTGAATGACAGATTTACGGAAACCAATCTGCATACGCGGGTGAGCGTGGTATCGCGGCGACTCCTCGGACAGCGAGAGCCGCGCCTCCCGACCGGCCCTATGCGACTTTCATGAGTGTGGGTCCGCTGCGGCTTCCCGTGTGTGGACGCACAACATGGATGATAACATTTTGGTTCTCTCTGGTTGATAATTGATATCTGCGGGCGCTTCGAAAATTCGGACACACAGTGCCCACTCCTGTTCAATTCCGGCGACTGCTGAAAGCTGGTGCGACGGACAGCTGGGACAGCACGATTGCTGCATTTGAAAAAAGTATCTGCCTCAGATGTTATCTCCCCGGTGCGCATGAATGGCTGCGTTTAAATAACTTATGTCTCTTACCTGCCCTTATCCGTGTCACAAGCATGCACCTGGCTCCTGGTAGGAAATGTCACTGGGTGTATATGCGAGCCCGCATAAACCAATGGCCATGTCCCAGTAGCGCGACGAAATTGCGTGGCCACAACAGCCTCAGCTCTCTGCTGCAACAATCATGAAGCGAGCAAATGAAGCGTATCTACCCCAGCAGGAGTACCAGCTGCCCGGAGAAGCCCGCGCCGCGCGGGGACGGGGAGCGCGACCCCCGAGCAGCACTGACCGATCAGCTGCTCCAGGCGCTGCACCTCCTGCTGCAGCTGGCAGTGGGTGGTCTGCTGCAGCCGCTCCCGCACCAGCTGCAGCTCGTGCCGCTTCAGCTCCAGCTGCTGCTTCAGCTGCGCGTACCTGCCGACGCGGCTCGGACTCAGGTGCGCGTCTGCAGAGGGCGCGCGCGGCGCCAGCCACGCTATAAGACAGCCGCGGTCACAAACACGCCGACGGACGCCCGGGACAGCGCCGGGAGTGGGATTGGAGGACGGGACGGGAGGACTGGATTGGAGGATTGGAGGAGGGGGATTGGGGAATGGGGTCGGGGTAGACCGCCGCGCTCTGGTGAGCAGGTCCCGCCTCATCTGGATATCACTGGGCCCTGGCCTGGGATGGCCTCAGCCAGCTAGCATTCTTCTCGGTAATTGGTACAGTGCAGTACTTGGCTCTGTCCCATCGTACCTAACAGGGCCCACAAAACACCGCAAGATCGTCACGCTTGGACACGGCTATCGAGCATGAGCATTTCGTATTGAAAGTCAAAGCCTCTCCTGTCGCGCTAAAAGAACGTCCTCCCCATCTTATGGCAATCAGAACTTTGCATGCCCTGTCTTCCTACAAATGAAGAAGGGCGCGACGCGACCCATGACGTCGCCGCCACTCCTAAAAGCCCTGCTCCAGCCGGGATTCGAGCACAAGAGACGAAGTGGTCACATCATCTACCGAGCCCAAACAGGCTGACATCCCTTACTAACAGTGCCCCCGCCCACCGAGCTTCGTGGGATTCACGCCACATTTAAGTCATCGCAAGGTAACTGGCAACGTTTGAACAGTTCAACATCCACTGACCCTCATGTCGAGGAGGCAACGCCCTTATAATCTCAGCAGCGTCGAACACGTCAGACTGCTTACATCGGCTGGTGAAGACTACTGGCCGAAAGAAAAACACAGCGAAAAGAGAAACAGTGAGTCTACCGTTACATCGTAACTAAATTAATAGATTCACTTTCAGGAAAAAAATCGGGCGCGCGAGGGGTCGGTGGATATAATGCATAATACAAAGAACCGTTTAAAAGAGCGTGGAGCGCTGAACTCTGTCACGCAGACTCAAGCGGACTCAATCAACAATCACGCGGACTCAAACAGACTCAACCCACAATGCACCAGAACCTCTCCCACCAACATTCAATACGTACTCACAGGCACATAGCAACAACCAAAACCTCGCCCATGGGAGCCATATCATATGGCACAAACTTGCGCATCCAGGTTTTTGAAATCAGTGTTGCTGCTCCGTTCATGTGCTAAGGGCAGCTGCCTGGCCCGTTACGGCGGCCAGCCCGGACCAGACCGCTGCCCTCCGATAAACAAAACAGGCGGATCGTCGCTGGGGTAGCACCGGTCACACTGTGTGTGATTGGGGCTTTTACGACGCACTCAGCTGCTGAGGCTATATGCCGTCGCCTGCCTCTCACCCTGGCAGGAAGGGCGGGCACCGCGGGGAATCGAACCCCGTACCTCTGGACCGGTCACACTCACACGTGTCTGACCGCTGGGGCAGCACCGATCACACTCACACGCGTCTGACCGCTGGGGTAGCACCGGTCACACTCACATGCGTCTGACCGCTGGCAGGGCAGGCGATAAGTACTGCTCACCTGGTTAGCCCACCAACAACACCTTGGTCATCACACTCCAGGCCCTCCCCGCCACCGGCCGATCGGTGCCGCGCGCCCTGCTGTTCCACAGAGGTATCTACTATTCAGGGCGCGCAGGCGCAGCTCACCATGTGTCGCGATTCTGCTCCCCGGTTACACTTACCTGGGGCTGGGGGTACACCAGAACCCAGGCAGGGCACGGTACAACCCAGATAATACACCTCACCACAACAACCAATTCATTTTCATAGCGAATACATATTGAGCATTTTATTGCAGATTGTTGCAAAAGCCAATTTGCCTATCACTGGGCACCTCTCTGCGAGGGTAGTTTTCACACAAAGTTCGTCTGACCGCCACCGCGGACGCAGTACTTCCAGGTAGCACCTGAACACCTCAGACCAGCACGTGTCGCCTGGCCGGCCTCCGTCCGACGGCTTCTCACCTGTCGCCGTTCTCAGTCAGCGACGACAGCTCCGCCTCGACCTCGGCCAGCCGCTGCTCCAGCTGGCGCAGCCGCTGCTGGCAGCCGGACAGCGCGTGCAGCTCGGCTAGCACCGAGGAGCGCGCCTGGCGCGAGCCGCCCGTCAGGGTGCCGGCCGGGTCCACCACGTCACCGTCCAGCGTCACAGCGCGGCGCTGCACGCGCGGGTCGAACGCCACCTGTCGGCGCCCGGACCACGTCAGAGGTCACGGGTCACGGGTCACGCCAGAGGTCATCGGTCGCGTCAGAGATCACGAGCCACGTCAGAGGTCACGGGCCACGTCAGAGGTCAGAAGTCAGAGGTCACGCGTCACGTCAGGGGTCACGGGTCACGTCAGAGGTCACGACGGGACACGCTTGCGGTGGGCATTAACAGTGCAAACAACGGTGCACTGTTAATGCCTAACGAAAGGAACGGAACAGGGCGGGGAAAACGGTCCACAGCGCCGATACGGGTTGCCAATGTGCGCGTTTCAGTGATCATAGTGGCCATGAGGCAGGTGGCGGCCTTGCCGATGGGGCGGCGTGTGGCCGCGTCTCACCCTCTTGGCCACGTCCAGGTCGCTGCAGATGAGCGTGTTGCCAAACACCCACTCCATGGCCTTCTGCAGGCGCGGCTCGTGCTGGATGCAGGAGAGCGCCGTCCGCACGTTCTCCTTGCCCACCTACCGGCGCGCCGGGCGGCCCGGTCAGAGGTTAGGCCCGACCTGACTCTCCTGCCGTTCGGTACAACATCGCACACCATCTTGCGTCGGAGGACAGCTGAGTGGACCGCCGGCACTGCGGCACTACCGTAACGCGCCGGCCCCGGGCCGACGGGACCATCTCTGAGAGCCGGTGCCGGGCGCGCCGAGCGTCGCCGACCGGGTTACAGCCGCTGTCGTGCGACGACGGCCCACCGGGCTCGCTGGGGGTGCCAGCGGCCGCGGCCCCGCCCGACACCGGCGCCGCAGCCGCGGGGGGCTCGGCGGGACGGAGGCCTTGGAAGACAGACCGGACCACCGCATGCGGACCACGCCGGCGAAGCTCTCGAAGATACGACAGTGGCAATGTGTCAAACAACCTGACCCCGACAAATGCGCCCAATCAGCAGGCGTTTATCACCGTTCGCCACAGTCGACCCTGGCCTCCATACTCTCAAGTACTGAACCATCAGGCACTGAACATGTTACCATGGTACTGAGCCACGGGCTGCCTCCCAGCAGCCATACTGCCAGCGCGCGTCGCCACCAGCCACTGACCACTTTCTCAGCGTGTCGGATAGTCTGCATGTCGATGCTGGAGCTGGAGATCTTGTTGAGCGGGATAAACGTGACGCGCTTCTGCAGCTGTCCCCTTTCCAGCAGCTTTTTGCCCACCACCTCCGTGTCCACCACCACGTTGTACAACTGAGGCAATGACGACACCAATATCAGGTGACTTGCGATGTCGCGCCGACATGCACGTGATGTGAGACAACCACATACTCCTGGCATTTTACACTCTAGCGAATTGTACAAAGTGTAGTGTTATCATTAACTGACAGCGTCGACTGTGACACACTGTGCACTAAACCAGGCCAATGGACATTCGGTAGCCCGTTTCCAGTCCACGAAAGCACTTAACGTCACCACGCTTACACTTCACGTAACTCTGTGCGCAAGACGACATATTCGACTCGTTGACAGCGATCTCGCATCCTGACTGCACCCACCAATACTGCGTGTCAACAGCAGCAGCGGCTCCGGCGAGCTGACTTACCCGGCCGCCGGCGGTCACCTCCAGGGCGGTGGCCGTGGCGACGTCCTTCATGTTGAAAAGCTTTCCCACCACGCCGCGAACGGTGCTGCGGTCGAAGCCCTTCTCCGGGTCCCGGTAGTCGAGCACCAGCTGGGGGTACCTGCAGCCGCCGGCCGGCGTCGGCGTCAGAGCCCGTGCCGCTGCGGAGGGCGCCGGGCGGCGGCGTGGCGGCACCCGGGTGGGCCGCACGCTCCGCACATGTAGACGCGACAGAACGACCGGTCCACGCGCGTGACTCCAAGGTCAGAGAAGTGACGCAAAACAAGACCCGAGACGAACTTTGTGCGGTCTAGTATAGGTCTGCAGGTCTGGAGGGGTCTAACAACACGGCCTGGACAGCAGTGTCCTGCGGACGCCCGGTCGTCTCCTAACGGCTGAGCACGACAGGCTGGGGACCAGTTACCGTGACTCCAGCACGTCCAGCTTCTCCTTCAGCCGGCTGAGCTCCTGCTTCAGCTCGCGACGCTCCGCCTCCAGCACGTCCACCCTGGTCTCGTCGTACCGCAGCTGGCCCATTGACTTCTAAAAACAGGCCACGTCGTCTGCTCAGTATCGAACGACCAACCGCGAGGGAAAGACGAGCAAATGCAAACGAAGTTCAGTTGTCGTTTGCGCAGACTTCGCAGAGTAGCTAGCAGCGATGGTAACTGTCCGCCTGCTAGTGATTACCACGTGTAACTGCGTTCTCACAAGACTACGTGTACGTGAGTAGCCTCTCAGGCTCTTGTGACAGCGCAACATCTATTTGTTCCATTTCAGCTCAAAACTATGCGTGTGCACCGGATGGCTTTACACCAGCACAAACCGTCACCGTGTAATGCGCCAACAAGCCAGCCGTTGTACTCGGACAAGCCATGGATCAAAATGCCAGCGAACAATCGACATTTTGCAAGCACACCACTATTGAAAAGACACCAGGCACATACAGCCACCCTCGCCACCTATAAAAGCTACCCCGACCTTACGAGCCGAGACGGCTCGTTTCAAAACGCCTGTGGCCCCACGAATCCCAAGGAAGCTCTACCAGCACCAATCCGGTGGCCACTGTCGCCAGCCTACTCATGTCTCCCGTGCTCTGGTGTGCAGCCGGTGTGCTGCAGAGCCGCCTGGCTGACCTCGAGGCGGGCCGCGTCGGCCTCCATCGTCTGCAGCTGGCTCGAGTCGCGTCGGTACTCGCTCTCCGTCTTCTTCATCTCGGAGCGCCGCTTGGCCAGCTCCTGCTTGGTGTGCTTCAGCTTCATGTCCGCCTGCTTGCGCTCCGTCTCCGAGTCCGCGATGGCCGACTTGGCATCTGCCGTCGGCCCGAACAGCAGGCGTTAGTGCGACACCGGGCTATGCTCGATGGCCTGCAGTATCTCTGAGCAAGGCTTCTCCGCAGACCTGTGGCCATGCCCTAGTCCGGGTAATGCGCCTAAATCGCTGAGTGCACCCGCACAGAAGCCAGGTGACGTCAGAAGGCAGGACGGACCGCGCCAAGCGTTGTGACACGGTGAACTTTGTTCGACAAATTGTGAGGTTGAGCTGGAGTTGCACGACCGGATGGCAGGGGTCGAGGCTCGCCCAAAAACCATTGATGGGCGTCAGCTCTGACCCCAGACATGAATTTATTCCAAGGGCTGGGATACCTTTAAGTGAAAAATGAAAAATATGAGCAAGCATTACGCAAACAAGCCCTTACCACCTCAAGCGCTAATAAGATCGACAGTGCGGCATTGCCTGCGAGCTGATGTATTTGGGCGCGGTGCGGCGCCGCACTCACTCATGAGCTGCTGAGCGAGCGTGGCGTCCTGGCCGTCGTCGCCGCTGAACATGCCCGAGCTAATGGCCTGGAAGCGTTTCTGGGCGGCGGCGAGCGCGGCCGCCTGCTCGGCGTCGGCCTCACGCAGCGCGTCGAACACGGCGCGCAGTCGGCTCATCTCCTGCTGCCTCTGCTCCAGCGCCGCGCGGTCCTGTCGGCCCGTCACACGGCTCACACCGGGCTCAGACACCGCCCTGTCGGCCCGTCACACGGCCCACACGGGGCTCAGAGACCGCCCTGTCGGCCCGTCACACAGCTCACACCGGACTCAGACACCGCCCTGTCGGCCCGTCACACGGCCCACACGGGGCTCAGACACCGCCCTGTCGGCCGGTCACACGGCTCACACGGGGCTCAGACACCGCCCTGCCGGCCCGTCACACGGCCCACACGGGGCTCAGACACCGCCCTGTCGGCCCGTCAGCATTGCATTGACCAGCATTGTATATGCGTCAACCAAGTCAGTCCGGTGTAAGGAGCACAGAAAGACCTCATCACGATGTAGGTCGTGGCGACTTACATCCGCCAAACTTTTCTGCAGTTGTTTCTTCTTCTTCTCCTCGGCTTTCACTGAATCCTTGACACCCTTCACGGCAGCAATAGCTTTCGCCTCGACTTTGGTATCCTCCTCTAGCTTCTCCTCCAATGAGACGAGAGTACCACCAGTTTCCTGGACAAGGGAAACATCAGAAGTTCGCATCATTCCCGTCAGCACACAGGGTGGGCCAAACATTTCAAGTCCGCATCATTCTGTTAACTACGAATTGCCGGAGTGATGAAGCATTCCGCACATTAATCCAGCAGTTCTTGCTCTACTGTACGGCAGGCTCGCCGTCTTTGAACATTTTGTTGGGAATCACGCTCCATGGGTCTTACCTGGTGTATTACGGATTCATTTGAATACTGCCTCAGATTTTGAATGCATCCCGAGAATTAACTTCCATTGCCAATAGTTTACCATTTTTGACATATTTTGGAGTGTATTGACGACTGAGGCCTAACCAGAGCAGGACATCATAATAAACTTTTTTTCGGAAATGGCGGCTTCTTACGATTCTTTATTTCCGTTAAGCCCCAATGACGGCGGAAGAACTATTATATCGACATCTCATATCCTTGAGTTGTCCATTGCATTGATAAGCCCTAACTGTACGGGTTTCCAAAGGTGTCGCGTCCCAATCGCTAACGTTTCGTTACAATTTGCACGGTACCAACAATCTACTCTCTTGCTCCACGTCAGAGGACATGTCTTACTGCTCTAAAAATCACGCGTTCACTGTCGGCGAGTTCTAATCCGGTTCCTGACAGTCGGAAAGCGCGGACTGACCGTGTCTCGCTGGTGCTGTAGCTTGCCGATGTCCTCCTCGTACCGCCCGATGTCCTGCTGGCCCTGCTCGATCTGGCCCCGCACCTGCTCGATGGAGTGCTGCACCTCCTGCTCGTCCGATACGGCCTTCTTGCACGACTCCTAGGAGAGGGGGCACACAGGCTTTCCGACTGCGCCAACCACCGACCAGCCGTTTCGACTGGACGCATGTCCGTGTGGTGGTCAGGACCTCGGGATCGTCAGGGAGCAAGATGGCGTGACGACAATGAATGGAAAACGGCCAAGAACCACTAATTCCTCTCCTTGACAGCCTGCATAAGATCGATGCATAGGTAAATACACACAGTGAATAACCGTCAGCATCTGTCAGCATCTGCCAGCTGCGACATCAGTATTAGTGACGGACGACATCCGCCATATCGAGCATACAACCCAAGGAGGGTGACGACTGCATCCCAGAAAACACGTCTCGTCACGCAAGCCGCACATTTCGAAAAGCATGCGTTTAATCTAATTCGTTTGCGATCATGGCGTTTTTTACACAGTCAGTCGCCGGTTACACGAGATGACTGGCTGTGCTTACCTGCGTGGTGACAAACTTGAATGCAATGCAAAATTTGCTCAGATGTTCGTATTCTCGCTCCACCTTTTGATATTCCAAATACGTGGAACGCTCTTCTTTCAACTTATTCATTGTTGGGTTGATTTCTTCATCCAAGATCTGTAACAATTTGCTGTAATAATGTTCGGAAGGGAACACTGCGATAATTTTCGGAAGAGAATGCCATTATTTCGCTCCTCGCCTCCCGCACGGCCAGGCATAACCGAGGAGACCTCTCCCCGTCCTGACCGTGGTTCAGCGCCGCCGCCCCTTGACCCCTTAAGCCGCTGCGCACGGCCAGGCGGCCCAAGCGGAAACTCGCGCAGAGCACGCAGCCGCAGCGCGAGCGACAAACCGCTAGACCCGTGTGGGGTCTCCCGTCCCTCCCCCCCACCCCCCCTTCAGGGCCCCCGCATATCCTGGCCAAAGTGAAGTCTCGGGACGCGCCGTGACTGACCCGCACGACGCGTCTCTCGGCCACCAGGGTCCGATCAACACGAGGACGTGGGTGAGGGGGCACGGCGACCCCGATAAAACGGGGATTGGGAGTGATGAGTGGGTCGAATGCGGGAAAGCGGGTATGAGAAGAAAGCGGGCGGGATAAGGAGCGGGAGCTCACGCACCGGCAGCGTCGCTACGCCCTGAGAGGAGCAGCTTGCTCTGTCCACCCATTACCGGAGCTGGGACCCGAGAGACCACGTGACTTCGCGATCAGCTCGCTGAATGACCGCGTCTGGCATATAGCGCTCCCCGCATACCGAAACAAAGTCAACATGCATAATGAAGCATGGCGAGAAATGACGGAAATGACTGAAGTGTGAGCTTTTATCGTGACCGTAGTATTCAAATGAATGGTAGCATGGCACGAACGTCATTGATTTCTTTGAGCTTGGCATCCTTCTTCTCTATAGTCTTCTGGGCCACCTGCTTCTTGGATTCATACAGCCTTGTTCCCGCTGCTTCTTCTATCATTGACAAAATCTGGAGCGAAACAAATCACAGTTGTTTACATGTTTCTTACGATCAACATCGTAAATAACACTCAGCTATTTAATGACATCTCTGTGAAGTAAGGGCAAGGCATACGCAAAAATACAAAGTAGTATTTGCCCAGAGAGCAAGAAGCAAAACATAAAAATTACATCCTTCTTGAGCACGTGAAATAAAATACAGCCGATGTATCTATGAATCAGCGGAAGTAGACAAATAAATGCAAATATTATAAGTTTTTATAAATGTTTCCATACGGCGAATACAAACTGAGCAAAACACCACATCATGCGCTCGTAATAACCCATGCATCACAAGTTCAGGGTACCTGATTTCGAAAAACACTGAATAAGTGGAAGGGCGGACCACATGGGGTCCATGGCTCACAGAGAAAACCGCCGATTATTTGGTCCGAACTCTTTAACTGGTTCCCCACGCATGTCATGCTTTCGGGACCAGTCACAAAAACAAACGCTGTCTTGAACACCCACGTGACCGCTTAGATGGCCAATGGTGTGTGCCGGGGACCACAGCCCTCTCACCTCTGGCGGCTTCATGTTAAGGACCTTGGTAATGCGGCCCTGCATGATGAGGAAGTGAGGGTTGTTGACGTTCAGCTTGACCGAGCGGAACAGGTCCTGCACCCGGTTGTTCTGCACGTTCACGCCGTTGATGGCGTACTTGTTCCTGCCACCGACCACCACCTGTTCCGCCATGGCCAGGGAGGGCGTAACAGTAGGGGGCAGATGCCAAACACGACAAACCAGCCATTCCTTGTCTGGCAGCAGCCAGCGACCGACGGTACACTGCATTCGATTCACAACAGAAGGGAGCGACCCCCGCCACCGGACAGTCATCCGCGTCGAGATTCTCCCGACATATTGAGACAAATGACCATGTGCGTAAGCGGAGTGCAGAACAGCATCAGAACTGCCGTGCATAACACCGTCCCTACGGTGTAACACCGTCCTCGTAACGCCGTCCCTCCCGGTGCACAACCTGTCGGGTGATGGTGATCTCGTCGTATTGCTCATAGCCGAGCGGGCTCTCGGCCTTGTCGCTGTTGTCGAACGTGATGGACACAGTGGCCTTGGTGACGCCCGCCTGGCCGTTCTTGTACACCAGCTCCTGCAGGTTCGTCGCCCGCACCTGCAGCGGGCGTCGATCGCACGCACAGGTCAGCACACACCGCACACCCTGACCCGAGCGCAGCTACAGTGATGGCGATCTCTGATGCAGTGCATCTGTGCTCTTGCGTTTAACCGTTCGCTGGATAGGCTGAAGGTTGCGCGGTCGAATTCTATGCGTTAAATTATCCACCGGAAGTCATATTTCAGCGAAACATACGCCTTGACAGCACGTAATTTGGCACCCGGGTTGTTAATCTGTACCGGAGCACACACCGTAGCAGTGTAACTCACACAAACTTGTCGCTAAACGAACAACGTATACAGGCTTTGTACAAGTACGCATGTCAAACGAACGCTGCCCGTTGCCGATATTTGTGTATATGGAACGGCTTAGGAAAAATTACGTACGTACTTGATACATCCGAACTCTTCCATACCAACTTCCACACTAACTTTAGTCAATACGAATATGTTGCACACATACTTAATGTCCATGGACATTTGAGTTGAGATGAGTTATTGAGTTTGGAGGGCGCGTCAACCAATGATATTTGCTTATAAAATTCTCGTAAGAGTTCTCCCGTTCTTCTGCTGTACAAACAATACCTTTGCAGAGTTCATCCTCGAATAACTGCTTACATACATCATGGACATGCACTTTTTCGTTATGAACTTCTGCCCTAAACCCGGTCGGTTGACAGCACTGCGGCCCTCTTAAGGAGCTTTATCGTGACATCAGTCGAGGCCTCTAACGTCATCACGGGCACCTATCCAGGTCACCTCGAATGGCTGGCAATTAAGCCCTGTAACGAAATCGCTTTACCCAGTATAATTTGATCGTTTGCAGAATTCGCGCCAGCGCTGCTGGCGATTTACTTTAGGTTCAATGTCATCAATATGAATTACCACCGTGCAGAAACCAGAGCCATGGTTAAAACCGGACGACGGACATAACGGAACACTTGCCCTGAAAAGTACGCCATGCGCACATGATCGCACACCCCTCATGGGGTGTCAGCGACTATGGTGATTACGATAGCGCCCAGTAGCCATGCCTCAACTGGGATTTGCCCATCCGCAGTGAGCTGCAGACCGCGAGGCTAACCATTCGGCCATGACAACGCATTTGACAGTGGCAATCGAGCATAGCCACATGCTCACACCAGAGTCAACATTAAATTGGCAGTCACTGAGACATTTTCCCCACCCACTTCCTGCCCCAAACTATTGCCTGACTATGAAGACTTAAACAACACGTGGAGGTCCCAATGCTTTTCAAAAGGAGAAGCAATTGTTGTTCGCAGGGTGGTCAATGAAAACATCCCATACCCCACCAAGCAAATGTCTCATGATTGAGGCTTTTGTTTTGTCTCACCATCTGTCAGGGTTGTTTCAAGACAGATGTCCTCATTAGGCACAATGTGGGAAGCAGTGGTGCCGTAGCGGGAGCTCGTACCCCAGACAGACAGGGTCTAGAACTGAGTGTCCTACCTACTTTACCCCAACCAACCCCAACTGAAATCTTCTGCATCTGAGGAAATGGATAAAAAATTCGATTTAGCAACTGTGGGTTGACCTGTAACTTGTAAAACAAAAAACACATGCTGCATCATGTGATTCTTCTAAGGTCAGGAAACAGAGCTTACTTTTGGATGCACCTTATATATATATATATATATATATATATATATATATATATATATATGGTATGTATGTGGTTGTTTAATATGTGGTTTAGATAACAAAGTTAAGCATAGCTGGTAAGCATACATTTGAATAAAAACACACACCTCACCCTTGCTCATCTAACTCTCTCTTGCTCTAGCTATCTCTCACTCTCCTCTCAATCAAGACAAAAACAAAACTGGTCCACATATCAATAGTTGCCACTGTAAAAAGCCCGACCACATGAAAACTGCACAACAAAACTGCACACTTCAAAATATGTAAAAAGTGCAAAAAGTATCACATTAAGGGACACACCATTCACAAACATTCACATTCAGTTGCAAGAAATCTTTCTGTACACTACTTACATGGCTGAGGTTTGTGATGCCCAAGACAAAGCAAATGCCATCCAGTATATTGGATTTGCCACTGCCATTCAGTCCGGTAATTGCATTAAATGATGGATCAAAGCCAGTAATTTCAGTTCTTTGACCATATGACTTGAATCCATCAATCAGCATGGATGTGACATACATTGTTCAGGTCTGAAAATGGTGAAGCAGAGGTTAGTAGTGCAGGCAAGTAGTGAACAAATGCAGCAATCAATATTCACATCATTATTTTGTCATATTACTGAAAAATTGAGACACATCAAGGGTTACCAATATTTGCTCAAGTTAAGTTAACTAACCATCCAGATCATGCATGAGACAGGCTCTTAAGCATCAAAACATGTTAAGTACACATTTCAGACCCACATGACAAACCTTCACATAACTAAAGCACTGTCCAGTTTGAGTGATGAGACAAAACTAATGCAGAATAATCAGGAAATGAAATGGCGTACGTTAGACCACCGAAAACAACAAATCAGCATGAATAATGCCACCTAGACCTTTGCTGCAGATGAAAGCAGCCACACAACCAATAAGAATATCAGCAGTAGAGAAAACGGATTGCAGAATGTTCAAAATGGGGTATTTTTTGCTCCACAAATTCCCTAGTGCAATGCCGTCAAGAATGTAAGTAAGAGATGCAATTCAGGAGAACACATTCCCCTATCTTCACATCTTGTTCCAGCAAAATTCAAAGCATACACACCATACATCTGAGTGCTCAGGTGCAGCTTGAGTGGTAAGACAAAACTAATGCAGATTGATCAGGAAATGAAATGGCATACATTAGACCACAGAAAACAACAAAGCAGCATGACTAATACCACCCAGACCTTTGTTGCAGATGAAAGCAGCCACACAACCAATAACAATATCAGCAGGAGAGAAAATGGATTCCAGAATGTTCAAAATGGGGCATTTTTTGCTAAACAAATTCCCTAGCACAATGCTGTCAAGAATGTAAGTATGAAATGCAATTCAGAACACATCCCCAATCTTCACATCTTGTTCTGGAAAAATTCAAAGCATGCACACCATACATCTGAGTCCTCAAGTGCTCAGCACACAGTCACATCTGATTCTAGATCATGAAGGTGCAATTTTTCAGGGAATTATGGTTTGTAGAGGTCAGTTCCTGCACAATACTTCTGACATACTTTTCCCCATCAAAATGTATTTGAAAATTTTCAATGATCTGGTCTGGCCTAAATCATGCACACTTGCACTCCAGATCCAGCAAGACGATGTCGAGTGATTTCTCAGTGACATCACCAATGGTATAACAGCGTAACCTCTAACTCAAATCCTCCACCTCACCACCACTTACCTTTTTACCACCGGCTCATCAATTACTTTTCTCGAAATATACTTAGAAGGGAAGTGAGCACCTATCTCGGTATGAGCCACGCATGCTCCCCTTATTCAGCAGTCGGTCCCGTAGCAAAATAAAGACGATTATTCCAATATCCGACGAATCCCGCCTCCCGCGTTTACTTCTGTTCGCCCATCCCCTTTCCCGCCGTCTATGCGCTGATTATGTAGCTTGTGCGCAGCAATATTGCAAAGAAGCGGGCATGTCCTTTTCAAAAACAGTACAAACTACCGCCGCGGTTCCTCAAAAACACAGCAACATGCGAAGAGAAACTGAAGATACGTTACATCAAGCAGATATGCTCGTTTTCCAAAATCGCTCGTCACATTACTTTGAAATCTTTACTTACCGATTGAGCCCAATGATGTGAGCAAGCGGGTGGAAATGTCGTGACATGGCCTAAGGCCGAACACCTCGGGAGCGTTCGGCCGGCAAATGATCTCGGAATGATCTGGAACATCGGAAAAAATCGGAGGGGTGTCTGGTACTGTCAGCACAGAAAAAGACAGATAATCTGTTTTCGTTGTGCGTAGCCCTGACTGTTGGCTGTGCGTGGTGCATGGGTGACGAATCTGGGAGATAATTTTCGGACCAGACGAGCGCAAACAGATAAGCTCCGTGAATGATTATAAGAGAGATAATTTTTCGCTGAATAAGTTTTCCTTGGCCCAATGGGCCTGTCAAAAACGTGAATGGATGATTTCACAGATCAAAGCAGACAACTCAGTCCTCGGAATCTCCTCCTCTGATCAAAGTAGAAACTTAACCATTTGATGCACCATGCATGACTCCCTCCTGCAGATGGCAATCTGTTGACCTTAGATCGGATCAAAAGTCACCAAATTTACCACATTCGAAAATTCTTGCTTGCGGCAACTCAGATCTTAGAATCTGCCTCCCCGAAAACTTCACCTTCACGATTTGACGTGTCACCCGTGACTCTCTTGCAGTTGAGAAGTTGGTGGTCAAGTTCGAAGCATCAAATTGTACAACTTCCAAAATTATTGCTTGCAGTCAACTTAGATTTCAAAAAAAATATATTTCTGAACGCCACCAAACCTTCATAATTCGACGCGCCATACCTGAATCCCTACTGAAGTTGGTAGCGCAGGCAGGTGGAGGAGGCACAGGGACTACGCCCCCCCCCCCCCTCGTTAGGTTCTCGTTAGGCTTAAGATCAAGAGCCCGAAAGATCAGCCGGAGTTTTCATTTAGGGGCCCCGGTCCGCGGGCCGGATACTCCAATGTCAGCCAGAGTACCATGCGTGCTCATTAGGAGCCCACTGAGTCGATAAGGGCATATCTTTTGGTCTGACACCACCAGTAACGCACAGTCGGCTGCGTGGCGTCATGGGCCTGAGGACCCATTACCCAAGCAGAAACAAACCCGGGGCCAGTGATTTATATTGCTCGGGGCCCCACAGCGCCTAACAGGGGCCCTGTGTTGTTAAGGGGCCCGATTCGGCCAGAGGCTGTGTTTGGGAAGGCCCGAAGAGCCTAGAGGTCCCACCGGGTCCGAAGATCAAGGGTCCGATTGGAGGGCCTAAAGGCTTAAAGAGCTGGCCGAGGTCTTATTTAGGGGTCATGATCATGTGAAGAAGGACCCTCAAATAACAGTCAGAGAGCCCTTTGCGTCGATCGGGGATCCTCTCTGCCGATATGGGTCAATATGTCGGTCAGGTACCACCGTACCACATAGTCGGCTTCGTGTCGGTATGGACCTGAGGACCCATTTCTCAATCAGCTATAAAGCCGGGGCCAGTATTTGCACTGGTCTGTGGTCTGGTATCTGTCAGGGGCCCACAGCGCTTAATAGAGGCCCTGTGTTCACAAGAGCCCCGAGCCGACCAAGGAAAGTAGATGAGACCCGAAGAGGGGCCCGGGCGACCCATGGGTACCGATGATCAAAGGCCCGGTTGGAGGGCATAAGGGCCCGAGGGACCGGCTGCAGGTCACAAAAATGATCGCGGCCCATAGGGACGTGACCTGAAAGATCAGTCAAAGGTCCTCTTGCACTGTTTGAGGAACCCCTGAGGCAATGCAGGTGTCCAAATTGGTCAGAGACCACGAACAGCGAACCGTCGGCTCTACGTCCGTCTGAGCCTTTGAGACCCATTTCCTTAACAGAAACGAGGCTGGGGTCCGCGATTTTCAATGTTCGGGGTCCCTGGCACAATGAGGGGCTCCTGTGTCGGTTGTGGACCACAATGCCGAACAGGAGGATCTGAAGCGCCAGGTGAAACCGAGTCGGAGCGGTGTTTGAGGGGACCCGAGAGGGGCCGAGGTGTCTCTCCAGACCAAAGATCAGTGGTCTAATGGAAAGGAAATAATGGATGGAAAGGCTGACTATATGTCACATTAGGTACCCCCGCCTAAAGGACCATGATCTCTAATGTGAGGAATATGATCTCTTGTACCGATAGGGACCCTTGGGACAGAGCGTTCCTCTATTTCGGCCAGAGATCACGAACAGCCAACAGCCGGCTCCTCATTGGTCTGAGCTCTGAGGCCCATTTCCCAAGCAGCGACGAGGCTGGGCCCGCGATTTACGTAGGGCGGGCTCATGTATCGTTCAGGGCCCACAGTGCCTAACAGGGCACTGTGGGTTATTCTGTGCCAACAAGGGGCTTCGAATCAGTCGGGGGAAGATTTGCTCAACTGGAACGGGGACGGGAGCCCGAATGGCAGAGGGTTTCTTGCATTGGTCGGGGCCCTCTGACAATTAAAGGAAACAAGAGCGTATGAGTGCCGACATTGAGGTCTTAAAAGGGTCCTGTGCCAGTCAGGGCCCCAAGTGCCGAACAGTGGGCCCTCCAACCCTTTTCCAAGAATGGGCCCGTTAACCCCAACTAGAGTCTATGTGTCAATTATTTGACCACTTGCGGTGAGCAGGGATGCTATTGCGTTCATAGCGGTTCATGCGTCGAGCTGGGTTCAACTGCGCGGGTCAGAAGCCCCCCCCCCCGCGTCAGGGAGCGGACCAATGTGATACGATGTACCCTTCTAAGGGCCTCCAGATTGGCCAGGGGATGCCGCCCCGTGTCACCAGAATGACGGCCGGAAAACACACCACGGTGGGACAGAATGGCCCTTCAGCCCTTGACCGGGAACAACAATGTGGCCGTAGTATTGTACTCAATCGGGTTACTTTACCGGAAAGAAATAAGGGGCTCTCATTAGTGATATATGGGCCATATAGTGATATAAACGCACGTCAACTCGGGAGCAAGAATAGTGACCGCTTAGGTCGCAGTCTTTTGAAAACCGAACGGCGTTGGCAACTGCAAGTAATGCCAGGGGGCGGGCGCCAAGCGCGCATTAATGGCCATCGTAAAATAATGTTTTCGGATGTATTTCAAAACCAATTCGTACAGGTCTAGGATTGCAAGGAATGGATCTTTTTTACAGCTTTGAGGCTGTCCTCTGGACAGATTAACAGATACAACAACACGGAAAATAAAGATTTTACCCCTACTCTTCCAGTTCCACCACAAGATTCCAGCACCACTTCGCGTTGCTTGGAAGACCAGTACGTTATTGTCATTAATCTAGAAACTGCACAAGTGGAACATACGCCCGGAAAATCTCTAAATATGCGATGTGGTCTCCAAAGGCGTACAAAGGTACTCTCTTAAGATGTGTTGCCATTTTTGTTCCTCTATTGGCCACGGCTCCGAATTAGCCACGGGTCCAACGCCGCGCTGCCTAGGGAGACCGCAACGCATGACAGCGAGTTTTTTGTTGTTGTTAAGATATGCGAGCGAGCATGCTCCAAGCTACATTGCATAAGTTATGCCACTAATCAATTCTGACTGGATGCTTAAAAACATAATCTGGACAAACATGGCTTGGCCATGTTAATGCAAATTGTTGACCCATTTCTATCCACAGTCTAATTCGCGAGCTCCTTGCTCCCTCTGTACAACCAGATAAAAAATTAGCACAAAATTTTTGAGCTCTATCGGCTTAAAAAGAGTTCACTGGACTTTTATAAAATGGAGAGCGCCGGCGATTTATTTCATGCAGTCATTTAACCCGTGATTTCGTCAGTCTTTTCACGATAGACTTAAGGCAGAATTAATCTCGCCCTAACGTCTGGCTTATATTTCAGTCATAGGCGATAAAAATGTGATACATACATATATATATATATATATATATATATATATATATATATACATGCGTAGTGATTTTTAATAAAGCATGTCTTTAATAACATGTGGGCCATATCCGGTGATTTTTTTTTGGAACGGCGCCTTTTGCTAACAGAGGCCCTTTGTCAACCCTGTGCCCCCCTGCCAAACCTCTGGCTGCGCCCCTGCTTGCAGTTGAGAATTTGATGACCCTAGGCCAGGTCAGGAAGACTAGCAATCAGATCAGAGATGTTGCTGTTGTTTATTGGAACTTACAGGCGCGCCCACTATTGAACGTGCCCTCGTGGCAGTGCGAGAGCACGTTCAAACACTTTGTGGGAATATTCAGACGGTGAGACAGGCAAGGTGTTGGGAGCCCTATCGGCCTGGCGCGTCGGCGACTGGACACTCCGCGCCTACACCTCGGAAAAATGTAAGCCCGGGGGAAGAATTGCCGACCTCTCGGTGATTCTGAGATTCCCGGCCTTTTTTCTCTTTTGATATATTTAAGAATATGCGTTCTGTATGTCCTTTTGAGATTACGTGCTCGCACATTAACGTTGGTTTGCTATGTGTCGCGGCGCACATTAACTCTGGTTTGTTATGTGTCGTGCCGCACATTAACTCTGGTTTGCTATGTGTCGCGGCGCACGTTAACTCTGGTTTGTTATGTGTCATGCCGCACATTAACTCTGGTTTGCTGTGCCGTGCCGCACACTAACTGGTTTGTTATGTGTCGTGTGCTCTTCTCGGCTTGCATCGTATTGCGGTAATCAGCACGTCTAATATATAAATCTGTCGCTAATGTGTGTTGTTTGTGGCGTGCCGACCCTGCCTGCTGTTTCTCTATGTGTTTCAATGAGCAGTCTGTAGAAAAATAGCAGATCAATGACCAATGTGCGGCCTGAATTTTGTGCCAGAAGATATGACGCGCCACAGTCAGGTCTACATTATACGTCAAATTATTTGTATTGCATAGCTCAAATACTGCGTTCAGCTTGGGACGACTGTAAATTTGCCACGAGTGTGATGAAAGGATTTTTGTCACCACTGGCCAAATGCGTCACAGACGCTTTGCGTTATGACTCCTCGCGGGGAGTGGTGGAGAAAGTCCTACGCAATACTGTAGTATCGTCCGCTCTTACAGCCCGACCAAACACTAAGTCAGGTGTTTCCGTGAGTATTTGCCCAATACCTCGGTAATAACAACAATAACAATAATGTAACGTCCGAGGCGACCGAACACGTCCCGCCCCGCCACGCGCCACCACCCAAGGCCAACTCTCCACGCAACTGCCACTTGCCTGGCGCGTAGGCGCCCTAAACAACTGCCATACACCACAGATACGTAGACAGTTGTCTAGCCGTGGGTTGAAAGGTCAAACTTCCTGCAGGAATAAGGGAGTTGGCTGTTAGTCGATCTCTCCGCAACTCGCAGATGAGGTGGGACGCATTATTGCACGTTCCGGACCGCAAGTGAGAGTGGCAGTAGCACTAACAGGGTACCGCTGATGGATTCGCGACTCGCAGAGCGTGAGACTCGCCTTTCAGTTGCCTTCTTGCGACTCCCAGAAGGTGTAAGTCGGAAAAGCGGTGTTGGGCTGTCGGAAAAGTTGGTTGATTTTTCCGTCGGTGGATTGACATGCCGCCACAGACAGGGTGTTGGGATTATTATAGCGACTCCAGAAAGTGACGTTCGCACCTATGAGCCGATTAGGGATTCCAGCGTGCCGATGTATGATTACGGCGACAAAATATTAAGAGCCGATGAGGGATTCAGACATGCCGATGGGGGTTCCGGCGACCGAGGATGAGACGATGAGGGATTCAGGCGTGCCGATGACGGATTTCGGCATCATTCTTTGACGAGAGAAAGTGAGGGCTACGTGGTGATGACGCGGTAAACCTTGCACCAGGTGGCTGCCATACTGGGGACAAATTCAGAGATATGCGTGGTGTATGGCTGTACGGTTCCGCTCATGATTGAGAGCGTCTGGTCGCTGCCCATAAGCCGCAGAAGGTCTGTAGTGACCACACTATATGCCTCCCTTTCATGTGACCGGTGACAAGCATGCAGTGAGATGATGTGAATGTATGAATGCTGATTGCGGAATCCCAGTAAAGTAACGTTTGCTGCCCATGCTAGGACGAAAGCATCTGTTTCGTAAAAGCCTGTGCAATGTCAGTGCGCCAATGTTTTCAGCATCACTTGCAGTCGCCCTCCGTTAGTCGGTTTATGACAGGGAATTGCTTCCATGGTAATTAACTGCTGATCAATGCAGTGGGCCAACCAGCCAACAGCCGTCATTAGCAGTGATATGCATAATTAATCTAAACAAATATGATTATTGCTCGTAGACATATTACTCCCAAGGAGTTCTTTTCTCCTGAGGTTCATTATTCGTGAGTGCAGTCACCATCTCTAGAAGGCTATCCATAACATTATGCATTACACAGCTTCATGTGCAAGTACGTTACTTCGGAAACCATACAGAAACTTCATCTAATCATTCAGCCAGTCACGGCGCTTGTTGCTTTTATACAAGCTGGGCTTTAGGAATCACGTGATTGTCGTTTGGTGCCTGTGAGAAATTATCGGGTGAGCATGACAATATTGCTGAAAAATGAGGAGATAGTACTTGAGGGAAACGAAGACGATGATAGGACATTGGAAAACCCCTGCGCAACATCACCGACTTCAATAAAACATAGCGCCTTAGTGATTGCTATCAGCTTCGATATGAACACTGGCAGGATCAGAAATGGCGACATGACTCGATGATGACTCATGACTCGAATGGCTTGATTGGTGTGGAATCATCCGTTATCAATGAAGCCATGTGCAACGTTGTTTTTTTTTTAGTGCCTGATCGCGTCTGCACTTTGTTTTACTTTTCCGGTTATACACATTACATCAGTAGCATTTCTACGTTTTAATTGTGCCCAAATACGAGGGCATTGTCTTACTCGCGATTAATGACCATCAAAAGGCACCATACAAGGCGCATGTAATAATTTTCTGCACATTTAGGGGACAGACGTCATCACGCATTGACGCGGCTGCGCAAGACACGCATGGTGAAGGCAACGGTTTCCATTGACCCAAGCAGTGAAGTCTTTTTCCCTCATTTATCTTTAGCCACCGCTTGCTTTTGAGACTTGTACCTCGGTGGCAGGCTATGCACTAACTGCAGAAGGCAAGTTTTCAAGAATGATTCTGAGGCCAAAGATCCGCTACATCGTGACTCTGGTAAAACGGGGTTCGTCTCGGACCGGCCCATCGAGCCCGCTCTCGCAGTCCGGCACGTCAAATGCGCAGGATTCATCACGGCCGTGGCCCAGACTCAGTTCGACCCGATAGTCCTTGGAGCAAATTGGAGCAAACAACCATCAAAAGGTTGCCTTGGAGGCATATACGTGATACTGAGAGATCGATATTCGCACACGGCACACACTGACTCATCGCGCTGCCCCGGCCACGGTTCTTTTCGTCGCGGCGACGTACTGACAATGCTCTTGACCATATATATATATATATATATATATATATATATATATATATATATATATATATATATATATCATCTCCTCTCTCTCTCTCTTCTCTCTCTCGCTCCTCCTCTCTTCTCCTCTCTCCCTGCTCTCTCCTCTCTCTCTCTCTCTCTCTCTCTCTCTCTCTCTCTCTCTCTCTCCTACCTCTCTCTCTCTCTATCTCTCTCTCTCTCTCTCTCTCTCTCTCTCTCCTCTCTCTCTCTCTCTCTCTCTCTCCTCCTCTCTCTCTCTCTCTCTCTCTCTCTCTCTCTCTCTCTCTCTCAACCCAGAGTATGCTTGGCAAAGAGCAATGGCGCAATGGGCGATGTGATAAACCAAATCCACATGTATAACCGTGCCGGAAATGGTTTGGTTCAGGGGATGCACTCGGACATTCTTGGCATGACGAAGAAGTGCCACCGATTCTAAGCGCCTGCTGCGAATAAGGACACCAACGTAAGCCTGTACTTGGTCAGAGTAAATGGCGTCACAGTTTAAAATCCCTTAAAACCCTCGATCTGTAGTGCGAAAAACACCGGCGTTATACGAGATAAATGATAGATTTAAAACGCAATATTGCTGATCACGTCAGAGTTGATATCGGCAAGGACCATTAGCAACCAGCTGTCGGTTTTTACGACCTTCACTTTTTATGTGGTGGACTAATTTTGTTTTGATGACTAATCCGGTGCAATGACGTGATGCTCTTTCACGACTTAGTTGTAACCGGATGGAAGTCGTGAAGGTCGGGCATGGGGAGGACTACAAGTATAGGCGTAGGAATTGGGAATCTTTTGAAAGAACTGACCAAGAAGGCAAAATAGCTGTTTTGAAAGAACTGTTGTGTCAGTGCATCATTCTTTGTGAGCACGTATGCTGTACCTGAATCTTTCATAAAAGGTAATCACGACTTGTACATGCGTTGGTCTTTGTTCTCTTTTTGTTCCACCACGTAGTGTTAAATTAAAAAAAATTAAAAATTATAAAATAAATTAAAAAAATATAATTTACTCCATGGACGTTTGTTCGTGCGAAAGAGTTTTTCAGTATTCCGGAGGGCAATCGACTTGATTCGAAAACAGGCGTTGAAAAGGAAGAGCCCCTATTAGCCAAATAGTTGTAAGGCAAATGTAAGAGAGGGGTTGGAAGGGCGGCATCGCACACTCCGAGGTCGTCGTCGTCGTCGTCGTCGTAAACGCTGACGCGGCTCGCGTCCAGCCGCGCCGTCGGAGCCTGAACGTGGACTGCTCGGCAGGGACCTGCGTCCCCACACGCGTGTCCCCACAAACCCACGTGGCCCACATATGGGCTCCAGATGGTGGGGACCAATCGGCAGAAGGGCCGCTCACACCATCGCGGAGACGCCGCCGCCGCGCCGGCAGCGACGGCCCGTTTGCTCGCTAACGACGTTGATTGGGAAGAAGTGGCCCAAATTATGTGGCCAAAATGGCCACAAAATGGCTGATAATCCACATACTGTGGCCAAGTGGCCAAAATCCCTTCAACCAAGGAGTACCTCCGTTGGTCCTTCGCCTTTGCAAAAGCCGGCTAGCATCCTATGCGGAGTGCTGATCTGAAATTTGGTTTTTACAAGCTTATGTAGCACAAAGTTACGGGGAGCAGTATAAAAAAACGAAGGCCGATACTGGAACAGCCATTACATGACTGCGGCTCATTCTAACCACTTCAAAGGCGCCATTTTGGTGTTGCTGCTTTATTGTACGTAAAACCCTGAAATGAAAGTGAAACAATAATACTAGCCCGAAAATACATGCGACCTGGTATGATGACCAATACATATAATGAGCTGAAACAACAATAACATAACAATTTTAAGTCAATGGTGTTATTCACTTTTTGCGGACGCGTCCCCGGCACATCGTGATCTGGTCACATTCTGATCGGCGCCACGAGAGCCGCTCACCTTCAAACGCCCCGCGGCATCAGGAATGCCATCACGAGGGCCATCTCTCGCCACCATCTCGCGCCACGAACAGCGCCCTTTATGTTGTGCGCCACACTGAAGCGGTGTCGCCCTACAACGGCAGCCACGCATATGCTGTTACGAGGCGCAGATGTTGCCACCGAAAAATGAGCAATTGGCGCCAAAACAGTCAGCCGTGAACCAGGTCCACACGAGGCGCGTGTGCTGCCCACGAAACTTCGCACACATGACCGTCCGTAGCCAAATCATCTCGGCTTTTGGGTGGTCGCGGCCAGATGATCTGTGTTCAGGGTTAGAGTAAATGAAATTGTTGGAGCGCACTGCCACTCGCATGAAACACATAGAGAATCACCACTTGTGCAGTTGACATTGTTCCTGCTAAAAAGAAAGGTACTGAATACAAACACACGCACACACACGCACGCACACGCACGCAGGCGAACACACACAAAAACACGCACACGCACACACACGCACACGCACGCACACACACACACGCACACACGCATGCGCCCGCACGCCCGCACGCACACATGCACACACACACGCACACACACACACGCACACACATGCACGCGTACGCACGCACACACAAACACACACACACACACACACACACACACACACACACACACACACACACTCACACTCACACCACACACACACACACACACACACACACACACACACACACACACACACACACACACGCACACACACACACACACACCCGCGCGCGCGTATGGATCGGATCGGATCGTCGCTGACGACGAATAGAGGTTACATGGCGACAGAATCGTCGTCGACGCCGATTAGGCGCCACTTCGTCACAGCATCGTTGTTGACGACGAATAAGCGACACGTGGCTACATGGTGGCTGCTTACCATGAAAAGTCTTCACTTGGTCACCTGGTTACATAATCGTCCCTGACGACGAACATGCGTCGCTTGGCTACAGGATCGTCGCCTGACGATAAATGGTTTGCACTTGGTGACGGCATCGTTACTGACGACGAATAGGCGTCATTTCGTCAGAGGACCACTGTTGGCGACGAATGCGCGTTACTTGCTTAACTTGAGGAAAATTGGTGATCGGATCCTCACTGACCGCGAATAGGCACCACTTGGCGAAAGGATCGCGAGGTATGATGGAAAGGCGTCACTTGGCTCCGCGACTTGGTGAGAGGATCGTCATTAACGACGATGTGGCGTCACTTGGTAACGGGATCGCTGCTAACGGCAATTAGTTATTTATACGTTAAAGAATCGCCACTGAAAACTGATAGGCGTTACTTGGTTACAGGATCGTCGCCAGCGACGAATAAGCGCTGCTTTGATATAGGATCGGCAGTTACCACAAATAGTGAGATAGGAACGACAGAATGTTCGCTTTCGGGAATTGCCAGGTATCGATGACAGGATGTCCGCTTGCCTCGTTTAGCCATCTATACATGAAAGGGCCATACGGACAAACGTTTCACATATACGCAAGTATCACACAAAGGGAGGTATCACACACTCACAGGCGTCATACACAGGCTTCACACACACACTGTGGTCTTACACTCACAGATCTCACACACTGCGCAGGCGTCACACATCTGCAGAAGTTATAAATCCGCAAGTGTCACACATCCGCAGGCGTCACACATAGGCGTCACACCTGCGCAGACATGACGCACGCGAAGGCGTCACACATACAAAGACGTCACACACGCAAATGGATCACAGGTGACCAGATGTCACACATCCACAGGAGTCACACACACACACAAATCACATGGGTACACGATCATCCTGACGATGATCTGGTTTTATTCAAGGATCGCCGCTGACGACGACGTGGCGTTGCATGGCTACGCAATCGTCGCTCACAACGATGTGGCATTACAGGGCAGCTGACTGTGATGACTATGATGTGCCGTTGCATCGGTACATGATCGTCTTTTACGTCGATGTGGCGTCACATAGCTACATGATTGTCGCTGATGAGGATGCAACGTTACATAGGTACAAGGTCGTCGCGACAACAATGTCGCGTCGGGACGACAATGTGGCGTTGCATCGGTACACAATCGCCAGTGGTGACGAATATGCGTTACATGGGTTAACGATCGCCGGTGACGACATGGGTACATGATCGGTGGTGACAAGGAGACGTTCACGCACACACACACACACACGCACACACGTTCGGTTGTGCCGGCTGAAGGGGCCATGGAGCATCAGCTGACGACATGACGTCACTGGTAATCGACCAAACGTAAGGTAACAGACCTTTTCCATCTTTACCTTTCGTCTCATCTATGCCACCTTGAAACCCGCGTAGCTCGTCCCTGCTTCTTCGGCGGTGCCGAGGGTGGGGGGTGCGGGAAGTAGGGGATGACATTTGGTCGTGCTGAGGATGAACTAAGTAAGCCTTTCCATACATGTTTTGGCTCTGTTTTGACCGTTGGGAATTGGAGCTGTTGATATAGTGATTGTACATATTTAGAGTGTGTTCATTCATGGCTGTTTCAAATATATCGGGTAAACTTAACGCCACGATCTGAAAACGCTAAGCAATAGATCGCGTTAGGATAAGAATGCTTCTTATTGTAGTTGCCCATGCTGTGTATTTGTTGGTTCACATAACCTGAGTGCTGGCTGCTTAGATTGTGTAGGCTTCCACTTGACATTGCCCATTGGTTCTATTCAGTTACATCATTAAATGTGGCATAACATTAAGTGCAAATGTTTTTAACATACTTGAGCAAGATGTTCTGGTCTTTTTTCAATTTCAATCTCAGTTCTGAACTCTTTGAGCCACTTGGATTTCATTGCATTGCCCTAGAAGATTATCATATGGGTGAAGATTTTTCATCAATGGAAACATTTCTGGTCTTTTGTCTTTCATGTTATAATTTGCAGCTTCTCATGTAAATTTGCACCATTGGGAGGAGCTGTAATAAGAATAAAGTGCATAGTTGTAAGGGTATTGGTACACATTAAGGATAAAAAGTGTTACTTCTATTTAGCACACATTTCTTATTGTTGTTACAGCATGTAGTACATGTTACAATTTTATTATGTGGACTATGTATTATGTGTATTTTTAATCTGGACTATTTATTATGTGGACTTTTTATTATGTGTATGATTATTAGTGGTTGATTCACACTCTCTGTGATTCCAACACAACCATCAAATAAGAGCAGTCTGAAGGGTAACCATAATAATCTTTTTTCAGATTATGGGATCTCCTGAGAGACCAGCACATTGTGTTCTGCTGGAAAGCCAGGATGGTTTGCAGCCAGATTCAAGCACCAGTAGTGGAAAACAGGTGAGGGATTACTTATATATTATATGTATGTAATGCCCAATTTTGCTGTTGTATATGTGGCAGTGATAACAGCAGGTTCAGTGCTGCCATAATACATGGTTCATTGGTGAACTAATTGATTGTCAGTGTTTTGAAATCAATGGTGTGGTCAATTTTAGGAAGCATCAATCAATTTCAGCAGCTAATAATGAAATGAAAACATCATGTGTCTGCAAGAGGTCAAGTGCACGTAGGCCCATTCTTTGATGCTCGAACTGATTGTATCACAAAATTGTGCTTGTTGGGGGCCATCCAGAAATTGTGTTACAGAGGTAAGGGGAGGAGCAGGGGTTTTATGGAGTGTTACCAAGGCATGCAAGGGTTTGGACTGGTGTAAGCAGGGGGTCTTGCTCAGTGTGTCAAACAGCAACAAAATCCTTGAATGAAAAAATTCAAGATCTTAGTTTTATCCTCCATGCAAAGGCATGAAATTGTGCTGAAATTGTATGAATGGTTATTTATTTTAGTTCACAAAAAAATGTGGATGTTGTTGTATTTGACCTTTTTGTGGCATGTGCCACATATGGAACCTGGAAATAAAGATCAGAGGTCTGGAATCTGGATCTGGAGTCTGGATCAAGACTCACAGAGTCATAAACTTTGATTCTGCACATGCACAGTGATTTTGGTCACTGATGAGAGAAACATGCAAACTGGATATAATGGGCCAATGCATAGGTGCATTTAGTGTACATGTGTGTGCAGTAATATTTGCAATTGCTTGAGGAATCAGTAGTACTGTAGTTACCTGGTGCAGGATGCTCAGTACATTGATTAACATGTATGAGTAACATACAGAAATGCGAGAATCTTCGATAATAACGGCAGCCCGAAGCAAAGCATCCAGGGACATTAATTTTGAGCCCAAGCGTGAAGGACGGTTCTGCTTTTGTCCCGAGGACCGCACTATCAGAGATCTGGGTGAGAGGCTGACATGCAGAGTGGTGTAATTGCAATATACAAATGTGCAGCACCTGCGATTGAGGTGCTTTGAACCATCATTGAAGTTTTTTAAATCCTCCATGCCTGCCCGTGATCACAAAGCAAAGACAGGACATGATACATACTTGGCTGTGCACGTAATGACGCACATACCGCACATCACCGCATCTATTGCATTTTTTAAACATAACAATGAGTGCCCGAAGAAGGCACATAACATCTGTGTTATCACGTTATCAGCAGAACAAGGCTTCACCGCGCTGAGCTTGTCTGACGGCTGCCGAAGATGGGCGTGCTTTCTGTGGCCGCGAGACTATGCCGAAGTAGCTTACAGTTAATGCCAAAGCTGTATCAGTTTGCTCTGCGGCTGAACTCGGAAGCAGTACTGCAGAAAGTTAGCGGCGCTGGTTATCACCATCGCTGTTCTACCTGACCTGCTTGATCTAGTTTGAAATGGAAAGGGTCAGTCATTATTTGGATGCAACCACGTGGGACATGGCGAGTTAAGGTGTACAGAAGTGCGATATGACAAAACATTTGGTTTTTTGTGGAGCACCAATTTATTTATAGCTTTTTGAGCGGGCTCGTCGGGCTGAGACCCATCGGCGGCCACATCCTGTTCACCTCACGAGACCCCCCCCCCCTCCGGTCCAAACCACTACCGTGCCATGCCTTGGTAACGCTCCGCCAAAAACCCCGCTCCTTTCCACTATCTGTGTAACACAATTCTTGGACGGCCCCTAATGGGCAGAATTGAATTCAACGTGAAGGTATGGGACTCTGTGCACTCAACCTGTCCGGAGAACGGATGTGTGCCAGTTTTCCGGAAGGATCGAGACGAGGTACCAGTGTCACGAACGAAATAATTGTTCAGCCTATCATCCTCGTCTGGTGTCTAAGCGTGCACACAACGTTTCGGCCAGTTCACTCTCCGGCCATTGTCAGGTGTTTTGGAGTCCCCAGCAGGAAACTCATGCAAAACATCGTCCAGTCCCTCTGAGGACTCCATAGCTCTCGAAAACGGTCGAAGAGTTATCTGGCCGAAACGTCGTGTACATACTAACAGGCCAGACGGGGACGATAGTCCGAACAATTATTCCATCCGTGGCATGTGTTGTGTGCCTGGAGTGTGCCACGTGACGCGTCTGATGCGGTCAAATTACACGCCAGTATGTTTCTGTCTCAATTTCTGTCCCGCTTTATGACAAGAACTTAACCGTGCGAAACCCTTCAGCTATGCTCCGCTGTAGTTATGAGGCTGATGCCTCCGGGGTTGCATGCATGCGTTCCACGCTATAACTCATAATTTAGCAATATTCTCACCACAAAAACAAGGCCTGACTCCGCACCGCACTCTTACAGAGCTCGGGTGGCACTCAGGGAAGCTCGTCGACCCACTTCTCGGGGGCCGAGTCTCCGGTACCGGCGGATGAGTCTGGCGCGAGCCCGTCATCACCCGGTGCCGACGGGCCTTGGGTCGGCGTGTTCGGACTGAGGCCGACGCCGCTGCTGACACCCGCCGCCGGCGGCCAGTACCGGCTGCGCTGGCCGCGGCGCGTGGTGGGCGTGCGCCGCGGCCGCCTTCTGGTGACAGAGCCCGGCCGCTGGTGTTGGGCCTCCACGCCGCCGCCCGACGCGAATGAACCGTGCCCAGATGTCGCCAAGCTGGCCCCGCTGGCCGCCGCGGCACGCTGCGTTCCAACAACGGAAGGTGCCGGATTGGACGCTGGGGATACCGCCGACGGTCCGCCAGGGTCGGTTAGATGGTCACATTGCCCACCTGGTGGACCGGGGCGTCTCCCCGCAGGAATCAAGCTGGTGTTCGCCCGCTCGCCGGCCGCCGCGGGGCGAGACGTTCACTCCCCGATCGCAACAGAGCGCGCTGTCGGCTCTCCGCCCACCGTGGAACCCACTGTTAGTTCCCAGGTCGCCGGGGAACGCACTGTTGATTCTCCAGCCGCCGCGGGACGCACTGTTAGTTCACCGACCGCCACGGAGCGCACTGTTGGCTCTCCAGCCTCCGTGGAACGCACTGTTGATTCTCCAGCCGCCACGGGACGCACTGTTAGTTCTCCGACCGCCACGGAGCGCACTGTTGGCTCTCCAGCCTCCGCGGAACGCACTGTTGATTCTCCAGCCACCGCGGGACGCACTGTTAGTTCTCCGACCGCCACGGAGCGCGCTGTTGGCTCTCCAGCCTCCGCGGAACGCACTGTTGATTCTCCAGCCGCCGCGGGACGCACTGTTAGTTCTCCGACCGCCACGGAGCGCACTGTTGGCTCTCCAGCCTCCGCGGAACGCACTGTTGATCCTCCAGCCGCCACGGGACGCACTGTTAGTTTTCCGGCCGCCGCGGAGCGCACCGTTGGTTCTCCGGCCTCCGCGGAACGCACTGTTGATTCTCCAGGCACCGCGGGACGCACTGTTAGTTCTCCGACCGCCACGGAGCGCACTGTTGGCTCTCCAGCCTCCGCGGAACGCACTGTTGATTCTCCAGCCGCCGCGGGACGCACTGTTAGTTCTCCGGCCGCCGCGGGGCGCACCGTTGGTTCTCCGGCCGCTGCGAGACGGACCGCTGGTTCTCCGGCCGCTTTGAGATATACCACCATCCGTGAGCAGGTCGTGGCAGATGTCCCGCCGTCGCCGACGCTGCTCGGCGGCCACATGTGCGTCATCCCGTCTACCGACGTGCCGGCCGCGGCACTGCGTCATAGCCCGCAGCGAGGAGGCGCCAGCAAGTGCCGAACCGACCTGCCCGTCGCCAGGAGGCCTGACCGGCGCGCCGAGAGCACGCAGAGGCAGGCTGCTGCGTCCATAAGAGGCGGCCAGCTCGTCTACCACGCCAACGGCTGCGTGATTGACAAGAGACCGCGCAACACGGTAAACGGACGAGATGCTGGCGTGGGGAGCGGTGTACGAGGTGTTTTGTTTGTGTGGCGTGCTCGTGCATGAGGTTCACGTCAGGTGGCTTAAAAGCAGGCTGCTGTGCCAAACGTGTCTGTTGCGCAGATAGTCGAAGGCGATGAAACAACTAGACATGTGCTCGTGTAATGGCATACGTTGTTCTTGCCAATCAAGTCATGAATGCAGCTTTTCAGACTTGACAGCTTTAAACACGGGCGGTAATCACATGCCGCCGATGGTTGCGCAATAGCTACTTGCTTCAAGGCTCGCTGGAATGTAATGATGAATCTCGCGGAATGACATTCATGATCAGTCGCTGCTGACACTTTCTGATTGGGACTTACTTGTTATTGGGTCTTAGTTGTCATTGGAGCTTTTTTGCTAGTGGGCCTTGGTTGCTATTGTGGCGTACTTGCTCTCGGGGCTTAGCTGCTATGGTGGCCTGCTTGCTATTGGGGCTTATTGCTAATGCCTGTTTATGCTCGCTTGCTTCCTGTGTAATACGTCTGTTCTTCACTCAGGTGTTGGAGCTGGTAGGGCTGCACAGTCGCGTCCGCACGAGGCCGTGTGTCGTCATGCTTAATCTAAAACAGGTGCGATCTTTGGTGGGCTATGAACACGGCAGATGAGAATCGATGCAAGCTGTGACATATCTGTAAAGATGAAACACATCTGCCCTGCAACTGAGACTTAGTCAATATGTCATCCATTCCGTCGAACTCTAAAGATGGGTTGGACTGGCGAAAACCTAACCTAGCTGTATGCAACTATGCTATGCAATACGCAGAGACGCTGCCGCGCCGATTGTAGCTGTAGGTGGAATTCGCTGTGCTCATGGTTGGCCTTAAAGCTGGCATAATTATTACAGCCGGAGCAGGCAGTTTTCAAAGAAATGAATGTAGCGTACGAATGAGGGAAGTGTGCCAAGCTTTCTACGAATTTATCCCAAGGCATTTCCCCGGGGCCTAAGTCATAGTGATGAACAGGAAGCCCATGTGCACCTTTCCCATTAAAGCGGCTTCATCAAATGGAAATTCCGAGTTGTCGAGGAGGTATTCTAGAACATTTGTGTTACGGAATAAGTCTGGCTCGTTAAATTTAACCGCGAGTGAAGCACACCCCTTGCATTTGGACGTGAGATCGGAATGTGAGTGATCATTTGCAATAAGCACCCATTGAGCGGGCTAGGGGAGATGCGCACCTGTCCATGGAACCAGAGAGACCCCTGGCGGCAGTGACGATCCAGTTTTAATTATTTGGCCAACGTCCATCGGTTGGGTCCCCCACAGTGCCAGTTTGAACCGTCATATCGTCGGTAGGCGCCCAGGTGAAGAATCATCATACCCCGAATCGTTTTAAATTGGATGGAGCTGGCCAAACTGGTTCCGAAGTAGAGGTCCTGGCAGTCTCAACACATTCAGTCCAACGAAAACATTCCCACTTTTAAACCAACAAAACGTTTTTGCCCTCCGGCCGGAGCGCTGCGGAAAAAAACAACCGAAGGGGAAGTACCGCTAGCGCATGCTCACCTTTCATTAGTAGTCACGTCTCATTGGTGATCATCTCGCATCGGTGGTAACTTGTCATTGGTGTTCAACTCTCATTGTTGGTCGCTTACCTCTTTTTGGTGATCACCTCTCATTGGCGTTCACCTCGCGTTGGTGATCATCTAATATTGGTGGTGGCCTCCCAGTGGTGAGCACCTCTCGTTGGTCGTCATCTCTCCTTGGCTTTCTCCTATTGGTGATCGCCTCTTATTTGCGGTCACCTCTCACTGGCGATCACCTCTTGTCGATCTCATGCTAAAGCCAAGACATTGCATAAGGAATGATGCCAAAATCTGGTGTGTTCCGCTTCTTCGTACGTGTTGAGGTCAAAGACCACCTTTATTTGGTTGGCCTGATGATTTTAGATTTTTGTCAACCACAATTAACACGATTGAATTCTAAAACTATGCTAATCTTAGCCGTCTTAACATTTTAGTGATCATAAGCTGTGGCGATCGTTTACGGATATTATGCATCAATATCGTGTGCTTGCTTGCACAGACGTCTCGGCAGTGCCACGCCAGTGTTGGTGTGTGCAAGGGTAGTAAGCAAAGGTGCCGTTTTCCGGAAGTTCTCGTCCAAAGTCAAATCCAAAGTCTAAGGGTGGGCCATCTGTCCGTCCAGTGTCGAAAAAGTTAAGCTGTCCAAAAAATTCAATTTTGCATATCAAATAACAACTTCCTTCATCAGCTAACCCATTCAGTTGTTGCGTCGTTGCATTCACTCGCTCGAACTGAATTAAAACAAAGAAAATTATCGTGGGTTAGTCATATCTGTGTGCATTAGATAAGTTGATGCTGACCAATTTACCACGCGGCAGAATGATATCGGGTGTCAAAAAAATCTGAAGCGTTTGGGCCCTACCGTCTTGTTTCCAAATTTGACTTAAGACATTTTTGGAATTCCAAAAATTGACAATCCAGTGGACACCTCTATAAGCAAGAAGAAAGGAGAGATAGGTCAAAACACGCATGCATTCGCTGATGTCTTTTGGCTGGCGATCGACTGCAACGATGCTGCAAGCATTCCACTTCCGTTTTATGTATGGTATACACAGTTTGTAGCATCCTTCGAGTATTGAAACGTTTGTTTTTTGTATTGTCATTTGTGGTATGCACATTGCGTAGCATCCCTCGGCTGTCGAAACATTTTTTGTATTGACGTCAAGGTTTTAAAGTACGCAAAAGAAAACATGCAAACATGTCTTAGGATTGGGAGTGTTATTTCGTTCGACTACCCGGGAACAATCGTCTTGTCCCGCTTTACCGTTCTGTGCGCTGGCTGTCCCTTTGAAGACTTGGAAAGGCTTAGCGCAAGCAGGAACAAGTGCCGCGTTTTCTATCAGACCAGTCGACAATTCATGGCCCGCCCTCCTTTTCAGGTTGTGCGCGTAGAAGGAAGCGCGTTCGGTATATTCGGCTGAATGTCCGCTGGGGTTTTGTTAATGCAATTTTACCAGACTGGCATACTGTGCTACGCGATTTTGCAATGCGCGTTGGGATTTTGCAATCCGCGTTCTTTGCGAACAGGTGCCTTTGTGACGCGCATGTGTTCTTGAATGGCGAACATAACACATGCCACGATGTGGCGTAACTGGCGTGGGCTTTCATATCTGTTATTGTTTTCCTAATGGGATATGTGTAATAGAGTGCTGTGACAATGCCGGCGGACCTATGCGTTTAGTGCTGAGCGCAAACAAGTTGTGTAACATCTGGTGTTATATGTTACATACTAGCTTTACCTTTGACTTTAAGGAGTTTTCGTCTGTTTCTCGTGAGCACCTTTGGACCATTGGGTGCAGAACCAAAGCAGGGAAATTTACAAGTCCTACAGTAGCAAAGCTTTAAAGAAAGCTGTCGCCTTCCATTGTTGTGTGCTGATTGTATTGAGGCGTGAAATACATGCCGGTTTTTCAAACTACCAAGCTTTTTCTTTTTTAGCTCAGTGCAAGCGGCTTGCAGAAATAACTCGGAGGCAACCCTTCTGCACGTTTCGTCAGAAAAAAATTGTCTTCAACCGTGTGGGGGAACCTTTCACACGTCATCACATACCTTGACACAGACATGTCCCATAATCATGGAGGCCCTTTCGCCTCTCGCCAGATCGTATCTGCCAGGTCAGAACCATCAGCCGCTATGCGAACCCAACCCCAGGTGCCGACCGCATACTGGAGTGGGGTGTCTGAACCACTCACAGACGGCCGCAGAAACTAGCGTGCACAAATATGTGGGTAATATGAGCCACTCAGGGACGGCCGCAGAAACCAGCGTGCACAAATGTGTGGGTAATATTTAACCCAATGACCACCCACGGAATGGCAAACTTGGAACAGCTGAAAACGACGTGGTCGACACCTGAGGAGAGATGTGCAATTAGTAACGCCATGTGAGGCGAAAATTCCCTGAACATTATCGATCGTTCAATTGAACATGAGGCATGAAATGTCAGTTTAAAACATGCTGTGCACGGTCGTCAGTCTTTTTTGAGTGCACCTGATTTATAAAATGCAAATGATTTTGTGATACATATATTTGCATATATATATATATATATATATATATATATATATATATATATATATATATATATACATGTGTGTGTGTGTGTGTGATAAGCATATGCACCTATGCATGTATATATGTGTGCGGGTGTATAGTTGTCAAGCAAATTATATGATTATGATACAGGAGATGCACGCAAGTTGGCAGGCATTTCAAATAACAGCTAAAATCTCAGTGAGATAGCGTATAATGCATAAGCGTAGGAACGTTTCAAAAAGTGGGGGGGGGGGCAAGCTCAGAGTGTGCTTCAGGAACTTTTTCTGGAAAGCGAGCGCGATGACAGGCGGGGGGAGTAGGGATGGAGGTTGTTGTCGCTCCTTTTTCAAATATCGTGACTGTTATGCTAGATATGCATCTGGAGCTGTCTATCACTAGTGCACAATCTTGCCGATTCGACTCATCTGTCATTTGGCAAATAAAGCTATCCAGCTTCCCTAGATTATTCGTCCATTTTAACATTGTCTTTCCTGGGGAGGCGAGATGCCACGAGCGGTAGGCATTTTGGGTCATTAAGGACGCATCTGCCTCCACAGTGTAGATGCCAAAATACGGTTTGAATATAGGCTGGTGAGAATTTTGAAAGTGAACGGATGGCTCACAGTGCGACAGATTTGTCACGCGCCTTCATTTCGCTGGCTGCTTTTTAAGAGATAAGACTTGTCGCAGCATTCTAGGCGGAAACGAATTCAGGAGTTTGAAACTGCTAGAAACAATGTGACAAAGGACAAAACTGGAGACTTTTAAAAATTCCGCCGCATGATAACGCCCATCTGTCATATGTTCCTTATCTAGGCCCTGTTCCTGTCCGCCGTCGGTGGCCACTGCCCTGGCCCGGATGCCTCCCGCATGGCTGCTGCGAACTGATCGTATGGCTGCTTTGTTGCATACTTTTGGACCAGCGTTACTACTACGTTGTGTATGAAACACGTATTGGACACCTGCAACAGCATCTTTTTCCGAACTATCTTCCCTCACACCACACCATCGCAGAAAATAGCCTCCGGGAAGCTGTCTGCCTTAGAAATGCATCGGCCCAACGGACACTTCATTGCCCACCGTGCAACGCATACGACTTGATCTACTTTTGTGTGTAGGCAGGGGCGTAGGCAGAGCCTTACCAAGGGGGATCACAGGGTTGACAAAACCCCTTCCTACGGTGATCCCTCCAAAATCCCCGGATATAGCTTGTTTGTTAACAAGTGACACATTTTTCTTCGTTTTATTGTTTTTTTTTTACCTTGTAACCAGAACAGAAACCGTGAGGTACCGTGAGCTCAATTCTGTTTGTATTCTGAGGTCAATAAACTGCAGAAATCAGGCGTTGAACGACTGCATGGAAGTACATCACCGACGCTCTTAATTTATAATGGTTAGCTGACTCTTTCTAAATCGATATAATTCAGCTTTGTCAAAAAATTTATCTGGGTTCTAAAGACATCGAGAACATCGCGCACGGAGATTGTAGATCGATACCTTTGATCCAAAATTGAACATGAAAAGTTGTCGCAGATCGAGCGGTCAACAATGTATATCAACATGGCCAAGCCATGTTTGCCAGAAAATGCTCACCATTCAGTCAGAATCGATTGGTGATACAATTTATGTAACGTGTTTTGTTACATGCGCGCTCGCAAGTCTTGCAACAAAAACCTCGACACCAGGCGTTGCAGTCTCCAAAGTCAGTGGAGCATTAACCCAGTAGCTAATATTTAGTTGCGTCCTACCGATGGACGAAAATGATGACGCATCTGAAGTGATTACCTGCAACCACTTAAATCGGCTAGTAATACATGTTACGTGACGTAATTTTGAGCGCGCGCACTCGATAATTTTCGAAACACAAGGCTCAACCCCAGGCGTTGCAGTCTCCGCAGGCCGTGCAGCGCCGGCCTAGCAGTTAACATTAAGTTGTGGCCAATGGGTGGGCGAAAATGGCTATCTGTCTGAAAAAGTATCCTTGGACACTTCATGACATTACATCTTACATTTGGAAGGCAGTCTGAAGGCATATTTCGCGAATGCAATTCTTAGACTGATTAAAAGAACGGATTGGCCCCTAAAACACCGCAAAATGAGGCTGGAGTATGGTGGTTGAACGGGAAGAGTTAAAGTTAAATCACTATTTTTGGTATTTTCGCAGCTATTTATCTATCCAGAAAACAGATTAACATGAGCTCAGGTGGGGGGGGGGGGGGGGGGTGGGAGAGGGTCAAATTGACCCCCCGAAAGCTTTTTCCAGAATGGTTTTCGGACGGCTTGGCGTAGCAGCACCAAATTTTGCATAGCTGTAGACAATTGAATAGCAGATAGTCAAAAATCATCAAAAACATCAAAAATTTATACGTACCTTGTAAGATCGCTGACCTATGGCAGGTCAAAGTCAGCCCATGGTTTCGGCGAAGGCAATTTCTAGGGAATCGTCCAACCTGATACAACAACGGAGTGTTTAACGAAGCCATTCATTTCTGAACTGCTTTCTTAGGCACCACAAATATTGAATGAGCAAATTAAGCTGAACCAAGGTCAGGTATGAAGGTCAGACCAAGGTCACAACCAGCCTGAGTTATTACTCTAGGGCTTGCTGTATGGGTTAGTTTGTGGTGCTCATTTCGAATTTATTGACAACAGGAACCACATTATATATCTTCCATTGACTTCTTTGAGGTCAGAACAGGTCATTGATGTAAGATGACCCGGGTCGACATTTCGCTTTAGGAACAGGCTGCCTAGCGTAATCTTCGTCGCTTATTCAAATGCAAAACCCAGGGCAGTCTTGTATGATTTTGGTCACCATGACGTTCAAAAGGTCAAACAAGGTCGCTGACTTCAAATGAGCTTTTGACGTTTTGCTTAGAAACAGTTGCCTAGTTTCTGGGGGCACGTTGGAGACCCATCTGGAACTTGACATTGTTTGACCTTATTTGACCTGAAGGTCATGACCTAGGAAATTCAAACTTCTACCTAAACGAGTTCACGTACAGGCCAAGACACCCTGTAAATTTGGTGTTTCCAGCTTTTTTAGTTCCCGAGATCTCGGGGGGGGGGGTTAAATTGACCCCCGAGCGAAGGGTATCTAGCCGGTCACCCGGGCGCGTGTCACACGGCGTCCGCCGTCTGGTGGCACTTGCAGTAGCAGAAGCGGTTCGGTTTTACAGAAGCTGTAGCCCATGCCATCCATGTCCTTACTCTCGAGGTTTTGGGTGGGCACGTTCAAACCTTTTAACGTAATTTGTTCCACCATTCCATTTACAAAGGTACATACGTACAACATACAAGCGACGAATATGTGATTACATACTACAGTAAGGTATAACTAGTAAGGCATAGCGATTAGGTATGATCAATATCAGTTCGATCGTCAAGCAGCACAGTTTCTTAATAAGATGGTTGGCATTTTTGGGGGCATAAGAGTTGAGGCGGCAAGCGATGCTGAATAGTAAGATAAATAATCTACTGATGATATTGCTCGTCCCTTAATAAGGTGAAGGGGGGCTGAGGGGTTGGTTTGCTTGTTCGGTTCCGGTGAGTGTTTTAATTGCGACAGCCTCCAGAACATAAAGCTTGCTCCTCAGAAAACTAGAACGGGTGCGGAAAAAGTGCATTAAACACACCTACGCCATGGTCTTAGAAAACACTTGCATAATATATATATATATATATATATATATATATATATATATATATACTCAGTATGTTTTTGTAGCCACAGATTGATCAATCAACCACACATTTCAAATAATATCCAAAATTATAGTTCATAAGGTAAATTCATATCAATGCGTTTTTTTAAAGATTAAAAGTTTCCAAAAACACACTTTTGAAAATGTAACAAAAACACATTGATTCTAAATCTTGGAACTTGTGCTCGTGCTCAGCAATTGTGCTATATGATGCAATGAAGCCATAACGAAGGTATCGGTACCTATAAATTATCTGACGTGCCAAGATCATATGTTGATCCACGTGCTATGATCTATGACCATGACGTGCTGAGATCATATGCTTTTGTTATTGCCTCGTATTACACAGCACAAGGTACGCTTTTATAAACGGCATGAACCGGTTCAACGCCGCAAGCTTGTCAGAACGTCATACCGGCACGGGTGTTTAATTTCCATCTCGGCTGATATCTGTCTAAAACAGGTCGGACTTCCATTGAGTGGATGTATGCAGCTGTACAACCCTGGTTAATGTGGTTCTGCCGAGCGCAAATCACCAAGGTAGCTGACATGCCCCAAAAACACAAATATATAGTCCACGGTTCTGGGGGTCGTCAGGACTCTGCCATCCAGCCGCCGGCAACCACATTGGCGGGGTATGTCAACGCGCACATGGCGGGCGAGGTCTAAGCAACAGGAGTTACACAACAAACCTCGCGTCAGCTTGTTCCAAAAACATACCTCAAGAAACTGTATATGCGTTGTGCGTATGCGTATGCGTTGTCCAGCGTTGTGGCAACATCAGGCCTGATGACTGGCAAGGATGTGGACATTTTCACGCTACCACACCCCCGGTTCGGCTTTACGCCTGTCGCTCCCGTCCTCACGCAGGGCCGGCCAATCAGCATGGAGCCGGAGGGCGGGCCACCCCGTCATTCGGAGGCCTCGGGCCGGGTGATGCGTCCCGCGCAGGCTACAATATTGGGGTTCGGGGTCAAACGACAATGAATTACCAGCCAACGAGACGTGCGCAAAGGCCACCGTACATTTCGAACCCTAAAACATGACTGTATAGTAGCATCATCACACCCAACATCCTTCACGTCGAAACGCCTTCCTCCTGGTACCGGAAGATCATGACCCTGGTTCCTTGAACATCACGGAATATGGTGGCGACAAGCGCATGTCACCAATCCCAGACTACATCTTTTTCAGCGCTGAGCGGCAGAAAATAACGGCAACACTAATTGGAAATATTTTATTTCCTCCACCATGGCCACCACCAGCCCCATTGCCCCTCTCTGGATCGGAATGTCCACGTCCCCTCAGCATCAGCACTGGACCCCAGTGCCGCCAGCCGTGTGATCAGTGCGCATTCATCCGCATACCCGAATATTCGCCCCGTCCCCGCCGGAAAACCAAAGGCCTACTCTTCCTGCCCCCCCCCCCCCCCCCCCCCCCCCGAGGCAGTCGGCGCCCAAGCCAGGCGAGGGCGCTGGGTAACGACGATGTGATGGACGCGACTATTATTTGTTCCTCTCCCGCATTCCAGTGGGTTGTGTTTACCTGCAAATTCACGTTTAGTAGCCACGCCGCTTACATATTATTGGAACGTGTGATGGTGAAGACACCCACCAATTAACCTCCAATTGTAAGTCACGCGCCTGAGACATCGCAGAACGCTGCTGGCAACCAGTTCGCTTGACGCCTTCACAGGCGCCTCCAAAACAGAGCTGCCATCACTGACGGATGCATCAAAATCCGCGCAGGATTTACAAATGAAACTGCAAAGGTGGCGTCGGTGGCTCGTTATCAGACAGACCTCGACCAGTGGCAGCGCCTCGCGCAGTTCTGACGCCTTTCTCATTGATGAACAAAACCGGCGGCACAAAACTGTAGCCCTGATCTGCTAACAATGCGCTAATCCGGCATGCAATGTCATTGATGTTGCTCCCGGTCGGGTATGCAGTATGCAGTACTCAGTACACGTACAGGCATACAGTACATGTACATGCAGTACACGTGAGCAGTTCACCGAGTCCATAGCGTGCGCAGAGCACCATCTTTAGGTTCGTGCCCCAACGCTCGCATGATATCTTCCGTCTTGCCAGTATATCCCAATATTATAAGATCGGTCGTTTTGAGAATAAGGTGGCACCATGCCGCCAAACCGTAGGCCTTTCATGCTTACATCAAGAAGTGTCAGAAACGTGTTCCCAGCGAAAGCACTCGAGGCACAGGATCAGCTTGCCGTATATTAAGTGAAGTCTTGGCGCAAATTAACGTAAAGTGGTAGCGCGACACATCATTTGTCACTTCAATGCCCGAATCAACGTCTGGGAAATATAACTGGCGTGCCACGTCCAACACGAGGGACACTGGAAATAAACTTTTTAACAGAATCTGACTTTCGAAAGAAACCGCAACAAAGAAAGACGAAATGAAAACGCTACCTCTTTCCGTTCCATGGAAGCATGAGGCGCATCGTCCAAACCACCGCGATTGTCGCTAAGCGCGCGTGGCCCCATAAGTCAAGTACACTCGACATCGCTTTCGCTACTGGCCTAGCCTTCGTGCTGAGAGCTGATCCGGTGGGTCCGTTTGGCCATCAGGCGGGTTCGGTCCCACCGGCGGGTCCTTGCGGTCACCACCGGGGCTCGGTCCCGCCCACGTCTGCCGGCGTGACAGTCCGCGGTCGCCGCGGCCGCGCTGGACGGGCCTAGTCAGTGGCGGCGCCGGCGGGTCCGCCAGCTCCGGCGGCCGTCGGCCACGCCCGGGCCCAGTAGGGCGCATCGTCCGGCCGACCCAGGCCCGTCGACGAGCGAGTGGGCGCTGGCCGCGGCCGGCGGCTCGCGGCGCGTCGGGCGAGCGCCGGCGGCCGGGCGAGCAGGCGCCGCGCAACGCCGGCGAGGACGAGTCCCCGCTTGGCGCCGCCACGGCGTCCGAGCCGCGCTCCTCGCCCGAGCCAGCCGCCGCCCAACAGGGCACCGGCCCGCTCGCCGTCACCTTGCGCTTGACGCCGCGGCTCTGGACGCCGCCGCGGCTTGGGAGGCGGCCGCGGCCGGCCGACTCCTCCCGCCGTTTGGGCGCCGCGCTGGCCGGCGGCTCGGTAGTGTCCGAGGCCGGCGACGACGAGCGGCTGCGTTCGGCCAGCGGCGAGTCCCCGAGCCGCGTGAACCGCAGCTTCTTGTGTCGGCTCAGCTCCTTGTAACGCTGCGTCACCGCCGGGAAGCGGCCGAACGCCGCCACCGAGCGCACCGCGTGAATGGACGGCAGTGGGATCTTCATCGCGCTGCGCACGTACTCGAACGTGCGCCGCCGGCAGAGCCAGCGGAGCGCGATTGCGCGCAGGTAGTCTTCTTCCCCCCAGGGGAGCGGCCGGGCGCCGGGCCGCAGCCGCGACTGCTGCGGCCGCGTCAACAGGATATCCAGCGTGTTCGCCAGGCCCATCTGCGCCTGGGCGTGCTGGACGCGCTGTTCGACGTTGGCGATACGGAGCGACGTCTCCCGGTAGGCGCGCTGCAGCACGCGCCTGCGCAGCGCCATCACCTCCAGACGCAGGTCAAAGATGACGCGCATCGCCGAGGTCAGGTCGAGCGGCACCGAGTGCAGGTCGCTGGCCGGTGGCAAGTCGCCTAGCGTATCGTCGTCACCGTCCGGCCGCAGCACCAGCAGCGAGCCTTCGGCCGCGTCGTCGCCGGCCGGCGTCGGCTCATGCCCGGCGCCGGCCGGCGTATGCTCGGCGCCGGCCGGCGCGCAGCCCCGCCCCTCCAGCTCGGCGGTCACAGCCGCGCTGCTGGCAATCACCTGCTGCAGCTGGCGGCGCCGCTCAGCCAGGCTCCGTTCCAGCAGCTTCGTCTTACGCTGGAGCCGGAGCATGACGCGCAGTCGGCGATCCAGGCCGTACGCCATGCCGTTCGGCACCTCCCCCTCGCCGTCGGACGGCTCGTCGTCCGCATCGCTGTCGCCGCCCGGCGGGCTAGATGGATCCTCGTCATTGCTGTCGAAGGCCGGAGAGCGGCGACCGTGGCGGGCGACGGGCGAGCGGCGACCGAGGCGGGCGGTGGCCAGGCGCTGCTCCTGCTGCAGTCGGCGCCGCTTCTCCTCGCGCTCCGCCAGGTCGCTGATGGCCTCCTGTACGAGCGCGGCGCGCTGCTCCGGTGGCAGCGGCGCCTCCGGATGAGCCGCCGCCGGGGCCGGCGGCGGCGCTCGTGAACGCTTGGGAGCGCAGAAGCCCAACTCGGCGTGAGACAGTGGCCTCCTGAAATAAGGACAATGCAGCAGTTGTAGGATAGTCTGCATGCCTATCCTGTGGGGACATGTTCAAAGAGCACTCGCTGCATGTATGCAAACAAATGTGAAGTACACTCTTGAGATAGAAAGTGCTCCAGAGATCTATAAAATCAGTCTAAGAAACCTGTATATAGCTGCCACACATCATCCAAACTGCTCCAATTCTTGATTAAGTTTGGTGCATTTTCTTCTGCTATTTGCTCAATAAAGGCATGTTGCTTAAGTACCAATACATCTTTTATCTCCATTCCCCTAGATTTCTACATGGTATGAGGCTATTCCTACTCTCTTACAAATTCTGCAAGATTCCACCACAAGTCTGAACCAGACGTTTTATATCATGTGTTGATCTCGTGGCCTTGACATTAGAACTCGGCACCTTAAGTTACCCACCGACTGTATTCTGAAGCTGAGTCCTGTATGAAATGAGAAGGCAGCACAAAAACATGCAGCCTTGTTACCTGGATATCAATGACAAATGTGGAAAGTTGTTTTAAATGCAATCAAATCTATGAGACATTTATTTGCATTTTAATGCAGCCTTGTGTATTTTTTTTTTGCAACAGAAGCATTGAACTTGCTGAATGCTAAATATCCTGAGAGGCTTAAAGGACAACACTGAAACATCCATATTTTAAGCAGTGGTGAAAATGTATAACTTCAATGTGTTGAAGTGGGACAAGAGGAAAAAAAAACACCAACAAAATAAGGTGGCACTCCATTTCAGTCAATCCATATTTTACCTATATCTTGGATTTGGTGGCCTGCAGACCACAGCACATGACAATGACAGCTTGTTACATCCATTCTCATGGAAAATAAAAATAGTACTGCAGGCCTTATTTCATGCTAATAGATTAATGGTAAGGTGAAAAATGCAAATACCTCAATATGGTGGCCCCAAGCCTCTCCCAAAACAATGTATATAAACAAACAGTGAATTCAAACAGTGGTTGAAATTCAAGCCTTATGAGGCAATGTTTCAACAAAGGCTTGCAGCCCCAAAAAATATTCAGTGGTTCAAGCTTTCAAAGTGATTTTTTAGTGATTTTATGTCCTTGCTCATCACCTTGCCACATGGCTGCCATCCATCAGGAGGATGGCGGATAGATCTGGTCTAATGTACATGCAATGTCCAACAGAGCAGCACTCAAAGCTTTAAGATACAACTACAGGTATCTGCAAACAAATTAGGCACTGAGTTTGATACACATAAACTGTTGCACACTGCCCAGACTTATTTATTACATTTTCCAAATAGGCCTTCTTTTTAAATTACTTCAATCCAACAAAATTTTGGCCTTAACATGTACCAAACATAAGCCAAGCATGGGGCCACTTAGCAGTGTTTTCATGAGGTGTTTTACTTCAGAGTCCCAGCTAAAGTGTCTGGCTATTTTAGAAAGATGACACAAGTTAACTTTGTTGTATCTGTACTCACCATAGCCATAAAGGGACTTAGCCAGCAACCAGATTGCCTTTTTTAACAGGAGGAATACTTTGAATCCCAAAAGCAAGTATAGACCCCAACAAATACTCAACACAGAATAAAATATGCCATACCTAACTTCTGGGCAAAATACTTTGGACAAAACACATGCATCAATGTGGCTACCATTACTCCAAACTGGTTTGTCACTCAGGCCATGCTAATGCCACCAAATTTCCACAAGGTAAGATGCCACATAATTCATTAAAATATCAGGCCCTTCTGAGTCATTGTTTACAGCACACGTGCTCCGCTTCCTGTAGCAGGTGCTACCAATTCTCCCCAATAGATAGCTCTGCCTCAATGCAGACTTGGAATCCAAACCAATTAAAGGACAATCTGCAAAAAGAGACATGCTTTATTCCCCAGCTTTTTTCTCATCCCAACACACTTTGTGGAAAATACAAGTCCAGCCTTACCAGTCTTTAATGGGATATCCAGGCAGATTCTTAGATGGCACTGCTGAACTTTTCAACAGCCTTCTTGGGTTATCCAACACTCCCTTCCCCGGATTAAGCAATTCAAACTTTAAGTCTCGCTGGTAATCTTGTGGCATGAAGTGATCAGAGCACACACAAACACTTTTCAAATTGACCCTATCCCTTAATTTTGCAGCCCGTACCCATTTCCGCAGAACTTTTAAGTCTTTAGGAGGGCGATGAATCTTAACAGCAGCCACTTCGTCATATCCCCTGCCTCCCCTCGTGCAACCTGGCACCACGCAATACACTGGCATTTGCCGTTCCTCCCCAGCGCCCACAAATAAGCTCACACTGGCTAAATTCGCGACCCAACACCCAAAACGACGGCGGGCGTGCAACGAGGGGCCTATCCAGCAGTCGCAAGTACGAAATTCAAAGCCTCAAGGCACGATTCCGGATCACAACAATCAACACAAAATGACGCCACTGGAAATGCGGGCGTTGGGATCCGTATCTCAAATGGTAGCCCCGAATATTTGGACGACTGCGAAAACGGTCCGTCTGGGGAAATATTGCATCGAGACATTTCCAGACGCTTCCAGCTAGTTGGCACCCAACGCTGCCACTAATGCCTCCCCTCGGGTTACAATATATATATATATATATATATATATATATATATATATATATATATATATATTGTACATATATATATATACGTATATATATGTATATATACATACATATACATACATACATACACATATATACATATATATATATATATATATATATATATATATATATGTATATATATACGTATATATATATATGTATCAGCGTAGATAGGTGGATACATAGCACAAACACATACAAAGCGTAGAAACATACATATTTATACATACATGCATAGCATAGACCATACGCCGGACACTCTGGCACATTTCGAAGTACGTTTTTTTTTCGCTTCTGGTTGGGCTTGCACTGCCTTGTTGTTTGCCTGCAAGCCTGACCGATTAGATCGCTACTAACGCGTTCGTATGCATCATCGTACGTACATCACTTATCGTGGGTGTAACTACGCCTCAGAGGTGGTGCGGGACAAACCCGCATTGGAGAGGTCAAACTGGAAACAACGTCCGGATGTCGGTGACATTCTGGAGGTAACCTGATCTGAGAGTGGCACAATAAATGCGAAATCATGAAAAAACCTGTGCTCGATGGGCAAAATTCAAGGGGACCACGCGCATTTTGGAAAAATTAGGATGCGTGCCCTCCCCATCCCCCCGTGGTAGCTGGTTGACGCACCTATCGGTGACAATTTGATAATAAACAGACGAACTCATTGCAGCCGTTAAGCCAACTTCTGAAGATGTCACGCCATTGCCTTTGAACGCATTTGTTTCGCGTCTTTGGTGGCCTGCACCCTTCCCGGCTACACCTGCATTACCACGGACTTCAGGCAGGGTCACCGCCATTGTAGTGTTTAAAGCATTATCCAGCCGGCTGGAGGAGAGTGGACGGGAGGTCGGATGGTTGCCATGACGTCTAATGGAGGGCCCCCAGCAAGCGAATTGCGCTGTTCATGCGATCACACAACGTCGAATTTATCTGACATGGATGTGATGGATTGTGTCACAAAAAGCTAAAAAATAGCTCTTACGTGTTTTCCTGGAATTTTTAGCCGTCAACATTTAGTCATGTGCATATTAATACGTGCCATACATTTGGTAAGCAGGGGCAAGTGCACTTGACGGCTATCATATGCGCATGCCTCTGCTTTCTTCCCAAAGTTGGAGGCAGGGGGGGGGGGGGGGCTAGAGCGCTTACCCCAACTGAATAGAGAACTGCACCGCTGGGTCAAGCGGTGTTAGCGAACACATTATCGCAGATGCAAGGCCTGGCGTATTTCGCCCGGGGGTGAATGCAAAACGCCATCTCGGGATACCAACGCCGGCTTGTGAACCAAACGTCACGTGGTGTCTCGATATTTCGTAGCCAACGGATTCCGCTTCACTTTACACGAGCTACAAAACAAACTCCCCTTCGCATAAGTTACACTGCTTCCTTATCAGTCCATACTCTATTTCTTGCAAAACTTTGGCCATCTTTGGGAAGCATTTCCCAATTGCCTCCTATCCCCCTGAATCCATTGTGGCGACGTTGGCAATCACTTTTAGAGATATTTCTGTTCACAAATCTCTCTAGAATACCGCCCGTTTTCGTCGCCGTCAATATCTGGCTTACCATTTGAGATATGCGGCTTCGAGAAGCATGGCGCCTCTGGCGGGCTCGCGACGAAAGCCTGTGATAAACGCATTTGAGGCATGGCCTCAACGACCGCCATAGGCTGTTGACAACCTCAGTTTCCGAGCCTAGCGAGCTCCTCGCCCCGGTCATCGGTTTTTTTCCCAGTGAAAGTTCTTGAGGCATATCCGAGCCCGCCCCCTTTTTTTGGAAACGTCCCTACGCCCATGGGCCGCGGTATTTATCATCTACATCCCGCACGAGTATCTACATCCCGTAATTCGAGCGGCCGCGGCGAGCGGCATGCTATGGCGCTGAGCACGTGTAGTGCTGCTGTACTATACTTTGCAATCATTGCACTGACACGGGTTTTTAGCGCGACATCAGCTTAGAATCATCCTTTAACGAGCCTTCGCCATCAGGGTTCGCCGGATCTCGTGGGATCTGTTTTATCTCTCCCCCGATGGCGGCAATCCATGAAACTGCATCTATCAGTATGAAATCCCATCAATGTCGCAAGCTTGAAGGCCCAGTATAAGTGCTAATTTTACCATAATCTTAACCCTCATCAACACTCATCAAATTTCAGCTGGCGGCGTTGAAAACATGACTTCTAGTAGCGGCTGTGCCCTGGTCCGTATTCTTGTTTGTTTATTAGAAGGATCCAAGAGTACCCAATTTGATGTCCCTATGCAAACCATCTTTGGAAAGCGTGTAATCCTACGGAGGTGGAGCCGGCGTCACCCTCTTATATCCTGATCTTATGACATCAGAGCCATACGAGGCGAAAAAACGAGGAGAGCAGACACTCCTTAACTAGGGGACAATCGGCCCTCCACCCCTCCCCTTGCTCCATTCGGCATTTGTCCTTCAATCTTCGCTCCAATTCGGGACCGTGCCCAAGACTTTAAACACGCCTTTTCCTCCTGGAAGACATAAGAAATGGTGCGGAAAGAGATCGTGATTGTCAGCTAGCAAGGGCTGGTCCACTATCGCGACGAGCACAAGCTTTACGAGCACAAGTGATCAAAGCTAGAGTACATTCAAGCGGGTGCTCATATCCCGCTTTGAGTGCCTTTCCGTCGAGAAGGACCCTTCAAGTACCCGAGAGGGCCCTTGGGACCCCTCTCAGGCCTGAGTGGGGCAGCCGCCTCAACGCTGACGCATGTTATCAACCTGCGTGAGCAGAAGGCCCGCTTTGGGTTTGGGTCACCGTTTTGCCCATAATTGGCCCACATACATTGGATCCACATTACAGATCAAGTTGCATCGTAAGCTTCTCTCTCAACCCAAAATCGCTGCACATGGACCACAGCGGGAACAGGCGCTCAGGGATCTCCCGCTTCTCAGGATGGATCACTTTGGGCCTTGACCTTGAAGACAATTTTATGTCAACTACACCTTGCCTCAAGGGGTCCCTCCTGTCCCCTTTCTCAACTAAACCCCTTGGACCCTTTAGACTCATTGAAGAGAATGGTCATCGGCAGGGCGGATCCGCGAGCGGTGTAGTCAGGATTTTGCGGAGCCAGGGGGCCAAGTGGTGGTACAGAGGGCACTTTCAGCCAACCCCAATGCAAGGACTTTTTTATCCGACAATCTTGCTTTTGGACGTTTTAGAAAGGGATTTCCGACACATCCATGGGGAGGCCATGACCCAAAAAGCTCTTTGGCTACGCTACTAAACCCGGCTCCCCAGAAGGGCTGGTTTAGGCATTGATCGCAGGGGTCCTTATTTGCCGGAAAATTACCTCCAGGGTCCCTTAGTCCAGCCCCACATACACACAAACAAAGGACAGTCCTAATTTGAGGTGGGTCCTACTGGAAACGCCCTGCTGTGCTTCATTCACCGCCCGACGGTCATCTGTTGTTCCCAAAATAGCAGTTCGTGTCGCCCAGGCGCATCTGGCAGCCCTGCCCGCCCTGTTCACTATCAAATTCCACTGTACTGGGTGACTGCAGTGGTTGTCTCAACAGCCTGTCGGGGACATCTCTAACTTGAAGCGCTTGCAACACGCCCGTCAGCCGCCCTCGGAATTCGGTGTGAGCGGCCCTCGTCGGGCGGGCAGTGGTGAGTGACGCGCTCCGCGTCGCCGGGAGGCTGTGCCCTGGCCGACAGCGGGAGGAGACCGCCCTGTCGCCAGGGAGCAGGTAGGCAGGTAAGCAGGTAGGCAGGGTGGCTCGTGAGCAGACCGGTTGGTGCGACCCTCTGCGGGGCACGACCCGACAGCGGACTCGCACGCGCCGTGACCGCGGTGGCGTCGGCAGGTTGGCCAACTCTTGCCGCACCCGAGGCAGCTCAGACAGCATCTCCTATTCTCACAGTCGGGCCATGCGCGTAGAGGGTGGCGCGGACATACCGAGGGTCATGTTCTGCAGCTGGTGCTTCACCTTCTGAGTCGACACAAGCCCGTCAGGTAGTGCCGGCGGCTGACTGAGTTAGCGCAGCAGCGGTTCGGGCAAATATCGTGCCAGCGAATATTTCCCAGCAGGTGAGTAAAGCCGGAGCACGTCTTCACGAACAGCAAATTTGTATGGCGGCAGTCAGCAGGGAGTCGATATTAAAATTCCACAACAAATATCCGTTCAAGTGGAAGGGATGGAGATGGACACAAAAACAAAAACAAAAACACGACGCTCCACTGTGACACGCCCAGCATAGACAGGCAGGTACAAACACTTGAATTTCTACCCAAGATTTGGCATTCCCCTTAAATAAACTGGCATCAACAAGTTCTGACTGTTACTAGACACTGAACGGAACCGCGCTAGTGGATTAGCGATAAGTGCCCGAGTCAGTGCAGTTTGTGGCAGACTCATAACGTGCCGTGCGAATTAACGCGTGGGTTAAATTCCGAACCATGCCGTCGTATTTCTACCAAAGATCGGGGTAATCCTCACAGGAGGACTCGTAAGGTCGCATAGCCACACAATGAGGACTACATATGGCTAACAGAATTATGACTAACACGCACTGGGCAAATTAACCAGTGATTTGGACCATTTAGTCAGCTGGGCGGACGACCAGCATTCATCCAGCCAGCCATGCTGAGGTAGGACTCGAATCTTCACGTCACCCGAGAAAATGGTACAGAGAAATAGTTCTGTGGCAGAAATTCAGCCTTTCATTATCTTTTGGGTACGCTTTACCGCGTCACTGATCTAACATCATCTGAATGCAATTGTTTCGACGCGATCTTCCAACACGTTTTTCTTTAACTCCGACTTTTTGTGCCATCTTAAAGGAACATATTTCAAAAATGCAGCTGACAGGCATGATCACAGATTCACGAACCCTGTCTAGTTTGTACAGGACACACACATTTGTATGACACAAACACAGCAGTACTACACACACAGATCTGTACTACACACACACATTTGCACTACATACTAGCCAATAGCACACAATCTTTCCCAGTACTCCAAACTAACCTTCTATAATAACTATTATTTTGGCCAGGGGGAAGCTCCAGGGAGGGTGTAGCTCCCATCCGAAGGTAGGCTTTTGAGCTTATCTTCAATGAGCGCTTCATTAAGTATCCAGGGTCAAAGTCAGATCGAACAAAGTGTTTTGAGCACACATGAGCAGTAATGGGATTAATCTTCTCCTTCCTCGCACACTTGCGGACCCATTTCGCCCGTGCACGGGGGTCTTTGGGAAACCGGAAGAAAGATATGTCGGGGCTGTTACGATGAGAGCTACAGCATGTTGCTACTGCACAAGTCACCATGACTCATTCAAACTGTTTTCCGGAGCATATAAATCTGAAACACAGACAACAATCATCAATATAAATGGTATAAAAAGGGTCTTCAGACCGATTCATTTCAAATTCCAAAGAACAGCACAGGATGCATGCTGATGGCATGATCAGGCCAGCTTCATTCCTCCAGGCACCCAGTATGTCACTGGAAGCATGGAACAACATGTTATCTGGATGGGATAGGCAAAAATTATCCCCAGCATGATAAATCACAATGGGAAAGCTGCCTGTGAGACATGAACATCATATGTGTCCACCTCGATAGCTCATTTGGCTAGAGCACCTGTCTCTAGGACCCCTAACAGTGGTAAAGCAGATAAGTCACTTTAGGCACTCACTACTTTACCTTGAACATAATGGCCTGTAGCCAGTGGCAGTGATCACACCAAAGGTCAGGTGACATCAAAAGGCAGGGTGCCTGTGCTGAGCATTGCAGCACATTAAACTTTGCCAACAAGCAACAATCATTGGTTACTGTGGGCACTAATGCTAGAAATCCATCCAGCTCAATGGTTCAGAACATTTGTTTTCAGTGCCAGAATGCCATTTATGAAATGTTGAAGCACCCTGCCACACTGAGATTTCCAAGTTTTACCACTGGTGATGAGTTTGCTGTCCTATGAGTGTGGGTAGGTAAATGTACAATTATTGGCAGCAAAGAAATGGTGCCATCCAATAGGAAGCAAAATTGTTTGATCAGCTTGGCAGACTGATCACATATGGCATGTGTTATGTTTCTTATAAGATTCATCAAGAAAGATGAAAGCAATAACAGAAAGGCACTGAGGCAGTAAGATAAACTTGCATGTGTGAAGGTTATTTTTCACAACAGGTCAATTGACTTAAAAACTTTGTTGTTCAGACCACTCAAGGCTTGCTGCTTTCTCTTCCAGGGTAGCACAACCTAATGGGACAAACTCACTACCCTTGGAGAGGAATCAAAAAGATCAAACTAAGAAATCTAGAACACAGGTATATAAAATCACATCACAGAATGTTGGAAGTGTTATTTATCAATGACTTCAACTGGTTGAATTTCATATATTTGCAGCATTTGAAGTTTCAACAATTTCCATAAAATTGAAGACATGTTCTGAAATGAATTACTCAATTCAAATAAGAATCACAAAATAGGAGGTGCATTAAGGACATACCAACAAAGGGGCAGGCTCACTCCCTCCCAGACTGGAAAACAAATGCATGGGATGTCAATCCTCCCCAGCCCAGTGGGGATACCATTTGAGGCATGCACTCTGTAAATATGAGTACTCAGGCATGAGCAAGGTCAATGCCATTCAACCACATACCAACCCAATTCTTCAAGGATTTGTCACATCACAAAATCAATTACAGATATATGCACCAACCGCACTTTTACACCAAGCAGCACTAATCGGCAGCCGGTAGTCAGCCGCCAGCCTCTCACACGGGTGACACGATACTGCCGCATCAAAGCCATCTCGACGAATGAACCAGTGGAAAAGTCTTTGGTATTCACAGCGGACGCAGAGGCCGTCGTACTGGTTGTGAGGTACATCGCAAGACGAAATGTTCCTTGCATTGTCACATGTACCGACTCGTCCGTCCTTAGTGTTGAGGAAAACAGAGGAAGCACCCACCCTCTTACCACTGATATGAAAGATACCGTTCATATGCTGAAAGAAACGAACTGCAGCTGTAGGCTTTTTTGGATATCCGGACATAACGGACTCAAAGGAAATTAAACAGCTGATAATCAGGCAAAAGCGGCTACTCACGTCATCGGGGGAGGCAGACTGAGGTTGGTTACCAGGAATATCTACCATATTTAAACACTACTTGTAAAACGCTCTTTAGTAACGAATGGACTGAATGTAACCGACGAACCGTCTTCAAAGAAATCAAGGACGTCGCAGAATAGTGGGAATCAAGTAAAGGGCGCACACGCCGAGAAGAAATACCCCCGTGTCACCCCCGTAAGGGTCATATAAGACTCACCCACGCAGACGCGTTAACGCAGACACGTTGACCACTACACTACCGGCATCCTGAGAGGGTATCCGGCATCCCGGCACTGTCAGTGAGAATTGACTGTGCTTCACAGACTCGTGGAATGCCCAAAATACATGTGACAAAGGCAATAAGCAACAAGCAGTGTCAGGCCCACTGAAATCCATTGGATTTAGTGTTTACTTCTAGGAGACGACTCGCCTGGCACCATAAACGCGGTGATAAACATTACTAAGGAGTGTTGAGTTCTACAAAAGATGTGACGTGTATTTTCAGCCTGCCAACAACAGCTTCCAATCCCGCTTCTTTGTAGTGTTGCGGAGAGAGATGGATGAAATGCCTGACATTCGAAATAAAGTCCTATTACAGCGCACAGTACCTTGGTAGGATCACATATGACCTTTTGTGATATATTTTGCGTTATGTATGCCACGTCTGGATCGTGAATCTGCTGATCTTCCTGCAACATGGATAATGCGCGTTAGCTGCCGCTGATATTACGTTAATTGTAACTGGAAACCGTCGCGCTTACAGGGTGTAATTTTGGTGCCGCGAACAAACCCGTTTTTGCGATATTTGTGCGTGCATTGGACGTGTTCTGAGTTGTCGCTGCGTATAGGTGTGTGCTTGTGTGTGTATGAGCGTGTATTGACACATGTGTTTGCGTTATGCATCTATGCATATGCATCTGTACGCGTATGTACGTAAGTGTATACGTTGTGCGTTTGTATGCGTATGTGAGATGAAGGTCAAAATGGATGCCCAGTAATAATAGTTTTGGTCCTTGTAGACGGTACAGTAGTGGTAGTTCCTGCTGTCGTTAGAAAAGAGTGCCAAGTGGAACTAAAAGTGTGGGTCGTATCAGCAGCGCAAAGAGCCGCAATTCGTAGATCGCGTTCTGGAATGGCGGAGACGTGCGGTGCGGTGATACTGGGGAAGGCTGTGATGGTGTCTGACTCACAAAAATGGGTTAGGCGCACGTTACGGCGATGGATGTGATGTTCATGACTGCTGGGCAACGTCCGCGATTACAATTGCAGCTTTTAAAATAGCACAATAGATTTTCTCTGCTATGTTGGTTATGACATGCTAGGTTATAGGTACATTGATTGCGGAGACGCCGTGTGGGAATCTCTTGTTTTTGTTTTGTTATTATAACTATTCTTTCTTTCCTAGATTGGTATTGACAAAACTAACAAATAGCACACAAAAGTCAAATGCCTTCTACTCCATGCCAAACCTCTCTTTTTCCACACCCACTTAGTACTGAACCCGAGCAAGGTCGAAGGTTTGTATGACAGGAAACGAGGAAAAACGAATCCTGAATTACTGATACCAGGGTGGACGCTTGAGCCTAGGAGGCTATGCGCCCTAATCCATAACAGGAGTATGCTCTGAAATCAGTATTCCTGGCGATGACTAATCCACAACAGCATTATGCTCTGACCTCAGTATTCCTGACGATGACTAAACCACGACAGGACATGCTTTGACCTCAGTATTCCTGGCGATGACTAATCCACAACAGGATATGCTCTGACTTCAGTATTCCTGGCGATGACTAATCCTCAACAGGAGTATGCTCTGACCTCAGTATTCCTGCCGATGACTAATCCACAACAGGATATGCTCTGACCTCAGTATTCCTGGCGATGACTAATTCACAACCGGATCAAGGTCGCCAAGATTCACGACGGATTTCTGGTAGAACCTTGTTGTTTAGGGCGACCTGCACGACATGAATGATCAGATGTAGGGACTCCGTACCTGATGCACTTAATGGCTGTTACCCGGACTTCGGTGGTTGAGAGATCCAGTAAACTGCTGCAGTTTTATCTCCGCGCCATCCGGTAGCAATGAGCACAACATGGAGGCATCATTGACAAATAACTTTTGTAGGCTTCTAGTTCCTACACTTCACATCAGCAATGCCCCCGTCATTATCAATGGGCTTGGCGACGCACTCAGCTACTGAGGCCACATGGTTTCGTTTGTCTTTCATTCCCGGCAGGAAGGGCAAACAGCGCGGGAAATCGAACTCCGTGCCTCTGGTTTTCCAGATGCGCAGCTTAACCACTACACTATCGGCGCATTCCCGGAAATACTCCTGTTACAATGCTCACAATGTATTGTACAATGAGGTCGCAGTACTGCTCAAGCATGCCACAGTTCATAGTTCAAGCATGTCACGGTTCACAGCTCGAGCATTTCACGGTTCGCAGCCCGACCATTTCACGGTTCATAGCTCGAGCATGTCGCGGTTCACAGCTCGAGCATTTCACGGGTAGCAGCTCGAGCATGTCGCGGTTCACAGCTCGAGCATTTCGCGGTTCGCAGCCCACGCATTTCACGGTTCACAGCTCGAGCACTCCACGGTTCACCAGCTTCCACAAACCTACACCGTATGTACACAAACAGCACCAGCCTACCGTATCTACCAGCGTCTCCCCCCCCCCCCCCCGCCCCACCGACTCACTGCTCGTCGCTGCTTTCGTCGGCCCGACTCGACTCGTGCAGCAGCACGTACTCGCGCGAGCTGAAGCCAAACTTGAGCACGTCTCGCTCCATGAGCTCCACGTAACGGCGCGGATCGACGCGCTTGTTGTTGACGTACGTGCCATTGGCCGAGTCCAGGTCGATGATGTACGGCCGGATAGCGCGACCGCTCGAGCCGTCGGCGCGCGTGCACGCCGCCAGCCGGTACTGCAGCACCGCGTGCTGCTTGCTACACGACGGGTGGTCGATCCGGATGTCGGCCACCTTGTGGTCGCGGCCCATGAGGAACGCGCTCTGGCGGTGGATGTGCAGCGTCGGCATGGTCTCCTCGCCCTTGAACACGTACAGGCGCCAGCGGCGGCGCGGCTTGCGCGCCTCGGGCGGCTCGCTGTACTTGACCACTACGCCGTTCACCGTGTTCGTGTCCTCCACCAGCTTGCCGCTGAGGCCGAAGTTGGGCAGCTCCTTCTCGATGGCCGGCTCGGCGGGCGGCGCCTCGGGCGCTGGCTGCAGACCCCACCGCTCGCCGCCGGCCGGCGGTGGGTCGCGCGGACCGCCCTCGCGCCGCCGCCGCCGCCGCTCCGCGTCGCCGTCGCTGGCGGCCTCGTCGTCGTCCCAGCGACCGCGTGGCCGCTCGCGCTCGTGCTCGCGCTTGGGCTGGCGTACCTCCTGGTCGGCGGCGGGAGGCCGGCGACGCTCCTCGTCTCGGCGGCGATCGCGGCGCTCCGGCGCCGGCTCCGGCTCCGGCTCCCGCCGCCGGTGGCGCCGCTCCTGCGACCGGTCGCCGCTCCGTTCGTGTCCGCGCCGCCGGTCACGCTGCTCCTGCTCGGCCTCCGAGCTCGGCTCCTCCTTGACCCGCACCGCCTGCGGACTGACAGCGTCCCGCCTGGCCGGGACACCGGTCGAGGTGAGCGGCCCGTCGGGAATTGCTAGCGCGGATTTGGTAGGGGGATTGACGTAAATCTTCCATCTACCAAGTGACGGTAAAACCGTCACTTGGTAAATGGAAAATGGTCCACTGACCAGTTAATACAACAGTATCGTAAGATAATAACATCAAGCTTCGAAATAGTTAAATTACGACAGGCTGAAAAATCCATCAAAACAGATGTAACCTTGCTGGTCTAAGACGCAGAAATCAGAACAAAAACAGCAGCATTCATGACGACCATTGGATGGATCGAGACATTGAATGGATGCAACTGACAAAAGCAGCGTTTCGGTCTTTGTATCTGCTCATTGAAATTCTCGAGAAAAGCGTTAAAAAACGCACCGCAAGGCTGGAAATTAAACAACTTTTTTTGTTCAAATCACAAAATGTGCATATTTCTAGGGGGCCAGGTAAGGACTGATGGGCTCACAATCACATTTAAAAGCACTCCGATATACAGCACAAAAAAACGGCCACTCGCGAAAAACACACACCATCAGGAGAGAGGCTCGTTTCTAGAAGACTCACCGCGACCGCTCGGTGCTTCTCGGGCGTCCATGGCGGCCGCGATCGTCCCGATCTCGGCCGTCGGTTCGGCTCATGTGGTGGGAGCGGGACCGGGCCGGGCTGTCCGCAGGCGGCGAGCTCATCCCTGCAGGCCGTCCGGGACCCGCGTCAGCGCGCGTGACGTGCACGGCCGCCGCCTCAAGCGGCTACCTCTGATGCACCAGGCTGGTGACGCTTGTGAGGTGATGCCATGTGATGACGACGGATTGTGAAGCAGGACAGGGGCCAGAGTATCATCCAGCAGGACCCTTTATTTTATTTATAAATGGTCGAATTTCCACAAGCAAGAAATGAGTACGCTTATCCTGCTTCTCAGAGACAAGTTATGGTTCGCAGTGCTCGCAGAAAGTGTGCTCTCAGAGAAAAGTTACCTCTACCCTCGGTGACAAGTTATGACTCGCAGTGCTCGCAGATAGCGTGCTCTCAGAGACAAGTTACCCTGCTCTCTGAGACAACTCATGGCTCAAAATGCTCGACTTGTCTACGAGCAGCTCGCAGTGCTCGTAGACAAATTGGAACGTCTCGGCCATTTACAGATAAGCGTAAGCTGATCAACTTCATGCGGCCTGTGGATGATAATTTATGGTGCACATCTCCCATTCAACTCAAGAATTTGTTGGTATGCTTAATTAACCCTTAAAGCAGGTAGTATGTACGGCGAAGAGGTAGCAGGTAACGACAGGTTGCGAAAAATTTGTTCAGCGGTGCTCTGATTTGGAGCAACTCGCGAAGACACACAGAAATGCGATTGATTTAGAGTGTGCGTGCGCGCACACGCTATAGATTTGATAATGGATTTTAAGTGACATGTGGAGACATACAAAGATTGCTCACAAATACGATCGAATACGGTGACAATAGGCGGAGACTCGAGAGTAAGACAACGTTAACTTAGTTGTTGACCGTGACATTCACACCGTAACTAACCTGCGTTTCTCGCGACCAGCACGTTGCCTCTTCAAGTCTGACTTTGAGTCCCGCGCGTTCCGGTCCCCGTTTTTTGATCCTTTTTCGGATCCAGTGTTAGCAGACCCCCTGTCGAAGTCGCCCCTCCTTTTCTTCTTTTCCCGGCGCGTCGGCGACGAGTCAGGCGGACTCGGGCCGCTGCACGCGCTCGCGCCTGAGCGCGGCCCCCTCGTCCCCTTCCGGACTGCGACGCTTCCTCCGCTTGCGGTTCTCCTTTTCATGTTCTGTCTCAGGGTCCTGAAGAGCCTTTTGTGTTGGATTTATGCACCTTAGAAGATACCTTGTGCGGACGTTTTTTGAGGGGCGAGTGGGGTGCGACCGAAGAGGACGAGGAGCCAGCGTCAGATTCCGATCCTGACCTTGGGTCAGCATCTCTACTTCTAGCCATGCTGAGGAGCTGAAAGAACATAACATAAATGTCTCAAAATGCAAAAGATGTACTTTTCTCTAGCTGAGACAACATCACAAATTGCAATGCTTAAGAAAAACTGGTGTGAGACACTGTTAGCAATCTAGCATACATGTGAGCCACTGGTAGACAGGGAAAAAATGCCACATTCAGCACTGAAATATTTAAGAAAAAATCACCACCTATCACATGATGTACCAAAAGCTAGATGATAGCATGAGTTCTGACTATTAAAACACTCCACCAAACAGAAAATATATTGGAGAAAATCAAACTGTGACTCTAACATACAGGCAGCTGCTCACAATACCTTCAGACTAGTTAACCAAACTCCCCCAGCAACACATAATCACATGGTGTGAATGCATGATGATCACAATTTACATGAACAGATGGTTATCCATGCTTTAAGTCCTACAGAATGTGGGTTTAATGGAGAATAAGTAGTAGAATGAAAAACATGTTCATCTAGAATGGGGAACATGTAAGACACATTTTCTATTTTCAGTTTGCAAACATATTGTTTAAGGTGCTCATCACATACAACACAATGCACCACACACAAAACCAGGCTCACAAAGTTATGTGAGGCTTATTAAGCTCATACACATAACTTTCAACAAAAAAGGTGCAGGATATTTTATGCCTTATAAGGGTACTGCTGAATCTACAAGATCATCAAAACAACAGACTCCTAACAACCAAGAATGATCAAGAAACCACTGTTGACAATGATCACACATATCAATCTTTGCCATTTTCATCTTATGTCATTTGCTTCCACAGAGATGTCTTGATCAGACTGTGTTAAGTGACATCATTACTAAGCATTCCCCCCATTTTGTATCTAACCTCTTGTGAGCCTGGTGGAGGTATGAAGGCATGCATCACCAGATGTTCTAGCACATGTTTTTATAAGCTGTTTTCAATCCATTGCCTAACCTTCCAGTGAGTGGACACTGGATGTCAATTAGATTACATTTTAGTTATCCTCAATATCTGACATGATTGACCTATTTTAAAAAATCTGTATTATTTATTTTGTGGCACATCATCAGCTGTTACGAATCTGGTAATTTGACATCACCATGATATCTTTCAAATAAGTGGGTGTACATAGGCCAATTGCAGCTGACCACAATATGAGAAGCAACTGCAATTCAAAACATCACTTGCAGTATACCATCTTACCAATTCTATGAATCTGGAAGCCTGAGGTTGGCATGGTAACATGGGGAAGCAGGTAGCCATGAAACAGAGCTGAGGCAATCTCATATTTTAGGGACTATCAATCTCATTTCTTGAAGCTTGCACTATGTGCATGACCATCATGATACTGTGATCTCCACTTGAGTTCATGTTACAACATCAGAATTGGTCAAGGCTAGTGACTGCAATATTGATATCATGCACTAAAGGTGCACCATGTTTCTGCCTGTAAACTGCTCAGCACATGCCTGGACCATGCTGTCCATCTGTTTGGAACTTTGGAACAGCACATCATATGGATGAAATACCTGTGTGGTCTTCTGCAGGATCAATGACAGTCTATGAGAGGCATCTCTTACAGTCAGCCTATCACAATGGACCAAAATTTCATCCTGCACTTTCTTGTCCTTAAAAGTCATCACACCCTGTTCTAGAGAGAGGCTCCCAGCTGAACACATCATTTTGAAAAGGCTCAACCAACAGCACTTTCCTAAATCTGCCTGTTTGCAATATCTCATTCTGTTATGGGTGGGATGTACAGGCTTCAACTTGCACATGACAACATCAGGATTGCCTTTCAACTTGGTAGCACTTTGCTGTGAGCATCAGTAATGGGCAAATATATGCTTTAAGATAAGCACTTCAGTGGCGTGACAATGGCTTTTATAGCTCTTTGCCCATAAGCCACACAAATTTCTAGAAGAATATATGCCAAGCAGCCAGGGCTGCACTTCAAACATAGGAATAAAGCCATGGCTATCTATGAGTAAGTCATGAAACCCTTTTGTTTTGCCTAATGGAGCCTTTTTACTGTCCTCACACATAACTTTCATCCCACCCCCACAAGTAATCAGTGGTTTAGTTTCCTTTTCATTTGGGGGGGGGGGGGTTTCAGCATAGACTGCCAAAATGCAGGTTACCACAAACATGCCTGGCATAACGGAGAGATTGCAGGCAATAATTTCAGTGCATACATATACAAGATCAGAGCTTCCAGAGTTTGGCACAGAGTCAGCAAGAATTTCAGACCAGAGCTGTTGTTGTTTATTGGAGTTTAGGGGCGCACCGACTGCGGTGGTCATTTGGTGCCCATAGACCACAGGAGCCAATGTTCACAGAAATTATGAGACACAGGTAATTTTAGGCAAAATATCCTGCCATTTTTTATGACAAACTAATGAAAAAATTCAACACAATTTAGTGTGATGTTACTTTGATTCACACAGGCACAATGTAGTGCACCAATGTTGTATAGGCACCACAAGCAGTGTTTATGTTTTTGGTGTACTGGATTTCAGCTGCGAAGCCTAGGAGCCAGCCCCTTCCTTAATGTGAAAGGAAAGCAGAACAAATCTGGGGTGACACTCGTTTCTTGGTGTATGTCAGGGGCAGGTTTCTTCATTTCCCTCTCACCAACCCTACAAGCTCATGTCACAAAGCTAAACCTCTTCAATTAATTTATACTCTACTCATAATAAAAAACCTACTCAGTATAATTACAAGCGACATCGAAAATTGTCTAATGCATTGAACAACAAAGGAAGCCACATTTTAAGCTTACCTGATCTCTCCTTTAAGGATAAAATACCAAATTGAATCGAGCCCTATCAGCAGGCGATAGTTAGCTCAGGTAATTAAATACCATAGAAGCTGCGAAACAAAGGAAACAGGAAACTGCCCTTATAAAAAACTTTGTGTTAAAAAGCACCGCAGACACTATCCTTAATTTCTCCGAGTGTACCAACAAACACGTACATCAAACTCCTTCGTACACCTACGAAGACCACTACAAAGCGGAGTCGCGTTCCCAGCATCGCTCGATACATACATTGCGCGCCAAGGACATTTGGCCGCTCGCAGTCGAGTATCTGCTACTAAAAAAATTCAGGCAACATTAGTCAAATATGTTTTAACGCAGGGTGGTGAATATTCCAGACAATGAACGTCGGATCCTGTGAGAAGATGGAAAGTAGATGGATCCACAGCGCAAGCAGGGGGCACAGGGGGCACGTGCCCCTTAGGTTTCGAGGGGCCCGAAGGTCGTCTTGGAACCTACGATTAATTAAAGGCACGACTTGATGTCCCGAAATGTCTGGCGGATGTCGCATTCAAGGGCCCAGCCCCGCAGGACCAATGGCACTCAGGCACCAGGGCCAATGGCCTCCGGAACCATGCACTCCAGTGCCAGTCAGAGGGCGTTACGCGCTAATCAGGGCTCCCTGGGTCGAGGAGGGCCAATATGTCGGTCCGACACCGCCAGTAATGCACAGTCGGCTCCGTGGCGGCATGGGCCTGAGGACCCATTTCCGACGCAGGAACAACGCCGTTGCCAGTGATTTATATTGAACAGGGCAGCAACGTCTGTCGGCGCCCCGCAACGTCTAAGAGGGACGCCGTCTTAGCAAGGGGGCCGGATTGGCCAGAGGCGGTGTTCGTGGAGCCCCGGAGGGGCTTCTAGCCTCTCCGGGCCTCCACCAAGCACACCGAGTCCGACGATAAACGGCCCGATTGGAGGGCCTTAGGGCACGAAGGGCTGGTCGGGGTCTTACTCAGGTACCCCGACCTAGGGAGACGGGCCCTCAAATCACAGTCAGAGGGTTGTTTGCGCTGATCAGGGAACTCCTGAGTGAGTGTGGGCCTATTTGTCGGCCAGGCATCACCAGTACCACGCAGTCTGCTACGTGTCGATAGGGGCCTGACCTGAGGCTCAGGCTGAGGCTGTCCAGAGGTCCTACGCTGTTTCCAGGGTCCTATATGTCCACTTGAGGGGTCAGCCTGATCGTTAAGAAGCCTTCTACGTTGCCCATGATTACTTTGCATTTGCTCGAAGGGCCTTGCGCTCTTGCTGGGGCCCTTCCTGCCAGCGTGCCAGGGCGCCCTTTGTCAAGCAGGAACCTTCCACGGATTCTTTCCATTCGCCGAAACGCTCTACACGCTAGAGCCGGGGGCCCATGTTTTGACATGCCGGGGTATTCTTGTTTGCGCAGGGCCCTTCACGTTGGTCACGGTTGACCCACCGGCACACTCACGATATACGCATGGGCCCTCTTTAGTGGTCTAGGGCCCTTTCAATTTTCTGTCACTTGCTTAGGGTCTCAATCTCTCATCTGGGGCCCATCTGTTAACCTACTTGGGCTCACTCGGTCGTTCGGGGCCGTCCACATTGGGTCCTGAGTACTTCCTATTTCAATGGAGGGCCTCATGGACTTGTCGAACCCCCCATCTGTTCACCTGCTCGGGTACACTGGACTATTCTGCGGCCCTGCACAATGGATTTTAATATTTGAATGTAGGGCCCTACGTGGAAAAACGGCCAAGGGGCGCGTGGCTTGGAGGGCAGGGTACCGAGCTGTGTACGCTGTTGGAGGCCAGCAAGAGTGAAGTGCTGCGTGGCTCAAATGCATAGCATTTTTGAGATCCGCTAGCTGCTTCTTACATATACACACGCAACACACACACACAAACACGCACACACACACACATATATATATATATATATATATATATATATATATATATATAAGCATATTTCCGTGTGATAATTGCTAACCAGGGCAACCCAATGCGCTGAAACCGATACCAGTCTGTGCACACAAATGAGCCCAAGTTTTGGGGTAGACAACTTTAGGCACCTGAACTAGGATGTAGGTCACGTCAGGTCGCGGAGTGACTTCACGCAAACAATTATAAGTGACACATCTCCAGAAAGGAAATGCAGTTACGGGTTGAATGACGCCACTGGATTGATCGAATAACGCCTAGTTCAAACGTTATAAACCCAATTTTTGGAAATGCTCGGTTTCGTTCACACTGAATAAGTTACCGTTGACTTTAACACGGCACCAAGCGACGTAAAAAATTCTGACCACTTTGACTTTTTTAAAGCATGCTATAAAAGTAGCGGAGCTGTGATAATGTGGTGTGTATCAGTTTTTCTTTAAAAGACACCCAAAACTTCGACCTTTAGGCGTCACCGCGTGCCAGATCGATAATCGTTGCGTGCATAGGTAACGCGTGATGATTGCTACACAAGGCAGCCTATGCGTGTGGCACGCGGCGTATTTATCCGACGCGGACCACACGCTGTTTTTCAGTGTGCAAGTACAGTTTTTGTTTGTTTCGTTTGGCCCGGGCGCTCGTTCCGGACATGCGCCAGGACGATCAATGGAGAGTAACTCTTTAGAAACACCGACCTCGTTGGAGAAGAAGGTTCGACCAGCATATGGGCGCGTGCGAAAGGTACAGTGCCAGTGAGAGGAACACGTTAATGGAAGATCACATCGGCGTGGCGCGCCGACGGCCGGGCGCTCGACGCCTCCACCTCGGGAAAATGTAAGCCCGGCGGAGAAATCACCAACCCTTCGACGACCTTGATATGCCGGCCCCTTTTTCTTTTTTTAGATTAGTTAGAATATGCGTTCTGTAGGTCTTTTGAGATTACGTACTCGCACATAGAGTCTCATCCGTCATATGTCGTGCATTCCTTTCGTGCTCGCGTCGTATCATAGCAATTGGCATTTCTAATGCATAAATATGCCGTTACTTTGTGCTGTTAAACGGCGTGCTGACCCCTGCCTGGTATTGCTTTACGCGTGTCAGTGAACAGTCTCGAGGAAAATAGCACGCCAACGAGCAACTTGCAGCCTGAATTCTGTACTGTGAGAGTGGACGCGTCGTGGTCACGTCCATGTGTATATGTCAAATAATGATCTTGTACAGCTCACATACTGCGTACAGCCTGGAGCTACTTTGAATTTTCCACGAGTGTAATGAAAGGATCTTTGTCACCAAGGGCTAAATGCGTCACAGATGCTTTGAGTTATGACTCCTCGCGGGGAGCGATGGAGACGCGGTAGGCGGTATCTGGCCGCGGGTTGAAAAGTCCCACTCCCTACAGAAATTAGGAAGTTGGCTGTTGTCGATCTCTCCGCGATTCACAGATGAAGGGGACGCATTTTTTGCACCTTGCTGGCTGTAAGTGAGATTGCGGTAGCATGTGTCGGTACCGTTGATGGACTCGCGACTCGCAGAACTTGAGATTTACTTTTAAGCTGCCTTCGTGCGACTCCTAGAAGGTGAAAGCCGGAAAAGGGCATCGGGCTGTCGGAAAAGTTAGCTGATTATTTCCGTTGGTGGACTGACATGCGGCCTCAGAAAGGGGTTTGCTAAGATGACCCTGAGTAACTGACCCTGAGCAGCGGCAGTGAATTCGGTCAGCTGAGAGCACCGTTATTATAATCATTACAGCGACTCAAGAAGGCGAGGTTCTCACTTATGAGCCGATGAGGGATTCGGGCATTATTCTGTAACGAGAGAAGATGGGTGCAACGTGGTGATGACAAGGCGAGCCTTGCACCAGGTGGCTGCTTTTTACTGGAGATTAAGTCCGAGGTATGCGCGGTGTATGGATGTACGGTTTCGCTCGCAATTGAGGGGGATCTAGTCGCTGCACCTAAGCTGCAGACGGCGTGTAATGACTACCCTACAGGCCTCTCCCGAATATGATCGATGACAAGCATGGATGAGACAGTGTGAGCGTATGAATACTGGCTGCGGAATCCCAATAAAGTGACGTTTGCTGCCCATGTTAGGACGAAAGCATCTGTTTCGTAAAAGCTCATGTAATGTCGGTGCGCCAATGTTTTCGCCACCATTTGCAGTCGCCCCAGTTAGTTGGTTTATTACAGGGGATTGCCTCGATGGCAATTACCTGCAGGTCAACGCAGTGGGCCATCTAGCCAACAACCGTCATTGACAGTGGTATGCATAGTTAATCTAGGCAAACATATTATTGCCGGTATGCGTACTACTTCCAAAGAGCTTCTATCTTTTGTGAGGTTGATTATTGATGAGTACAGCCGCTATCTCTACAAAGGTGCTCGTAGCAATATGCATTACACGACGTCAGTGTGCGAATGTGTAACTTCAAACACCATACGGGAACTTCACCTAGAATTATCATTATATTCATCTTATTTCAATTATTTTATATTTAATTATGATATATTGTGTAATTCATCCAATTGTCAGATAGATATATATATATATATATATATATATATATATATATATATACATATATATATATATATATATATATATATATATATATATTCATCTAAAATTATATTCATAATCAAATTGAGTCAGGTACGGCGCTCGCTGCTATGCAAGCTAGGCTTGGGAATCCCGTGATTGCCGTTTGGTGCGTGTGAGAAATCCGTCCGGTGAGCATGGCAATGTTGCGAGGAAAAATGAGGAGCCTTTGCTCGGAATTACACGGACGGCAAAGAAAAAGTCATAAATAATCTTAAATTATGATATAATGGAGAATGCCCGCGTAAAATGTGCTGAAATCAATATCAGTCTGTTTTATTTCAATGTGCACACAACTTACGCCAAAGTCTTGAGGTGGATACAGTGAGGCACCTAAGCTGGAATGTAGGTCACATCACGTCACGGGATGACCTCACGCAATTAATTGTAAATGACGCATTTTCAGAACCGAAATCTAATAACAAGATTATTGTTATGATTATGTCATATGATTATGATTATTATGTGACTAGATTACGTCATATTCGCTTGATTAAAAGAAGCCTAGTTAAAGAAATAGACACACAAATGACTGGATATAATCAGTTTCGGCCACAATGCGTTTAATTCCCGTTGACTTGAACAGTTAAGAGTCAAAACAACTTCCAAAATCCTGGCCTGTTAGATTTTCCTTAAAACGCTACAAAGGCAGTGGAGCTCAAATGCGGGGTGGGGGGGGGGGGGGGGCAGGTCTCCGGTTACTTGCTTTCTTATTTCAAACTTACGTCAAAGTCTTAAGGTGAAAAATGTTAGACACCTGAACACGTGCAGGTCGTTATCGATCTGGCGTGGGATGGCGTGAGCATGATCACGACGGACAACCTGCTTTCGCTTTGTTTGACTATGACGGAGACAAGTCTGGGGAATAATTTCTGGACCGGCCGAACGCAATCAGAGAATCTCCGTTGGTGATTATCGGAGAATTAAGAATTCGTTGAATAATTTTCCCTCAACTGAGCGCGCCCCTGGTCGATAACCAGTGACGTCATATCGTCAGCTGATGCTGGATGGTCGTTAGGCAGCACAAATGTACCCATTGACCTATACAGGTCTTTTATAGGTCAATGCATGAAACCCGTCCAAACTCCTTAACCAGTGACGTCACATACATAAGTGATGGGCCAGAGCCCTTATTGAGCACTCGAAGGCTTGCGTTAGGATAAGTATGAAAGGCAAATGTGGAAAATGGCTTGTCACGCCCGATGTTCAGTCCGTGTAATCATATCGTCAGTTGATGCTCCACGGCCTTCAACGTAGGTCAATCTATACAAGGTAATGCACAGTAACGTCATACTTTTAGCTTATTTATCACAGCACCTTTCATCCAGCACAACAATATTTGCATTTCCCTCGGCTCTGCCGTTAGCCAGGTACGAAAGAATATGATGAAAACACTTATGCTATATTTGGGGCTGAATTGATACAACCTGTTTTCAGTGACGTCACAAAGTTAGCTGACACATCCCGGCGTTCACTCAACACCACAGCACGCACACCTTGCAGCCATCACAGCTCTTTTATTCGCCGGCGGTTGTATGAATTATCGGTGGATGATAATGTGCATTTAAAAAGCGGCGAGCTTCTGTGCCGGTCTGCGAAAGGTGGGGGACCAGTCAATGAGATGCTTGGACGGGTGTGATCCTATTCCAGATGGACAGCCCACTCCTCTGTGGTGGGACTGGTCATGTGATGACCAGGGGTCTTTGAGGTTTTCCCGCTGTGGAATTTCATCCACGAAATACTTATTTTCTGTGCCACCTTAATGAGGCAGCTGGCTGCACTGCTTGGAGTGTAGAGTCAGTCATCCAGTGACTGTGGAGGTCTCCAAGATTTTTCTGGTGACTTGTTTGCATCTTCAAACTATGTACCCATTCTACTGCATTTGAAAGGGTCAAAATCACACCGAATTTCAATACCAAATTTGGCATTAAGCCTGAACCTAATCAAATTTATTGTGTGAACAGTACACACACATGAACAATAAAGGCTCTGCTCGCAACTGTTGTATGGTGTGTTGAATATTGAAAGCATCAGTTTGATACATGAACAATAAAGGCTGTGCTCATGGCTGCCATATTGACCACTGACCTATCTGGTTTGCAGTTCTTGGCAGCTGATATACCTGTTCAGCACAAAACACACAAGCTGATGTGTTCAAACAGTTCTGTGCTTGTGTATGACTTTGTCAAAGCACTTCAAATTATGTTGGTGGATTTGTAATTGCAGCTGCAGGGGATGAGCTAGCAGATGTATGCATTGCAGCACAGGCTAACATGACAATGATCAGGACAACTGTCACACAGTTAAGACAAGTGTGGCACATTGGGTCTTTGTACACCTCTTGTTTTTATGGATTATGACCTCCAGTTCAGCCAGGTCACAACCACAATTCAGTACTTGCCCCAAAGTGCCATGAGCTACCCAAACTGAGAAATTTCTCTCCCAAAATTTCCAAAATCTCACCAAAATATAAATTCTTGCTCACCCTCCTTCATAATAAGATCTTGTAAAACTGCCACATTTTGCAGACTGACTTCTGTGCACTAATTAGTAGACAGAAAGCTATTAAATTTGGTGCGAATATATTCTTTGGTTACATTCTGAATGAAGCTTTGAAGTTGAAGCATGTTGATGACATGGGCGCTCTTTTGTGTTTACAATCAGAATGTTATATAAGAAGGCTACAAATGAAAAAGAATATTGGTGATAGCCCATTGAGACAATTCAGTCCAATAACTGGTCAGCCAGCAGCTCCAGCTGACCAGTCACCAGTGGAAGGAGTCAGGTAGCTCATTGGTCATTCATTCCATTCTAACAAGGAATATTCCACATTTAAGGATATGGAGGCAAGCATTAGACATGATATGTTATCTTCATGGGTTTGTGTTTTGGCTTCTTCTCACAGTGTAAGATATAAAAAAGATAAAAAGATGTAGAAGTAAGAAATAAAAAATTCAAATATAAAAATATTTGCCAATGATTGCATATTTTTCACATGCCTTCACGTGCTGGGTCATGGAGCAGTCCTTAAGTCATTTGATTTCCAGTCTTATTTCCATCATAGCTTGTGTCATGGCCCAAATCCCTATATTATGTAGCACAAGGTGTAATTTGTGTCCACAACTTGCACTTAACGCATAAGCTTGGTTGGAAACCAACTTATGTCTGTTGATGCCACAAATTGTGTTGACATGCATCAGACACAAATAATTGAATAATTTGATGATCATGTTTTTTTACCTTGAGTACCATATAGCCATGTATTTGGTGGCATTTCATGACATTGTCATGGGGTCCTGCATGCTTAGGTGATGTTGAAAAAGTCTGCACAAAAAAGTTTGCATAAGTTTGCAGGTGTCAAGCTCAGAAACAAGGGGGTTTTCGGTTTTTGGAAGAGCAGTGCTGTGAACTGTGATTACATCTGCAAAATGGCTATCTCATTTCAAAGCTCCACACAAATGTGGGACACTCCCTTTAAGGATTAGCTTTCCCAAGCATCTCTGAGATGCTGGGATAACCATTCCAGCCAGGTGACCAGGCTAATGCTTTGGTGATTTCAGAGTTTATCATTGGGAAAGGCTTCAGTCCTGAATGGTTGACCAAAGAGGCTGTATGCTTGAGGATCCTCATGCTGTGCAATGCCATGCCGGGACTGCTCGCCCACCACTATTGATCAGCTGGTCCTAAAATCACGTGCCAGCTCGTTCTGATTGGATCAGGCCAAGAATGCATCCTGGGCTGGCACAATGTGCCATTGGGGTATAAGTTATACATCTATCTCCGAAAATATGGTGATGGTAGAATGCACTTTGTTGTCATGTGTTTACTGAAATTTGCTGTTGTTGGCTGGTGCTCATTTATGTCTGTGCTGTTTGAATGATCCATGGAGGTCTCAAACGCTCACCTGGGCAGCCAGTTGAATGTGATATGTTCAGGTGGGAGGGCAATTGACCCCTTGTAACAAAAACTAAGTGGGCTTGAGACACAAAATTCATGTGGCAGGTGGGCCAGTATGGGAACTGACTGGTGTTCATATTCGAATTTAAATGAGCATCAAGGACTACCCTAGTTAAAACATTGTTTAAGCAGAAGATTGCTTGGTGTCATGGGTCATTAACCTCCTGTTACCTTCATGAAGTCCAAACAAAATGCCTATTAACATCCCTGTGCTCAAGAAATTCATAGAAACGTCCAAAACTTTTCCACAAAGCAACTTCTCTGGTTAAAAGGCAGTTTGTTGTTGACCTCAGTGTGACCCTCATGCATGACCCAAGGTGGATGAAATGGGCCATAGTTCTAAATTTAATCATGTAGTCATCTAAGCAACCAACTCAAAGACTTATGGCTTCATCTCACACTCCATTGCCATGTCAGAATGAACATTTCCCTGCAAATTGCCTTTGCTGATATGCATGACCTGCCTTTGACCTACCACAGGTCAGCAACCTTTACAAGGTACATTTTATTCATACTACAATATGGGCTATTGCGTTACCTGCAGCTACACATAGCTTCGACGCGGCTGTGGTGTGCCATTCAAAAGTTATTGTGGAAAACATTTGGGGAGGGTCAGTTTGACCTCTCACCCCCACTCGAGCTCGTGATACTAAAATGTGTTGTTTGAATGCCTGCTCAATGTCCACAGGGCAATCATGGCATTAGACTTTGATGTTGAAACATTCCTTCATAACTTGAAGGCAACAAAGCCTCCATATGAGTGTCCAGTGGAGAACTGTGGAAAGGTCTACAAGAGTTTCTCCGGCATTCAAGTCCATCTAGACAACTATGACCACAGTGTTGCTACTCCTGCCACACAATCTTCAAAATCTGGTAAGTCATAAGCAAGCAATTACTGTGTAATTAAGTTTTACTAATCCCGCCCGCGAATTTTGCGCACGAGCACTTTGCAACAGAGTGAGGGATACTGCTCAGTAATACATCGACGCGGATGCTCGTTCACTCACGGGCAGTAATCTGCAGTTAATGCATTGTTATTGGATGCTGCATGGCGTCAGCACATCCCACTGAGTTTGTCACGCCCTTGATGTCGACGCAGCTCGGAAGAAGGGCAAGAGCCGGCGTGGCCAGGCGGACCGGTCGCCGTCGCCGGTACCCTTCGAGCCCGTCAAGGTGTCGCGCGAGCCCAAGATCAGCTACGTGGACGCCACCAAGATGCTGGAGTATGAAGCCGATGGCTGCTCCCTTAGCTTCAGCATCTCCGACAGGCTCACCATCATGTCCAAGGTATTGACGGTTTTGTTGGCAGTGTAACAGTATGCAGTACCCATGCACGTTCTGGAATGGAATGCTCCTCCTGTGTAAAGCCTGATCAGAGAGCATTTGGTGCGATAATTCTGGGCCAGCTTCGAGGTCTCCGCTGCCTTGTGACGCGACAGCAAATTGGGTGTCTGCCCTGACATATCTTTGGATGGTCGTTATATCTGTACTTCCCAGACCTGGAACAAACCACAGCTGTCCATCCACTCCAGCCTCACTGCTGGAAAGCGAGTCAAATCCTAGCCAGACCAGTCTGCTTTAGGCTCCCAGCCACGAGCTGGCCACGTCGGCGCTCAGCTGTTCTGCTGCAGCACCATTCTGTCCTTGTGGTTGCTGCAGGCTGAGTTCAAGTCACCTCATGTGACTGGTACAAGTGGAGTTCGAGTGTTACAGGCCAGGTACAAATATCGCCCTCTATGTATGTCACAGGTCAAGTACGAGTCTCCCTGTGTGACTGGTGCAGGCCATGTGCGAGTTTTCCTATGTCTGTTGCAGGCCGAGTACGAGGCGCTGGTGCCGCCGCCGCAGGTGCTGCCCTCTAGCCCGGAGCCGGCACACCCTACGCCTGCCAAGCACGGGCCGGTGCGCGCCGGCCGCGCCGCCAGCGGCGAGGCGCGCCACCTGAGCCAGGCCGGCGACGAGCGCCGGCCGCGCGCGCTGCCGGAGGCCGCCTTCTGCGAGGGCGCCGACGACTATCAGCTGGACGACGCCCCGCCCATGCCCAACAACTACATCAGGTGAGGGCGCCGGCTGGCCGACCGGCCGCCACCTCAGGCATCCGCGTGGGGAGTCGGGATCCGTTCCCACGAGTGCCGTGGGAAGGCGGGGCAGCGTCCTCCAAGAGTCACGCCCGGGATCTGGAGGGGCAGCTTCCTCCCGGAGTCACGCCCGGGGTATGAACGGGTAGCGTCCTCCCAGAGTCACGCCCGGGGTCTGGATGGGCAGCGTCCTCCCAGAGTCACGCCTGGGGTCTGGACAGGCAGCATCCTCCCAGAGTCACGCCCGGGGCATGGACGGGTAGCGTCCTCCCAAAGTCACGACCGGGGTCTGGATGGGCAGCGTCCTCCAAGAGTCACGCCCAGAGTCTGAAGGGGTAGCGTCCTCCCAGAGTCACGCCTGGGGTCTGGATGGGCGGAGTCGTCTCAGAGTCACGCCCAGGGTCTGGAGGGATCGTGAGGGCTCGTTCGTGGTTGGACGTCGCGTGTGGTCAGGTGAGTGGTGTCTCGGACGCTTGCTGTAATTGTTGGCTGTTTGGCCAGGCGGCCTGGGTTCTGGGGAGTGGCGATCCGCTTGGCTGTTCGCTCACATCCGGTCTTTTTTGAAGTGTGTCGTAGGTTGCAAGGCGATGCCATCACACGGTCTGGCTATCAATGCGTTTGCGGGGGCGGGAATTGATTGTCGTAGCACGCTGCGGCCAGGCCAGGTATCGGCAGGCAGGCTGCGGCGTTGTAAGGGGCATTGAAGCGCATTGCGGCGGGCAGCGCCGCAACACGCTGGTGGAGAGTACCATGGGGGGGAAGGGGAGGGGGAGGGGGGTAGACACCGCGCCGCCGGCGGCGGCAGCACGCTCGTCCGTGGCGTCGATGCGCAGCGAGTCGCTGCCGCGCAGGTTCATCGAGAAGTCGCTGGACGAGCTGGACGAGGAGGTCGAGTACGACATGGACGAGGAGGACGTGGCTTGGCTGGAGATCACTAACCAGCAGCGGCGCGAACGCGGCCTGCCGCCCGTGCTGGACCGCGACCTGGAGATGCTGATGGACCGGCTGGAGAAGGAGAGCTACTTCCAGGTACACTTGCCGCCGCGCGGCTGGCGATGACGCGCAGCTTCGTGTGTCGAGACCTCCCGCACGGACAACGCTGACAAGCAGGGCCCCGTTAAGTATGCGCTGGTAAAGGCATGCTGGACATTGAAGACAGGAAAAACAGCCAAGTTAGTCGACGTACGCACATGCCGGGGGTGGACATCTGAAATCTTACGCATATTGTGGGGCACAGTCCAAGAATATGTAATTTTTTTTGGCACAGGGCCCATATTTGCTCTGCGACCTCCCACAAATTTACATAGGTTTGCAACGTTATCTTTACCTTTGTTTTGATACTGGCAATTTTCTTATGCCGTCTTCCTGTCATTTAATGGACCTGAAATGAAACATTCGCTGGACGAAGGGTATGTTTTTGACACCGATACTCCCAGTGTTGTCTTCGGTCTGTTGAGGTGTTACGTTTCGCACAACATCCACTGATGTCCGCGAATGGCCGGAAGTCTGATGTAAGCAGAGGTTGCTGATGACACTGACAACACTGATACTGAGGATGCTCTGAAATCGTCATTGTTGCCGGTCGTGTATTTTATCTTTGGCATTAAGTTCACTGTAGCGCTGCTCATGCGTCGAAGCCGGCGTGCCCGGCTCCCGTACGCTGCGTGCGCATGTGGGCGGGCCGCGGCCTTCGCCGCCTGAGTGCGTGCCAACCCGATGCCGCCAGAGAGCGTGCCGTCCCGGTGCTGTCTGAGAGCGTGCCGCCCCGATGCCGTCTGGGGGCGCGCCACCCCGGTGCCGTCTGAGAGCGTGCCGTCCCGGTGCCGTCTGGGGGCGCGCCGCCCCGATGCCGTCTGGGAGCGCGCCGCCCCGATGCCGTCTGGGAGCGCGCCGCCCCGATGCCGTCTGGGAGCGCGCCGCCCCGATGTCGTCTGAGAGCGTGCCGTCCCGGTGCCGTCTGGGGGCGCGCCACCCCGATGCCGTCTGAGAGCGCGCCGTCCCGGTGCCGTCTGGGGGCGCGCCACCCCGATGCCCCCTGAGATTGTGCCGTCCCGGTGCCCTCCAAGGGCGTGCCGCCCCGATGCCGCCAGAGAGCGCACTGCCGCGATGCCGCCTGAGAGCGCGCCGTCCCGATGCCACCTGAGAGCATGCCGTCCCGGTGTCGTCTGAGAGCGCGCCGCCCCGATGCCACAGGCGCAGACGACCGTCGGCACGAACGCGGCGCCGATCGACGAGGAGGCCGTCTGCTGCATCTGCATGGACGGCGAATGCGAGAACAGCAACGTGATCCTGTTCTGCGACATGTGCAACCTGCCGGTGCACCAGGAGTGCTACGGCGTGCCTTACATCCCCGAGGGCCAGTGGTGGTGCCGTCGCTGCCTGCAGTCGCCCTCACGCGCCGTCGACTGCGTCCTCTGCCCGAACAAGGGCGGCGCCTTCAAGCAGACCGACGACAACCGCTGGGCGCACGTCGTGTGCGCCCTTTGGGTGCCCGAGGTCTGCTTCGCCAACACGGTGAGGGCGTGAGCGGACCGGGCCGAGGGCGGCGGCCGACCAGCGCCGGCGTCCCGGAAGAGGCTCGGCACACGCTGCTGCCTCGCCGGGTCTCAGGTCCATGCAGTGTTGTTGGCAGACGTCTCGTGTGGTGTGAGCGAGCCGCTCTGTTCCGTGAGGCCCTGTGGACGCTGATACACTCTAGTCCAGCCATGACATCAAGCCTAGATATGCCGCAATCCTTGAAGCGACTGTAGTGTTAGGTGCCGCCCCAGCCATTGGTGCGGTTCGGTGTGACGCTGCAGGCGATATGATCACGGGTTTGCGCGTCCCTGCCAAGCGACGCTGGTCTGTGACGGCGCCTGTCTCTGTGTCTGACAGGTATCTCTGCAGCCGATCGACAGCATTGTCTGTGTCTGGCAGGTATTTCCGGAGCCGATCGACACCATTGTCTCTGTGTCTGGCAGGTATCTCTGGAGCCGATCGACAGCGGTGTCTCTGTGTCTGGCAGGTACCTCTGGAGCCGATCGACAGCATTGTCTCTTGTCTGGCAGGTATCTCTGGAGCTGATTGACATCATTGTCTCTGTGTCTGACAGATATCTCTGGAGCCGATCGACACCATTTTCTCTGTGTCGGGCAGGTATTTCTGGAGCCGATCGACACCATTGTCTCTGTGTCGGGCAGGTATCTCTGGAGCCGATCGACACCATTGCCTCTGTGTCCGACAGGTATTTCTGCAGCCGATCGACAGCCTTGTCTCTGTGTCTGACAGGTATTTCTAGAGCCGATCGACAGCATAGACAGGATACCGCCGGCCCGCTGGAAGCTCTCCTGCTACATCTGCAAACAGCGTAACGTCGGCGCCTGCATACAGTGTCACAAGGCCAACTGCTACACAGGTAAGCGATGCGCTCACCGTCGTGGCGCAGTACGCCGGTCATGTGCCGGGAGTTTGTATGCCTGTTTTCTTAGGAGACCCGGTGCGTACCGTGACATTGGCATGGTCGTCGTCTTCGTCGCAAGCCCTTGAATTCGGGAAGCGGTCTGAGGCTTAAGATGATACTGCGTGATAGCGGTGTGTATAGTGTTAGTTGGTGATGCTTGGAAATTGCGAGCGATTTTCGTGACAGCGTACTGTCACGCAAGGCGAGATGAGCAAGGGGTGGTCAGTGCAGGATATGGCCGCCTCCTTTACCGGAAATGGTGTATTTGATCGAACCTTCCGGTGTGCGGACTTGCGTCGGAGGTCGCGTCTTGTTATTGTGTAATTAGTTTGTTATCAATTCCAAGTAAGGTGATGCCAGGCATTACTCATCCTTTGCGAGACGTGTTCCCTGGCTCAGCTGTACGCCATTTCTTGACCTGCATTCTGGCGTAGCTGACGGTGCATACCCCCCATCTGAGCTGGTCCCTGACACTGCATACCCTCCATCAGAGCTGGTCCCTGACACTGCATGCTCTCCATCAGAGCTGGTCCCTGACCCTGCATACTCTCCACCAGAGCTGGTCCCTGACCCTGCATACCCTCCATCAGAGCTGGTCCCTGACACTGCATGCTCTCCACCAGAGATGGTCTGTGACACTGCATGCTCTCTGTCAGAGCTGGTCCCTGACCCTACATACCCTCCATCAGGGCTGGTCCCTGACACTGCATGCTCTCCACCAGAGATGGTCTCTGACACTGCATGCTCTCTGTCAGAGCTGGTCCCTGACCCTGCATACCCTCCATCAGAGCTGGTCCCTGACCATGCATACCCTCCATCAGAGCTGGTCCCTGACACTGCATGCTCTCCATCAGAGCTGGTCCCTGGCCCTGCATGCTCTCCACCAGAGCTGGTCCCTGACCCTGCATGCTCTCCACCAGAGCTGGTCCCTGACCATGCATACCCTCCATCAGAGCTGGTCCCTGACACTGCATGCTCTCCATCAGAGCTGGTCCCTGACCCTACATGCTCTCCCCAGGGCTGGCCCCTGACACTGCATGCTCTCCACCAGAGCTGGTCCCTGACACTGCATGCTCTCCACCAGAGCTGGTCCCTGACACTGCATGCTCTCTGCCAGAGCTGGTCCCTGACCCTGCATGCCCTCCCCAGAGCTGGTCCCTGACACTGCGTGCTCTCCACCAGAGCTGGTCCCTGACCCTGCATGCCCTCCACCAGAGCTGGTCCTTGACGCTGCATGCTCTCCAACAGAGCTGGTCCCCGGCCCTGCATGCCCTCCACTAGAGCTGGTCCCCGACTCTGCATACTCTCCACCAGAGCTGGTCCCTGACCCTGCATGCCCTCCACCAAAGCTGGTCCCTGATCCTGCATGCCCTCCACCAGAGCTGGTCCCTGATCCTGCATGCTGTCCACCAGAGCTGGTCCCTGACCCTGCATGCTCCCCACCAGAACTGGTCCCTGACCCTGCCCGTGCGCCGGCAGCGTTCCACGTGACGTGTGCGCAGCAGGCGGGCATGCACATGAAGATCGACGCGGTGCGCGAGACCAGCTCCACGGGCACCTCCTTCACCGTCCGGAAGGCGGCCTACTGCGACATCCACACACCGGCCGACTCGGACGCGGTGAGAGAGCCCCGACAGCGACAGCGGACGATGCACCAGAGGCGGCCGCCCGCGCGGCGCCGCACGTCAGGGACGGCGGTGCGGCGCCGCGCCGGCTACAGGCCCTGCATGCCGTCGGCCGGCGTGAGATGTGTGTGCGTGGAGTGCTGTTGGGCCGGTGAGCGGCCGGGCTAGTTGGCAGTCAGTGGCGGCTGGACTGACACCAGCAGCGATGTCGGACTGACACCAACGGTCATGTCGGACTGACACCAGCAGTCATGTCGGCCACATGCGGAGATCAGCGGGCCGGGCACGGCCAGTGTGTGCCGTTGCGCCGATGAACTGGTCGCTCGGGACGTTCTGATCAACAGTGGTGTGTCTCCTTGCGACGTCGTGAGTTTTAATGGCATTGCTACCCAATGGTAGGTTGTTGCTGTATGGTCCTGTGTTGTAAGGTCAAAGTTTCGCAAAATCGAAGTGCAGAAGGTGGCTGCTCAGTAATTTGAAACCAGCTGCATTTTAAATATTGCAATTTGATGGCACAGGCCAAAACCGCCGCTTCGAACGACGGCGGCTTCTAAATTACTGTCACGTGGCAAAAAGAAGAAGAGCGTCACACTAGAATAAAGGCGTTCACTTAAAACATAAGCACAATGTAAGTGTTGCACTGCCGTGGTCACCAGCACTCAGGTCCTGTGGTCCTGGTGATCACATGATCCTGTGACCGCAGGTCCCTTGGTCTTGTGGTCCTTGGTGACCACGGGATCTCATGACCACAGGTCTCGTGGCTCTGTGGTCCTGGTGATCACATCATCCTGTGACCGCAGGTCCCGTGGTCCTGTGAGCCTGGTGACCACGAGATCCCGTGACCGCAGGTCCTTTGGTCTTGTGGTCCTGGTGATCACGAGATCCCGTGACCGCAGGTCCCTTGGTCTTGTGGTCCTGGTGATCACGGGATCCTGTGACCACGGGTCCCTTGGTCTTGTGGTCCCTGGTGACCACGGGATCCTGTGACCACGGGTCCCTTGGTCCTGTGAGCCTGGTGATCACGAGATCCCGTGACCGCAGGTCCCTTGGTCTTGTGGTCCTGGTGATCACGGGATCCTGTGACCACGGGTCCCGTGGTCCTGTGAGCCTGGTGATCACATGATCCTGTGACCGCAGGTCCCTTGGTCTTGTGGTCCTCGTGATCACGGGATCCTGTGACCACGGGTCCCGTGGTCCTGTGAGCCTGGTGATCACGAGATCCCGTGACCGCAGGTCCCTTGGTCTTGTGGTCCTGGTGACCACGGGATCCTGTGACCACGGGTCCCTTGGTCTTGTGGTCCTGGTGACCACGAGATCCCGTGACCGCAGGTTCCATGTAGCTGTGATATCGGGCCGCCCGTGTCCTCATGCGTTCAGCGACATATTGGGTGGTCGTGCGATCGATGGCACCGTGGTCACTGGTGACGTCACGGCGGTGGGCCGTGGTGCGCTGGCCAGTGCTGAGCTTGCGTCCCTTGCCGGCCAGAAGCCCCAGCTGGAGGAGGGCCCCATGGACTCGGCGCGCAAGGCGCAAGCAAAGGCCGAGTCGCGACAGAAGATGCGCAAGGCGCGCAAGATCTTGGCCGAGAGACGCTCGGCCATGCCCGTCGTCTCCGTGCCCACCATACCGCCCGAGAGGTCAGTGCCGGTCAGAGCGGACCCGGCCGGTCAGTACCGATCAGAGCCGGCCCGGCAGGTTAGTACGGATCAGAGCCGGACCGGCAGGTCAGTACCGATCAGAGCGGACGCGGCCGGTCAGTATCGATCAGGGCCGGCCCGGCAGGTCAGCAGACCGTCCGTCTCCGTCGGCCGTGTCACCCACCACGCCCTGCTGTGTCACCAGTAGTCATCAGCAAAGCGTCCGACTGATCGGAGTGGGGGTGGGGGGGGGGGGGGAGGGGGGAGGGGGGAAGATAAGCGGTGCGATCCAGCCAAGCGACACTCGGCCGCCGAAGCGTCCTTGAACGGCGAGACAAAATTGCACCCTGTTTGTGATATAACTGTTCCCGGGTTGACTAATCATTTTATTGTAACGACGAGACAGATGTTTTGGTTAAATGAAAAACAAGCTTTTAAATGAATGAACAGTAATATAAGTTTTTAAGCGCATTTACGTACAGGTAGCCAAGGGAACACACTGTAGCAGACAAAAGCGTATAACCGACACGTATCGACCTAACACGATAATTGCCTGTTTCCACAAACACAGTTTTCGAAGGCCTAATCACGTACCTGCGCACATGCTTGTCTGTAGTACACGAAACCGGTACCCGGAATGCGTCAGAAGCGGCTGTATGCGAAGCCATGTATATTGCTGTCGGACTCTGTCGTAGGACGAGAAGTAATGCGTTTTTGATTTTGCAAAATGTTCGCTAAAGTAACTGGTGTATTAACCCGTGCGTTTTAATCATGCAAGCGCCCCCAGCGCCGCCCCTATTCTGGCGGCCCCAGTGTCTTCCCTCTCCCGGCGGTCCTCAGTGTCGCCCCTTCTCCGGGGGCGCCCAGTCGCCCCA
>NW_023596746.1:9291696-9386696 GCF_011947565.3 Pollicipes pollicipes
AGTGTGTGCCTCTGTGCGCAGTGGACCGGTTTCTCTCGGGCACGGAGCGTGAGCGGATGAGCGACGACGACCAGATGAACGCGCTGCTGCAGCACCTGGACACGGTGGCCGAGCTGCGTCACGGCGGATCCCGCGTCAAATGGACCAAGGCGCTCAGGTGAGCACACAATCAGGCCACATGGCCAGCTGACAAAAACAGCTGGCTGTGTGTGTGGGGAGGGGGGGGGGGGGTTGAATCAAGACTACTACCTGCGTCCATGAGCACTTTCATATTGTAGTTTTCTGCCAAAGAAGGAAAGAGACCATGAACATGTCGCTTGTGAGCCATATTAAGCCTCCGAGAATCTTGTGTTACACGCCCGAGCATCACTCCGTCTGGACATGTGCGTGGGCCGGTCTTGCCTGTGTTACACGTCCGAGCCTCACTCCGTCTGGACATGTGCGTGGGCCGGTCTCACCTGTGTTACACGTCCGAGCCTCACCTCATTAGAACATGTGCGTGGGGTGGTCTCCCCCGCCTTCATATCTCGCCTCGACACCACCTGTTGACGTCTGTATGACTCAAGGCTCATCTGTCCTCGCTCTGCCGCCCATTGCGTACGTCAGCCCGGCCGGTCATGTCCTCGCTCCGGATCGGACACGGCCCGCTGTCTGCTGCCGGCGTCCGGCAGACAGCACCACCAGGTGGTGCGCAGACGTCACCCGGCCCTGTCTGTGCTCGGACCCCGTCTGGCGTGAGGTGACGGGCCGCTCCCTGCCCGGCAGGGTGGAGATCTCCAAACTGCGCCGTCGGAAGGCGCTGGCTCTGACGGGCGGCTCGCTGGGACGGAAGCCGGCGCCGGCTGGCCAGAAGCGCCGCCGCCACGGCTCCGACTCCTCCGGCTCCCAGTCAGGTGAGCTGGTCATGCCTCTCCAGCTTCCAGACAGGTGAGCCGCGCATACCTCCCGGTTCCAATTCAGGTCAGCTGCTCACATCTCCAGCTCCCAGACAGGTGAGCTGCTCACATCTCCTCCAGCTCCCAGCCAGGTGAGCTGCTCACACCTCTTCAGCTTCCAGTCAGGTGAGCTACTCACACGTCCTCCAACTCCCAGCCAGGTGAGCTGCTCACATCTCCGGCTTCCAGTCAGGTGAGCTGCTGACACCTCCTCCGGCTCTCAGTTCGGTAAGCTGCTTATACGTCCTCCGACTCCCAGTCAGGTGAGCTGCTCATGCCTCCTCTGACTTCGGTGGTTTTCCAGCCGAGTGAGCGGTTCGTAACTGGGATGGCACCGCAGACGCCCAGCTGTTTGTCAGCTGTATTGCCGTTTCCTCCTTGCGTGATGATGATCTCGTGGGTTCTTGACTTTATGAGGACCTAAAATGGGTCGTTTTTATTTTAAATGGTTCAGTGGTGCCTGATCACGATCTAAAGTTTTGTCCCAAACTTCACCTACGAGTACATCTCTCGAGTTAGGCGTAATGTCTTTATTTGGGGATGCACCATCTCTCGATGTGGTCGCGTGTAAGGATTTTAATAGGTGTCTCAATTCGTCATATTAGTTGCGGGAATGCGTGTTAAGTTCCGTTCTGCCACGCTTTTACGATGATGTACTGTGTGATCGATCATGCAGGCCACTACACCAAAATGTGCAGTAGCACCTTAAGATACACTAGCAAACGCTGCACAGAAGTGGAGCCGCGCAGCTCTGCGTTCAGCTCTCTAAATGCGTTAAAGTGCATGATCATATGTCCCATTGATGGAATGTTGCTTAAGATAGGCGGTCAAACGGTATATACCAGTTAATTGTTTGGATGCTATGTAGCTCACTGTAACTGCTTATGGATCCGTGATTGTTTTCGAGCGGACATCGGCAAACGCGACGCCCGCCGTCGCAAACTTTTGTGTGAAACGCCACTGTTTGTGGTGGCCGTATCAGTCGCCAGAGATGGTGTAACTCTGATTAGAGCTTTGTTCGTGAGAGCTGGAGCTTCCTATACCAAGCCATCGCCTCGCCTCGAGTTGATAACAGCGCCATTTCCTGGCTGTTGGGCACACAGTATAACTACGGCACTAAAAAGGTGGTCATCGCGTACACCGACGGGCAGATCCCAGGTGGCTAGACAGACAGCAGGACTGGCCTGATGCCGTGGCGTTGGTCGGCCCTCGGGCGGGGCCTGAGCGTGTGCCGGGCGGGGCCGGCAGGCGACGACTCGTCGGACGGCACCGAGGACAACACGGAGGCGTGCAGCGAGGTCAGCAGCGCGCGCCGCTCCCGGGACTCGTCGCCACACGAGCGGCCGCCGCCGCCCCGCAAGCGGGCCCGAGCCGCGCCGGCCGTCGACGGTCAGTGGCCGCCCCCGCCGCCGCCGCCGCCGCTGCCGCTCCACCCCAGGCTGCTCGCCCGGGCCGTCCGCTGTCACTGCACTGATCGACCTGCCGCTCGCTGCGAGCTCACCGGTTGTGGTGTGGAGTGATGAATGGGTTTGCTAGGGCGCGGCTAACGTTTTAAAACTACGTTTCTTTTATTAGAAATTTACACTGACTGCACAAAAATGAGTGCATGACCTTCCGTATGCGTAAGATAAAACTACTGATTTGTGCTTTCATCTGCCATTGAGTGCAAGCCGATTTTGAGATCTGTTCAAACTCGCCCACTCACCAGCCCGTTGGGTGGTGCAGTAACAGCAGATGACGCTCGTTGCCGTGTGCTGTGATGGCGCCCTCCGGCCGGCAGAGGAGGCCAGGGGATCGAAGGCGGGCGCTCGTCGCGGCTCGTCAGGAAAGCGGGGCCGGGCCGGCGGCCGCGGCTCGCCGGCCAAGGGCTCGGCGGCCGCCGCCTCCTCCGGCGCCGAGAGTCACGACGGAAACGGTAACTGTCCGGCCGCGCGTGGGCGCCCTGGCGGCCCTCCGCGCACCGCAGTCGGGTGTGGAGAGTTCTGGTTGCCTCTTGTTGATTTTGAGCGCAAGCGATCCCCAGGAAGACGTCAAGTAGCAGTCCAGTCTTACAGTACGGAAGCGGTCCAGTTTCAGGGGCAGTTAATGCATGGTACACGAAAACTGATGACACAAACAGTGCATACTCAGCCATGAAGGTCACCATCATTCTGTCAGTAGCTGGTGTGTCGCCACCCTAGCGCCAGCCGCGGCATGCGCTGGTCGCGGCGCGGCGATGACCCGGCTGTGGTTCTGGGCGGCGATGACCGGGCTGTGGTTCTGGGCGGCGATGACTCGGCCGTGGTTCTGGGCGGCGATGACTCGGCCGTGGTTCTGGGCGGCGATGACTCGGCCGTGGTTCTGGGCGGCGATGACTGGGCTCCCGCCGCCGGCAGAGCTGTCGGCGGAGGGCGGCACGCGCCAGCCGACGGCGGCCAGCCCGCCGGCCAGTCGCCGCCTGGCCGGCTCGGCCGCCTCCAGTCCGGCCGGGGTCAACCGACGCACGGCCGTGCTCTTCACCAAGAAGGCGGCCGGCATCAAGGTAGGCGGGAGTCGCGGCGAGGCGGACCGGGGCAACCGGAGAGATTCACGTGATGTCAGGGAGCCCTGTGGCGTCAGGGGCGGAGCGGAACAGCCGGAGAGGCTCACGTGGTGTCGGGGAGGGGGGGGGGGGGGGGGGTCACGTGTTGTCAGGGGCAGACCGCGGCGGCCGGAGAGGCTCACGTGGTGTCAGGGGTCACGTGGTGTCAGGGGCAGACCGCGGCAGCTGGAGAGGCTCGCGTGATGTCGGGGGTCACGTGGCGTCAGGGGCGGACCAGGGCAGCCGGGGAGGCTTATGTCATGCTCGGGGCGCGTCTTTAGCAATTGTTGCAGGGATGCCTAATTTAGCGTCGGTTTGGTTTCGTTGGCAGTCGTCCTGTGACGTGTTTGGACTGATCTTGTCAGCATGTTCGATGGTGGTCCGCCGGCCTCAGCAGACCGGTGGCCACTTCCAATGGCCTACGGTAACGCGATGTTCACGCCGTCTGTTTGCGGTCTCAGGGTAGTCCGTCTCCTCAGAAGAAGGACGGCAGGAAACGGACCAAGTCTGGGTCACAGCCGGCCAGCGCGGACGATAATGTGACGGTACGTCGGGGCTGGGATTGCTTGTCGCCCACGCCCACGCGCTGTTGGCTATGTTTAGTTTGCTTTGTGGCCGCAACAGGCTTTTAGCTGTCGGCGGGCGACGGGAGTGATCATAACGGCCAAATGCGGGTTCCGGAAACAACTTTTTCAGACGTTGAAATTATTTAAGATATTTGCTGCTTAGGTTTAGACAAAAAAATCAAAGGCGCTGAAAACATTGTCATTGCACTCTTTCTTCACTCCGCTGCAAGAACTTCCCGTTTACTCGTGGTTATTTCTCAAAAGTTCTGGCGTATTTAGTCAACAGCTGGTATCATCACTTTTCCGCGGCAGCGTTGGTGTTATCGTGTCCTCGAGTGGAAAGATCAGTCGGAAGGGAAGGAAGACAGTTACGCTCCCAGCTTCTGTGATAGTGCCACCTGTGGCTGACGGGGGCGCCTACACATCAGTTCGATCGGATTCGAGTGTGTGCTATATCGTCACGATCCATCCGAAGACGTCGACCTTCGAGCCGAGCCCGCTCCCGTCTCGGCGGCTTTGTGTCGCAGCGCCTTCTTCCACATCTCCAGGCAACAATGCCTTGTCCACAATTACTCTCCTTTGCCCACCTCCGTTTCTCAAGGCAAGCGTTTCTCCCTGGACTGAGGTCCTCTTGCTTGCCCTCCCGCCTCTGCTATATGATGGGCTGGTTGGCGGCCGCCCGGCGTGAAGCCGAGCAGCGTCGGTGCTGGAACTGACGGGGCCAAGGCCAGGTGCGCCTGGGTGCTGACCTCAGCCGCCTGGCTGCTGACCTCGGCCGTCTGGGTGCTGACCTCAGCCGCCTGGGTGCTGATCTCAGCCGTCTGACTGCTGACCACAGCCGTCTGGCTGCTGACCTCAGCCGTCTGGATGCTGACCTCAACTGCCTAGGTGCTGACCTCAGCCGTGTGGGCCCTGACAGGTGTCACGCTCCAAGTCACGCTCGACCGACGACGGTGACGAGGAGGCGGCGCCTGCCGGCTCGGGCCGGGACAGCGGCGACGAGGTGCCGCCCACCAACGCCAGCTTCACACAGTACCGGCAGCGGCGAGGTGAGGTCCGCCGCTGGGCACCAGCTTCACACAGTACCGGCAGCGGCGAGGTGAGGTCCGCCGCTAGGCACTAGCTTCACACAGTACCGGCAGCGGCGAGGTGAGGTCCGCCGCTGGGCACCAGCTTCACACAGTGCCGGCAGCGGCGAGGTGAGATCCGCCCGCTGGGCACCAGCGGGAACAGTGTAGTAGAGGGAGAGAGAGGCTGGCCCCAACCGCTCTGCACCGACTGGGAGGTACTGTCATACAAGGCAGCGGCGTTTGGGACCACGGAGGGACCACCGGGCGTCGGCCGAGTCCATCAGAGTTGCGACTCGTCGCGCGCCCGCCTTCTGACGCCGCGCCGCGACTCTGGCAGAGGCGGCGGTCGGCACCGACGATGAGACGGCCAGCGAGCCCGACGACACCGTGCCGCCCGGCATCGAGACGGGCTCCGAGGACTCGGACCTCGACACGGCCGACGACCTGGACGACGATGACGTCATCAGCGGCTCGGAGATCCCGCTGGAGCCGCTGGACCTGGTGTGGGCCAAGTGTCGCGGCTATCCCTGGTACCCGGCTCTGGTGAGTGTGACGGGCGGCTCGCGCACGCGGCGCCCGCTCGCTCTGGGGACACAGCGCTGCCGCACCGCGTTACCAGTGGGTGCCAGCAGCGGCGCTGGAGCCATGGGCGGGCGGTGAATACTGGTGCTCGCCGCCGGCGCTGCATGTTGACCCGCGCTGAGCACGTTGGGGGCCGTGGCCTGAAGCTAACCCTTGTCAGCCACCATCTCTCCGCTTTTTGGTGTAGTAAGTGGCGTCGGCGCCAGCCTTTAAGCACATAAGGTTATATTTGTGTGCAGTTTTTCTGCGCCGTCTATGGGCGAGGGCAATCGCTTTACGAAGGGAGCGCGACGTTCGCCTTCATGCCCCTTTCATTAAGTATAGGGAGTCGGCGACTGCATTGGTCGCATTAGAGCTTGGGAGCCAGGGCGCCACCGAAATTCGAACCGGGGCCCCACGTGGGAATCCAAGGAGGACACCTCCTCTAACGGTGGACCTGGCGGCCCCGGCAGCCGTGTACGCTGAGGTGTGTTGATGGGCCGTTAACGGAGCCGGCCTCCCCTAACGGTGGATCTGGCGGCCCCGGCAGCCGTGTACGCCGAGGTGTGTTGATTGGGCCGTTAACGGAGCCGGCCTGCCCTAACGGTGGATCTGGCCGCCCCGGCAGATCATCAACCCCAAGATGCCGCGCACCGGCTACTTCCACAACGGCGTGCCGATCCCAGTTCCGCCCGACGACGTGCTGGCGCTGGCTGACGTTCACACCGGCCCCATGTACCTGGTGCTGTTCTTCGACGCCAAGCGCACCTGGTCAGTGACTGCATCACCCCGGTGGCCGACCGACCTCAGGTGGCGCCGACGGGCCAGCCAGGCTTCAGCCTGCTCTGAACGCCTCGTTGGTTCTTCGCAGCTACCGAATTTTTCTGATTGGAGTCGCATGCAAGACAGAGATGTATTTGGGAAGCATCCGGAAGTAGACGCTTATCGAAGGCGGACATTGTTCTCAACAGTCAACTGAATGTGACAGAGATGTATTTGGGAGGCATCCGGAAGTAGACGCTTACCGGAGGCGGACATTGTTCTCAACAGTCAACTGAATGTGACAGAGATGTATTTGGGAAGCATCCGGAAGTAGACGCTTATCGGAGGCGGACATTGTTCTCAACAGTCAACTGAATGTGACATACTTGCCTCGTTACTGGGATAACGCTGAGTAATCAAGTTCAGTACAGGGCATGAAATGGCCACAGTAACCGGTGCGCTCGAACAGCCCTAAACATCATCGAGTTTATTTTCCATACCCTTTTTTCCTTGATCCCCCGCCCGGAGGCTGTCCCGCTGCTGACTGAGCGTCGGCCGCTGCCGCGAGACCGTCTTTTGCCGTGTGTCCACTGATGTCTTTTTCCGATCCCTCCCGTGTGCCCTCTGGTGTCTTTTTCCCGATCCCTGCCGTGTCCTCTGGTATCTTCTCCCCTATCCCCTGCCGTGTATCCCCTGGTGTGTTTTCCGTGATCCCTGCCGTGTGCCCCTTGATGTCTTTTCCCCGATCCCTGCCGTGTCCCCTGATGTCTTTTCCCCGACCCCTGCCGTGTCCCCTGATGTCTTTTCCCCGACCCCTGCCGTGTGTCTCCTGATGTCTTTTCCCAGATCCCTGCCGTGTCCCCTGGTGTCTTCGCGATCTTCTTCCATATGTCCCCTGGTGACTTTTCCTCGGTCCCCTGCCGTGTGCTCCCTGGTATATTCTCGATCTCCTGCCGAGTGTCCCTGGTGTCTTCGCGATCTTCTTCCGTGTGTCCCCTGATGTCTTTTCCTCGGTCCCCTGCCGTGTGCTCCCTGGTATCTTTTCGATCTCCTGCTGAGTGTTCCTGGTGTCTTCGCGATCTTCTTCCGTGTGTCTCCTGATGTCTTTTCCCAGATGCCTGCCGTGGCCCCTGGTGTCTTCGCGATCTTCTTCCATATGTCCCCTGGTGACTTTTCGTCGGTCCCCTGCCGTGTGCCCCCTGGTATATTCTCGATTTCCTGCCGTGTATCCCCTGGTGTCTTCTCGATCTCCTGCCGTGTCCCTGGTGTCTTCTCGATCTCCTGCCGTGTCCCTGGCGTCTTCTCGATATCCTGCCGTGCCCCCTGATGTGTCCTCCCCGTCCCCCCCGCCCCCCTCCGGAGCCGCTGCTGACCGGGCGTCTGACCGTCCGACAGGCAGTGGCTGCCGCGCAACAAGCTGGAGCCGCTGGGCGTCGACCCGGCGCTGGACAAGGCCAAGCTGGTGGAGTCGCGCAAGGCGGCCGACCGCAAGGCCGTCAAGACCGCCTACGAGAAGGGCATTCTGCATCAGTGCCGCGTCACCGGCAAGAACGCCACGTTCAGCCTGGAGTCGGCTGACAAGGAGAAGCCGTCCGCCGTCGATCTGTGCTACAAGGGCTCGCTGTGAGGCGCCGCGTCCCGTGCACCGAACTCCTCCCCGTGCCGCGGGGAGGGGCACGGACGCGGCGGGGAGTGGCGCCCCAGCTGGGGAGCGGCGACCGCTCCGCCAGATGCTGGTCGGTGGGGAAGGCACCTATTGGCTGCGGTGTGTCGGGGCACGGTAGCGCTGTCCTGGGTTGCTGGTGTCACGCGCAAGATTCGACCCCGATGCCGTGCGAACTGAGGCCTCCATCCACAGCGAGTGCGTCCGGCTGGTAGGGTAGGCGCCGTGTGGGCGACCCGCGCGCAGTGCCCCCGCCGGCCGGCGGCGGCCTCGGCCAGCTGTGACTGACGCCTGGCTCCGCCGGACCACACTGCCGAGCTGACAGCGGTCCACAGCGAGGGCCGCAGGCGCTGGGTGATGTACAAATGACGACTTTTGAGGCGTTGGCCGTGGTCTGTGGTAAGGAAGGCATTTGAAGGCCAGAGAACTCGGGAGTCACGTATTGTGCTGCCAATGGCTTTGATTTCATCGCCATCGATGTATTCATTTTCACCGAGCATAGTGGCTTGACTAGGGTTTCAGACAACTTGGATCAAGCTTGGTTGTTAGATGTCGTCTTTGAAGTAAATGAGTCGTAAATATACGAGGGAAACTATTGGTTGCCTTGTTTATTCGCCGAGTGTGGTGCTTTCAAGATACAGGAACACACACAACGAGAACAAGAGCACGTTACTTGCGATCAGTGAACCGTATCTTGCATCACCTAGCCTGTGTGGCGTATTCGGAAGTCGCACTGCCCAGCTTCGCTGCATGCGTCGCCTCTGATAACTTTTTACCATCGCGGTACCATCCCTGCTGCTGTGGCCGGCTGGCTATCCGCATGAATCAGCAACCGTCCTGATGTAAGCCGTTGGGGGCGTAGCGATGACGAGTCAGCGAGCCGGTACTGCGGACTCAACGAGGTGGGGTGTTCGTCCAGAGGCCCCACTCTGGTTACCATGGCACAGCGGTCACTTGAGGCTCATTCCTAGAATGTTCGAAACTAGCCTCGTCAGGAACGGACTGAATGCTGTTCAGGATCTCTGGGAACTTACGGATACTTCGTTCACCTGGAAATCGTACACACTTGTTCATACAAGCCGAGGCGGTCATGCCGCAGACAACGCGTCGCATGAGAGCTCTGTGCGTGGCACTTTTCCCAAGAGCAGCCAGCTGCGGCTCGGAGCTGTGGTGATGCGCGCGAACGTAACTGCATCGGGCTCCACTACTTCCTGCTCGAACGCAGCTCTTGGGATGCTGTTTCGCAGCAGTGAAGACATTCACACAGGAATTGGATGGAGCCTCCCAAAACACCAAATAGATCCCCCACACAGATCGTAACACTATGGTTTTTACTCTCGACTATTATGCCCTTGCTGTTTTGAAATAACACGTGCTCTCGCGCACCAGGGCAGACGCGCCTGGTAGTTTGTTCGAAGAAAGTCCATCTGTTTTGTTTCGTCTTATCTCTCAGCGGGCGGTGAGAGGCGAGGGGAAGGTCCCCTCTCTTAGATGACATCAGAGCAGCACGTTCTCAGACACCGGGGCTGTGGAACATCCATGGCTCGACCAGTGGCCCACGCAGCACAAGACCGATAGCAAAGTCGCACTTGAACGTGAGATTCATTCACAGTTGTGTGCGATGTGGTGTTTGCGCTTCATTTCACCAGCACGATGCAAGAACCTTTTGAACCAATAAATCGGCAATTAAATTTTGTCATATCGTAGAGACACAAGCAAACACGGCTTTGGATTTGAAATGTTTTACCGTTTTACCGACTTGCCAAATTTTGAATTGTATGCATTTCAAAGCACTTAAGTATTGGGCGTCAGGTGGAAACTCTGCCCATATTGGGTGGCGAGGAAGGGAGGGAGACCAAGATTGGGGGCCCAGCTCAGCATTTGGGGGCCATGCTCCCCCCAAAAAAGGATAAAAATTTCACCCATGGCCGCAGTTGGTGCTGACAAACGTACTGACGACGAATCGAACGCGACCCATTTCCGACATGTTAATCAAGCGATGCCGTTCGCAGCCACATTGTGACATTTCCCGGCGTGAACAAATAGACACATGACACTAACTTAGTCAGATGACAAGTACATTAGATATCTGGCTTTCGCATAAGCCTGCAATGATGTGCCTAAGCTAGTTGGTTGCTGAGCGGGAAATCTGGACCAGTCATGAACTCGCATTAGCGCAGCGTGCACCGGCGCGCCGCTGTTCGGCGCGCTGTGGCGGACTGAGATGCCAACTGAGCAGCCGTGCTCAGCCATGGGATGGCATAACTTGTACACAGATATCAAAACTGCCTCGGTACGCTGCCGGACAATCATTCAGTCTTTTCAGTAGGGCTCCACTACAGATCTAAAATGACTCGCTAATAATAATAAAGATAATAATAAGAATAAAATTTGTTTCTCATTTGTGATGTTTCATTGTATCCACATATCGGCTCGTCTGCTCTCGCTCCCCCCTGGTTTTCACCACGAGTGGCACAAGTCATAAGAATGGATTCGTGCCACACAGTGATAGAATAGATTGTTGCGTGCTTAGAAAGGGGCTTTTTAAAAGCCAGTGCATTTTCATCAAATAGGTATTCTGATAACTGAACATTCAACAATCAAATTGTGAACAATAAGAGAACGCAAACGCACATGGGATACGCGCACGGGTTGTTGATGAAGGCAAACGCACATGGGATACGCACACGGGTTGTTGATGAAGGAAAACGTACACGGGTTGTTGATGAATGCAAACGCACATGGGATGCGCCCAATGTGGCGTTGACGCGTCGGGACAATGTTGTTCACGCGTCTTCAGTGAGCAGTCATACGCGCCACTCACATACATTGAACGAGCAAGCGCGTCGTGTCTTTCAGTGTGCTGGTAATACATCTATAACTGCTATCGTGCGATTGTCCGCTGCCAAAAACGGCAAGGGTGCTTTTTATATGTAAAAGACAAAGGTGATACCGTCATTTATGGGAATGCTTGAATGAACCAGGAAACGGTATGCAACGATATTAAGAGTTCCGGCATTAGCGTCAGGGTTCATCACAAACAGCCCCGTCTGCGAGCAGTACCCCCATCGACAGCGCAGCTCCTACGAACGGAAGCGGTCTGCTCGCCGCTGACCGGAGCCGGGCGATACCGGCCGACACTGTCCGGAGCTGGGCGACACTAGCCGACACTGGCCGGAGCTGGGCGACGCTAACTGTACACTGTCCGGACCCGAGGGACGCTCGCCGACACTGTCCGGAACCGGGTGACACTGGCCGACACTGGCCTGAGCCGGGCGACGCTGACTGACACTGGCTGGAGCCCGGCGCACAGCACCCCCCCCCCCCCCGCGCCGCTCAGGGCGTGCGGTGGGAGGTGACGCTGCGGCAGGGATAGAGCAGCGGCGAGTGGGTGAACACCGGCGGCCGGCGGCGCGGCGTCACCACTTCCGGCGAGCCGGCCGGGCTCCGCGTGTGGGCCCGCTGAGGCGGCGTCATCTCGACCGCCGAGCCGCGCCGCTCACCGGGGCTTCGCTGCAGCGGCAGGGCAGTGGTGCCGGTGGTACCTGGCCACGGACCGCTGGTGATCATCTGTCGGCGTGTAACGGCTAGCACACCAGTGTGGTACACCACTTTAGACAAGCGTTCTGTTCGCAGATGCATGGGTAGACATTTGGAGCATTAGGGGATATTTTAGTGTTGCAGACGTTCAGACCGGTCTGTGTTGAGCGGAACGTCGGGATGTGCGCCGGTGCAACCACGCACCACAGCCAGGTCAGCACTCGAGAAGAACAGTGGGAGAGATCGTGCGTGATCGACACCGAGTGTTGGAATAACAGCGTGTGTAGGTCTGTGTGACGGGAAGGTCTGTGCCGATGCGTCCAGCTGCGCTGCCGGCCGCGCGCGTCCGACGAACCTGGACGCCTGCAGGCGGCGACACACCAGCAGCCAGTCGGCGCTCAGCTGGTGCAGGTGGTGCGTGTCCCAGGAGTCGCAGACGGGCCAGCGCAGCAGCAGCACCAGCCGCGCCCGCATACGGCTCAGCTCGACCACGAACAGGCTCCAGTTGTCCTGGGGAGCGGCGACCGGGCAGCTTCAGCGAGGCCCGCTCCACTCCGTGCAGCTGTGACAGCAGCGCACACCCTGTTCTCCACAGCTCTGACGACAGTGCACGTCCACGCCATTCTCCACAGCTCTAACATCAGCGTACGTCCACCTCATTCCCACAGCTCCGACGGCTGACCCACTCCTCACAGCTCCGACGACCGCCCACCCCTCACAGCTCCGACGGCTGACCCACTCTTCACAGCTCCGACGGCTGACCCGTTCCTCACAGCCCTGATGGCCGCCCCACTCCTCACAGCCCTGACGGCTACGCACGCCCACTCGCACTCCCCCCAGCTCTGAGAGCAGCGCACGGCCACGGACAGAAGTGCTGGCTGATGACTGGCTGCTCAGATCCTGCTCAAGCTGAACACTGAACCAACACAGTTCTATAGTCCGCCGAAGATAGCGGCTGAACATGCATGATATGGCAATGCTTGCGTGGACTATTCTTGGCCCTGAGTCACCACAAGTAGGAAGTGCATGCAGGTGAAGTGCGTGCTCACAAGCGTGACACATGCCCTTATGTACCTCCTGTAGATTGTCAAGATACATGAAGAGCAGGAGCGGCGTTACTGTATGTAATAATCAAGGCGTCTGACCCAAATATCGCACAAGATGGACTGTTCATCATCTGACTCAAGCGACCGCCAGTCCCGTCGTCGAGTTTACTCGGAAGGGCACTGGACAGCTCGAGGGCGCTGCACATAAGCCGTCTGTGCAGTGTGCAGACTGTCAACTGTGTGTTGGCAGCCGCTGGCCTGTGGTTATGTGACGGACGGAGTAGGTAGGCTGCCTTGCCGGGCGCTCCCCGCCGGGCCTCTACGCTCAGTGAAAGTGCGAAACAGCGCAGCGAGGATCTCAGGATCGCCTACACCACGGCCGCAAGCACTCACTGACAAGGTATTGGAATACTTTGGCGGTGAGACGAGCACCAGTCATCGGTCGAGCCTTTCCCGCTTGTCCCGTATGTTCTCAAGCCAGCCCCCACGACATGAGTCTCTGCTGTGAAGCCCTTGATAATTCACCGCACGATAAGCGTATTTTGGAATATCCATTTATGTACACAGCGAGACAATATCGAACGTGCGTGAGAACCGGAGCTGGGATGGCGGGCGTAAGGGCGGAGGTGACGGTCGGAGTGAAGACGATCCTTAAGATGGAGAACATCGACATCAATGACAAAATTTTTAGGTTGGGTTAAACGCAAGAAAGATTCACGCAGTAATCCGGCTAAGAAAGATGGCTAGACTTTTTAGACGCGAGGACAAAGAGCATCGAAATTCTTGACTGAAAAAGAAATGATTCACCGAATTTGGTATCCGATAGTGATGAGTTAAACGCTTGTTCCATTTTCTTTGGGGTGTTTGCACCGTGGTACCGATCTAGTGTCATTGTGGAGATCTGCAGGCCGGTAATAAGCTCAGTTCGGCCTTAGCACCGATGACCAGAAGCTGAGGGTGATCACCTCGCGGGTGTGGGCGCAGGCCCTACCTGGCAGGAGGGCGCAGGGCAATGTCGGCGTCCTCGGGGGAAACAGTGCATTCCTATTCGGACTCAAATAAAACATTTATTTGCACCGCGTCTTGTCCGTTATGATTATAAAAGTGTGCGAACTTTTGTTCTGCCACTCTTCGCTAACGTTATGTGGTGCATCTAATATCACCGAATGGACCCAGTGATTACAGCTTTCGTAACATACGTTGAAAAGAGTGCTATTTATGGAGTGCTCTTTGATTATTTGTTTTTTTAGAGTAGATGAGCCGGTGTTTAAATTTCATTAACAAGCCCCGCGGAGGATATCAGTTTCTCTCGCTTTCACCCCTGACACAGATCTATCCTCCGGAGATTAAACGACGGGGTTTGTTCCGGATAGGCACGATAGAGTGCGCTCACATTCCACGGCAAATATAGCGAAAATACCGGCAGGCCTTGGATCGCACCGCATCCCGCGACCCTGCCTGACAGGAGCGGCCTAACGTCGACATACCCGTTGATCAGGCGTAGCGTAGATCCATATACGGTGACCCTTCCTATACGTCATTTAGTTTACCGCACACTTGCGGTTCTTAAGCTGACTTTATGGGCTTTGCGCTAACGTTGCAGCCAGATGCTATGCTGACCTGGCTGATCATACGACAACCCGACAGATGCCGCTCTAGTGTCTGAAGAGCCTGTCAGACATTGCCACGGACTTCTCGCTCCAAGCTTGTAGACCGTGTGCTGACCTGATGGGCCTCGTTTTGACCATGCAGATCCAGTGCTGACCTGATAGGCCTCGTTTTGACCATGCAGATCCAGCACCGACCTGGCAGACCTCAAACCACCTGAGTAACCCGGCCCCGGCCTACTATTACTACTGACTGCACTGACCTGACAAAATCAACGATGACATGCCACGCGGGGCATGTTTGGAAGCAAGTACGTGTGCATGGACATAGACGTCCGTGAAGTTAGTGATTTATTTGGCTATTGATTTGGTGACGATGCCCAACCTCGATGAAGACGTGTCAAACGGTTCATTGCTGCACAAGAACGCTGAGTCTGTCATGAGAAATCAAACTCAAGTTCAGATAAATGTGAGTGCCATGTCACCTCAAGGTCACAGGCCGATTTCGGACTTTTAACGTGCGCCCGGGAGCTGGTTGAATTCCCTTCGCTCGGGTCAGGGGTCAATTGGACTTTGACTCAAGGGTGCCAAACAATTTCAACGTCCCTGAGATCTCAAACTAAGAGAGATAGAGACAATAGATTCACAGAACATACCAGCCTGTATGTGAACTCACTTGTGCCAAACTTAGGGTTCCTTGGACATGCAAAAGGTCACTGGTGGTGGTTTAAGGTAAGTGACCTTATTGAAATGTCATGACCCTGGGGTCAAATAAAACCAAACAAGGTCAAACTCAAGGGTAGTGTCTCAAGTGCCCCCAGAACTTCTCGTGCAACCGCCATAAATACCGATGCCTGTTCCAAGCAAAAGATCATCGGGGTCAGTGACTTTGTTTGAATTCTATAAGATCAAGGTGACCAAACATCTACGAGATTGCTCCTATTTTGCCATTTGAATGAGTGTCGGGGTTTACGCTAAACGGTATGCTCCTACAAACAAAATGTCGATCTTGTCATTTTAGTTCAGTGACCTACTCTGACTTTTGAAAAAAAATCATGAAACATGTCTGTTGCGGTCCGTGTCATTAATAACATTGAGTGAGCACCAGCAACTACCTAATAAAAACAGCTCTGGAATAAAAAAGCAGGCTAGTTTTGACCACTTTCCGGCCTTCACCTGACCCTGGATTGATGGTAATTCTAAATTCAATTGGTTTATTGCCCGAGAAACTACCTCAGATAGGCATGGCTGCGTCTCACGCTCTGTTGTTACATCATATTGGACGATTCCCTAGAAATGCCCTTCGCTGACGACCATGGCCAGACTTTAAACTGCCATAGGTTAGCGACCTCACAATGCATATCTGATTTTTACATCGAAAGATCCTCTGTTCAATTCTCTACAGCTTTACAAGGTTTCGCACGAAATGTGGAAGTCTGTTTGGGAAACACCTTTCGGGGGCAGCAATTCAACCCTCACCCGAGCGCGCGTTAAACATTTAAAATCGGCGAGTAACTTTGGGTGATATGGAGTTTCCCTGTCATTTAAGATTGAGCGATCGTGAAATCTGAGTGAGACGTCAAGGTTTATTGATGAACGTTCGTCTACGCGTTGAAAAATAATTCTGATGCTAAAGGGGAATGTTCCGCACTTGAAGATATTAAAGCCAGCATCAAATATGATAAAACAAGCTCACTTATAGCTACTGGCATACTCTCAAGTGGAAAAAAAAATTAAAAGGAAAAAGCTACTGGTGGAAATTTCTCTATCCCATAACACAAAAATCTATTCATTTAGTAAAAATGCTGCTCAATACGTCAGTGTTTGATTGCGTCATGGAACGTTTGCATGACGACGAGGTGTTGCCAAACTGGCCGTGCGAAGTTGCCACCGTAACACTCACTTGCAGTACTTTAAGCTCACCGAGAAGTGACGGGACGGTGTTGAAAGTGTTCGCTAAGGGAAGGGTCTCACAGCCCCTGTACCGAGCCGTCATGCTCGGTCCCCTGGACCTGAAAGGCCCCGTACCGAGCCCTCAAATGCGGCCCACCAGACCTGACAGACTCGTGCCGAGCCATCACGTGGCGTGCTCCGTGCCGACCTGACAGATCCGGTGGTGCAGCAGCCGGTCACGGGCGTTCTGAAGGTGCAGCCACTCAGCCACCAGCCAGTCGGGCACCGAATTGTTGAGCGCAAGTGCCAGCTCCAGGCGCGTCAGCAGCGTCACGCGCCGCGCCTCCAGCCACTCGTGCTGGTCCTCCAGCGACATCGGCGCCGTCTGCGGCAGAGGCGCGATACCGGGGCAGAAGCCGCTCAGTAGACGTTTTGACGTGCTGGACAACTGGTTCATCAGTCATGTGCGTGTTGCCGGGTCGTTTGGAGCGGTGCGCTGGGGTGGGTGGGAAGCATGCATCATTTGCCAATAAACGTGAGGAAAATTTAATGTTCGCACGTGGCAGTAAATATCGACGTTTTGCTGCCGGCCTGCTGCAGTAGGCCCTAAGACGTCTTTGACCGTGATACAAAGACTTCTTGATGTGCTTGGTTTATCGAATTGTTTTAGCAAACTCATCTAAAGGCACTCAAAGCAGTCCCAGCTGAAATGCAACAAATACCAATTTGTTGAGAGCTCTGTTCAGCACCAGGTAAGCAATACCCAACTGACCTGTGCAAAGCCGTGATTGGGGGTCTTCAGGTTGAGAGGGAACTTTTCGAGCGAAGGCACCTCCCGGATGTCCTCCATCCTGGCGGACAGGCTGCTGATCCGCCCTCACTCCCAGCACGGCATGGCCTGACCTTGACCGGGCCGCCGGCCGCCGAATGGTGCCCTCGAGCGCTATCTCAGTGGCGCACACAGTTACACAACGGCGGCGGGCAGTGTGTCAGTGGCGCACGCAGTCTCCTAATAGCGGCGAGTTGTGGTTAGTAACGCACACAGGCACACAACAGCGGCGGGCATAGTGTCAAACGCACACAGGTATACAACGGCAGCGGGCAGTGTGTCAGTGGCGCACATGGGTACACGACGGCGGCGGGCAGTGTGTCAGTGGCGCACACGGGTACACAACGGCGGCGGACAGTGCGCAAGTGGCGCACACGGGCACACAACAATGGCGCGCACAGGCACACAACAACGGCGAGCATAGTGTTAAACGCACGCAGGTATACAACGGCAACGGGGAGTGTGTCAGTGGCGCACACAACCACGCAACGGCGGCGGGCAGTGTCAGTGGCGCACACAACCACACAACGGCGGCGGACAGGGTGCAAGTGGCGCACGCAGGCGCCTCGCGCGTGGAGCGCACCAGCGGCGCACACAGGCAGCTTATGAGGGTCGGCAATACATTACAGCCGTGCATAGGTATGTGTGTGTTGCTCACACAGGGAGCCGCCAGTGATGGGAGGTATGCGTACGCGCGCCTCTGGCGTCACGACGCGTGAGTGATGCGTGTGAGGTACCCCGTCAAAAATGGGAATTATCATTATGTTCGCAATGCAAGTGTAGGAATATATTTCAACGGCATCATAATTTCACACCGCCCGTCCTGGATCGGCGGAGCTTACCGACGGGGCGTGGAACAATCAGCAAGCCGGTCGTGGTCAGGAACCGCCGCTCCGAACCAAACAAAGCCATTAGGCCGAGCGGAGGCTGAGAAGCTGGAGCGGTGTTCCACATTTGTTTGGGGTTTTGAACTGAAATAACCAGTTTGAAGATCATTCGCTGCAGTTCACAGCTCTGTCCTTCTTAACACCCAAACCTCTCTACTTTCAGAGCTATACGCCCGCATAGATATGCAGACTATTTTGGGGAGAGTATTTCAAGGTCACACATGCATTCATGACGCCACAATTAGCGTCATTCATATCCTGTCATTTCATTAGCCATGCGGCGTAGGAAAAACATAATTGTGGAGCCTTTTACACCAGGCGTCCTTTGGCACGATTCCCAGATAAAATGGCCCTCAATTAGCTCCCAATCAATGCTGTGCAAGGCACGATGGCGTAGTCAAGCAATGACGTGTTGAGGAGTATGCTAAGTAATACTAAATAAAGAAATTGTGTTGTCTAGAGCAGTCTTTTCCACTTAAAACCCGTCAATGATTATAAGTGAGCCTATTTCATGATATCTGATGCTTGCTTCAGTGTCTTCGAATGTGGAACATTCCCCTTAAGACAGCAGTCATCGGTGTCACGGCGCGCGCGAGTACGTACCGCGGCAGCGGGTGGGAGCATTTAGGTGCGCCTGAGGTGCCACCGGCGAGGTTAAAACGTCACTAGCGCTGATGAGGTACTACAGGCGCGCGCAGGAGATAGCGTTGCGTGAGTCTTCTATTCATGCGTGATGAATAAACCCACAGGTCATACTCACGCCTGTCCTGTACGCAGGTCATACTCACGCCCGCTCTGCCTGCAGGTCACGCAGCCACTACTCTACTTGTCGGTCATGATTACGCGAGTGTTTTGACGGCCGTTCGCGGTTAAAGCAGAACAGCATTTTCCCGCCTGTCGTGATTACGGACACGGGAGGGGGGCATAGCGGTCGTGATTGCCCCCCTCCCATAGTGTTTGTCACATTGTATTTTTCCGGAACTGCAGGAGACAGCGTCACCGCGGTTTTAACGACGACATTGCTTTATCCGCCGGTCATAACAGTGCGTGTGTGTCGGTTAGGACTACATCTTGATTATAAATCCCGCAATAGGGCCTTGTCGATGTTGACTGTATAGAAAACAGTTTTGTGTCGTGGTTACGAAATCGGAGAAATGAAGTACATCCGCGAAAATTCACTCGTTTTTATATCAATATTTCATATAACTTGCTGCAATCCTGTAAATGTGGCAATTGCGTTTATCCCCAACGATTGTGTATGGATCTTGCGAAGCTCTGCAGAAGCCGTGAAGACAGTGTGAGATCTTTGGATGAGAATCTCAATGATATAGGAAACCAAAATGGATTTGTTAACATCCTGTAGAGAGATATCGGCGAAGTTCTCAGGGATCAAAAATGGGTTTTCGAATATCCTTCGAAGGGGCCTCATCGATGTTCTCGATGACTGTAAGGGTGCTCCGCGTGAGGGGTCTCTGAGACTATTTCGAAGTTCTCCGAGACTTTTTTGAAATGTGGTGATCCCATGACAATGTGCATCCTTCTTGGAAACTGGGCAAAGTTATCACCGTCTCTCAGTGCGGTTTTCGCCGAATTCCTTTCGTGAGATGAACTCTTGTCACCACATTTTACGCCGAACAAGTTTGAAAGCTTCAAGTACGGTCTTCAAAAACAGCACGAAAAAGCCATAAAGCGGGTTTTCCCCCGTAGAACTACGCCAGAAAATTTCGGTCTTTCATGGGATATTCCCTGTCTGAGGCCTGCTCATGCCCGCCGTACGCGGACGCCGCCCTGGACCGCCCGCGCGCCGTCGATGGGCACCACCCGCATGGTCGACCGCGAGCTGGTCGCATCACTGCGTTGCTGCATGTTTATGGATCAGTGCCAATGCTTGTGGTGTGTAAAGAAGATGGGACGCCTGCTATAGTAGCTATTTCCGGATTATTTAGCTTTACAGCACACCACAGCCTAACATAAACTTTTGAGAAACGACCTGCCTCATGCATTGACTGGTCTAACAGACATGCGCTTGGCCCTCCTTCAACGTAGCCGGCTGGATCCACTTTTGTATATAGGACAAAAGTACACACTCTTCTTAAATATGCTGCGTGCCTATGTTTGTCGTATGTATTTAGCGTGATTCCAGCATTTGTAGGAAGAGGGTTCGCGTTTCATCGGCCATACATTGCCTACGTTTCATGCAGATCAATACAATTTAAAATAAAACAACACATTATTACGCTATCTGACTGACAGTTTTAGTCGTTATTTGAAACGCCTACCAGGTAGAGGATACCCTCTGCCTGATTGTCGCTATTATGCTATTTACATGACGAGTAGATATGACTTTTATTTACTTCACGACACGGCCCAAATAAGGCGACCTGTGTACATAATGCCTTGGATTGTCATTTTATGTTCGATGTACAATTACATGATCAATACCGCACATTGAGCTTTCGCCTCATAGGACACCAGACCCTCAGCTGGCGACCGCGTGGTCCTCACTGTCTGCGAGCCTGAGATTCTGTGGTCGATCATTGGGATAATGTCCATTTGTTAACATTTGTGCCGGTTCCCGCAATCGTGCCCCAGTTTTTGGACTCCCGACTTCAGCACGTGGTAGGTATCTGGTGTTCAGTTCCAGATGCGGCCGATTGTTTGACCCGGCGATGCCAGTTGGCGGGAGGCGGAAGGGACCCCACGATCAGGCGGCGTGACTGTACCAATGCATCTGATGGCACGTAAAGGGCTCCTCCGGACGGTTGCTGGCAAATATTTCTGTCATAATAGGTGAGTGCGGCTTCGAAGAGTTAAGTCCACAAACTGTTTGGAGCAAACTAAAAGAACTGATGTTTTTTTTCGAAAAACACTGACGTGGCTGACATGGTTCAAGACAAGCAGCACACAAAGACAACAATGGAAGGCGTCAACCTTCTCATTGAAAAACTTTCCTAGCGTGGGACTAACAAACCTCGCCGTTCGAGTCATTCTTCTTGTTAACACAAGGCGCTGGGATCGTGAGTTCTAGACAAGCGCATTGCACGCGCTGTGCAGCACTTGCGGTGCATGGTGCCGCCCTGTTTTGCCCCTACCCGACGAGTGCACATGGTGATCTCCTGTCCCCTGGCACCGAAATCGTTCAGAAATACCTCCCACAGACTTAGGGCTCTCTGATCGTCGTTGCTGGCCACGACAGTTGTCGGCGCTTACACGAACGTGCCCGCACCATCCTGGCAGCTTACGTTAACTGAATTAGTCATTTGAAACGGCTGAGTACGTTGTTTTTGCTGTTGTTGTCGCAGTCGCGCAGCCAGAGCCCAGAACCTTGGCAAGGGGGGGGGGGGCGCAGGGTTGACAAAGGGCCCCCTGATACAAAAAAAACAACCAAATCGCCAGATATGGCCCATTTCTTAATGAGAGCATGCCGATCCTTTATATTTTTCCATTTTTCCTTCTATTGCTGGAATTGAAGTCAAAAGCTACCGCAAGATAACTTCGGACCGAATTTTATAGCCGATAAACTTAAGAAATCATGCGATAAACGATTGCATGAAATAAAACGCCGATGCTCTCAGACGAAATTCAGAATCTTTGTCATAACTTGTACCTGGGTTCTACAGAGACATCAGGGACCCCGCGAATGTAGATTGTGGGTCAAAATAGGTCAACAATTTGTATTAACTTCGCCAAGTCATGTTTGCTTGGAGATGCTCAACTATATACGCAGGTCTGAACATGCTCTCAAAAATCTTAGTAACAAGACACATCACCCAGGCGCTGTAGTCTCCATAGGCGAAGAAGCGTCGGCCCCGCGGCTAACACTAAGCCGCGGTTGACAGGTGGACGAAAATGATGACGCATCTAACAAAAGTACCGTTAAACGCTTTAGAACATCAGATCGTACATTTAGAAGGTAGTTCTGGCGTATATTTCATCGATGCATTTGTTAGATTGATGTCAAGAACGGATTGGCATTTACGGCACCGCGAAGTTATGCAGGCTGGAATCTGGTCGTTGAAAGGGAAGGGAAAGGTAGCATCTCTATTTTTCGTGATAGTTATGGGCGCTGCATGATCTGCAGCAGTCGATGCGCCCTAAAACCCCAAATCATCATCATCATCATCTATTTTTCGTGTTGCTGTAGCTGTCCATCTGTCCCGATGAGAACCTGAAAGCTGTAAGAAAGATAAGCTCAGTCTTATCTTTGAACGGTTCAAGTTGATTCTAAAAGACGTTCGGAACCATTCCTTCACAACGATCGTTCTCACGCGGGGTGCGTGGTATTATTTGTCCCGGCCAATGTCGTTCGGTTTCGCGGAGACTGCAGGCCCAGACCAACGCCGTCCTTGCTCCCGAGATTTTGGGCGCAGGCTCAAACCTTTTGTGTAATTTGTTTCACTTAACAATTCTGCAAACGAATGAACGTGCTCAGGTAAACATGGGATGACCTTTTTCCGTGTTTAAACTTATCTCGACCCACCCTTTTAACGATGATTGGACCCCTTATCTGTTTCCGAGAAATTTATAATAAAATATAATATAATATAATAAAAAAGTAATAAAAAGGGGCCTTTTATATAGAGCACTAGGGGGCACATCATTGTTTCCGGTCAGGGACTGAGGGGCCATTCCGTTCCACCGGATGGTGTCTTCCGGCTGCCATTCTGGCGACACGGGGCGGGATCCCCTGGTCGATCCGGAGACCCTTAGGGAGATACATCATATCACATTGGTCCCCTCCTGGAGCGGAAGGCCTTCTGACCCGCGCAGTTGACCCCAGATCGACGCAGGAACTGTCATTGGCGCATGAGCGTCCGTGATCGCCACAGGTGGTCCAATAATTGGTGCATAGACTCCAGTGCTGGAACTGAGAATTGGAAACAGGACCCATCGTTCGGTGGCGCGGGGCTCTGAGTGACCTCTGTAATTCGGCGTCCCGTCCTCGTCCTTGTTGAGCAAATGTTTCCCTGACCGATTCGAGGCCCTTGTTGCCACGTAACGCCCCGTTAAGCACTTTGGGCCCTGACCGATACAGGAGCCCGCATTTTTACATTGCTACAGAGGCTCGGATCAATGCAGATCACCGACCTGGCCTTGTCCCTGCTTGCGAAATGGGCCCCGAGAGATCAGACCGACACGGAGCCGACTGCTCGGTGCTTGTGATTACTGATAGAAAAGAGGAATGCTCTGTCCCAGGGTCTCCAATCGATACAAGAGACCCTCTAATTGACATCTGAGATCCCGCCCCTACGGGCGGGGGCACTGAGTGTGACCTACAGTCAACTCTTCGGGCCCTTCAGCCTTCCTATCGGGTGCTTGATCTTTGGTTTCGAGGGGCCCTCGTCGCCTTTTCGGACCTCCTCAAGCACAGCCCGTGACCGGCTCGGGCCACTAGCTGACACATGGCCCCCTGTTATGCACTGCGGGCCCCTGACCAACGCAAGGGCCCAACCATCGTTTCAGGGACCCAGACCAATGCAAGTCGTGGCCCCGAATTTTCCTCCTCCTTGCGAAATGGATACCCATAGGTCAGGCTGAGAGGAATCCAACTGTTTGGTGCTCGTCGTCTCTGATTGACCGAGATACTCTCATTGTCTCAGGGGTTACTCAATGGGTGCAAGACGACCTCTGACTGATATTTTAGGTTACAACCCTATGGGCCGCGATTCTTTACGCAACTTACAGTCAGTCCTTCGGGTCCTTATGCCCTACAATCGACCCCTTGATCGCCGGTTCCGCGGGACCGCCTGGGCCTCTCTTCCGACCTCAGCGAACACTGCCCTTGATCAGCTTAAGGCTCCTTGCGAAAGTAGGACCCTCTGTTAGGCACTGCGAACCCCTGACAGATACAGGGGCCCTGACCAGTACAAATCGCTGTCCCCGGCTTTGTAGCTGATTGGGAAGTGAACCCTTAGGCCCGTATCGACACGGAACCGACTGCAGTGGTGGCAGTTGTGCCTGACTGACATATAAGCCCATATCGACTCAGGGGTCCCCAATCAGCGCAAAGGGCCCTCTGACTGTCATTTGAGGTTGCAGACTGAAGGCTGGAAACCGCCGCTGCAGGCTGGTGACCCTGAATAGGACCCGACCAGCCATTCGTGACCTTGGGCCCCACAATCAGACCCTTGCTCGTCGGACCCAGCGGGCCCTTTAGCCTCTTCGGGCCTCCTCGAACACCGTCTCTGGCCGGCTCAGGCCCCTTGCCAACACAGGCCCCCTGTTAGTTGATGTGGGGCCCCTGACAGACGCTGGGACCCGAACAATGTAAATCGCTGGCTCCGGCTTTGTCCTGCTTGGGGAATGGGCCCTCAGGCCCATGCCGACACGGGAGCGACTGTCCGTAATTGGTGGCGTCTGACCAACATATGGGCCATTATTGACTCAGGGGGCTCTTGATCAGCACGCAAGGCCCTCTGGATGGCATTGAAGTGCCTGGCCCTGCCGGCAAGGCCCCTTAATACGACCTCCGGTAGGCCTTTCTGGCCCTTCGGGCACTCAAATCGGGCAATTAATGGTAGGTCCCAAGGAACCTTTCGGGCCGCTCCGAACCAAAGTGGGGGGGGGGGGGGGGAGGACACGTGCTCCCTGTGCCCCCTGCCCGCGCTACTGGACTGACGCAAGTAGGAGTTAGTATAGTCAGTCATATCCTATGAGGCGCGACCGTAACGATCAACACCGCTGGTCCAATCAAACGACAGACAGAAAATGGGTTCACAACGTAACATATACTCGGATTTTAGTGTGAGGAGGTTCTCTGGTATGATTACAGACGATGCAATAAGAACATATATGGTCAACTGCACTCTAATGAATATTTTCTTAACACCCAAAATAAGCCAGAATGTACAACGAACTTTCGGCCTCACGCTGGCTACGCATCCTCTACAAATTTTTCACGACGCGCCTAATATTCGTCCAGCGTTGCATAAAAGTGACAAAAACTTCTGCATCGGCTGGGCAAATAGCATAATGAATCGAGCCGAACGAAAACGCTCATGAACTTGCTGAATTCAAGTATTGCCTTAAAGCTTCCCGCTGACCGGCGTCATACCGGTAGGTTTGCGAAGGTGGTGTGAAATACCGGCATTATTTGGAAACCTAATCCTTGCCGCGCATGTTGAACTACGCCAAATGCCATCTTGAGACACCCATCTTGAACTTCACGACGCTATACTGAGGGCATAATTTCACGAAACAGGCAGACAAAAAACAAAACTGGATTACATAAAAACAAAACGGAGCCTTTGTGGCCAGAGTATAAAAGGGCACATTTTTGGAGTCTGCTAGAAAAGACATCCATTCGCAATGCATGGTAGGATGATGTGCTACTAGTAACCGTTTGTAGAAGTTTTGCCTAGGGCGGTTTCATGGCTGAATAACTAGGTAATTTGGCATACATATTAGTGGCAGTACAAAAGTAATCGAAACGCAAACTAAATAGGAAAAAGTGAGTGAGCCATTTGAGATTGCTTGCCCCTCCCCCCCCACCCCTTGAAAGGGAGGAAGGCATGACCCCCTTGCCCACCGCGCTCTTACGCTCCTGGTTGCGCGTGTCCTGGCGGCCCACGCGAGTGCTCCGACGCCATTCCGATCCACGCGCACGCGCCCCTGAGCGCTGAGTTCACACATGGCTGGACCCCCCCACGCCGACTCGACCCGTGCGCCCCTCCGCTTGTTAGCTGCTGGTGAGCGCTGAAGCCCGATGTGCCATGCTCACCAGGCATTGACGTGGCTCTGAGAAGCTTTACGGAGTGTGTGGAGCCCCTTCGAAGCATGTGGGATTATGGTGTTCGTGCTACGAACAACTTGGTAATATGAGGGCTAAATGAATGTACGGGATAAACAGACTAAAGACATTCGCAAGAAGTGGGAAAAATCAAAATATAAAACACACGTAAAAATGAGGGAGCCATGCCTGTGATCGGCCTTAGTTATAAAGAAAGTTGAACAACTCCGACATGCCGTCAGTGACAACGAAATGGTATCACACAAATCTAGGGAACTGATATATTTTCGAACTAGGGTGGGGAAGGCAAAGCAAGAAACTTCACGATAAAGAAGAGCATCCCCTTTATCTGGCAGAACTTGGAGAATCCTTATCGCATATTTGTTAATAACGTATTACTTACTAACAGGGATTTCTCGTGCTTTGTCGCATTGCTGTCAGCACAGCCGGAAAAACGTGCTAGCGTGGATAATGAATGAGTTTGTACGTCGCTTCGCCGGAAACCACTGAGACAGGGAGTTACATGCAGCATGACATGATACATCCCGGCATGTTATCCATAACTTAATATACGCTAAACGTCGTAACATATGGTATCCTGGATTTACTATCCAAGCACACGTTCCGCAAGCTGATAGTGCAATTGTGAGGAACATTATTCGCATAGATAAGACATTAGTAATAGCCTCTTTTCTCAGAGAAAAACCAAGACAATGGAGATACAGATGCGTTGGTATTTCGGCAACATGCCTTTATCGAAAAAATAGCAGAAGTGAATTCAAAATTACCTGCCGACGATCCTACTCGATTTTTCAGTTTTTTTTTCGGCAATAGCGAGCCACAGTTTTCACAAGACACCAACATTCAGAGCAGTAAACAGTGAGCAATGACCAGACACTACTACGATACAGTGTATATCCAACTAAGAATCAGAATCCGTGAAAACACGTGTACATGCAAACAAGTTCATGTCAACAGATATCACACATCACGTTTCATTGAAACATGCAAGCGACTTGAAATAAACAGGCATCATACATCACGCATCTAGTATACATGCAAGCGATTTCGACGAAACAGGCATCCCGCATCGCACGTCAGGCATCACTCTCACACGTAAACAATTTTAAGCTAACACACTCACACATCAATGCACATATCACGTTTGCATAATCGGCCATGAGCCCTGTACGTTAAAGTTTGGTCACCGGCTTTTTATAAGAAGAGAACCACTTGTTTTCCTGTCTGGGTGATCCTGCGCTCTGTAGATGACTGAGCTCTAGAAGGGGCATAGGGTTCCTACCTCCCTGGATTCCAGCCTGAGTGTGTTTTGCCCAAAAATGCTCACCGAAAGGGGTATTTCCTTGATTTTTTTTAGCGTCTTGCATGTGTTTATTACATCTCAAGCAAATATGGCGCATGGACTCCCGCCACAGACTATGTCCCTTCCATGTTTTTCACACAGTTTACACTTGATTTCGTTCACCACGTTTTTTGGTTCAAACCCCTTAAGACCCAGACTTGCATAAATCACATCCGTTGCTACCCAGGCACTTGGGCTTCGAGGTAGAAGATTTCACCAGATACTTTTTTAGCTTATCGTCGTTCTTCCAAGCCATGCGTACGAGTGGTTTTGATTTTCTGGCGATGTTCTGACGATGACGGTGTTCCATTTTCTAAAGCAAGTGCTTATCTATGTAAGGTAGCATTAAGGGTCCGTCGGCCGATAGGACCAGTACCCGGCTGCTGCCACCCATTCCCCCGCCCGTGCGTTCTAGATGAATACGCTCTAGAATGGATATTCTCCGCGACTTTTGGGCAGAATGTTGGAAGTAAAAATCTAATAAAAACTACTAAAAAAAAGAAGAGGCGGGGCACCCGGCTTTGGTCCGCCGCCGCCGGTCTGCCGCGGAATCCCGTCCTCCTGGCGCCGCCGCTGGTCCATCGCCGCTGGTCCGCCGCCGCTGGTCCATCGCCGCTGGTCCGCCGACGCTGGTCCACCGCCGCTGGTCCACCGTCGCTGGTCCGCCGCCGCTGGTCCATCGCCGCTGGTCCGCCGCCGCGGTCCCGTTCGCTCCAGCATCGCCGCCGGTCGGCCACGCGGTGCCGTCCTCTGCGGCGCCGCCGCCGGTCCGCCACGCCGCGGCCGAGACGCGCCGCGTCAGTCGCTCGGTGAAAGCCAGCAGTGTCGGCCGGCGGTGTACAGTTATCCGGCGCCGGTCGGGCAGCTCGCACGTCCCGCGCCGCCCCGCCTCGCCCAGTCACACCGCGCCGCGTCGCGCCGCCCAGCATCCGGCCCCGCGCAGCCACCGGCCACGCGCCCGGCGTCGGTGAAAGGTGGGTGGTTGCCCAACGACGGCGCGCGGCCTTTTCGATCGTCGAGCGGCGCGCCCGGGGCTTGGAGCCACGTGCGGCCCGGAGTCGATCCGCCACTGGAGGTGAGCCGCCGTCAGCCCCCGGCCCTGTCCTGCCCCACACCGTCTTGACCTGACCTAAGGCGACCAGCCGTGCCGCCAGCGTGACCTCGGTGCTCCGCGGGAAGTGAGTCGCTGGGCCCTGACCCTCCCCTGAGCTCATACGAGCGTCCCCGGCTCTGGACGTATGGCTCAAACGGTCTTGTCCCACAGGCAGCCGACAGTTACCGTGGCCTGGCGACGACCGACGCCGGTCGAAGTGGGTCATATCATCCATCGCCACAATGGGTGCCTTCTTTGGTGGCGTCCGGCGAGCCGGTGCCGCCGCCTCGTGGTCTGGAACGGACACTGCGACGACAGGCTGGCCGTGAGACGGGGTTACTGGGGGCGAGTCGCGCTGAGGTCATGGCATCCGCGCGGAGGATTTGGTCGTGTGACGTGGAATCCGGAGTAGAAATACCGTAGCCGCTCCGCCATGGACCCCGGTACAGTGGGCGGAGGCCACGGATAGTTGGCTTGGGTCGGCGGTGCTGTTGACAAGCAGGGGAACATGGGAGGAGTTGGAGCCGTTCTCTCCGGCGACTCTGACCTCCGGCGGTTCTGATGACTCGTTCCCTCCGGCGGCTCTGACAGCCCGTTCCCTCCGGCGGCTCTGAGAGCCCGTTCCCTCCGGCGGCTCTGACAGTCCGTTCCCTCCGGCGGCTCTGACGACCCGTTCCTCCGGCGACTCTGACAGCCCGTGCCCCATCCGGCGGCTCTGACGACCCGTTTCCCGCCGCTGCTTCTGGCAGCCCGTTCCAACCCTCCGGCGGCTCTGACAGCCCGTTCCCTCCGGCGGCTCTGAGAGCCCGTTCCCTCCGGCGGCTTTGACAGTCCGTTCCCTCCGGCGGCTCTGACGACCCGTTCCCTCCGGCGACTCTGACAGCCCGTTCCCTCCGGCGGCTCTGAGAGCCCGTTCCCTCCGGCGGCTCTGACAGCCCGTTCCCTCCGGCGGCTCTGACGACCCGTTCCCTCCGGTGGCCCTGACAGTCCGTTCCCTCCGGCGGCTCCGTCGGCTCCGGCGCGGGTGGGTGTGAACGATTGCGTCAGCCTCTCGTGCGGAGCAGTGCGACATGGGACGCGCCGAGTAACGCGGTGACGCAGACGTCACGCTTCCGGTGCTCTGCTGCGTGACTAGCTTTTGCTGTGTTCTGGAAAGTACGTGCGACTTGGTGACGTCACAGCGGGAATGGCTGTACGGGATAATTGTCAATTGTGTGCAGCATCTTGTGTGCGCGTGCACAGAAGAACGACCGTGCAAGAACGACCGTGCAAGAACGACCTCTTCAATTGCGTACCGCGTCATGGACTCAAAGGCTGGCCAGAGAATACGACCAGAATGCAACATTAATGGGAGTGTTCCACACTCATAAGGGGGGGGGGAGGAGGAAGGGGGGCGAGCTGAAATAGTCATCATGAAGCTATTCGGTGTAGTTCATAGCTCTTGCCTTGCGAAGACCAAACCCCTCTAGTTTCTGAGCTGCGCGCCCGTGAACGTGTGCGGACTATTTCCTACTGACAGTTTCATTGCCACCCAGGCATCGATGACAGCCTTAATAACGGTATCTAAATCCTGCCATTTTGCTGGCCATCCGGCGATCAAAGCCAAGAAAAACATGACCGTCGAGTCGTTCATATCTGGCGTTAGTGAGCATGATTCCCAGGCATAACGGCCGTCAATTTACTCTCACACAACCAAAAATGGCGCATTGAGAAGGATATTTACTAAAAAGAGAAATTATATTGTCAAGAGCAGTCTTTTACTCGTTAAAGTATACCATAGTTAATTGTGAGCTTATTTCAACACACAGCATGCTTGCTTCAATATCTTCAAATGCTGAACATTCTATTTAATGTTGAGAAGACAACCAGACCAAAATGCAACCAGCCGGGCATTCTGCGTCTGTGGTGCGGATAGTTACGTGTCTGTTTTGCATCCAGGTGCTGGTCTGTGTGCCCGGTATATTCCACTTACCAACCTACAACGGAAGGCCAGCTTCAATGGAACACTCTCTCCTCACGAGGAGCAGTTTGCGGCCAGACACCGGTTTGTCGAGCCGGCCCAGTCAAGGTCGGCAAAACAGCCGAGTGCTGAGCTCGGCCGGTAATTCATGGCGCACGAGCTTGTCAGATCCACGTCCTGTCGGACTGCCATCCGGTGTCTGCAGCGTGCTCGCTGATCGCATCTGCGCCACCGGGGAGCAGCTCCTGCAAAGTCCCGCGAGAGAGAGAGAGAGAGAGAGAGAGAGAGAGAGAGAGAGAGAGAGAGAGAGAGAGAGAGAGAGAGAGAGAGAGAGAGAGAGAGAGAGAGAGAGAGAGAGAGAGAGATAGAGAGAGAGGAGAGAGAGAAGAGAAGAGAGAGAGAGAAGAGAGAGAGAGAGAGAGAGAGAGAGAGACTAGAGAGAGAGATAGAGAGAGAGGCGAGAGAGAGAGAGAGAGAGAGAAGAGAGAGAGAGAGAGAGAGAGAGAGAGAGAGAGAAGAGAGAGAGAGAGAGAGAGAGAGAGAGAGAGAGAAGATAGGAGAGAGAGAGAGAGAGAGAGAGGAGAGAGAGAGAGAGAGAGAGGAGAGAGAGAGAGATAGAGAGAGAGAGAGAGAGAGAGAGAGAGAGAGAGAGAGAGAAGAGAGAGAGAGGAGAGAGAGAGAGAGAGAGAGAGAGAGAGAGAGAAGAGAGAGAGAGAGAGAGAGAGAGAGAGAGAGAGAGAGAGAGAGAGAGAGAGAGAGAGAGAGAGAGAGAGAGAGAGAGAGAGAGAGAGAGAGAGCGAGAGAGAGAGAGAGAGAGAGAGAGAGAGAGAGAGAGAGAGAGAGAGAGAGAGAAAGAGAGGGAAAGAGAGAGGGAGAGAGAGAAAGAAGGGAAAGAGAGATGCCCCTCCTTGATGTGCGAGTTCGGAAGTTACACGACGGGAAGTTTGAAATCTCTGTCTATAGGAAGCCCATGTTTGCTGGTCTTGAACTGAGCTTTTTAGTATTTGTTCCCGACGCTTTTTTAACATTTATTTACAGAGCTTTCCGTTTAAGTTCCAACTTAAGCTTCCTTTGTTCCGGGATGGGCCGGCCCAGATAATGCTTTTAAGGAAACGGCTTCCCACTTTCAATTAATCATGCTTTAACGAATAGCCTCTTGAGTGCAAAATATTTAAAATCTCCGCCGCTTATGAAAGCATAAGGCAGAGCAAATATCTTATGCTGCTCTTTTTGGAAAGTAGCCGATATGAATAAAAATAGAGTTTACAAATCTGCTGCAAGGTCTGCTGCAATATGCCTTTTCTGTCCTCAGTAATCTTATTGGTAAATTATTTCACTGTGAGATCTTTCTTCAAGTTAAAAGACAAGCTTTCCCAATGTTCTACCCCTGCAGTCATTGAAACATGCTGTTGTGCTTCTTGCGGAGCATCTTATGTAGGCTCAACGCATCATAGTTTGCACTACAGAGTGCTACAGCATTTGGCAGGGTCTGATCGTGCAGGCGATATTCTTTCTAATGCAGATCATTCGCCCATACGACACCATTAATTTACATCTGACACTCACTTAAGCATTTAATTTTTCCCTACTAGGGCGTTGCAGAAATTTCCTCGATCTTAGAATTTTAAAATTACTTCATGTTTCCCCCCAAAAAACCGCCGTTACATGTCAATTGGTCTGCATATCCTCTGCAAGTTATAACGCCGCCTTTTTCATACGGAGTCAAACAAGCTTTCATCGCGTGATGTCGTATTTTTGTCAGGTTGTCCTGTTTTCGCGCAGGGAAGTATGTTTAATTGCATTAACTTTGACCATTGTCATCTCTAGCGATGTGTGTTCCATGCAGCTTTGTATAATTTCATCTTTGTGACCGAGCGCCCTGGATACACATGATTGGATATACCCTGGATACCATGACACATATGGTATCGAAACGTTGGCGAATTGCATAAATGATAGCGGCTGCTGTACTGGCCATAAACTTTTGCTGCTTTTTACTGTCCGAGGATCTTCCATATATATATATATATATATATATATATATATATATATATATATATATATATATATATATATATATATATATATATATACGTCGCGCAGGTATGCAGAAGCTGCCTATTGACCCTGTATTGATATGCATCAACAGCGAACTGACAGCGGTCTGTCGTGACAGGCTTGTCCAGGGTGACATCTGTCGTGCTTGTCATGCTCTGAGTGGCAAGAGCTGTTCCACGGTGGCGCAGATACGATCGGAAAAGACACCGGATGGCAACCCGGCAGGATGTGAGTCTGACGAGCTGACGCGCCATGAATGACTTGCTGAGCCCAGTACTCGAATGTTTTGCCGACCTTGACTGGAATGGCTCGATAAACGGGCGTCTGGCCGCGAACAGCTCCCCGTGGAGAGTGTTCAATTGTGGCTCGCTTCCCATTGTGGGTTGGTAGGTGCAAACACCGGATTTAATTACCAGTACCCAAAATCAGAATCACAATAAACTGGACGATTTTCAATCTGCTTGTCACTGACAGTCGTCTTATATGTAACGCAAAGCATTAGGATACATCGATATTTTAGAAGGAATTTTCACCTTGTCATTGGGTAAAAACATAAATTCCTTAGTTAATTCGCGTGCAAAGCTATGTGCTTGACAGGTAGCAGTGTGCTAGGCTACTGCTACCTGTTAACTAAAACAGGATAAATATCAATGACCACATATTTCTTCAGGATCGCCTTAAGGAGGTGTCCGACATTTGTATGGGGATTTGAACTGAAATAGCCATGCTGAAGATCATTCAGTGCAGCTCACAGCTATGTCCTTTTTAAGACCCAAACCCCTTTAGTTTCTGAGGCACGCGCCTGCGAAGATGCGCAGACTGTTTCGGGAAGGCTTTTCAACGTCGTTCATATTTAACGGGGAGACCATACTCACGGCATTCAAATCCTGCCATTTCATTAGGCCCGCAGCGATCAAGGCCAAAAAAGAATGGTCGAGTCGTTTATATTTGGCGTTCGCGAGTACAATTTCCAGCTATAAAGACCGTCCATTGGCTCTCAACGTCGTACGAGGTACGGTGACGTAATCAATCCATGACGATTGAAAATAATACTTACTAAACAGAAAAATGGTTTTGTCTAGTCCGGTATTTTCATCTAATAGTGTACCGGTAGTTATAAGTGGGCTGATTTCATCATATCTTATGCTCCCTTAAGTATCTTCAAATGTGAAACATTCCCTTTAAATCACATGGGTGATGCCGTATTGGCTGAAATGAGGATTATTTCTGCGTGCACTTCTAATACATATGAAGATGTTCCTTAGACAGGCTGTTTTTGGATCATGAACGGGAACTCACTTGATATGTCACAAGGCTGTTTATGCTGAGTTGCTTTTGTGATGATTTTCACAGAAAGATGAGGCGTCTTTCTGGGTGGGATATGGGGAGAGCGTTAGGATTTCAGGCGCATTTGTTAAATATTTGGCTTCTGTTCCGGAGAGCATTTTCTTAAATCATACATCATAATCATAATGTGGCACGCATTTTCATTCACTTAAGGAAGTGTTTCTCATCTGTATGGATTTCTAAGTGAGATAGCTTTTATAAAATTCAAATTCATACTGTTTTAGATGATCACAAATCAGGATCACGCAGTTCCAATAGTTTAAAATTGTTCACAGCTCAAAACTCACAGTCATGCCTTCAAACTCTCTTGTTCCTTAGCTTGATGCACGCAAGCTTAGGAAAATTATTTTGTGCTGCCCATTTCAAGGTCACAAGGAATTCTACTAGATATGCATGACGTCATAGAAACGTCACTCGAACGCCACCAACTCAATGGCCATGTAGTGCTCAAGGGCGAGCAAAACAGGACCATAAATTAGTCTTGCCGATTATGTCGTACTGTTGTCGAAATTCGTCACCGCGATTCATGTTATCAAGGGGCAGTAGTTCGTCTTCAACCAATGTATTACGTTGAGTGCAAATTTCGAGTAGGAATCACATTTTGTGCCATATATTATGCGGGAATTTAGGCAGTAGTACTAGTCATGACTGAACAAATGAGAATGGAAAGACGACCACAAACCACGTTTTGCCATAAATGACACAGGCGTCTGCGCAACGGCTTGACATGACAGACGCGAGGTTGAGGATGGAGTATAAGAATAGTGTTATAACTTTAAGTACACATGCAGGTCAGGTAAAGAACACACCGTCACGGACACATGCGCAAATACACCACGAGGAAAGGCCAATGCGCATTCACAAAACGCTCGTGGATGGACTTTATGCGCTTCAACCAACGACGATATCTTGCGGCACATGTAAGTACCACGAGTGAGGCACACCGTACGCTACAGCGGCAACTCTGACGCGGCAACTCTGGCAACGGTTCTGACGTCATGAAGACGCTCCATGACGTAATCAAACGATGTCGTATTAAGTAGCATACTATGTAACTATGCAATTTCGTTAAATAGAGACATCTTTTACACTTATAGGTACACCTACGGTTACACACGAACTATATCCACGAATCTTATGCTTGCCTCAACACATTAAAATGTGGGACATTCCCTTTAAAACAAACCGTTCATGGCTGTTAGAACTGCCAGGAAACCACGTGATTCGGATTTCATAGCTCCATTTGATCGGACAACTGCTCAGACACGGAGAAACCCGCGCCGGTGGGGACTTTCCTCGGATTGGGGCTTTAGGGGTATCTGCGGCGCCTTTGCGTGCCTGCGTGGACCTCCAACGGGGTCACGTCTCTGAAGGAAACCTCTGGTGCCTGTCCGTGCCGGCGTGGCCCTCCCTCGGGCGGGACCTTTGAGAGCGCCTCCCGCCGCGGGCCGTCGACAGTGCCGCCACGACTCGACCCTGACCCAGCTGCGCGGCTGCTCACGCACCAGTCACGTGCTGTTGCCGGCAGCTCGCGGGCAGAGAAACCGACCCTCCGCTCCCAGCCACCGCACATCCGGGAGACGGGACGGCTAGGAGAATAACACGCCGACCGCCTCAGGCACTGTTCGCCCGAATGGAAAGTGAAGCGACCGCCGCCGCGATAAACAGGCACCGACGGCGGGACTGGGGCCACCCCGGTTCGGCCGACCTTGCGCTCAGTCGCGCGCCGCCGGTGGTGTGGCATCACAGTCTCACCGCTGTTGGCCAATCTAACGAGAGCCGGCAGCTCATGGGAGCTTACATGTTCCTGCAGACGTGTTTCAGCCTTTTCGTTGGCACATGATTTCCGTTGTTAACGAGTGAATTAACAGTCAGACTTTTTACGCCGCGTTAACAGTATTTTATTGTAGGAATTAGTGCACGCCTGGCCATCAACAGCTGGACATTTCCCAGATGGCAGATTTCTTAAACACTGTATACACATGATTTAAGTGCATATTCAGCTTAATCTGTGACAACGCACCAAATCGACAAACATTGCCAGCTTATGGCGGGTTGGGAGCGTGTCGGTTGAGGAAGTAAGATAACTGTCGGAGGTCAGCATAAGAAATCCACCTTTTTGCCGTGTATCTAAATAACATGTGTGTTTATATTCTTGCGTATGTTTGTTTGATGATGTGTGTTTATATTCTTGCGTGTAATAGCAAATACAGGTGAAGAAATCCGTTGGATCCTCGCCGGGGTGGGAAACCATTGATGTACCTCCGCCTGAGGGTTTTGAGGACACATGCAATGACACAGCCAGGGGAGGGGGGGGGGGGTCTCTGGCTGTAGCCCCCCCCCCCTCCAGTCAGGTTCGAGCGCAGTTTTTCACATTGACACTTCTGAATATAATGCGGAGATCTGCAGATGTGATAGTTTCCCCTTCCGGCAGGCAAGGAGGCAAGAGTATGTGTTTTGCACTCTTACTTGGGAAGCCTCTTTTCCCTGACTATAGGCCTTGCAGCTACCCGTATATTTCTAAGGTGGGATGCTCCCTTGAACTGGCCATCACTATTAATACTAAAACATGCATGCCGATTTACCTTCTCTTAGTCGATTTACCTAGATTTGCCATCTTCCTAAAACTGCAATAGACAAAATTGCTTCCTCTGGTAATTGGCAGCATCTTATCCTACCATGCAAGGCGATCGGAGATAATCATTGGTGGCTCCAGGTTACACCAGCACCAAGAGCTTCGTTATGCCTTTTTACAGTGTTGTTGTTCTGTCTGCCTGCGCACGGTCTCCTTAGCATAGGTTCGTGTAGTTCAAGATGGATATGTCGTAGACGTTCGGTGTAGTACAGTATGTGAGGCAAGAGCTAGGCTTTCACATGCTGCCAGATGGTGCATGTAACTTTCGCAAAAAACCGCTATTACGCTACTTGGATGATAATTTTAGGCATAGCTTGCAACGCTAATAGTTCGCGGCGTTTTCTGTACTTTTTGTATTGCGCTGTATGTATTCTATTGTGAATGTATTGTGCATGCATACATTTTTTGCCTGACCGGTGTAATATTGTTAGGTATTTTACGAAATATTACAAGAACATTGGGCGTTTGATAGAAGGCGCGATTAAACCGGTCATAGAAATGCCCTGTAGCCGTTTTAGTTTGTTGTCGAATGAATCACCGGGATAAGTCGTCGTGCTTTCACCGTGTATCATACCAATAAATACAATAACTCTTCATGGGCTGGCCAAATGGCACTCAGCTGTTTCAAACGAACAATTCCTTATCTATTTGAAGTAAGTCTTCAGGATGGTGCAGGCACGATTGGGTGTGCACTGCAACAACTGCGGCTACCAACGACGATCAGAAATCCATGAGTTTGCGGAAGACATTCCTGGACGGCTTCAGTTTCATGGAGAGGGGTTCACTAGGAGTTGGATACCAATGATTTTTGGAACAGTGGGACAGGTCTGACTCAGATCGGAGATGGCTGCGAAAAGCGACTGTCATTTCGAGAGCAACCACCCACTCAGAAAAAGCTAACCACGGTGACCTGATGACAAGGTTGCACACGTGATCTGCACCAGCTGATGGAATAGTAGACTGTGGCTGGACCGGCCATTTGACAATGGGGCATGCACTTTCGTCCGCGTTTGTGAGAAATACACCAGTGGTGAAAGGCATCGACCGTCGATATACAGTGGCCTCAAGGCCGCATATCCGCTGTGAGCATAATGACACAGGTTTCGTGACAATCAGACGTCCAGTTTTTGGTAATGGAAACAGGAGTGCAGACGATGTCAGCACATGACTGCATAACTCAATTGACATTTTTGGTTGATTGAATTAGAGCCCTTTTGACCAGAACTGATAATTTCATAGCGATGAAATAAAGGGGAATGGATAACAATGGGGTAGAACTGCATGCTCCTGGGGGCCAACCGCGGAGGCTTGGCCCGGTGGGCATCCGGTCGGGGTCCACTCCAGGGGCCTCTTGGCCCACTAATAGATGACGCATGCAGCCTGGCTGCTACAAACGGGGCGTCGCGGGATGCGGGGTTAAGCAAGAAAGAGGATAAGATGTTCGGATTTCTGATATTTTTGCCGCTGTTATGCGTTATGCGTAAAAAACCGTATATGGTAATATGGTAGCAATAGATCTTCTATATGGCACTCTTTCATAAGGTGCGCATTTGCGACACATATGGACTATTTCGTCAGACAGACGAAGGAAGTGTCGTCGCTTATTCAGAATGCGGTGGAATCTTCACGTGAAGGTAGTCGCTTGTGGTGCGATTAGGGCTGCATTTGTTATGTAATTAAATTAGTTGCGTTGTCAAGTTACACCTGAGGCACTCATGTGTGCACCAATGAGCTAGAAATTGTGCATAATCGTCCTTGTAAATGCACTCAGCAACTTGCTTAGGTAGTGTGTCGCTCTCACCTTGCAGCATCATACATTAATTGGCTATCAAATTCGGCTATAAGTGTAATGGGAAATTATTGTTAATGTGTAAATGGGAAATTTTTGTTTGTATATAATTTTTAGTGCTCTGTCTGCATACCAGCATGAGACATTGGTCCCATTTAAGGCTATGGGAACATGAATGTTTTTATACACTTGCTTTCTATGTATGTGTGCTGGAGTAAATGTGCTTATGTTATCAGTTAGGTTTCTCCCCATTCTACAAATGACAGAGTTTGGAAGTCCTTTGGGTGGCCTAGTTAGTGTTAGCTGGGTGGTGCTGGTTTCATGACCATTCTATAATCCTGACTGTTGTGCTTGAAATGTGCTCAAAACATGCACTGTATTTGGCCCAGTTAAGTGGAAGTGTTGATGGGCCACTTGCCAGAGAGGCTGATCTGGCAGCTAGTGAAGACTTAGAAGGCTCCCAGAACTGAGAAAGGGAAGGAAGTAATATGTGATGCAGCTCCAAGGCACTAGGAAAAATACATCATCCTGGAGAGACACCAACATATAGTATAGAAGCATCCCATGTATTGCTTATATGATCCAAGAATTGCTTTTAGGAACATAATATATAAGAATGTGGAAGGTGTTAAGGCATGTTATTAATGCTAATAAAATTTTCATAAACAAATCTAGATTTTGGATATGATGCTGTACAATCACGCAAAAGTAAACAGCTGAGGCTGTTCAATGTACCCATTTCAGAAGTGCAGGGGGTCCTGATGTGTTGCAGTGTCTTCCCTAAATCATTCTGAAGTGGGCCTACCAGACTGACATTGATCCTGACATTCGGCAGGTGGTGCAGAGCGTGTGACCATGTCACTGCCGTCATACTTCCGCCGGCATGGCCACCTGTGTGCCTCACACCAGTGGGAGGTCATCGTCACCATTGTCACATTCACTGTCTGCATGCTGACTGTCAACGACCGACAGGCGCCCCTCCAGCGCTGGGACCGCGCTGGCTGCAAAATACCTCAGGTATCAGCAGCCGAAAGGCACCTCTGGGGGTAGTGGTACCCAGCAGGTGGGGCGGCAGTTTGATACCATTACCTGGTGTTGATGAGAGGCAGCAGTAGGTGTGCTATGGCAGTTGCAGACAGGAATGGGAATGCACCATTGGTGGTGATCGATGGTGAACACGGTGAAACGTTTGGAAATGAACACTGCATGTACAGGTGTGATTGCTCTATGTGGAATAATCTCGAGTACATAAGTAGCTGGGCTGTTAGGCACAGTGAATGATATATTTTTAAACCTACAGTAAGGACAGTTTTGACATCTACTTAAGCAGCTTTATTGATTCTGTTGAGCTCACACGGCGTTCGAAGCCAGTGAGCAGTATGCACTGCTCTCAGCCGTAGAGCTAAGCTTGGCGGCCGTGCCCGTGCCGTGCCGCAGGAGTACTTCGGCGCTGACGCCGTGGTGATGACTGCCGTCCGCTGCATCGCGCTCCTCTACACGTACCACCAGTTCAGGAAGCTGCGCTCGCTCGGTTCGAAGTACATCTTGGGTGAGTGCGGGCGTGTCGACTGGCGGCGCGCCGTGAGGCGGCGGCGGCGTGTCGAGCTCGTCTGCTCGACGGGTTCAAATGGGGCGAACTGGGTGGCCCGGACGCACACAAGGGGTGACGAACGGGCGCTAATGGACTGCCCAGGTTGGCCGAGTAGCCGATGAGTTCTCGTTGTAAACATGCTGACATATTGTCCATATCAGTGTTGATAGCGTGTGGGGTTGGGCATTGAGGAAAATTCGTAAGGAGTGTTCATCTTATTTCGGTGGTAGACATCGTTGACTTATACCGTGTTTGTTCTGGTACGGGTTGACTTATACCGTGTTTGTTCTGGTACGGTAAGAACCTGCGGTCCCGTCGGTTGTTCCCTGATCGGGGATATTTATAGACGGCACTGGTGAGTGTGTTCTGGGTGGCTGGCTTGTGACGGGTATTCCCCGCACCAGCGGATGTCGTGGTCAGTGTGCGCCCAGGGCCTGCACCGGCGGGGATGGCGCGGCGCTTGCTGATACGGTGTCATTGTGGCCGATACGGCGCTGGCTGATACGGTGTCATTGTGTCGCTGCAGGTCTGGCCGGACTCTTCACCGTTATCTCGACGGCCGTATTCACCTCCAGCATCGTCAACTTTATGCACAGCGACCTCACCGACCTCAAGTAAGTCCTCCGGCGCTGAGATCCAGCCCAACCGCGCCCATTACTGCACGGTTTACAAAGTATGTGTGTTGCGTGTTAGTATTAGTGGTATGGTGTGGTATGACAGCACAGTGTTTACGCTGTGGACCCGGCTCATCATGTTGCTCTTCAGCTATCACATAAAATGCATCGGCTGCGCCAGACCGCTTATGCACCCTGCTGTGAAGCCCCACGTAAGTGAATTATGCCGATGTTGTCAGCTTAACGTCCGCATCATATCAAAGTAAAAACCCGTTGTTCGTATGACGAGGCGGTCTTGGGCGCTTGCGCGTGATGGTGTGTGTGTATGTCTGGTCTTCCTTTAGACTGTCGGGATATCGTCGTCATATTACGTCCCAGTCACAATGCGTTGAGCCGCGGCTTGTCGAGGATCTGTCAAGTGCGGCGTAGTGAGGCGTCGCCGTCTCCGCCAGAGCTATCGGGGCTGGTTGCGAACCCTAACCCTGACCCCTGACCCCTTGCACCCCGGCCAGACCCCGGCCCCGGCCCCGGCCCCTGCCCCCGGCCCCGGCCTCCGGTCCCCGTCCCCCGGCTCCCCGCCTCCCGACCCCTGGTCTGCCCCTAGTTACCGCAGGCCCCCTACCCCGGCCTCGCCCCTCTCACCGGCCCCCACTGACCACCTATCCCCCGGCCCTCCGGTTATCGACACCGGTACCCCCTACCCACGGCCACCCGATTCCCCGCCCCCCGACCCCCGTACCATCAGACCAAGCCCGGCCTGGCTCACTGTCCCTGGCCCCTGGTCCAAGGGCGGCCAGTGCCCGGATTGACTACGTGAGCTCGACTCTGGGCCTAGGTCGGGGTCCGGCTGTGCCCCGGCTGACGCTCGACGGCCGCCAGGGACGCGCTCTTCTTCTTCCTACTGCTGATCGACATGTCGAAGGTGACGCGGCTGGCGCAGTACGCGCTCGCCTCCGGCCACCTGACCGACGTCGAGGACAACATCGCGCGCTGGCATGCAGGTGCTCGGACCGCAGATGACGCTGGACGTGCTGGTCGAGGTGCTGCTCATCAGCGTCGGCACGCTCTCCGGTAGGTGGACGCCACAACCGGCGTCGAGATGCGCAGATGCTGTGGAAACACTCGGCGTCAGGGCAACGCCGCTGCTTGTACGCACGCATGCACGCACCACTACGTCCGTTACATCACTTGACAATTAGCGGGCACGGTTGTGTCTCCGCGATATGCCCGTGCTGAGTGTTGAGTTGTGTGATGGTGCGGCGCGGTGGTGCGGCGTACCGACCAGCACGCGCCGGCTGACGCGGCGCCGCCCGGCAGGCGTCTACCGACTGGAGGTGCTCTGCTGCTACGCCTGCATGTCAGCCGTCATCAGCTACCTCATGTTCATGACCTTCTACCCGGCCTGCCTCTCGCTGGTGCTGCAGGTAACGTCCGCCTGTCCCCAGCCCCGCCCCGGCCTGGGTCGGACCCTGTTACGTGTGACTTTCCGGGTCATGTATCGGCCACCCGACGCGCTCTGCCGGCCCGCAGCGGAGCGTGACATGCCCTCCGTCCCTGTCAGGCGGGCTAGCGCCGCACCGTCATCGGCACTTGACGTACGTGCGACTAGCTGGGTGGCGCAGTCTGTCATCAGTGAAGTGTCGTCCGGCTGTGACAAGCTCTTGTGTCGCACTCCTTGACATGACGCGCCACCGGACGAGATATTGTGTGTCGGTCCTGCCGTGGGGCCGATGCTTGTTTGTTCATTTGACGTTGCGAAATGTGCAACTGCTGCGATCGCAGGTGGATGGAAGGCACATGCGAATGCTGCGAGGATGAAGTTTGCTTGCACTTAAAAGAGCTGAGCTGATAGTCAAATGTCGTTTCATCGTGGAAAAGAGCCCAAAAAGGGCGTTCCTGGACCCAAATGACCTGGTTGCATGACTTGCTGTTCGGCTATTGTGTCGTTCTCCATCGAGAGGACGTTCCGTATGTCATTAAGCACGCACTCGGAAGCTGAATCCGTACAAACCATGATGATGTGCATGGCATAGAGAGTATGATGCCGCGTGTGATGCGACCGAGCGTTTTGGAACGGACCCGAAGCCACCGCTGCTGCTGCGGTATTGGTCCTGCTATCCAGAGACCTGCATGACGAGACACAACAAAACAGGCGTCAGAGACTGGCCACTGGCCCGCGGCCGTCGTCCACGGTCGTTTCCGTACGATCTCTGAATATCTGTGCGTGCTGTGACTCCCGGCTTCACGTGTACCGCCTGACGTCTGGTATGTGCTGTCTCTGACCCTATGTGTGCCATCTGTCACGTTATGTGTCATGTCATTATATACGCTCTGTGTGGTGTGTCTGACCCTCCGTGTGCTGTTCCTGATTCTCTGCGCCATCTCTGGTCCTCAGTGTGCCATTTTTTCCATCGATGTGCTGTTTTTATCCTTTTCTGTACCATTCCTGGCCCCCTGTGTGTCGTTCTTCTCCCTCTGTGTGCGGTCCCTGACACCGTGTGCCGTCCCTGGCCCTCCGTGTGCTGCTCCTCTCCTTCTGTGTGCCATCTCTGGTCGTCTGTGTGCTGTTCCTCGCCCTCTGCGTGTCGTCCCCGACCCTCTGTATGCCGTCCTTGACCCCGTGTGTGCCTTTGTCCTCCCTCTGTGTGCCGCCCCTGACCTTCGGGCGTACCACCGCCAGATGTCGAGTGATGTGGAGGCCGACACGCAGCCGTGGCACATCAAGTCGCTGGCCAGCCTGCTGCAGGAGGACGAGCAGAAGCCCAACATCGTCATCCAGCGGGTCAAAATCATCATGTCGATCGGTCTGACCTTCGTGCACTTTGTCAGGTGAGTGTCCGGGCCGCCGACGCCCCCCCCCCCCGCTCCCCCTAGGGGCTCGGGGTCACGGCTACGGGTCGAGATCGCCCCGCCAACGGGCTATTTCGGCGCCACTGTGCAACATTCACTGTCAGGCGAGGACCGAGAAAGGAAAGCTTTGTTGAAGGCATTTGTGCTGGACAGTGTTATCAGTTGTCGCTGTCTGGCGTGCGGTCTTTGTCGGAGTGTTTTTAGCGGGCATTGTTGGTGCGGTGAGTGCTGGCCCTTGCCGCTGTAGAACTCTGTGAAGCCTCCAGTTGATGCATCTTCATTACCGTGCATCACCTTCATTACAATTTAGTACCGTGTTTTACTGCCACGTTGCTTGAGCTCATGTGCGTGCTTACATATGATGTGTGCGTGTGGTACTTTTCCAGTAGGTTTGTGCCACATCCGCTTGGACTGTTTGTTTGTGCAATTGCTAGCCATATCAGACCCCTGGATTGGCTTTTCATAAATCAATGTCGTGTTACCAAAGCCATGTTTTGCCGTGAATATTGCGAGTACTTACCCAGCATGTGGCCTAGGGCTCTGTTTTCAATCGAGCGGCATTACCAACGGGCGAGGCGTTCATCTAACCTCAACAATCGTATAACAACAAGTGATATGCTCACCGCTTCGAAGACGTGCGTCATATCGTTTGAAGTAAAGGGATACACTTCATAGGGAACATGCCACTGACTCTCTGTCAGCACCACCCCAGTCATAGGGAGCATGCCCCTGACCTGCTGTCAGCACCATTCCAGTCATAGGAGGCGCACTACTGACCCTATGTCAGCACCACCCCAGTCATAGGGAGCGTGCTACTGACCCTATGTCAGCAGCATTCCAGTCATAGGGAGCGTGCCACCGACTCTCTGTCAGCACCACCCCAGCCATAGGGAGTATGCTCCTGACCCTCTGTCAGCACCGTTCCAGTCATAGGAGGCGCACCACTGACCCCATGTCAGCAGCATTCCAGTCATAGGGAGCGTGCGTCAGACCCTCTATCAGCACCACTCCAGCCACTCCATTAACTCCGAGGTCCTCAGGTTTCACAAATGTGTCGCGGGTCTGAACCTCTGAGGGTCTGGCGGTAGCTTGCGAGCTGTTAAAGTCCACTCGTGCAGAGCCCACACACCACGTGACGTACCTGTCGTGATACAGACGGGCCTGGGACCTTGGAGCGGCATCCCTCCCCCCCCCTCCGCCCTCCCCCACTCTAAACTTGACGGCCCGCGACGCGGCCGGCCGGCGACCAGTGGCGCCGCGGCTGTGACGCCGGCAGCCGGCCGCCGGGCACATTCCCACCTGTGACGGCTGTGACGCCCGCCGTGACGTCGTCGAGTCGACGAGCCTGTCGTCCCGTGCTGGGCGTCTCGTCGGCGGCGGGATGTCCGACGGCCGCCGCCCGGCGCCAGAGCGGCGAGCTCCGCCGGCGCGGCCTGGCGCCGCCGGCGTCCTGAAGGCGTGACGTGACGGCCGTGACGCCGGGCGGGGCGCGCCTCTGAATGGACCCCGCTGTCGGCAGTCGCTGGCCCAGCGTCGCTACGGACGGAGCAGCCTCGCTGTTCGGAGGCGCCGGCGACGTGGACAGCTGTGACGCGCCCATCCCCAGCCCGTACGGTGTCCTGCTCAGGTCAGTGCTGGGGAGACGTCCTGCTGCTCAGGTCAGTGCTGGTGCGGCGTCCTGCTGCTCAGGTCAGTGCTGGTGTGGCGACCTGCTCAGGTCAATACTGGTGTGGCGTATGGCTACTCAGATCAGTGCTGGCGCGGCGTCCTGTTGCTCAGGTCAGTGCTGGTGCGGCGTCCTGCTCAGATCAGTGCCGGTGCAGCGTCCTGCTCAGGTCGGTGCTGGTGTGGCGTCCTGCTCCTCAGGTCCAGAACTGGTGTGGTGTCCTCCTGCTCAGATCAATACTGGTGCGGCGTCTTGCCGCTGAGGTCAGGTGCCCTCGGTTCCCTGACCCTCGGTGCCCTGACCTCGGTAGCCCTGACCTCGGTGCCCTGACCTCGGTGCCCTGACCTCGGTGCCCTGACCTCGGTGCCCTGACCTCGGTGCCCTGACCTCGGTGCCCTGACCTCGGTTCCCTGACCTCGGTGCCCTGACCTCGGTGCCCTGACCTCGGTGCCCTGACCTCGGTGCCCTGACCTCGGTGCCCTGACCTCGGTGCCCTGACCTCGGTGCCCTGACCTCGGTGCCCTGACCTCGGTGCCCTGACCTCGGTGCCCTGACCTCGGTGCCCTGACCTCGGTGCCCTGACCTCGGTGCCCTGACCTCGGCGCTGCGTCCGGCAGGTGGATGAGCGTCAGCGCCGAGCACCTGGTGGTGCTCATCATAGTGGTGGCGCTGGTGGTCAAGTACGTGCTGTTCGAGCAGGCCGACGCCGAGCAGATCCGACTCAGCGTGGGGGCCGACGACCAAGCCATGTGTGAGTCGGTGCCCCGCAGACCGGGACCCGCGCACGTGCCCCTTGACTTATGTAGATCCCGGAGAGTTGTTTTGTAGAACCGGCCTCCCGAACAACTCACTTTTGGCTATTGTGATTACCTTTTATCAACGTTTTGAGTGATTCGTGCCTCACATTGAGGGCGCGACTTAACGTTTCGGAGGGGCAAGACCCCTAATAGAATGCTGTAGCTAAACTGGATAATTTTATTGACCTGGTTTCACCGGGCCGCCTGTGGCTGTGCCGTTAATTTTAACTGGCCACTTAGCTGATGAAGCTGGTAACAGTGACCCTGTCCAGGTTCGAGCGCCAAATAAACCCGGTTGCGACAGCCTCAATGATTCCGTCGAATGGTCGCCGCAATCAGTACTGCGCGCGGGCCAGCTGTTGGTGGAGACACTGACCAGAGCCCTTGCAGAGCCCTCTGGCAGCTGCAGGACACTGAGCTAAGCCACAGTTGCAGAGCTGAGCTGATCCCTCCCTATCTGACTGTGACAGGCCAGTGACAGCGTCAGCTGACCCGTGCCCTGCGGTGTCCGACAGTGACAGTGACAACTGAGCCCTGCCCTGTCCGACAGTGACAGCGCCAGCTGACCCCTACCCTGTCCGACAGTGACAGCGTCACCTGGCGCCGGCCCTGCCCTTTCCGACAGTGACAGTGTCAACTGACACCTACCATACCCTGTCCGACAGTGGCAGCTTCAGCTAACTCTTGGCCCGTCCAACAGTGACAGCAACAGCTGACCCCTGCCCTGCCCTGTCCGACAGTGACAGCGTCAGCCAACTCCTGCCCTGTCCTGTCCGGCAGTGACAGCGTCAGCCAACCTCTGCCCTGTCCTGTCCGACAGTGACAGCGCCAGCTGACCCCTGCCCTGTCCTGTCCGACAGTGACAGCGTCAGCCGACCCCTGCCCTGTCCTGTCCGACAGTGACAGCGTCAGCCAACCCCTACCCTGTCCTGTCCGACAGTGACAGCGCCAGCTGACCCTTGCCCTGTCCTGTCCGACAGTGACAGCGTCAGCCAACCCCTGCCCTGTCCTGTCCGACAGTGACAGCGCCAGCTGACCCCTACCCTACCCTGCCTTGTCCGACAGTGCGCGTGCTGCGTCCGCGGCTGCGGCGCCGCTGCACCTCGGTGCTCATCACGGAGGACTCGGACGGCGAGGTGAAGGTGGACGAGCTGCCGCCGCCGGCCGCCTCGGCCGACGCCAGCTGCCAGACGCCGCCCGACGAGCCGACGCCGGACGAGCCGGCGCCGGACGAGCCGCGCCCGCCGCGGCCGCTCGACGACTGTGTCCGCGCGCTGGAGGTGAGCGGCCGCTCAGAGCTCGTCTGACCTCTGCAGGCGGTCAGCGGTCGACACCGGAGTGTGCAGCACCGCCGGGGTCTGGGCGTTCTAGCGGAGAGACTGCATCAGCCAGCGGCACGTGCTCTTGCTCATGCAGTGCGAGGCAGACTGTGTCGTTGAGATATCTTAGTTTCGTGTGACGAATGTCTGACCGAGTTGAAAAGCTAAGACAACGAGTGATATTTAGTGTGAACAGGTGCCGTAACAGTGCCCAAAGGTTTTTGGATGTGGGGTGCAAAGGCACACAGGGACACAGAAACATGAATAATTTTCCGTGCTCAACGTACGTACCTTTTAAAGATGTTGGTGCATTGGGTCAAGTGCGTCACTCATGGAGGTGAGTTCTGTGTTTTTTGTTGTTGATAATGACTTGGTGCCCCTTTATAAGTCGCTTAACTTTTTAAAGGTTTTCAACAGCTCTTCAAGAGTTGTGTTTTTTGAGAGGGGGATGCTGCCACTCGGTCGCACATTCCTATCCCTAGATGTTCTTCCCACATTCAAACCAGTCCATCCACTGCAGCATGGGGGAGGGGCGAGGATGGGGGAAGCACAGCCACCAGCGCAAGCACGGACGTGTTAAGCGCCCGTTTTTGCTCAGATGTGATTGATAATGAGTAGCGTTATGGTGGGGGTTTTTCGATGTCATGACTACGTCAGAAGGCGGTCTCTAAACCAGACATGTTTCTTTTTAACGCAGGTTCTTTGATGACCATTTTATTGGCGGAACGAGAATGGCAGTTATTCACTTATGATGTGTATGTGCCTTCCAACATAGACATGACACTGGATAAGCTCGGCTTACGTTGGTTCTAGTAAGTACATTAGTGATCCACCAGGTTTGAGTTCAAACCTAACTCGTGTCGTAAGTTTTCCACATTGTCGGGTCCGTGTCTGACGCGCCTTCGGGTCCGAGTCTGAGGCTTGACTCTCAGTCCGACTCCATAGCTTTTCCAGTTGCCGAGTCCGACTCAGGTCCGAGTCATCTCACGTCACCCGACTCAGTGGAGCTCCTGTCCCCCACGGCCCCAGTCCGGACTCGATCCTGCGTCTTGCCACTCCCTGAGCTCGTCCAGCGCGGGCCTGGGAACCCGTCAGTGGGGCGACGCTGCTGACCGGCGCCGCCTGTCGGCCGCCGACAGGAGGAGGGCGCCGACTCGCTGTCGGACGCCGAGCTGCTGGCGCTGCTGCGCGCGCGCCGGCTGCGCGCCTACCAGCTGGAGGCGCGGCTGGCCGACCCGGAGCGGGCCGTGGACGTGCGCCGCCAGCACGTGACCGAGGCCGGCCACCTGCTGGACGCCATGGACGAGCTGCCGTACCGGGGATACGAGTACGAGCGCGTGATGGGCGCCTGCTGCGAGAACGTGGTGGGCTTCATGCCGCTGCCGCTGGGCGTGGTGGGGCCGCTCACGCTCGACAACAGGCAGTACTACGTGCCGCTGGCCACCACCGAAGGTAGGCGGCGTTGGCGGGTGGCGGGCCGGTGTGAGCCGGTGCTGGGGCCCACGGGTGGCTCAGTGCGGCGTCCGTCGCTGCGGCGGTGTCCAGTGTTGCCGGCTTGTTGAAGAACATGTTATACTGCAGTGTGTGTGCATGCGTGGCACCTGAACGGGCATATGGTCTCGTCTCATCTCGCGCGGCACCCCGCACCTCCCGTGTTCCGCTGTGACGCGCAGCAGGTACCTGACGCTGCTCTGACCGGGCCGTGCCCCGCCCCTCCCCCAGGAGCGCTGGTGGCCAGCACCAACCGCGGCTGTCTGGCCGTGCGCAAGTGTGGCGTCAACAGCTACATCGTGGGCGACGGCATGACCCGGGCGCCGGTCATCGAGTGTGTGTCGGCCAAGCAGGCGAGGTGCGTGCCCGCTGACGGAGAGGCACGGCCAGCCGGGTGTCGGCTCGGCGCTCCCCCGTCGTCAGCGCAGGCCTGGCGGTCCGGCCCCCGAGCCCGGCCCAGCCGGCGGTGCTGGCGCCAGCTCCAGACCGATCATCCACCCGTACACTATGTACCAGGCGTCGCTGATTTGTAGTTGGGACCGCATTGCTTCCAAACACTCTCTGAAACTGGCTGAGGGGAGGGGAGGGGAAGGGGTAACTTACGAGCGGCGCTGGTTTTCGCAGTGCTGTCTGGCATTTGCGGTGCTGTCTGGTGTTGCGTTGCTGTCTGGTTTTACTGCCTGGTTTTCGCGGCACTGTCTGTATCGCGCTGCGCCAGACGTTACCCCATTTTCGCGGCGGCTACGGCGGCGGCTGCTTTGTGTCCTGCATTGGGCCCTGGGCCTCGCTCTTTCCGAGCCAGTCAGTCCCTCTGCGAGTGGAAGCCGGAGTATTGGAGAATGCACACAGCCGGCCGAGTGGTCTGTCCGCTGTCTGGCCGAGTACGGCGGGCGCTGATATCCCCTCTATCTGGATGAGTACGGCGGGCGCTGATGTCCCCTCTGCCTGGCCGAGTGCGGCGGGCGCTGATGTCCCCTCTGTCTGGCCGAGTACGGCGGGCGCTGATCTCTCCGCTGTCTGGTCGAGTGCGGCGGGCGCTGATCTCTCCACTGTGTGGCCGTCGCGCAGTGACATCCTGTTCTGGCTGGAGACGACGGACGGCTTCCACGCCGTCAAGCTGGCCTTCGACTCGACGTCACGCTTCGCCCGCCTCAAGAACGTCGAGGTCAGCATGTTCGGCCGTCAGCTGTTCGTCCGCTTCGTGGCCAAGACGGGCGACGCCATGGGCATGAACATGGTGTCCAAGGTGAGCGTAATGGCAGCGGCGACGTCTCCATAGGGTGGGTGGGTGGAGGGATTTCAAAGGTGGAAGACCGCTTATTGCCTTTCAAAAGGGTTTTGTTTTTTTAGGGAAATGTGCATTGGTGGCTGAACCGTGGTGAGTCGTTCTGTCCCTCTATTCAAGCAACCCACTTCATGATAAAAGGTAGCTGTACCATGATGTTACCGGCGTGCGCCTGAGTCCACCCCTGCTCGCGCCGCCAGTGCTGCTGCACCTCGGTACGCCGCTGCCCCGAGCGGCGGTGTACTGCCTGGGGCACCGCCCGCCGGGGTCGGCGCCGCCTGCTCGCCTCGCGTGTTAAGACAGTTACCGTCTCGCAGCGCTCGTGTCTGGTCTGCATGACCGTGGTCTGACTGAAGGGGGCGCGAGCAGATGGAACACGTAAGACTTGAATAGTAACGTTTTGCCGTGGGCTGTCTGATGTTGCCGCGCCGTTGTAAGGGCACGTCACACTGTGCCGCTGCCTGCTGCAGGGGACGGAGAAGGCGCTGGAGCACATACAGCAGCTCTTCCCCGAGATCGTCATCACCAGCGTCAGCAGCAACGTTTGCACGGACAAGAAGCCGTCGGCCGTGAACTGGTGCGTGCCCGGACGTGGGCGGTCGGTCGGGTGGCGCCACTTGGAACCCAGCCCGCGGCAGACAATGGGGAGGACCGGGAGCGAGCTCGGAGCGCCGGACGGCGGCAGAGGGTGCCACCTGCGCGTCCGGACTCGCTACGGGTGTTCGACAGCATCACAATGCGTTGTGGATTTTCGCCAGAGTCGATAACTAGGGCAGTCATTAGGACGGACCCAGCTTTAAGCCAAGCGTCCTGTTACCAAGCGTGCGGTGTCGGCCGATAGGACTGCTGTGACGCTCCACGCGCCTCTCGCGGGTGGTAGTGTGGACCGGCGTCTGATGGTGGCGGCGTCTCGGCAGGATCCGCGGCCGCGGTAAGTCGGTCATCTGCGAGGCGGTGGTGCCGGCCGATGTGGTCACCAGCGTGCTGAAGACCACCGTGCCGGCCATGGTGAACCTGGCCATCAAGAAGAACCTGATCGGCTCGGCGGTAGCAGGAAGCATCGGCGGCAACAACGCGCACGCCGCCAACATTGTCACCGCCATCTACATTGCCACTGGCCAGGTCAGGCTTCGGCGGGTGCCGAGAGAGGGCAGCGGAGGGCTGTGACGCGTGTGGTGGGACGTTTTGTTACTCTCGCTTGAACGACCTGGAGGTTAGCAGGATCAGCAAATGAGCCCAACTTTCTCGACAGAGGCTACCTCCAGCGTATTTCTAATTGCATGCCCCGTCATGTGTGGCTAGCTGTGACAATTGTGTCTCTGAGAAGTGGTAGTATCATCACCGGTGTACGCCCTTGCTTGTGTATACTCAAGGGTTCTTTATGCGTGCGTTTAAATGGCTGATCGGTGAGGCCTTCGCTGCGTGCGACGTGCGCGCGTCTCGCCGCCCGCTTGTATGACTCCCGTCAACCCCGTCGACACGCGCCGGGGACCTCTGCTCGGCAGGACCCGGCCCAGAACGTGTGCAGCAGCAACTGCATGACGCTGCTGGAGCCGTGGGGCGAGACGGGCGAGGACCTGTACGTCACGTGCACCATGCCCTGCCTGGAGGTGGGCACGGTGGGTGGCGGCACCGTCCTCAAGGCGCAGCGCGCCTGCCTGCGCATGCTCGGCTGCCAGGGTAAGTACCTGGTGGTGGCGGTTGACGGGGCGGGTACCGGGCGGCAACGGATGACGGGATGGGTACCGGGCGGGGACGACTGGCGAGTGTGCCGGTTCAAGGACGAGCAGGCGTTGCTGTCGTGGCTTACGTCCTCCGAGCTCCTCTAGCTGTTGTGGCACGTGGTTTAACATCTTGGTGTATCGGCGACATTTGTAGCACTGATGTGCACGAAATGTGCTTTTCAGCATTGCCTTCATGCCGGTGTGTTGTGAAAATTGTGCTCGAATCTGTTGCCGCCGCGCCGGCGTCTTTAGCTGACGTGTGTCTGGGAGAGGGTCCATACAGGCCGCGACCGTACCCTCCTTCGGCCGCGGCCGTACCTTCTCTCGGCCGCGGCCGCACCCTCTCTCGGCCGCGGCCGCACCCTCTCTATGCCGCGGCCGCACCCTCTCTATGCCGCGGCCACACCTCTCCGCCGCCCGCACCCTCTCTATGCCGCGGCCGCACCCTCTCTATGCCGCGGCCGCACCCTCTCTATGCCGCGGCTGCACCCTCTCCATGCCGCGCCACACCCTCTCGGCCGCGGCCCGCACCCTCTCTCGGCCGCGGCCGCAACCCTCTCTATGCCGCGGCCGCACCCTCTCTATGCCGCGGCCGCACCCTCTCTATGCCGCGGCCGCACCCTCTCTAAGCCGCGGCCGCACCCTCTCTAGGCCGGCGCACCCTCTATGCCGTGGCCGCACCCTCTCTATGCCGCGGCCGCACCCTCTCTCGTGCGGCCGCACCCTCTCTATGCCGCGGCCGCACCCTATCATGCCGCGGCCGCACCCTCTCTCGGCCGCGGCCGCACCCTCTCTATGCCGCGGCCGCACCCTCTCTATGCCGCGGCCGCACCCTCTCTGCCGCGGCCGCACCCTCTCTATGCCGCGGCCGCACCCTCTCTATGCCGCGGCCGCACCCTCTCTATGCCGCGGCCGCACCCTCTCTAAGCCGCGGCCGCACCCTCTCGAGGCCGCGGCCGCACCCTCTATTCTGCGGCCGCACCCTCTATGCCGTGGCCGCACCCTCTCTATGCCGCGGCCGCACCCTCTCTAGGCCGCGGCCGCACCCTCTATTCTGCGGCCGCACCCTCTATGCCGTGGCCGCACCCTCTCTATGCCGCGGCCGCACCCTCTCTATGCCGCGGCCGCACCCTCTCTATGCCGCGGCCGCACCCTCTCTATGCCGCGGCCGCACCCTCTCTATGCCGCGGCCGCACCCTCTATGCCGTGGCCGCACCCTCTCTATGCCGCGGCCGCACCCTCTCTATGCCGCGGCCGCACCCTCTCTAGGCCGCAGCCGCACCCTCTATCTGCGCCCGCCCTCTATGCCGTGGCCGCACCCTCTCTATGCCGCGGCCGCACCCTCTCTATGCCGCGGCCGCACCCTCTCTATGCCACGCGCCGCACCATCTCTACGCCGCGGCCGCACCCTCTCTATGCCGCGGCCGCACCCTCTCTATGCCGCGGCCGCACCCTCTCTATGCCGCGGCCGCACCCTCTCTCGGCCGCGACCGTACCCTCTCTATGCCGCGGCCGCACCCTCTCTATGCCGCGGCCGCACCCTCTCTCGGCCGCGGCCGCACCCTCTCTCGGCCGCGACCGTACCCTCTTTCGGCCGCGGCCGCACCCTCTCTATGCCGTGGCCGCACCCTCTCTAAGCCGCGGCCGCACCCTCTCCAGGCCGCGGCCGCATCCTCTATGCCGTGGCCGCACCCTCTCTATGCCGCGGCCGCACCCTCTCTATGCCGCGGCCGCACCCTCTCTAAGCCGCGGCCGCACCCTCTATTCTGCGGCCGCACCCTCTATGCCGTGGCCGCACCCTCTCTATGCCGCGGCCGCACCCTCTCTAGGCCGCGGCCGCACCCTCTATTCTGCGGCCGCACCCTCTCTAGGCCGCGGGCCGCACCCTCTAGGCCGCGGCCGCACCCTCTATAGGCCGCGGCCGCACCCTCTCTAGGGACCGCGGCCGCACCCTCTCTAGGCCGCGGCCGCACCCTCTATTCTGCGGCCGCACCCTCTCTTCGCGGCCGCCGCACCCTCTCTAGGCCGCGCCGCACCCTCTATGCCGGCCGCACCCTCTCTAGGCCGCGGCCGCACCCTCTCTAGGGCCGCGGCCGCACCCTCTCTAGGCGCTGCCGCACCCTCTCTAGGGGCCGCGGCCGCACCCTCTGGGGCCGCGGCCGCACCCTCTAGGCCGCGGCCGCACCCTCTCTAGGCCGCGGCCGCACCCTCTCTAGGCCGCGGCCGCACCCTCTCTAGGCCGCGGCCGCACCCTCTCTAGGCCGCGGCCGCACCCTCTCTAGGGGCCGCGGCCGCACCCTCTCTAGGCCGCTGCCGCACCCTCTCTAGGGGCCGCGGCCGCACCCTCTGGGGGCCGCGGCCGCACCCTCTAGGCCGCGGCCGCACCCTCTCTGGGGGCCGCGGCCGCACCCTCTCTAGGCCGCGGCCGCACCCTCTCTATGCCGCGGCCGCACCCTCTCTAGGCCGTGGCCGCACCCTCTCTATGCCGCGGCCGCACCCTCTCTAGGCCGCGGCCGCACCCTCTCTAGGGGCTGCGGCCGCACCCTCTCTGGGGGCCGCGGCCGCAGCCTCTCTCGTCGCCCGTCAACGTGACGCTCGGCTCTCCGGCAGGCGCCAACGCTAGCCAACCGGGTCAGAACGCCCGACAGCTGGCCAGCGTGGTGTGCGCCACCGTGCTGGCTGGCGAGCTGTCGCTGCTGGCCGCTCAGAGCGCCGGGCACCTCGTCAAGAGCCACATGACGCTCAACAGGTGGGTGATGGCGGCGGCGGTGGCGGCGGCCGGGCGGACCATGGTTAGCGCTCGCCATCTGACGGGTACAGGCAACGATCCATTCTCGGCGCACTGTAACGCTCTGGTATGGTGTGGCCTGATGTTCTGTTCGTGCAGTGCTCAGCTCGCTCAGGACGATGCCGATCGGGCTATCAGTGCGCTTCGCGCGGGTGCTGGATCGGTATGTGTTATTTTTAGTGATAGATGCCTCGTAAACCACCAGTCAGCTTCGCTGAAACAGTCCACTGATCAGCTGGAAGGGATGAAATAGTTGAAACATGCTTCAGTTAGCGGATTTTTATCTTTTCAACACGGTACAACTCTCAGCAGGGACGCCCCCCCCCCGCCCCTGTTCCAATAACGTGGGCTTTTGTATACCTCCCGTGCGGACCCGTCACGGCACCCACAGTGGATTATTTTCGTGCGATATTGCGTCATCTGATCTGTGGTCCCGTGGTGCAATTCACATGGCTATAACTACACAAACAAAGCGAAAATCTGCAGCATGAAAAGGATACTTTCACTCGATGCTAGTTCCAGAATGTGCGATCTTTACCGCGCGGACATTTGCAGGAGTTTCCGGTCGCAGAATGCGTCCACCCGGCCCAGCTTGTTATACATGGCCGCGGCTGTTCTGTTAGACCTGATAACGGCACGGCCAGACTCAGAGTATTAGCTCAGCAATGGATGAATTATTTTAAAACGTACAAGACGAGGGTCCTATTGGATGCTTCATTGATGGATTCATGGTGGGACATCCTCAGAATGCATCCATCCGGGAGAATCACTTTGCAGCGCAGTTTGATCGTCCTGGTAGAACCGTACCCGTGCGAAAGTGTGGTTAGACCTGAGTCTGATCTAAGTCTGATTTGAGCCTGATCTGAGCGTGACCTAGGCCTGATCTTAGCCTGATCTGAGCTTTACCTGGGCCTGATCTGAGCCTGATCTGAGCGTGACCTGGGCCTGATCTGAGCATGATCTGAGCCCGGCCTGGGCCTGTTCTGAGCCTGATCTGAGCTTTACCTGGGCCTGATCTGAGCCTGATCTGAGCGTGACCTGGGCCTGATCTGAGCCTGATCTGAGCCTGACCTGAGCGAAATCGGAGCCTGACCTGAGCCTGATCTGAGTCTGATCTTGTCCGGTAGGCTAATTGATCGACAGCCACATGGCTTAAAGGTGGCGTAATGCAGCTCAAACAGGTGTGTGTAGAGCTGACTGACCACCCTAGGGTTAAATCGTATATGGCTGCCGAAAATTCATTGGGTTCTCATTTGTGCTGATGCATCAGGAAACATGGTGCATTATAATGGTGTATCATAAGCGATGGCGTTATAATAACTCAAACTCATTGTTTTAGACAACCTGTGGAGGACGTAAGTGGATGCGTTTACTACTAATGTCGTTGCATAGCCGCTGTGTTGTTGCCCATTTTGAGCACAATTGCGGCAGTCTTACTCGATGTTTTATGCTTTGCTTATTGGCTCTGGCGTCCGGGTTCCGTTCTTGGTTGTGTGCGTCGGTACATATTGTGCCTGCTACAATCAGATACGGTTTGAATGAGCGTTATTTGCAACACGAGTGCCTGATCACATACTTTTAAGGTGTGTTAGACGCGTGCCTGATGCCAACCAAACTATCTTGCACAGCATGTCCGCTTTTTTGTTTTGTTTTTTGTCTATCCGTGTTCTTCAAATGAACTGATTGTGAGGGACAAGCAATCAGACTTGATGTCACGTGATATAGTTGGCTATCAGGTGAAGAAAATCACCTCTCTTAAGCTGATGCATGACGAGCCTTGTGTCGTCAGGCGTTGAGCGTCGACACGCGAGGTGTGCTCAGCATGTGCTCGTCTCCGGGCCGGTGTCCACTCGCCGCCCGTCCGACCACGGGGCGTGACGCACTCTCTCGGACCGTTCTCAGGAACGCGACTCCTCGGACCAGCCGCCAGGAGGCGCTCAACCGCTAGCGGCAGTCGCCGCGCTCGGCTGCATCACCAGCTAGGACCGGCTCCGAGCCTGAGCGCGGGGACGGGCCGGCGTCGGTGGCTACTGCCCAGCTAGGGCCGGCTCCGAGCCAGGAGGCGCTGAACCGCTAGCGGCAGTCGCCGCGCTCGGCTGCATCACCAGCTAGGGCCGGCTCTGAGCGAAGAGGCGCTGAACCGCTAGCCGCAGCCGCTGCTGCCGGCGGCTGCTGACGGGCCTCGCCATGCGGCGGTCAGGCTCACGTTCCTGGGCTTCCGCCTCGCACCCAGCCGCCTCGTCTCCGCCCGGCCGACAGCCCCGACCAGGGACGTCACCAAGACCTGAGGCTCTGGGAGAGACAACTGACGACCAGTGCGTGTGTGTGTGTGTGTGCGTGGGGTACCCAGACTGGTACCTTGCGGTTCAAACCGAGGATGAGTGGCTAAGCTGTTGCAATTAGGCTTGTGTGTGTGTTGTCATCGCATCAGGCGGGGATTCGGAGGTGGCGTGGCGCCCTCGGGGCACGTGCCTGGTCCCAGCGGGCCAGTGTAACCCGGCCGACCGGGCGGCTGGACCGGCCCGGTCCCCGCCTGGCGCTGGCCGAGACCGCCCGTCGACGCTGCTGCCGCCGACCCGCCCCACAAAATACTCGGCGTGTGTGTGTGGTGTACGTAGAGTGGCGGATGAGGGAGTGCACGGGAATGTGCAGAGGTGGTGTTCTGGAGGCCGGCTCCTGTTTGATCTGTTCCCTGGGAAAACGGGTGGTGAGATGTGTACCTCGTGCCGGGGCGTCGGCGTCAGCGAAAGGCCGCGAGGAACTGCCGTGAAGGGGTCTGCTGGGAGCAACTGTCGTCGTGAAGCGATCTGTTGGTAGGAACTGCCGTGAAAGGGCCTGTTGAGAATACGTGTGTGTTGCGTGGTAATGGGCCCGCCTGTTGCATCCCCTGCTAGCGTTCGTGGTACGGTCTGTCTTTCAACTCCGCAAGTCCTAGATCCTTTAGTTATATCTTTGCACCCCTACCTCGTGTATGCATGAAGCGATGTTAATTAGTTTTACATTTATTTATTTATTAGCCCCGTGTTGAACACGGCTCAGGATAGCTTCTGACGCGTGGTGCCGTTGAAGTCGTATGACATGGACGCGGTGGGCTGTATGAATTCGGGGAGCATTTGGCCCGTTCAGTTTAAGTTGGTGTAGGAAATGGAAAATAATGCCATGCCTAGTACTTCGTGAGAAAATCCCATCGCCATGGCTCTCGAGGGCAGCTATTTCTGTCCTCAAAATGGAAAGCCGTCCCTGTCATGCGCACCAAAGATGACGTTTGTGCCCAGCAGCGCGCTGGTGGCTGCACCAGCGAATTTCTAGCAACGTGACGAGCGCTGCTGCCCAGCGTTAGGGAAAATATTTAACAGATCATGTTTGCTACAGTCCAGCAGCCAGCTTATTCGTGAGGGTTTAGAAAGAGTACTAATTTGCGCCGAAAACGCCCCAATGCGCGGTAATCTTCGTGTGAAACATAAGCCGCGCGCTCCCAGGTTGCCGCAACGGCGCATAAGCTACTGCCGAGATTTCCTATGTGTAGGACACATCGCTCCAGCCCAGCTCCTTCAGCTTGTCCGTGCCTGCTGCCACACTTCATTGGCGCCGTGTGGTGGTGGAACGAATTGCCGTGCTTTGATTCGACGTCCACACAGTCGCGCGTTCCCCAGCGGTGCTGTGACTCGTCTGCTACCAGTCAGCTCGCCGTCGTTGACGTAATTTTTAGTGATGCGCGAGTGCGAGCGAACGTTTTAGTGTTTGAACTGATCACTGATGTGTTCTCTGAATCATATGGCTCTGGATATGTATTTATTTTCGCATGCAGGAATACAGAAGGCGACGCTGGTAAGCTGGGACTGAGGTGATGGGCCGCGCGGTCGCGAGCGACGTCGGAGTGGAACGGATCCATCCAGGCCGTTGGCCTCGGAATGCACTTCCCACCTAAGTTAGCTGCCCCGCCACACAGCGGTCCTTGCTCAGTTTTTCCGGGTGGAGAGACGCCGTCAGCCGTCACGTGTATTATAAGCACCGGCAAATACCTATTACAGCGATGGCCATCGGCTCCAGTCAGGTGGGGAACAGTCGTTAGCTTACAGAGGCACAGCTGCTGCCCGGGCTCAGCTGTAGCACGGCGGAATAACCGCTCGCCAAAGCGCGCCTTGGTCAGCAATTCGTTGTGCTGGTGCGCCATTGTACACTGCACACTTGTGCGAACACGAAATCCGTCTTCCTATCACAGAGCCTGGCTGTATGCAGCCGAATGTCTATGGGCTTGAACAGCACCTGTGATGTTAAGATGCAATCTACTAAAACATGATCCGGCCGAGAACAATAAAATGTGCACACACAAAAAAAACACCAGTCGATTTCATCAAGCGAAAGGACACCTAAGCCGTTTCTATACTGTAGTGTGCGTTACGAGCTGGAGTAAGTCAGTGAGGCAAACAAGGTCACAGCTTCCACGCTAACAAGACATAACTTAAAAAGACATCCATTAATTCGGTTATGAAACTGAACACTAGTGTCAGGACCGACCGCAAAGCAAGAGTAAATACGCCGATCGGTTGTGAGACGCTGCGCCCCCGCTTCTCTGCCGAGGCCCCGACGAGACGACCTGAACAGCCTGGACGTCTCGCGCTGGCTCATGATACCGACAATCAACACGCATGTGGCCGCAATAACGGCAGGCACGGCCGTTTGTCTCGAGTTGCCGTTCGACCCCTCTAAAGCCTCGTAAGCAAGTTGTACGCTGGGAAGACCATGCAGTTCTGCGATGCTCCTCTAAACATCGCATTTCGAAAGCAAGTTCTGGCAACAAAACCAATAAAACATGACAACCAGCCCTATTGGTCTACGTAAACTGACTAGACGAACAAAAGCGGCGGCGAGAGCGCGCGCCGCACCACGACGCGTTCAGCGAGGCCTTAGCAGCGACTCCATGCATCAGCCGCCAACGGCACGGCGCACTATCGCCTATCCCCAAACAAAGCCAACAATTGGCCACAAGGTCAGTAGAGATTTATACAGCCTGCAGCGGCATAGGACTAGCGCAAGCAGCGTCACCCGCATCAGCCGCAGCGGCTGGACTTCCACCACTGCGTCAGTCATCAGCCCACAACAGTTCATCCGGCATCAGCCTCAACAGCGAACTGGATGCCCTGACCAGCCTTAGCAGCGAACTCTGTGCCCGTACCAGCCAGGGCAGTCCTGAAACTCCATCCCCGCACCGGTCGTGGAAGGGCTGCCTCCAGGGACAGACGGGTCGGGGTCTGGCCTCCACACCAGCGTCAGGACGTGACCTCCGACGGCTAGCCCTCAGAACCTCTTCTCGTCCTCAGAATAGCCATTCCGCAGCCTCCGAACGTTTCTCTGCAGCTACTGGCGACCACGTTGATCCGTCTCGGCCGCCCACTCCAGTGTGCAGGGCGTGCCTCAGCCGTGGAGCGCAGGCGCAGGGAGGGCGTGGGCGGCGACCGACACGGCCCTCGGCCGCACGGTCCCGCGGCGCGTACACAGCGGCGCCGACGTAGCCGAGGCGCCGAGCAACATCTGCTGAAGCGGCCTGCGCTGGGCCCGAGCCAAGCGGCGCTGCAGCAACGCTACGCTCGGCAGCAGAGCAGCGGTCCTCGCCGGCCGGCCGCTGCTCGCCGCTGCTTGAGAGACCTCAGGGAATGACCCGCGCAGCTGCCTCTGCTGGCCGGTCGGCGTACTCTGCTAACCAGGTCACGCACCATGACCTGACGAGCGGCGGCGGCCGTGGCCGGGCCGCTACACTGTGGCGGGCGACTTGAGCCGGTCGCGACGGCGGCGCCGGAACGCCAGCGACACGAGGCTGCAGAGCCGGTGCCAGCGCTTGCGGATGCGCGGCGCGACGCCCGTCCGCCGCCGCTGGCGCCGCTGCTCCTCCTGCCGGCGGCCGGACGGCGGCCCGAGAGTCAGCCGCCACCCAGTGAGCGCTGCCCTCCCCTCGCCCCGCCCACACAGAGCGCCAGTCCCACACTAAAGCGGCCGACTCCCCCACCCAGCCCAGACAGAGCGGACAGAGCGTCAGTCCCACACAACAGCGGGCCGACTCCCCCACCAGCCCAGACAGAGCGGACAGAGCGTCAGTCCCACACTAGAGCAGCAGACTCCCCCACCCGGCCCAGACAGAGCGGACAGAGCGTCAGTCCCACACAACAGCGGGCCGACTCCCCCACCCAGCCCAGACAGAGCGGACAGAGCGTCAGTCCCACACTAGAGCAGCAGACTCCCCCACCCGGCCCAGACAGAGCAGACAGAGCGTCAGTCCCACACAACAGCGGGTCAACTCCCCCACCCGGCCCAGGCAGAGCGGACATAAAACCAGCTGCAAACAACAAGACAACGCAGTTTCCAGCCGAACCCCTGGCCGCGGTTCCACAGGATTTTCCCAACATGCCTATTACCATTGCCTACCACGCTTTTATCATTTACAATCCTTTCATTGAAACACGGCCTTTCCCGCGCGTTGCTTACCGTCCATACGCTATCTAACCTCCCCGTCGCCGGCTCCGTGGCTCAGTTGGCAGTGATTGGGACATACGTTGACCGACATACGACAGGAGCGTGGTTCCGGTCCGAGTACTGCTCACGCGACTCCTCAATGCCGACCGCTGGCAAACGGCCGAGATAGCCTGATTGGTGCGGCGTTCGAGTCGCGCCCTTGCATGGGACGTACACACGTTTGACCTACAGCTGAAGCAAAGGGTATTTGTTGGACGAGACCTGCTCTTCATGAGCAGTGGGGCTTGAGGTCTTCAGAGCAAGCTGAATCCTGCAAGGGATCTGAACCCCAAGCTGTGTGAACAAAGCGGTCCATCACATTCCTGATGCAGAAGCTTACCTCGGTCTTATCTCGCTCCTGGCTGCGGATGATACGCACTAGAGCGTGGAACGAGTCGTCAACGAACCGGCGATATGCGGCCGAGGTCTCGAAAAAGGGCGCGTTCAGCTCGCGGGCCAGGTCCCGGCCCTCCTCGGGCGTCACCTGCCGGCACCAGGGCACCGTTACCTCGCGTGCTGCACCTTACCCCATCGCAACTTGTGTACGCAACTTGTACACATTGCTGACAACTACGGGGGTCTGTCGGAAGTCAGAAATACATCCGGCTTTTCCACACGGGATTGGCAGGGTTGGGCTCGGTCAGAGATCGGATCTTTCTGGTTCGTTAACGCCAGGCCATGCTTGACCTCCGACCTCAAACGCACCTAAACCCACTTCCTGTGAATATTTTCAGCAGGGTAGCCGTCAGCCAACCTATATATGTCCACGTGCCGCGTCGGCCGTGGACGCGGCTGCCCCTACCGTGCCGTGCCGTGCCCTTTAGGTGCCGGCCAGCTGGCGGTGCCCACCTTGCGCCGCTGGTCCAAGTCGAGCTTGCAGCCGACGATGACCAGCGGTACGTCGTCAGAGGCGCGCACGCGGCTCAACAGGCGACGATACTCGGCCACCTCCTCGAAGCTGCGACGGTCGCAGATGCTGTAGCAGATGATGAAGCCCTCGCCGCAGCGCATGTACTGCTCCTTCATGGCGGTGAACTCCACCTGGCCGGCCGTGTCCAGGATGTCGAGCAGCGCCGGCTCGCCATCTATCACCGCCTGCTGCTGGTACGCGTCCTCTGCGGCCATGGACACACCGCACCCTCTCAGCGCCCGGCCGCCAAGCTCGCCACGCCCTCTCACGGGAGCGGCTGCACCGGAACCGGCCGCCTGGTTCGCCACGCCCTCCCAGCGCCCGGCCAAACGGCCGTCAGGCCCGCCACGCCCTCTCACGGGAGCCGCTGCACCGGACTCGGCCGACTGCATACCACTGATATCGGGAGTGATGCAGCCTGGGAGCTGATACCAGCACGGTGCCTACCTGTCCGCCTACAGACTCACATCACAGCGCAGTTTGTTGGACAATCAGACACAGAGAAATGGAACAGAAGACACTAGCTGGGCCGTGTGAATTCATGCATTCGCAAAGTAATAACTTCGTCCTGGCTGTCGTTGTCTCTAGTTGAGGCGAATCACCGGGTGAGCGCCCGCTTTATGCTGCGTCTCAGCCCACCAGCGACATCTGTGTCGGGTTACAAGCCCGCTGGCGACAGCGCGTGCTCCCCAGCTCCTGCGTCACTCAACGACCACAATGTTTTCCGACATGCCACAGCTCGCTGAATCAGAGCGGTCGAACCGCAAACACACGTGGCCGTGACGCATCGCCGACTCACCGATGGTGGGGTCATGATACTCGATGAAGTTGTGACTGACGAACTGCAGGACCAGGGCCGACTTGCCGACGCCACCCTCGCCCAGCACCACCACCTTGTAGACGCGCAGTCGGCTGCGGCCGGGCCGCGCCGCGCGCGACTCAGCGCACGGCGTCAGCTGCGGCATGGCCTCATGCCCGCCTGCGACACAGAGGGCCCGACGTCACACGGCGGCCACACGCCTCTGGCGAGGGTCTCACGCCCTCCTGCGACACAGCGACCTCGGCGTCACACGGCGGGTACGCACCCCTGGCGAGGGCCTCACGCCCGCCTGCGACACAGCGATCTCGGCGTCACACGACGGCCACGCACCCCTAGCGAGGGCGTCATGACGGCCTCCAGCGCAGCGGGGCTCGACGGACCGCAGCGGAGGCGCCGGCGGGGGCAGCGCTGAGTCACCACTGCGACGGACGCGGCCGCCCGCGGCGCAGGTGCGCACACTCGGCCACTGACTGCGCAAGTCAGCACCCGCTACCGTGGGGACGGATGGGATGTGCTCTCACAACTCACAAACCAATGCACTATGCCTCTGCGTCCTGGTCAGTAGTCGCTAACCTCACAATCAAAACAATCCAGTTCTTGGCTGGAAATATATACTTTTGCTGTGCCCGAATGCATGATTCAAGACAATGTTTACTCTTAAATGGGGCTGGGTGCAAAATGATCATTGCATTAGACATGCTGGTAAAAACAAATAAACAACAATAACAAAACAACAACCCTTAAATGGAGTTTATATTAACATAGTTCACACACAAGGTTCTAGAAATAGCAGAAGTGCTAGCTGCAACTGTTTCAGCTATGAGCCCTCTTCAATGCTCTTCTCAGAGGTGGGAGCAGACTGTGGGATGGCAAACAGCACAATCCACTTACAGCAGCAGCAAAATAAGGAAAACCAAGAGAGGTACATGGCCAACACAGCTGAAATTAGCACACTGGCTCTTTCCAGAGGCACATCATGATCCAGCAAACAGATACTCACCAGGGATGCTGGATCATAACACAACCTGGCCATTTCAGTGTCATGTTTGAAAACCCTTATCATGCAGTTTTTGGTTCATAACATGACTTAAAAATGAAAAATCCTGGTGAATCCAGTTTGAACACATCAAATGAATTCAGTCTCCCATACACAGACTTGGGACAGAAATGGCACAGCTGATACAGGCCAGTGTTCATTTATACAGCCTTGGATAAGCCTGCACCTAGCCTTGAGTAAAAAATCAAAGTGTGCCTGTCAGGGTAGCTGTAAATAATCCTGTTTACCTATGGTAACAGTTTGGCAACACTCTTTATGTCCAGTCAACATGGAAAATCCTCATTCTACAATTCAACACTACTAATTTTGAAGTACAGGGATGTCCCAACACATTCACATTTCAATTTTGAACATTGGTGGCTATAATTCATATTTATTTTGTGTGGGTGGGTAAAGTGATCCTGTCTGTCTGCAAAACATGCCAGAGACTGATTTTATATTTGGAGGAGCAGAAAGAAGCTTCCCTGAGATAGTAGCTTTTCTCCTTAAGAACATCCAATTGCTAACCTTACATGCCTCCAAACCATGATTACAACTAGCTATGACCATATCTCTAAAATGACTTAACTATGGCTTAAAATCTGAGAAAGTTAAGCAAGTTGTGTCACGCTTATGAGATTCATTCCCAGCAAAATCAAAATGTATTTCTATTAGCTAAAATAACTCACAATGACTGAGTATATTCCCAGTTTCATGAAAAATCTTTTAAATTCTGTGTAGTCCTTTAACAGAAAAAACTGATCACTCCCCACACTGGGTAACAACCAGTATTATCTCACTGTAATTATCAAATGTATTGCACAGAGCCAATGCTTCAGGGAGCCATGATGATGTGAATGTAATTTGAATCCAAATTCCCCCCCCCCAAAAAAAAAAAATTGCAGATAAATTTTAAAATTCAACACAACCTGTCCTGTCCTAAACTTGAGGCATGCAAGCTTGAGGTTAACCACAACAATGTTGCAAAACTCATCTCAGTAAAGCAATTTTTAGAAACTGGCTTTGATCATTTGACCTTGTTTACACACCTGGGATTGTCTGTTCATTAAAGACTGGCCAGCATCTGGAAAGTGAATCCTAAACTTGGAGCCCTTTTAAAAGGTTGTGGTGATGGGTTCAATCCCTCCTCAAACATTTTCTGTAAACTAGATCAACCAGAGATCTTTCATTTCCTTGTGACACATCAAGATGAGCAATGATCATCAAAGAATCTAGTGAAATTTAAATTTAGTTCCTGGATGGAAAATTTTATGTTGAGTCTAGTTCTCAAGAAGTCCTCATTTGTCCGTCTTGAGGCACAACATAATATGAGGGCGAAGGCTGCCGCGGGTGGCTGCTCAGCAGCGTAACCAATAGGAGGGTCTCGCCTGGAGCAATCAGTGCTTAACGGAGAGGGCTGAAATGCCCAGCGATCGTGTACCGCGATTTGAGGATTAGTCACTCAAACATACCTATCCCTTCCCCACTCGTCCGCTTCCCACGACCATCCGCGCACCATCACCAACAACCAGGGCAAACCAAGGGCCGAGCAATACAACGCCCAACACACCATACGCAGGCGTATTTATTCTGGCAGGTGTGAAAATTCCACTGCAAGCAGAAATATGCTGCAAAGCTACCAAAATAGAGGTTTTTACCCAGCTCCCAGAACCTACTGTTGTACACGCAGGTGGTACAGAGAATAAATTTGCATGTTGACCATGGAAGTGACGTGGGTGGTATGGGTGGTACTCCTGGGATACAAGCATGCGAGTAAAAGGTGAGGTAGGGTAGGTAAAGGCAAGCATACAAGTAAAACGGAGAGGGACCATTACGAGTCAGGGATTCATAGAAAACAACGCGAGTTGCGCCACCTCCAGGGGAGGTGGCGCAACTCGTGTCTCCTGAGCCAAAGACGCGATAATCGCGCAGGGGGCAGTGGAGGCTACTCACCCCCCCCCCCCCCAACTTGAAAGCTGGGACAAGGTGTATGTGAAAGTCCGTCCCGGTGGCTCAGTCGGTTAGAGCGCCTGCATTCCGATCCACCCACCCGTGGGAGGGTGGGTGCAAGCTTTAGGGCGCTCGCTATTTGCCCTTGGCAGGTAAGGTCCGCGGCTGGTGGCAGCGGTCGCGCTAAAAGGCCAGTTGACGTCAGAGGGCAGGACGGACTGTGCCAAGCAGTGCGGCACGTTAAGCTTTCGCCACTAAATTCTGCCTTTGCTTGGAATTGCGCGATCAGATGGCGGGGTTCAAGGCTCACACAACAAGCACTGCTCAGCGTGAGCGCTGATCCCAGAAATCTATCCCTTCAAACGGTTCGGATCAAATTTATAAAAACAAATTCATTCTGGCTTGTCGAGGGCTCATACTGGGCCAGCACGGTAGCGAATGGTTCCTTTGGATGGGCGAAGGGTTGCTTCGGAACCCTTCGGCCCAAAAGAGAGCAATTCTGAGGCTGGAGAGGGTCGATTCTGGCCTGTCGGGAACCATTTCGTGGACAGCCTATTATTGACCGTTACAGGCCCATTTTGTTCTTTAAGGAGGTCATTCTGAACTTAAGAGCGTCCGTTCTGGCCTGCACATGACTCATTATGGCATGCAGATCCAGTGTGACCTGTAGAAGGTCCATTATTTTCTTCGATAGCTTAACTTCATTCTCACTTGTAGAGTCAGAATGAAGTTAATACTTTAACTTCATCCTGGCCTGTAGGGGCCCACTACCTAATGAGAACCCAGTTTGGTATCTTGGACTACCCCGAACTTCAACATAGGCAGCACGGCACCCCCCCCCCCCCCCCCAGCACTCCCCCCCCCCCTTGCACCCAAATCATCCTTGGCTACATTATCGTCGTTTGCATACATAACGTAATCAGCGCGGCGTTAGGCCGTGCTGATCTAGGCCCATCTAGGCTGATCTAGACCAGGCGCGGGCCCAGCCGCAGTCCACCACAGGGACGGACTAGTCTGCGTCTGCGTCTGCGTCTGTGGCTAGGCCTGGGCCTGGTACTGCGGCTGGGTCTGGGCCTAGTACTGCGGCTGGGCCTGGGCCTGGGACGGCAGCTGGGCCTGGGTGTGGGACTGAGGCTGGGACTGGGCCTGGGACTGCGGCTGGGCCTAGGACTGAGGCTGGGACTGGGCCTGAGACTGGAACTGGGGCTGGGCCTGGGCCTGGGACTGCGGCTGGGACTGGGACTGAGGCTGGGACTGGACCTGGGACTGGAAGTGGGACTGGCACTGAGGCTGGAGTTGGGGCTGGTAATGAGGCTGGGACTGGGATTGGTACTGCGCTGACACTGAGGCTGGGGCTGGGGCTGGAGCTGGGGCTTGGCTAGGGTTTGGGCAAGGGCTGGGGCCGTGGCTTTGCATAATGTGGCTAAGGGCAACGGATTCAGGGAAGGCAGGGTGCAGTTACCCCGCCAAATCCGGGCAATATTCAACATGGCAGCAGTACACATTACGAAAGAGGCAAGTTAGGTCGGCCCTCCCTAGCCTCCACATCGCCTCGGGTTCATCGCTGCCGTGCACGGCACGACAGGACAGAAGACGGGACTGGAGGGGGGGGGGGGGGGGGGGGTATGCAGGAGGCAACAACAGTACTAAACAGGCTGGCAGAAATGTACAGCGTAGAAGAACACAGGACAAAAACAGCAGCATGGGACAGGGTAGGAGATAGGGACACAAAGAAGGGCAGCAAATGATAGCACAGGGCACAAGACGACAGGAAAACGGGGCTGAGGGTAGGGCTAAGGGTTATGAGGGCTGGAAGCTAAGATGGCTGAGGGATAAGAGGGCTGATGGCTAAGAGGGCTGAGGGCTAAGAGGATTGAGGGTTAAGAAGAGTGAGAGCTGAGTGTGTTAAAAAAAGTGCGTTGCGTAAGATGGATTCTAGGTATACACGACAGGCTCCAGAGATGACAGGACAGATCAAGACGGAGAAACAAGGAGGAAGACAGCACACCACAGCATGGCACAGCACGGAATGTGGTGGAGCTAACGAATTCCCTACTGGCTGAAGGCCAGGCAAAAAGCTACGCTAAGCCGGCTTATGCCACGCGGCGACAACGAAGAGAGGGACAGAAACCTGTGTCACATTAAACAGGCTACCTTTCTAAAGGAAAATCAACAAATTACAAGTTCACATGTTTATTCACACAAAACATACAAAACACGAAAAGAACACAACACAAGACAGTAAGACGCACGTGAACGTCGGTCGGGCTCGCTTGGCTCCACCAAGCGCGCCGGCTCAAGTGCCGTTGGCTGGCGCGGCTCACGGCGGACTGCCACAGCCGTGCCGCAGCTTGCGCTGCCGACCGGAAGCACGTCATTGGTACACACGTGGCCCACGTGCCGCGCCGCGAACGCCCAGCTTGGCCAAGTCGGGAGCGTTTGTATATGCCGGCTGGGCAGTCAAAGCGGGTTATAGCAAAGCTTGACCGGATCATTGCCTACTCCCGAAATGCAAGGAACTCGTTTGGCGAAGACCAGCCAGTATGCGCAATCCGGGTAGTCTATTCGAGGTAGCTGTGAACCATACTAGGGATGCGGGAGTGGAACGGTAAAGGCGTGCTCTTCCATGCTCTCTCCTCCGTGGTCTAAAGGTGCCCTTCTCCATTCTTCTCCCTGCTTGCACGCATACCATCGGATAATACCTCAAAGCGGCGCGCGGCACCGCCACAATCGCCGGTTGTTATAATAAGTCAGCCCATTGGCAGGGCAGACTTGCGTGAAACGAGCGCTGGGAGCGGGCCACCCGAGAGACTGCGTTGCTCAGCAGACCGAGCACGAGTTCGTCACAGACCTGCCAGACCATGCCAGGGCGAATGCCGACGTTCGGAAAGCCCTAGCAACTGCGTGACACCCGGGACCTGATGTGCGGAACAACGCATTGGTCTTATTCAGTCATCTACAATATGAATGTCTGCCAACACGCAGCCATCACGCGCTAGTGGTGGAAGGTCCGATGTCGCACGTCGCAACCTCGCATGGAACGCGTCGCATGTCGCATGGCGACTGAAGGGCAGCCGTTGGTTTAATCATCCAACGTGTGCATATTAGTTTTACATCCTTTCTCTTCTGTTTTATTTCATGTGCGAAATACTGGGCTGGCCAACGGTCGTGCCAAAACATACAATTTAACAACAAATACAACAAATAAAAATACAACAAATAAAAATACAATTTCAAAGTTACGAGAGCTCCTAGCAACCGGCAAAACCCAAGGGATCTGCAAAGTAAAAAAATCGCTCACTTCTATAAACATGACATTTTTTGTTGCAGCTCTATGGGAGCAACTATCTATACAACTTCTGTCATTACCAAACTGCATTTTGCTATCCTCGTCATGGTGGTAAATGGGCGTGGTACATGTGCACTGTACCATGGTACAATGGTACACCAGGGAGGCTGTCGATGCCATGATGCCGCATGCCCGGGATGTAGGATTATGCTGAGGATTGCATCTTTCGCTATTGTAAGGGAGGCCGCCCTGGGTTCAGTGCTCCGCTTCCGTGCCAATCAACTCTTCCCATCATGTGCTGCTTCCTGTCCATAACTGAGCATAAACAGCAAACGAACAAACTGCAGGTTCTCAGTACAGCCGGCATCAATTACAAACAAGTCATAGCACGCACAAATACTTCATTGAACGTGTACACACTGACCAGTGCTCAAACAAAGTTGACAACATTGGGTTCCCTCTACATGATGAGCATGGCTCCTTGAGCTGCAGAGCGTGAGTTGTGTTGACACTTCGGTGTCTTCCGCAGAGGCGTCAGAGCTCGGGATTGCACTTGTAGTAAGGACAGCAGTGTGGGTACCGTCGGTTCCTCTCTTCGTAAATGACACACGCATAGTTGCTGTTATAGTACTCCGTTTTGCACCTAAAAAAACAACAGACATGACACTCAGACTTTGCCACACAGAGAAAACAACACAAAGCAGAGCAACGCAACCGTTCAGTCAAACTGTCTAAGTTGAACGAACTGTCAAAATAACTTCATTTTTCGAAATAACCTTTGAGACTTTTGAAAAAGCTGCGTAATGAAGGAAACAAGACTATTCATCACCTGTAGCGCATGGCGTTCACACCTAACGCTTATTTAGCCAAAATAGCCATCTGAACCCAACTAAAGGCAGTCAATTTAGCCAATCTACATTTTAAGCAAAAACTGTGTCTCTTACCTCAAATTCAAGCAGGCGAAACATATCGCCCTAAACACAAAGCGACTCCGTCGTGGCAAAAAAAAAACTCGGTCAAGTCACGTGTCCAGAATGGCTACCAGGAAATAGGCATACGCCTTCATTATTCGATGCTTGCCGTTTTCAGGAAAACGTTTACGTCACTTTCGCTCGTTCCACCAGTTTTCTTATCACCTGTCCTCTGAGACGTAGTAGTTGTAGCCAAACTTGACGCACGTGCCTCTCCTGCAGCCGGGCAGGTACCAGCTCTGCCCCGGCTGGTACATCTCACCGTTGATGCTGCAGCCGATCTCAGCTGAGGGAAGAGGGGATGGGGCTCCGTCACAGTGCGCGACGCTGGCTTCCTTCTCTAAAACCGCTGATTGTCTCAGAGGCCTCTAGACCATCCATCAGAAGCCACATCTTACCTTCATCGAATATAAAACGAATATATTATGAACATACAACTGCACTCGATCCCACTCGCGCGCGAGAGCAAAGAGAGCGGGAGAGACAGAGAGAGTGAGCGTTGGGGAAGGTTAGAAGGTTAGAAGGTTGGCGAAGGAGGACTGAGAGGCGCCCTTGGTGGCATGCTTCGTCTTTTATCGATGTCTTGGCACTGGCGTCAGTTCAAACCATCTGTGTTGGCAGCCATGCATGGGCTATACGTTGATGCCGCACATATATTCACGACGCCATTTCTGGCCACCGTGAACAGCCGAAGCACTCACCAGGGCCGTGGCCAGGGCCTTGCCAGGTAGGATCCCGGTTGAAGCCGTCGTGCGGCGGCTGACTCGGGATGAAGTCATTCTGCTGCCAGTGAGGGCTGAAGAAGTCGCGCTGACTCTGCCGGTGTGCGAAGCTGCTGCGCCGACGAGGCTGCTGGCCGGCAAGACCGAGGCGTCTTGGACTAATCTGGGGAGCGAGCCCCCGCTCCCTGCGCTGCTCCCACACCGGCCAGTCAGCCAGCGCTGGGCCCAGCGCGGCGGACACGAAGACCAGCACAAGTACACCGACGCGGGCGGCCATCTGCGGGGCGCGGCAGGAGGCCGGGGCTGGTCCGCCAGCCACGAGCGACTGCCCGGCGGCTGGGGCACAGCGCGGGCCCGCGCGGGGGCTGGCCCGCTCGCCCGCTCGCCGGCCAACACCCGTCACTGGCGAAACTGAGCGACGCGCCGCTTTCGTGGTCGCGTCGCCGCCACGGTCCAGTGAGCAGCGCCACTTTCGCCGTCGCGTCCGGCGCTCACACGGGCGGACCGGCGTCAGCTGCCGGCTGGAGTTTGCTCAGGGCAGTACCGACGGTAGGAGTTTGCACCGAGCTCCAGCATAACAGTAGGTGTGCTGGCACCGTGCTATGAATTATTGACATTTCCTTATTTGACTTTGAGAGAACGGTGTCCGTTGCTATCATCAAGGTGTTCTGTGAACTCATTTTAACTCGGCAAGATGCATCAGGCTGCATGAGGCCAAAGCAAAAGTGCAGCCTGGTGGACAGTCTCTGCAGCAGACTGGTTGGCCACTGGGCTTTACTCAGCGCGCGCGTTCGAAAAGCACGCGAACGAAACGGGTTTCCACTTCGAACGCGCTCGCTTTTGTGGAAGTTCTCGCACTTACGGTTGCCAGGTTCTTCGCCAGAAAGCTCATGCGGCACGTGCCATCTTGGTTGCCTATTTATTAACGTATTATGCATCAATTACTTTATTCATCAATTACGCCTACCTAACTTGTCCATTCATCCAAATCAGGCTGATGTTTATGCTCGCCTTACTTATTCTGAATCTTTCAGCCAAAAAATGCCACGGGAAAAGTCACCTTCAATTTCCATCTTCGCCAGTTGGGCTCAACCACGAAACTTGTGCGAATGTGTAAATCCCGGGCGTCGCGCCGGCTCAAAGAAGGCTCCAGACGCGGCGAGTGAGCGTTGGCGAGCCAAACCGCTTCAACACCACCGGTGTGTTTGGGAAATGCCCGCTGGGGGAAGCTAGCGCTGTCACAGTCCACACTGTGAACGTGACGGCTCTCCAGGCTGGAGGCTACTTACAGCTTGGTCTAATCAGTTATCAAATCTGCAGTGGGCATTCTCTTTACTTACGTGACGCTACACACACTATATTCGAGGACAAAGGCTGGCGGCCATGTCTCGCCTAGACCTCAGTACCGCGCCCTGAGGTGGACGGCGTCGCAGCACGCCGACGCCGGCTTGCCAGGGTTACATGAGCGACGTGACGTAAGCTGTAGATATCGACCAGTCAGATTTCTTCTGGTGCATATTCTGTGGCTTTGATCGCCGCACGTGGGTAATGCAATTCTGGACATGACCAGACGGGCGGATCTGACGGCTGAGTGGCGCGCGAGCAGGTGCGGGCAGCTGAGTCGAAGCCTGACCGGCCGGTTTTTGACAGCCACTCCGGTGGTGGACACAGGACTCGGCAAGCCATAACGTGCACGCGCCGCGCCGCCCAGCTCCGACTGACCACTTACCGCGCCGCCGGACACCGCCGGACAACTTACCGCGCCGCACGGCTCCGATTGACCACGTGCCACGCCGCCCGACTCCGCCCGACCACGTGCCACGCCGCCCGGCTCCGCCCGACCACGTGCCACGCCGCCCGGCTCCCCCCGACCACGTGCCACGCCGCCTAGCTCCGCCCGACCACATGCCACGCCGCCCGGTTCCGCCCGACCACGTGCCGCGCCGCTCGGCTCCGCCCGACCACGTGCCACGCCGCTCGGCTCCGCCCGACCACGTGCCACGCCGCCCGGCTCCGCCCGACCACGTGCCACGCCGCCCGGCTCCGCCCGACCCGGCCCGACCACGTGCCACGTCGCCCGGCTCCGCCCGACCACGTGCCACGCCGCCCAGGCTCCGCCCGACCACGTGCCACGCCGCCCGGCTCCGCCCGACCACCCACCGCGCCGCTCGGCTCCTCTATTTCACAGGCCTGACGTCAGTTGGGAACGGGGATTCACCGATTGGCATCCACCCTGCAGCCTGAGTGTGTCCCACCTAACGGGAGTCCAGGGAGGAGAGGAGGACAGATTCCGGGCCAAACAACGCGCTACTCGTCTCAAAGCTCGGGTCTGACAAGCGCTTCATGCGTGGGTAGCTGTCGACGGAATGAAGATGCCTGTTTAAATTGTGACTCCATTCTGGTGAGAACTAATTTCAGGTTTTCTTTGACCGGATCTTGGGTTTTCGGCACACTGCGTCATGCTGCACATGCATGTTAACACTAACCTGATGTTATGCATGCCATACCATGATTGCCCACCCGTTCCTCTTTTGAACAGGAGCTGCACGATCTCGTAGCATAATTTTCCCGCGGGACTACGTCGCAATAACGCCAGCTCTCAGAACGCATGTCTTGATTGAACATCGCTGAAGTTGGAGCCCTCCATAGTCTGAAATAAGATTTTGGCTTCTTGTGTGACTGGGAACAGGCTCTGCGGCATCCATTTTTTGATCTATGACCCGCGGTGTCGGGGTCGCGTGCCATCCTAAAAGGCTGCGCTCCGACGCTGCCGCCCGTGCTTGTGGACGCCATGTAAGCTCGTGAGGTTACGGCGAGCATCCGGTAGTTAGCCACCGTGGTACACCGACTGCAGAACGACTGCAGACCGACTGTCAGCCTCCGTGGCACACCGAATGCAGCACACGACTGCAGACCGACTGCACACCGACTGCGGCACACGACTGCAGACCGACTGCACACCGACTGTCAGCCTCCGTGGCGCACCGAATGCGGGCACACGACTGCAGACCGACTGTCAGCCTCAGTAGCACACCGACTGCAGACCGACTGCAGACCAATTGTCAGCCTCCGCGGCACACCGACCGCATCATCCCACCAGCGATGCTATTGCTCGGCGACATCACGCGGTTGGGAGAGCATGTCAGCATGTATTTACACCAATCGTATACATCAGCAGTGTGTCAACATGAACGGACATACACGCGGGTGGGCACGGTCGACAGCGGCGGCCTCAGACTGGGCCCGACATAGCCATCCTGCCACTCATGACACCAGGCCTCGGCCACTGCGTACTCCACGAACCACGACAACAGCGGATAATCCAGTGAGCAGGTCAACATCTCACCCGTCAGGCCGCGCTCAAGCGGCGCCGGCCGACGGCGGAGCTACCTGGCGAACTGAGCGGTAAACACGCGCCCTGCTCAGATGAGCCGGCCGTGCCCGTGAAGACAACAGGACACCAGCCGCGGCCTCATGCCCGACCTTGTCACCTGAACAAGTCGGTCGGCGGCTGAGACACACGATGACGGCAACCCAAGTCTGAAGTGTGCTACACAAACAGTAAGCAAAATACAAACCAACACGGTGAACGACTCAATATGAAACGACATGGTGTCATCACACAATGCTGGCGCCTTCACGGAATCTCTCGCGAGATTTCACAGTATAACAGAAGCGATGTTTTCCCCGGGAGTGCTCCTCTAGTCAGAACGTTTCCAATGGGACACTTAAGGAGGTGGCGTGCGGCCGCGAAGTGTTAAACAATATCCCGGCGTTGCTTTACCGCCAGATGCCCAGTATAACATGTGCGGAGGTGTGTGTCTCGTTAAGGGTGCCCGCCACCCGCAGGCACGCCGGCGCGAGCACACCCTCTGATCACGTCACGCGGCGCCGAACACTGTATGATGCCCGCTTGCAGGGAACAGCCAGAGGATGCAGCGCCGCCCCGGAGGCTCCACCGGAGGCGGCGGTCACGACTCAAACCTGGCGCGGGCGCGACTAAACGCAGCCAGCGCCCCGACGCGCCCGGCGGCGCCGCTAGGTGGCTTCTGCTCGCCGGCCGCCGCCGACCTGGGCAGCGTCGCGACGCTCTGGGCGACACCTAGTGGTGAGCGGGTGAAGGGCTGCTCGCCGGCTTGCTGGAACGCGTACACGTAAGATCAGGAGCCGTCACCCATGCCTTTAAAGAAATGACAGCAGTTTTCAGAAACTAATAATTTGTGATAATTACGGATCGTCAAATACCCACATAACATGCTGACTATTTCTTGGCACGCATTCTCTCACGCCTTCGATGTGCGCACATATTTCCTATGCAAACGCCGCGTGTAAATACCAGGCTGTACTTTAAAACGCTACGAAGATCTCTTAAAACGCGGCGAAGCTCATCCGGCTTAACCCTAGCCATGTTCTTCAGTTTCATTGCCTTTCGCTGCGGTTTGAGAGGGTTGGTGCGACCCGTCTCCCCAAATGCCCATTCAATGTCCAGCATATGTTGCAATAGAAGAGTTCTCCTTATGCCACAGGTCATCTGTCATGTTGGGTCAAACGTAGCATGATAATGTCTTCCATCTGTGAATAATTTTTCACAAAATTTTGACTAAAGTCGGTACCTATGACTTGTAACAAACCACTGTGCACTTCAAAATAATGGTGCGAGGTGACCTGAAGTCACTCCATGACCTGCTGTGACCTTGATCTTGCATGGCTGGAAAAAATCACCGCGCAAGACGACGCTAGTGGTATAGTGTGAAATGTCTGCTGGGAGCACTTTTGATGGTCTCGAAGATCTGGCATAACTTAACCTGATCTGACCTCTGCCCTGGATGATCGTTAGAATATGAACGACGTTGCAGCCACTTCGGTCCACGATACGTTAGGTCTAAGGCTACTTTCACGGAACTTTCCAGGTTTCGAATGAACCCAGCTAAAGTTAACTACGATTGACAAAATTCATCGCATAATTTCTCCGCATCTTCAAAATTCTTGCATTTGCAGATCTCAAGCACAAAGAGCAAAGATTCATCGAGAAACGTCCATTTTCCTCTTCTGTCCGGGCGGATTTGGGAACAGTCACGGAAAACGGCCTCATGTGGATGTCCGACATGTTGGCCTCGCATTCGTATGTAAATTCAACGTTATGCTCAGATTCCTATACATTTCTCTTGTACCCTAATTCTCATCGGGTTATTCAAAAGCATGCAATCTCCTTTTCTCTAGGTCGCTTGGTTTGTGCTCTATGTAGAGGTTGTTGAAACGTCGAAACTGGGGCGCCCTGGCATTATTTCGTTTATCGAAGGAATTTAACAAAATGGGCATCACTTTCGATAATCGTGGTGTTCCAAATTCGTCAAACCTCCAAGAGCCAACCTTAAAGGTCAAAAGTCAAGGCCATGCAAAACGCGATACCTTGGCATTTATTCGCTTACCCAAAATTGTAAGAAATTGCATTATCGTGATGCTCGTCACGTCGACTTTTGTCACCTCTGTAAAAACTAACTCTCAATGTCATGATGCTCGTCACGTCGACTTTTGTCACCTCTGTAAAAACTAACTCTCAATGTCATGATGCTCGTCACGTCGACTTTTGTCACCTCTGTAAAAACTAACTCTCAATGTCATGATGCTCGTCACGTCGACTTTTGTCACCTCTGTAAAAACTAACTCTCAGTGTCATGATGCTCGTCACGTCGACTTTTGTCACCTCTGTAAAAACTAACTCTCAATGTCATGATGCTCGTCACGTCGACTTTTGTCACCTCTGTAAAAACTAACTCTCAATGTCATGATGCTCGTCACGTCGACTTTTGTCACCTCTGTAAAAACTAACTCTCAATGTCATGATGCTCGTCACGTCGACTTTTGTCACCTCTGTAAAAACTAACTCTCATTATCGTGATGCTCGTCACGTCGACTTTTGTCACCTCTGTAAAAACTAACTCTCAGTGTCATGATGCTCGTCACGTCGACTTTTGTCACCTCTGTAAAAACTAACTCTCAATGTCATGATGCTCGTCACGTCGACTTTTGTCACCTCTGTAAAAACTAACTCTCAATGTCATGATGCTCGTCACGTCGACTTTTGTCACCTCTGTAAAAACTAACTCTCAATGTCATGATGCTCGTCACGTCGACTTTTGTCACCTCTGTAAAAACTAACTCTCAATGTCATGATGCTCGTCACGTCGACTTTTGTCACCTCTGTAAAAACTAACTCTCAATGTCATGATGCTCGTCACGCCGACTTTTGTCACCTCTGTAAAAACTAACTCTCAATGTCATGATGCTCGTCACGTCGGACTTTTGTCACCTCTGTAAAAACTAACTCTCCAATGTCATGCATAATACGGTAACGTGGCAGTTCTTCGTTCACCCAAGAAATGCAAAAATGCTTCATTCAAATGTTACGGAAGTAAATCATAGGAAATCACAAACATCACTATGGTGCCCATTTTGTTCCATTTCTTCGGTAAACAAAGGAATACTAAAGCTTTTACCTTTCAAGCGACTTGTAGAGGTCAAACTAAGAAGGAAGGTAAATTATTGTTGCATGCACGCAACTGTCTCGATAAAGTTGACACCATGATACCAATCTAATGGAAATCAGACCGCAACGCTGAATTCAAATAGGAGTACGACGCTAACTTGGAGGACATCTCGTGTGGTGGAAACTCGAAACTGAAAAGTCTAATTGAAAACAAAATACAATTCAAGCGGTCAAGATATAATCACGTTACGTCGCTTGGGTCCGGAGACGCCCGCACAAAAATCGGAGGGTGCTGCGGCGACTCCCCACGTTCAGACGTAGGTTAACCAACTATACACAGAAAAAACATCTCATAATTCGGGGCCTAGGTTAGCAGTTATTCATTGAGACGTAAGCTACCAAATTAGTGCGAACACAAGTTGAGTAATCTATGACGTTTCAAAGTTTCATGCATGCAAACAACACAAAGCATCAATGACAGCTGTGAATCATGCTTATGAAAAGCTATGCTGGTAGCATAACTCACATACTGGTCAATCAACTTCTATGAAAGTCTAGCAATCTTACCAAACCATGCAAAGAAAATATATAGCCATTTGATGGCTAACGACATCAGTTGACAAGACGTAAGACGAGCTTAAAAAAAGACATAAGCAGTACGCTTTGTATTGAATGCACATGAGTTTCGGGCGTCGCAGTACCGGTTCCTATAAACATCGAAGAAAGCCTGCACTGCCACTTGTACCTTATCATCTTTTAAGGGGTCTTGTGGCATGAGAGGATGCTGTTACAGTCTGAAAGCAAGGGTATCCCCGAGCTCATGCCCGGCACGTGACACAACATGGCGGGCGACACGTGACTGCTGACGTCACCACCACCCGCCGTACAGCAGAAGATCGGCTCAGTAAAGCTCGATGGGGTCCCCGGTTAGGCTGCAGACAGCGGCCACCCTACAGACACCCTGGGGAACAGCATAAAGGACGGTTCCATGACATTCTTGAACGCTGAAGTCCCGCTGAAATAAAAGGGTGGCAAGGGGTTGATCAGGCTCAATAAAACAGCGACAACTTAAACAAAGATTCTTCACATACGGGTACAGGTAAGGTTTTCGATGGGTTTCGATGGGCCATATCCGGCTGGTACGCGTTGCGGCGGGTCCGTGCATGCGATCCATTGCTCTGCTGGGCACCATTTCAAAAAAGGTGCGATGTCTTGGCGCTTTAAAAATGGGAAACGGCCACAGGGTAGTGAGAGAGCGACGAGAGCGTGAAAAGGACTAAAGAGATTGGTATCTCGGCGAGATGCCCGGGGAGATTGCACAAAGGTGCGATACCTGCGGAGGGGGTATGTCTGGGAAGATATGTGCAAAGATGTGGTACCTGAGGGAGTTGCTCGGGAAGAGTGTGCAAAGGTGTGGTACCTCGTGTAGATATTCGGAAAGATGTGTGCGGTACCCCGTACGGATGATCGGAAAGATATGTGCAATGGTGCGGTACTTGGGAGAGATGCTCAGGAAGATGTGGGTGAAGATGCGCCACCTGGGGTAGATGCTCGGGTAGATGTATGTGAACATACAGAACCTCGGGGAGATGCTCGCGAAGATACGTGCAGAGGCACGGCAGCTGGGGGAGATGCTCGGGAAGATGCGTGCGAAGGTGTGGTACATGGAGGAGATGCTCGGGAGGATGTGTGTCATGCCAGATGTGTTCCGACCACAGTGACCTGTAGTAGCATTCTCACACCATCCACACTGGTCCTGCGATGTCGACCGGCTGATGAGGCAGCTACTCACGATGGTCGGCGCCGCTGCCGCTCCCGTCCGTACGTTCAGCGGGTTACGCGGCCGCGTCTCTGGGCTGGGAGAGGCCTTAGCGCGGCGGGCAGGAGCAGTCGGCACCTCCCGCGGGGCGGCGCTAGTGTCGCGTGCAGCTCGCTCAATACTGGGCGGGCGCAGGGAAAGAGACAGCATGTAGAAGACGTTCGGCTGGTGTATGCTCTCAGCACTGCCTTCTCATGAGACAAGTTCTTGAGATAGAAAGTGTAGCGTTCGAAAAGATGAGTATCTGCATGATGTTGAAAATGTTAGGATTATCAAGTATTCAGCTCCGGCAGGCCAAAATGCGCATGCACAAAACATTCTAGCAGTCAGCAAAACTAGCCTGGGAATACGCACCTCGTCTATTACAGCTAGACCATTCAGGGAGCTACGGCGGTGCAAAGAAGGTACAGCGGATGATGGTGTCCTGCAATAACAGTGGAGGTATTTCTCTCGCCGGGGAAATCGGTCACTCCGGCCAGAGTCCATTTCTGCGACCGGTCGGTGGCAACAGGGCGTGCGGATGCGGGGCGAGGCGTCAAAATACCTCTAAGCTGAAGACGCAAAACGGCACAAAGAACTGCGACGTCCCTGGACAAAAGCAATGATATTCTAGACAAATTTGTGGGCGCAAAAGCGGAACAGAGGGGCCATTCCATGCCAACCGAAGCGATCGCTGTCACCGGACCCCTGGAATTTGGCTGAAATTAAGTCTACAGGGTTGTTTTGCTCTAAGCATGATTCTCGGAAAATTGGAGCAATTTGAGATACCATTTGGGAGTTATTGGGCATTTCCTAGTTTTTCATAGTTAGAATAAGATTGATTGATCGCTTCTCGGAAGCTGTTTACCACAGTCCACAAATTCATCGAGGCGTTATACCGCAATCACGCCTGCATTTCACGCACCAATATACTAAAAAAACTGTCTGAAATATGTACTTGAATATATTATAAAATTTTAAAAATATATTCCAAAAAACGAAACCATTTTTATTTAGAAACCAAGACATTTTTCTGAATCTTCGCAAACACAAACCTGGCGGGCTGAATGACATGGTGGGCATTCCAATACCACCTCGTGCAACGAGCTTACGGTCTATCACTTCGCTGTTGAATTTAGTATCTGTGATACACAATTTTGTAAATGGTAGCGTTAGAATACCATTTTCAACCTAAAATGATAAGAAAATATCCCCATTTTTATAACGATAGCAGCTGGTGCTCCAGCTGCTCTCATTTATCGCAATCGTGCTCAGAACTAGACAAACCCCGTAGACAAAATTTCGTCGGAATCCCATATTATCGTGTGACAAAAGGGACCCTTCATTGGATGGGTTGGCATGGAACGACCCCAAAAACAGGCTGTTTGCTTGTAAATGTGCTAAAAAGTACCAGATATCATGGGAGTTATGCTGAGGGTCCCCCTTCATGTATCGAAGGATTGTTCGTTTCACACGGCTAACTGGACATCATACGTCAGGGGCGCGAAGGGAACTAAAAGCATGGGGTAACTAGCATGCCGTGATTTCCTTACCTTTGAGACCTAGATGGCGGTGGGGTTTTGAACAGCTTGCTGAATTTATCCTTGAGCCCTTTCTTTTCCTTGTCGTGTAGGTTCGCGCTGATGTCAGAGAGATCCGAGCCTGATCCTTGCAGACCCGTAGCCATTACCTGTGGGGAGCGCGGTCCACCTGGGTATACCAATGATACCGGCACGAATACCGGACACGGGAGGGCAGGGAATCCTCCTTCGCCTTGATTTAGTGTCAAGCGACGATATGTCAACCACCCCGGCACGCTGAGGTCCGCTACAGCATCATTCCTTAACTGGGAATCTCACTGGTAAGTCCCAGCGTGGCATCGCTGAGGCTACTTTCACATGTCCCACAGACTTACACTCAAGTTCCACATGCGCCAACCGCGTAGAATCCTGAAGGATCGCCACCCAGCACGGCATCACTGCGGCGCCCCCGTGCAGCGTGGGGCGCCCTGACAAGCGGGGCCCGTCCGGACCTGTCTCACCGCAAGAGGGCGGTAGCCCTAAGGTCCGGCCATGGATTCGACCTTGTTCGGTCGGGTCGAAAGCACAGAGCGCAACAGTAGCGCTACGTTCGGCTGCTGGTACGAGCTCTGGTAGATCGTACCACGACGTTTAGGGAACATTTTCATCTCTTTCCGAACGCCCCCTTGCCAGCGCTGTTAGTAGAAGAACACTGGAAGCGTAAGCTGCGCCCCATGTTTAGTGCCGTGGCAAAGTCTTACGATGGAACCGCAGGAACGTGCGCACTCCCGAACAGCATCCTCAAGTTCTTTGAAACGAGCGCTATGCGGTGACCATCCGTCTGCGGGAGACGAAGCTACGCCCGATGCACAATGGACGACCAAAGGCCTTTCGGTGTTCCGCGAGGACGAGACATCGAACACAGTCGCGTCCGGTGCTCTTCCAGCTAGTTACCACCGCGCGTCTGTTCATCAACTGGTACTCGACACCACCCTCCAGGTCGTGGCAGCTCTAGTAAACTTAAGTCATCGACTTATCACGGTGTGCCCCGTATATTTACGGACAGGAGTCGCGCTTCCTGTGGCAGAGCTCAGCCGTTTAGTTTTGGATCTTCCCAACCCGTCATCATGTTAGTTGATTTAACGCGCACCACACCGTCTGGGGTTCCACACGCGGTGACGTCTGTATGAATGCTTTATCCACCAAGAATAACTACGCCTTTTAAATACTAGGACTTGGACACAAGTTGCACTGCCCTCGGGCCAGATGTCGTTTATTGACCTAAGTCTTTTGAGCTGACTATTCGTGCCGCGTTTTACTTGGCATGTCGCCGACAACCCCATGGACAGCGATCATTTTTTCTGCGTGGCTGAGCTGCTTGGATGGAGCTATTGTTGGGCGTCGGCCCCAGAGCTATTATTTCAGAAAAGTCGCCTGGTGTGAGTTCGAACCTCGGGTGGAGTTTGTGTTCCCAGCCGACCCATTAAGAGAGCCTTTACCTGCGGTCGTTTTCACATACCTGCTTTTAGACGTCACTCATGGATGAATTCTGAAAACCACTGGGACACGTCCCACCCCGGTCCCATGGTGGACCGGGGAGTGCCAATCTGTCATTTACCATTTATGAACTCCGAGCGTCCATTTCGACTTTGCGGAGCGTGACGGAAAGTCCCCATCACATCCATAATGGGATGTTAAAACATTTCTCTTGTCGTGTGTTGCAGTCTCTATTATGTAATTTTAACTTGTTTTAGAAAAGAGGTGGTTTCCCGGCACATTGGCGTAATGCTTGCCCCATTGCTACGCAAATTAACAGAAAGGATGGTAAACTGTCAGATTGTCATGGCACGCGGAAGAGAAGCACATGCCAAACGATATTCAACGTGGCTTTAAAAGAACCACTGCAAGATGGACCACCCTTTACACGTGACTCTGCCATACGCGCTACCAATGAACAACGCCACCATTTAGATACCATCTTCTCCGAAGTTAAGAATACCAACGGGTCAACCTGGCGTAATAAAATGCTAGTCAAGCTTCTTAAACACGACATTGGTGGTTGTATGGGAATGTTTTTACAAATCATTCCGTTGAAACGCCTTTTCCGCATACGAGTTTTTTATAAAGATTTGATCCGAACCCTTTGAATGGATGGATTTCCGGGATTAGAGCTCACGCTAAGCAGTGCTTGTTGTGTGAGTCCTGACCCCTACCATCTGATCGCGCAATTCCATGTCAACGGCAGAATTTGGTGGCGAAAGCTTAACGTGCCGCAATGCTCGGCACGGTCCGTCCTGCCCTCTGACGTCAACTGACGTTTAGCGCGACCGCTGCCACTGGCCGCGGGCCATACCTGTCACAGGCAAATGGCGAGCGCCCTAAAGCGACTCGAACCCACCCCGCCACGGGTGGGTGCATCGGAAGGCAGGCGCTCTAACCAACTGAGCCACCGGGACGGACACGGAGTTGGCCATCACTTTAAATATTCGTTTTTAAACGTGGATGGAACACCGCAAGGAAGCATTTTAAGGTGGCGCTATTTGTTGTCATGGCAAAAATATAGACAAGACACTTCCCCAAACCATCGGCCTCTTTGTCGACGATTTTGACATCTGGTCATGCGCATGCATTACTGCAACTGTGGGGTGTGGAGCGACAACGGAGGGCTCGCCAGGCGGCTGGAGAACTGAGGCACACGCAGCGAACTGCAGTTCTTGACGGCAAAGACAGCAGGAAACAGTAGGTTTCCACAACAGTGAAACAACAGTGAAAGACGGTAGGTTTTTCACTGTTGCCGACGTCGCAATTGTTCCATGTGAAACTTCGGCTATTCAGGAAGCTAATACCTTCCAAACCGAGCGCGCGTTTGATCGGTATTCAACTTGATGTCCATCTGACTAACCGCCAGCATGTCAAACTATTAGGGAAAGGCGTTTAAAACCTCTGAACACTCTGAAATGTGTCCCGTGGACATCTTACGAGATGGCAGAAAAGCGGCTACATTCCTGCATCGCTCCATGATACGCTCTTAGCTGAATCATGGCTATTTTGCATATGACGGTACCTCAGAGTCTGCTAAAAACACGTTACATGCGGCTCATCGCGCTGAGCAACAGTCCTCATCGGGAGTCTTCGGTAGTCTCTGGCAGCTAGCCTGCTCATGGAGGCCATGAGCCGCCGTTAGCGATCTGATACCGGGGCCTGATGTCGTGCCAGTTGGACTTCACGCATGATATAACTCCTGGTACCAATTTTTAGTGAACTCTAAGACATGACCGTGTCTGCCGTGCTACGCTGGGAGGGAGACTGTACCTTAGTGACACCCACGCACAGTGAAGAGATGACTGAAAGCGGGCACCGAATTTTGCGTGCCCGACCAGAAGAAAAAAAGATGCCTGCCTTTAATCACCCCTTCATTGTACGTGCTCAACATCGACTATCAATCATTCATAAATACAAACGGTCACTGTCACAACTAATCTGGGATTCGGTCACCAGCATTTGTGTGTGCCTAGCCCCAGTCCTTAAACTGCTTCTCTGCAGGCAACTGCCCCTTCCCCTCCACTATCAGTGCTCTGGAGAGAACGCGAGCTGGGAAGGCTTACCTGTACGCCCGCACCGACGATGTTATGCCCAGTCTCCGAGTCTTCGATACTCTTGGACCTGCCCAGGCCTTTCAGCAGGGACTTCAAGCCCTTCTTTTTCTTAACAGGATTCACTCCAGAGATGATCTCACTCTGCGTTGAGCCAGTTGATACTCTGCAAGTGGGAAACCAGACCAAAATGTTTTAAGCGTTCAACCACTGCTCTGAAAATGCTTGAAACGAGTTTGAAAAATAAAAGACCTGCGAGCTGCAGACATTTGTGTTCATGTCAAGATGTTCAAATGAGAACCCCTACACCTATTTCAAAACTTTAAGGTTCTATAAGACCAACTGATTTTGTTCAGGGTTATGTATTCCCCTCCCAGCATGTCACTGAAATCACACACATCTGCTGGCCTTTGTTTCGAAAAATTACAAAATGGCGTGTAACAACAGTTAGCGGAGCCTCCATTAGGGCATCTGTTGGAGATTCTGTATAGAAGTTGCTGGTCAGCATGCGCCCACTTTTCAAATGCTCTTTTTTCTGGAACCACTGCTACCAGACACCTATCGACGCCTCTCTGGGAGGTAAGCCCAAATGCACCACGTTTATTGAATTACGAGTAGCTGTCGTCACCACAGAGCACTTGGAGTCATGCATTACAGGCCGGTCAACCCCATTCCCATTCTGCGACATTCCGCTAATGTTTACCATACGAAAGTTTGGATGCTTTCAACATCATGTATATCCATGCTCGGGCAGTCTGGGCCGAGTTTTTCATAAATTTCTAGTAGTTATAGTCGGGCTATGCATATGCACAAACACCCAATATTGCACTTGTTCTGCGGTGTTTCCTTCTTAAATGTATCAACAACATTAATACTGAACGATACAACTCCTGGTGCCGCATCACCAAGTCAAGCCATACAAAGAGATGATAAAAGCTGTACCCCAAATATTTGCGGGATGGAAAGAGATTTCTCGTCAGCTCGTCGCAGGACTGGTGGGAACGGGACTGTGGGACACAGTGATTGACATAGACTTCGGACAATTACCCCGCACTCTGTGGATCGTAGTATATAATCGATGCAATTTTTGCGGCAATCGGTTTTTTATTCCCTTGATGCGAGTCGATGTTTGGAACCAAACTGCCCATGGGTATCAGATAGTACCCGATAATCGAGGTTTCCAGAAAACTGTTCAAGAAGGGCCATACGACAGCTCAGTCGCTGATTGGTCGAGTGTGACGTCATTTGTCGCACGACGGTGGGCAGGAAAAGGCGACGAACAGGCTGCTTACCGGTCAACACTCACGTCCCGTTCAAGCTTCTTGCGTGGCATGGTCGCATAGGTGAGGGGATCGAGTGACTCAAGCGAGCCTTCATCATGTTCATATATGGAATCCTGAAACCACGTCCAAATTTTCTGTCAGCGCCAGGAGGAAGCAATCTTTCGGACAATGCCTTCTTAGCTCAGATAAAAACTGATAGCAAGCAACCTACGCAACTTAAACACTTACAAAATACAAAGGCCACCATATTTCGAAAGCATCTAATGGTGACCCACTTACGGGCATGTCTAGCTAGCATTCCCTCAGTTACAGGCCTACAGGATTGCCATAGAGGCTGAATATGTCTGCTTGGCCGATATATATATATATATATATATATATATATATATATATATATATATATATATATGTATACTTATACTTGCCAAATGCCCCTGCCTGAATCAAGCACTGGACAGAGCGGTGGTGCCAAACCCGGACTGCAACGGGGCCGCCAAGCCAGCCTGCCGGTGTCGCCATTTACCGATCGTGACGTCACTGGTATACGGCGAGCCGTGCTCACCTGCGAGTCGCCTCGTAGTCCCATCGAGAGTGCCTTGCGGCCGAGGCTGCCGCCGCGCCGCGCCGGCGACAGCACCATGCTGGCGGCGGCGGCCGGGTAGGCGCCGCGCCCGCCGCGGCGGCTGCTGTCGGCGGCGGCGCCCTCCTCGCCCAGCGTCTCGCCCATCGAGGCCGAACTGTGACCAGTGCCGGAGGGTCAGAGGCGGGCAGGAGGGAGCGGGAGGGAGAGAGGAGGTGCAAAGGGATGACGGAAGGAAGGAAGGAAGGAAGACGGAAGAGATAAAGGGAGGGAGGAAAGGGATATGTGAAGGGAGGGAGAGAGAGCGGGAGGAAAACCAAGAGGCATGCAACAAAAAAAGCGGAAGGAAATGTTCGTTAAACATTTGATTTAAGTGATGAACGATCTCAGAAGCTAGGAGCAGAGTCTGTGGCCTGATATCAGCGCAGCCGCGCATCCAGACAAGTCGGACCACCGTCATGGGACGGGCTCCCCGTTAAATATTGCCAACGAGTTCGTCTCACCGGCGGTAGTTCTGCTGCCTCAAGCCTTTGGAGCGGCCTCGCTCCTTCTCCTCCATGAGCGCGGCGTGCGACTGACGGAGCTCGTCCACCGTGCTGGTGATCTGCTTGACGGCAGTCTGGAACTCCTCCCTCGCCTTTTCCGCTTCTGCTGATGGTTTGGAGCCTATGGCCAGCGCCAGTCATTTTGTATTCACATGTTAATGCAAGTTTTTATATTTAGTTCTTTCCTTTCTGTTCGGTAGCTTTTACCTCGCTCTGTGTTAGCTTATTGCCACTTTTCTAGATATCATTATATCGTCACCAATACATATATAATAACCCAATAAACGTTTATACCCATGAGGCTTTATTTGGTTTTGGTCTCTATTCGCATGTAAGCAAGAACGGGGATGAAAACGTTCCTCTACATTAATTCATGCCTCAAAGAGGGCTAGGAATGCCGCTGACAGCGTCGGTGAACAACAGTCGAATTAATAATTTGTAAGGCAAAGACACTCAATCCTCTCTCACCTTTCATTGCTGACGGAGACAGCGAATTTACTTTTCCGATCTGCAACACAACACAACAGCCGCATGAGGAGAAGTAACGAGACAAGATGGCACGAGTCAGCAGCGGCTGCGGCTGGCCAGTGGTCCTCAATGTGCCAGACATCCCGCCCGGCCGGCTCAGTGAGCACGCCCGGTCCCACCCGACCGTGGGTACACCGCACCCGCTGCTATGACATGTTCCTAGTCATGAGATGGATGGGCCGAGTGAAAGAGCCATGCCATCGCGGCTGAGTCTTCATGTCTTCACGTCTAGCGCTTGTAATTGCTAATATCAGCTGCTGATGCCACATTATTAAGCAATGCGTTTCACTCATGTTAGTCTTCATTTAGACGAGGCAAAAGTACCATTGAAAGCAACGTAGACGAACACGGGTCGAATCGCCACGCTTATAATGACTTGGTTATCGTGATTTGACTAAAAAAATGGACTCGCTTTGCAATACGCGACACAGAATCGCGTGCATGATGTGTGAATCTAAGAAAAGCCCGAATTTCCTTAAGGGGAGTTCACGTGGAGCCGCTGACAGGCACTCGCCGCTGCCGCGTCCCGGCCTTGGATCTCGGACATCTGCCTGGGACACCTCGGGCACCTGTGGAACCTGCTTTGCCTGTCCCCCTGCTGGCTCGCCGTGTGGCCGTAATTTTAGCTGCATGTTGCACAATTCATCTCGCCCATTACGGAGTCAATCATAGCCATAGCAAAGGTTCCTTTCAGGCTCATTCTACGCTGCTCTATCATTTTCTTCCGAAGAACTTTCCATTGTTTGATTCCAGGTTGGCGCTATGGCCTCCGGGCGTTTGCATGAGTACTACAGTTGCCAGCGCTCCTTCTGGAGGGCTTGGGTTGCGCGAACATTTACTGCAAACATATAACCCAGGCATAACACATTTCGAACTAGCGGCGTCAGCAAGAGAGCACTTTTGACGGTTAGCGGCGTCCGTCTGGTGCCAGGTGGCGCTCCCTTGGTCCGGCCGACCCCGCTGCGTCGCGCGGGCCGGGTCAACATCGGGTCAACGGGTCAACAGCCGGGTCAACGGGTCAACAGCCGGGTCAGCAGACGACCAGGTTACACCTGACCTGCTCACCTGGTAGGACCTGGAGACGCCAGGGGCAGTCGGGCTGGCGGGCGCCGGCCGCCTCTCCTGCAGCTCTAGTGTCTTATTCACTACCGCAAGCTGGTCTTCAAGCTGCAAGGCACTGCGTCTAACTAAAGAACGTTCAGCGATTCTGCAATCTACCGACTAGACAAACACTATGTGCTTCTGTGGGGGTTGGGTAGGGAAGGGAGGGGGCTTACCACGCAAACAAAACATGGACACTGATATACTAGACTATGCATCTCTACAGTATTACGACCAGCCAGCAATCAACATCCCCTTGCGGGACAGTAACAAGGGTGGTGGTCTTACAAGGATGCTGTGCTATTGGCTTAACACAAATGCATAACACGTCTTTTGTGGAAGCCAAACTCTAACCATAGCTAACCGAGTTTAGACGTGCCCCGAGCTGCCGTGCAGGTTTCATGTGGACTAGGTGTCTTAACGACACGATCATGGCTGATAAGTACTTTTTAAACGAAACCACAGCGTAGTATTACTATTGCTGACTTCGACACAGCATGATAAATACAACATGGATACGTTTGCGACTGTTTCCGTAAAAGTGGTGATATACTTGATCATAAGAAAACAAAAAAGTGATGAACATAATTTCGTTTGGTACAGTCTGAAAGATGACAAGGACTGGATGTGAGAAATACAGTGAAACCATGGCGAGAAACACATATGCGCTAAATGCTATACCGAATGTATAGTAAAAAATAGCATCATGAAGACTTCGTCATCATGATTTGGTCATAACCGCTACGGTCCTCTCCTGCGCGGCTCCAGGATAGCTAGATGCGACCCTCACTGTGCAGGTCTCTTCCAGCCGCTTCCCCTCGACTCCCCCTCCCCCATCTCAGAATGCACTGGCTCGAATCAGCAAGATCTAGCAAGAAGCAGCAAGAAGCAGCGGGAAGAAGCAGGAAGCAGCAGCAGATTTGGCTCGAAGCAGCAAGATTTGGCAGGAAGCAGCAGGAAGCAGCAGCAAGATTGGTTTGTAAGCAGCCTTAAACGAATTTTCGTGATCGTATCAAACTAGCCGGAGTTACGAGGCACAACATTCGTAATGGTGGCGTCAATCAGAAGGGGAGTGGGAGTCAAACAAGCGTTAACGCCAGGAATCACTTATCTCGTCTTGGCTCCAAATGCAGGGAACGCAGAGGCGGATGCAGGCAAGCTTGGAATGACGTAGTTCTGATGCGTTTTGTACGAAATATATTTTTAGCATACACCAAGGTGAAATTTTGATATTTTGTGGGTCATACAAATCTAAATCATTCAGAAAGGTTTGAAGTGAAGAAAGGCTGACTAACATACACATAAATGTCGCTCCTACGATCGATGACAATACAAGATATGAAAGCAAGCGGACTACATGAGTTTCTAATATCCTCCGCCTCTCGGCTGTGCCAGGTCCAGCCGGCGTTGCGAGTGGCACGCTGACCTGCTCCACCAGCCGGCTGATCTTGCGCTCCTCGTCGGCCTCGGCGCGCTGCGCCAGCTGCAGCCGGTGCTGCAGCTCCTCACGCTCGCGCTCCGCCCGCTCCTTCTCGCGGATCACGCGCCGGCTCTGTTCGCGCAGCTTGGCGTGTGCGTCACGCAGCTCCAGCAGGTCGTCGTGCAGCTGCCGGACGGCGCAGCGGTCAGCACGGCGTCAGGAGACAGTGGGCTCTGGGGCCCGGCTGGCGTCGGGCGTCGGCGAGCTCTGGGACCCGGCTGGCGTCGGGCGTCGGTGGACTCTGGGGCCTGCCTGGATTCGGGAGTCAGAGGGCTTTGGGGCCCGGCTGGCGTCGGGAGTCAGTGGGCTCTGGGGCCCGGCTGGCGTGACAGCCAGAGTCGTGTGTGTGTGTGGGGGGGGGGGGGTCAGGACAGTGTGCCGGTCAGAGCAGCGTAAGGGCCACAACGGCGCCGTGGTCAGGGTAGCGTAAGAGTCGAAATAGCTTGACAGTCAGGATAGTAAGAGGCTTAGGGCAGCGTGAGTGCTGGGGCGGTGCTACAAGACTGGCACCATACGGTGCCAGCGGGCACCGGGCAGGAGGTTCAGGGCAGCGTGAGTGCTGGGGCGGTGCTACAAGACTGGCCCAGACTCTGGCAGTAGGCGCCGGGGTATGCACTAACAAGATGCGTGGGGGCCCGCCACTGCAGCATGAAACTGCAGTCTCGCACCGGAGGCTACGATGAGAGTTTCAACAGATTTCATGTAGCGTTTGAGATGGAGTGCTTTTAAACAGGTAATGATTGTCAGCACTTTTGTTTTGTCGAGGTTTTTTTGACCACATAAAATACTTAACTGATGAATTCTATTCTGGTGCCTTCATACGGGTCTTAAACCAATGGTTAACACTTGACAGGCCATGACGTAAATGGCTTGCTCATGAGATGCTAGCGAGAACGATATTCCCGTGTCACAGTCATGCTTTGAGTTTATGGGGAATCACATCCCCTTACTCGCTTTGCTAGCCACCGCTTGCAATAGATTATTGAAAGGATAACGGGCTTATTTTCGAATATCGACTTTGTCAACAGACGATACTGAGTTAGCATTGTTTGGTCTAACCCCTAAAGCCGTTCCTGATTGTAAATGACATGGGATGCGCCCGATAAATATTGAGTGTTTGTCATCGGCAGCGACGGAAGTGCCTCAGACGCGCTATCAGACTGAGCCGGCGCCAGCGGGTGGGGGTGCCGTCTCGACGCGTGGGCGGCTTGAAGCCGGCCGTCTGGCCCGGGCCACCACACATGCACCGCTAGAGTAGCGTCCCCACGGCCCGGTGCGGCCGGTAAGGAGCGGCGGCGCCACCGCTATCTCCGGCCCTCTCCGGTCAGCCGGCGTGGGTCGGGGTGCGCTGTCTGTTTGCACGAGCTATCGACAGTGTGCCTGGTGACATCAGTGCAGTGCCACTGCCCACCAGATCCGGCCGGCAGTCGCTGCGAGCCGGTGCTGTGCACAGCTCAGCACACGCCAGCCTCTCTGCCTCTCCACACGCCCCTGCGCGTCTCGGCAGGCGGAGACGGTCGTGCGACCGAGGACAGGTCAACAAGCGGCCAACACTCAAAGCTCGGAGACAGCGGCGCTCAAAAGTAAGACGGCGAGGTATTCACATCATTAGGATGGAATCACAGCATCCTTAACTCACGGTCGTATCGTCACAGCTGCATTGTCAAACACTGCCTGAAATTGCTGGCAGAACCTGGATGACGTTCTCCCACCCTTCTCGCCAGTCTAACTCAGCTGCACATTTTCAGGCATGTCACTTGTGCACTTGCTGTGCGCTGTGCTGCTGGTGCTGTCGGGCTCCAGCGTGGCGTTCGCCGGGGTCGGCGGACTCAGAACCGACTCCCCTGTCGCGAGCGCGCCCGCCGCCAGCAGCCGCTGCCGCTCGGCCCTCTGCCGGTGGGACTGGTTCCGCAGCATAACGCTGCCTGGGGAGGCCCGGCGCTGGCCGGCTGGCGTGTCGCTGCGGCTGGCGCTGCTCAGGACCGCCGTCTCGGACGCCACAAGCGCTGTCGCGGTACTGCGAGCGGAGCGGCTACTCGTGCCTGCATCCGCTCTGCCCATGCCCGCGGGCGAAGATCAATCGGAAAGGAAACGGCACCGCCGGTGCAGTCAGATTCCAACGGAGAGCGTCAGACAGAAGCGGGCCGCCAACGTTGTGCGCCACACTGCAAGAGCGACTGCTATCCCCGCCTCGCAACCAGCGCGGTCGCCAGCCGGCGTGGGGCCCGTCAGGACGACTGCGAGAGGTCCTCGCTCCCGCAAAACCGACCCGGTTCTCCACCACAGCCGGAGCAGATCTCCGATCCCAACGACATGTGCGACGTCCTGTGCAGCATAGGGTGCCGGTGGCAGCGAGTGCGACTGCATGCGACCGCCGGCGCACACGGCGGACTCGGACGGCGCACCTGTCTGACCGAGCCCGTCAGAGGGTGACCACGCGCTGGCGTCACCGGCCTGCCTCCCCACGAGCGGACTGTACGCCCCGGTGGAGCACGTCACCAGTCTCACCAAAACCGAGCACACCTCGGGGCGGACAGCCGGGCCGTGTCTGAGCTGGCTCCTCTACGTTTACACGCGATAGACAGTGGGCCGTGACCCTCTCTCGGCAGATCGGGTTGGGAGGGAGGGGGGGGGGGGGGGGGAGGGCAGCGAAAACACGGCTGCGCTGCACGTGTGGCGAGTGTAGGCATCTGTCCACTGCAGGTTCACCAAGACTTAGCAACGGCATATAAATCCAGCGGCCTTGGGCAGAACAGTGCAGCCGTGAAATAAACGGAGCATCCTTCAAACTGAAAGGTCAAGGCCGAAAAGATGAAGTGCCATGTAGGTCTTTAATAACAGTACACGGCAATAATACATGTTTTTTGTGAGAACGGCACGCAAATCGTAGAAAAAATGGTGCAGAAAGAAAACGATCGATCAGAACCGCATGAGTTGCATACAGATTACACCGATAGCAAATGCCAATGTTGCATGAACTAGCCCAATTTTGTGGCGTACATCTGCACACTTAACACTTTCCGTGCTGTATAGGCCGACAGACCTAGTGCCAGCAGAGCCGTTACAAGGTCAGACTGGCGTAACTCACTGCATTGGCGGTCGCGCAGGTATCCTTAACCGTCTAATGAGGCGTTTCAAGCTGCTAGCAATACAAGCAGTAAATCTTTTCCAAAGTAAGGCCGCTAAATCGGGGGTCAAGTAGTGCGAGAAAGCCGGACAACAGGACATAGCACTGCTTTACCTCCTTGGCCTTCTTTCTTGTGTCGGACGTTTCGTCTTCCATCGATCTCTTTACTTGCTCGACCTTCCTCTTAGCTTCGGCTCGTTCGTTTTCTAATTGCCGTTCAACCTGTAGAGCGCACTTACTTGAATATTTTGGTTGGCTACACCAGACATTCGCAGCAAGTGGGTACCCACTAACACAATAACATCTAACTCCCCGGTTTAACAACGCTCAGGTAACTGTCAAGGTAACTGGCGTTGAAACTAGCAGAGCTAACTGTGCCAAAGCAAGTCGGTGCGAACCGCGAACGCACAACATTCGAGTAGTAAGCCAGGCAGCTCACTACTGAGGTATGGCGTCGCGATCGGTCACCTCCACACACTGACCAGAGTTAGAGACGTGGTCACACCCGATACGGCGTGTTTGGATGTCGAGACAGAATGACCAGCTGGACGGAATGACCGACGGCTGCATGACGGCGTATTGTACTTCCGTTGTCTCCGCCCAACAGCAAGACAGGGAGACAAAAAGGACGGGATTGGCACTGGGCTCTTGTTCACCTCGTGCAGCGTGTTCTTCAGATCCTCAGCCAGCTTGGATGTCTCCTGGATGAGTCGCTGGTGCTCGGAACGCTCCTTCCCCCAGGCCAGCTCCATGCGGGCGCGGATGCCCGAGATGCGCGAGTGACCCGAGGACATGATCTTCTCCTCCTCCAACTGCAGGCGCGACAAGGCCGGTCAACGCACGGCCGGATCGACAGCACGCCCTCCGCCAGACTCCCTGCCGCCGTCCGTACTCCCTGCCCTCAGCCGGCTCCCTGCCGCTACCCGAACTCCCTGCCTTCAGCCTGGCTCCCTGCCGCTAACCACCCGAACTCCCTGCCCTCAGCCAGACTCCCTGCCGCCGCCTGTACTATCTGTCCTCAGCCAGACGCCCTGCCACCACCTGTACTATCTATCCTCAGCCGGGCTCCCTGCCGTTCCCCGAAATTCCCGCCCTCAGCCGGACTCTATGTCGTCAGCCGGACCCCCGGCATCGCAACGGCACTTGAGATGATCTCATCATTTCACTGTACCCAAAGCCAGGCACCAGTGCGGCCCGCTAAGTTTCCGACTCTGAGAGACAGTCATTGTTTAACATTGGTTTCATATGAGATGAAGGACGTGTGCATACACGTAGCGATGACACCTTCATCATATCAGTAAGCACTCACATTTATGCTACGGTAACATGTTGGCAAACATCTCTATCATTCGGTCGTAAATGAGTTCCACACAGCCACAACTTCGTCGGTTATCATAATCTCGCCGACTTTAAGCAGTCTGGCCAAATCCTGCGAGGCCGACAACCATTACAAACGTTCAGAGAAGCGGATAAGCGTTCTGGCCAGTGCTCCGTGTGTCCCGACCTCGGTAGGGGTCGGGACACACGGAGTCTTGCCCACCTCGTTTATCTTGGTCTGTAGGTCGTGGACGCGGATCTCCCAGCACGAGCGCTCGGTGGTGGTCTCCGTGCGCAACTTGCTGGCCTCCAGCCGGGCCGCCGACAGTTGATCCTCCAGGCTGGTCAGCTGGAGCGTCAGCTCCCGCACCCGCTGGTTCGTCTCGAACATCTGGTGCAGACAGTGGTCAGCAGTTAACCTCCGTACCCGCTGGTTGGTCTCCAGTATATAATGCAGACAGTGTCTAGTGGGGCTGAATCAAATCGATTCTCTAGTTACGACAGCTTTTGATCGATCCTTTTCATCACCTTGATTGGTGCGTATTTATACCCAACAATTCTCAGGTCAATGTTAACCCGAGCATATGGAAACAGAAACAAAAACAAAAACAAAAAAGCGGCGCGTCACTAGGCATGTTGTGTCTATTTCAGCCCTCAATTTACACTTCTCTCAGTGAATGAAGTAAACCATATATCGTGCATACATGCCCCCCAGTTACAGCTCCTAAATATCTAGCCCCCCTCACTCAACAACACGGTCATTATCCCTGATGAAAAATGGGGGAACACGTCGCCAATTTTTGGCAAATTCGGCGATCACACACACTGCCCGGCACGTTGCGTGCCATTGGGCTCTGCAGCCCATCTGACGCCACGTGCCGTGCGACCCCGACCCGTGACCCGTGTCGCTACTTACGTCGACGGCTCCGGCGGCGTCCCCATCTCCGTCTGCCGACCGGCTCTTCCGCTTGAGGTCGCCGATGGTGCGCTGCGCTCCCTCCAGCATCGACTTGTAGGTGTCGCGCTCACGCTTGTACTTGCTGACCTGCTGGTTCAGGCTGTGTAGCTCGTCCTTCATGATGGAGAGGCCTGAGTCGTGCTTGATCTTGAGGTGGCTCAGCTCCTGGCGGTGGGCCTTCTCCTCGGTGATCACCCTGTAACGGGGAGGCGGCCCGGCGGCTTTCATCACCCACCCTGCCAGCGGGCCTTCTCCTGAACCATCACCCTGTAACGGGGAGGCGGCCCGGCGGCTTTCATCACCCACCCTGCCAGTGGGCCTCCTCCTCAACCATCACCCTGTAACGGGGAGGCGGCCCGGCGGCTTTCATCACCCACCCTGCCAGTGGGCCTCCTCCTCAACCATCACCCAGTAACGGGGAGGCGGCCCGGCGGCTTTCATCACCCACCCTGCCAGTGGG
>NW_023596746.1:9391696-9395716 GCF_011947565.3 Pollicipes pollicipes
GTTTTGCTCGACATGGGCATGCCCGCTGGGACGAAAGAATGTCCCCTAAATGTATCCTCATCATACCTTTGCGTCTATCCTAACCGCTGGTAGTGGCAGCCACGTGTGCCGAATCTTTCCCATAACAAGCAGTACTGTAAGCCAGACTAACCCTTTCGAAATATTTCTCATCTCAAATTGCTCGGAGCAGTCCACAATCCAGTGACCTGTGAGCCAACTGCCCCAGTTAGTTGGCTCATACTAACTCTCATCTACAGCACCAGCTCAGTCGGCTCGCGCCCAGTCGGCTTTACCTCGGGATTTTTCAAAGTTGTAGTGACAAATAACGTACGACTGAAGACACCAAGCTGAAGATTTGGATGGAAGAGTAGGTCAGAACCCTTCCACCTAGTAATGCCCGCAATTTTCATGCTCATTTCTGATAGGCGCTTCAAGCGCCCCGCTCTCTTTAATCTGAGGGATTCAAGAACTTGAGAGTTCTTGACAAGTTTGGTTTCGTACCCTTCAATTTGCTCTTTTTCCATCACCATTTGAGCCTTGATGACTACATAATCTTCCTCCAACAGCTCATATTTTCTGGTGAGGTCTTCATATTCCTGCATCTGCTCAGCGAGCTCCGACTCAAGCTCTGCAGAGATAAGTGACAGTTCAAGACGAGTGTCTCCTTTCCGTTCCTTTTTAGATATGAACATTTCAGTCACTTAAAACAGCTCGTAAAACTCCGTTACACTTCTCGCACACTTTGTCAGCTCCTACACTTCGTTACACTACTCCGTTAAAATTTAGTGAGGCTCCGTTACATTTATTCTTGAGCCGGGAACCAGGCTTAAGAGCTTGCCATAACGCGAAGTTATATGCTCTTTCTAATGAAGCACGTGACAGTGTAAGAAGGAAGTTGGGTCAGTAAATGAGCATGCAAATAAATATTTGGCCTTTTCACATTGATTTTCGTAAATAAATGAAAGGCCACATACTTTCAATTCTTGATTTTGAGGATGATCCAGCGTCCTGGGCAGATGCCTTTGAGCTCTCCCACTCAGCCTTCTCCGCCTTGTGCTTTTTCTCCAGCTGTTGCAGTTTTTCCTCTGCCGTCCGCTGGCCCTTCTCATGCTGAGAACATGCGAGCACGTGGTCCCCATGAGACGCAAGATGACAAAGAAACGGACAGAAAGAGACGAAAGTAGTTAACTATGTCGTTATAGAACAGTGAGACATGTGCTTATTTGTAGCCAGATCGACCGGGGAAAGTTCCTCGTAAGAAGGGAGGGCACGTGACAGAAACAAAGAGGAAAAGAGGACAGTGGCATATATTTTTATGGGAATGATAAGAAATCCTTTCTGGGGTGCAGCCGGTACACTTGCCACGGATAAGACTACCTGCCCGTACCTGGCTGATTTTTTCTTCGAATTCCTTGACCTGCCTCTCCAGTTTTGTCTTCTCCTTCTGCAGCGCATCGATTTTTGCGATCGAAGCGCCGCCCGCGGTGGAGGCCACTTTCCCCCTGGTTTCCTCCTGTCATCGGGTATCATCATGTCATGGACATCCATGAAGCACCACTAATAACCGTATTCGTCAGGGTGACGTGTCTGCACTTTGAAGACGGCTTTCACGCGTACTTAATGGCTGTCATGCTGACTATTTAGCTAAATAGTTATTTAGCTAATCTATGTTTATTTAATGTATTTATTTAATAAAACTATTTAGCTAATCTCTCACGATGGTGAAATAACATCAGAACGCGTTAAAATAAGCCTGCGAACAAAACTAAGCAGAACTATGCAGCAAACAACGTCCAGCAAAAGGACCGATGTCCTAACACAACTGGAGATAGTTGTGCAGCCCTAAGACAAGGCACTTATCAGGTGCGGTTTTTGGTAACACATGCTAGAAGCAATAAAAACACTTGACCCTGCGGTTCAAAATGTGGGTTTACATTGGGTGAGTGTTGGAGTGTAAAAACCTGACCAGAAGGCAGGCAGTGTGTCCACTGGGCTTTATCTACATTGGCCCACAATTTGCGGAAACATCGATGAATCATGAGCATTGTGATCAGCGTCAGTGCTCCGATCCAGCTGCTAGCAAACAGAACGCGTGCATAATTGCTCCCAACTGATGCCCTGATCCAGACCTCTAAAGTCTAATAGGGCCACCAACTTTGTCGCTAGTTCGAACACGTTACTGCGTCATCTGTCGGTTACGGGTGTTCCCGAGGTGAGAGTGCCAGACCAGACGGTCACAGCCGCTCACCATCTCCTTGAGGCGACGCTGTTTCTCCGTGTTGGTCTTCTCAAGGTCGGCACAGCGGACCTTCAGCTGGTCTAGTTCGGCCTTCAGCTGATCCCGCTCCGTCAGCCAGTGGGAGGACAAGCTACGCTGACTGCTGTCCAGCTGCTGCCACTTCTCCTGGGTCTCAGTCAGCTGCGGGCACGCGCCAGACCGCTGTCACCGCTGCTGCTCACGCACAGGTGTCATCACCGCTGCTGTTCACACACAGGTGCCATCACCGCTGCTGCTCACACACAGGTGCTGTCACCGCTGCTGCTCACACACAGGAGCCGTCACCGCTGCTGCTCACACACAGGTGCTGTCACCGCCTGCTCACACACAGGTGCTATCACCGCTGCTGGTCACACACAGGTGCTATCACCGCTGCTGATCACACACAGGTGCTGTCACCGCTGCTGATCACACACAGGTGCTGTCACCGCTGCTGCTCACACACAGGTGCTATCACCGCTGCTGCTCACACACAGGTGCTGTCACCGCCTGCTCACGCACAGGTGCCATCACCGCTGCTGTTCACACACAGGTGCTATCACCGCTGCTGCTCACACACAGGTGCTGTCACCGCTGCTGCTCACACACAGAAGCCGTCACCGCTGCTGCTCACACACAGGTACCATCACCGCTGCTGCTCACACACAGGTGCTGTCACCGCTGCTGATCACACACAGGTGCTGTCACCGCTGCTGCTCACACACAGGTGCTGCCACCGCTGCTGTTCTCTCACGGACGCTGTCCCAGCTGCTGCTCTGAGACATATACTGTCCCAGCTGCTGCTCTTACACAGATGCTGTCACAGCTTATGCTTTCACTAGGATGCTGCCATTGCGGCTGTCAAACGGCCGCTGTCGCAGTTACTGTCATGGCAGAGCTGTAACAAAGTCGCCGTGGCATTGCCTCTGCTGCAAGCCTGCTATCATCGTGTCCCTGAGACAGACCAGCTGACCAGACCAGACCAGACCAGGCCAGGACCGCTGTCACAGACTTTGCCACGGAGCGGACGCAACAGAGTTGTCACATACTTGATGTAACAGAGTCGTCACAGAGCCGATGTAACAGAGGCAGGATCACAGAGCCGGAAAGATGGCCGCTGGCACAGTGCCTCTGACGGCGGCTGTCACGGCGCTTCAGTCACAGCTGCTGTTGCTGTCCTCCGTGACAGCACTACGACGCCATCCAGATTGCTCTCAGCCAGACGCGTGCAAGCGCTCACAGAAATAACGAATGCTCCGAAGAGAAGGCGCTGGCAATGTGGGCAAAAAAATGGCTTGCAACAAAACCATCTCTACAATTGTCGATGGGTTCAGTTTTAACGTTGCCCAAGGAACATTGGCAACGCATCTCAAAGCAATCGAGACATCTAAACAAGACAGCGAACTCAATGCAAGACTGCAATGGATGGAGACCGTCATGCGTAAGTGCTTTACTCGTCTGGAAATCATTTTTCCCTGAAGACTATTTTACGCGCCAGCTCGAAAAGCTCCATTGTTTAGCTAGGCTCGCGTACCTGCGAGTTGGCTAGCTCCACCTTCTCCTGCACTCTTTCACTTGCTTCTCTCTGTTCTTCAGCTTGGAATCGCTGGTTCTAAGCTTGGTCTCCGTCTCCGTCAGCTTCAAACTTGTTCTGCGAGCTGGACATAAAAACGCTAGCTGCTAGGGTGTACCACGTAGCATGCACGGGAAACGCGAGTGCTCGCAAACTAAAGTAGTACATGGCTTGCACCTTGTAACCGCGA
>NW_023596746.1:9396716-9444216 GCF_011947565.3 Pollicipes pollicipes
ATGTAATGACTACGTCAGAAGGTTGGTCTCTAAACCAGACATGTTTCTTTTAACGCAGGTTCTTTGATGACCATTTTATTGGCGGACGAGAATGGCAGTTATTCACTTATGATGTGTATGTGCCTTCCAACATAGACATGACACTGGATAAGCTCGGCTTACGTTGGTTCTAGTAAGTACATTAGTGATCCACCAGGTTTGAGTTCAAATCTAACTCGTGTCGTAAGTTTTCCACATCGTCGGGTCCGTGTCTGACGCGCCTTCGGGTCCGAGTCTGAGGCTTGACTCTCAGTCCGACTCCATAGCTTTTCCAGTTGCCGAGTCCGACTCAGGTCCGAGTCATCTCATGTCACCCGACTCAGTGGAGCTCCTGTCCCCCACGGCCCCAGTCCGGACTCGATCCTGCGTCTTGCCACTCCCTGAGCTCGTCCAGCGCGGGCCTGGAGCCCGTCAGTGGGGCGACGCTGCTGACCGGCGCCGCCTGTCGGCCGCCGACAGGAGGAGGGCGCCGACTCGCTGTCGGACGCCGAGCTGCTGGCGCTGCTGCGCGCGCGCCGGCTGCGCGCCTACCAGCTGGAGGCGCGGCTGGCCGACCCGGAGCGGGCCGTGGACGTGCGCCGCCAGCACGTGACCGAGGCCGGCCACCTGCTGGACGCCATGGACGAGCTGCCGTACCGGGGATACGAGTACGAGCGCGTGATGGGCGCCTGCTGCGAGAACGTGGTGGGCTTCATGCCGCTGCCGCTGGGCGTGGTGGGGCCGCTCACGCTCGACAACAGGCAGTACTACGTGCCGCTGGCCACCACCGAAGGTAGGCGGCGTTGGCGGGTGGCGGGCCGGTGTGAGGCCGGTGCTGGGCCCACGGGTGGCTCAGTGCGGCGTCCGTCGCTGCCGCGGTGTTGTCAGTGTTGCCGGCTTGTTGAAGAACATGTATACTGCAGTGTGTGTGCATGCGTGGCACCTGAACGGGCATATGGTCTCGTCTCATCTCGCGCGGGCACCCCGCACCTCCCGTGTTTCCGCTGTGACGCGCAGCAGGTACCTGACGCTGCTCTGACCGGGCCGTTGCCCCGCCCCTCCCCCAGGAGCGCTGGTGGCCAGCACCAACCGCGGCTTGTCTGGCCGTGCGCAAGTGTGGCGTCAAACAGCTACATCGTGGGCGACGGCATGACCCGGGCGCCGGTCATCGAGTGTGTGTCGGCCAATCAGGAGAGGTGCGTGACCCGCTGACGGAGAGGCAAGGCCAGCCGGGGTGTCGGCTCGGCGCTCCCCCGTCGTCAGCGCAGGCCTGGCGGTCCGGCCCCCGAGCCCGGCCCAGCCGGCGGTGCTGGCGCCAGCTCCCAGACCGATCATCCACCCGTACACTATGTACCAGGCGTCACTGATTTGTAGTTGGGACCGCATTGCTTCCAAACACTCTCTGAAACTGGCTGAGGGGAGGGGAAGGGGTAACTTACGAGCGGCGCTGGTCTTCGCAGTGCTGTCTGGCATTCGCGGTGCTGTCTGGTGCTGCGTTGCTGTCTGGTTTTGCTGCCTGGTTTTCGCGGCACCGTCTGTATCGCGCCGCGTCAGACGTTACCTCATTTTCGCGGCGGCTACGGTGGCGGCTGCTTTGTGTCCTGCATTGGGCCCTAGGCCTCGCTCTTTCCGAGCCAGTCAGTCCCTCTGCGAGTGGAAGCCGGAGTATTGGAGAATGCACACAGCCGGCCGAGTGGTCTGTCCGCTGTCTGGCCGAGTACGGCGGGCGCTGATATCCCCTCTATCTGGATGAGTTACGGCGGGCGCTGATTGTCCCCTCTGGCCTGGCCGAGTGCGGCGGGCGCTGATGTCCCCTCTGTCTGGCCGAGTACGGCGGGCGCTGATCTCTCCGCTGTCTGGTCGAGTGCGGCGGGCGCTGATCTCTCCACTGTGTGGCCGTCGCGCAGTGACATCCTGTTCTGGCTGGAGACGACGGACGGCTTCCACGCCGTCAAGCTGGCCTTCGACTCGACGTCACGCTTCGCCCGCCTCAAGAACGTCGAGGTCAGCATGTTCGGCCGTCAGCTGTTCGTCCGCTTCGTGGCCAAGACGGGCGACGCCATGGGCATGAACATGGTGTCCAAGGTGAGCGTAATGGCAGCGGCGACGTCTCCATAGGGTGGGTGGGTGGAGGGATTTCAAAGGTGGAAGACCGCTTATTGCCTTTCAAAAGGGTTTTGTTTTTTTAGGGAAATGTGCATTGGTGGCTGAGCCGTGGTGAGTCGTTCTGTCCCTCTGTTCAAGCAACCCGCTTCATGATAAAAGGTAGCTGTATCATGATGTTACCGGCGTGCGCCTGAGTCCACCCCTGCTCGCGCCGCCAGTGCTGCTGCACCTCGGTACGCCGCTGCCCCGAGCGGCGGTGTACTGCCTGGGGCACCGCCCGCCGGGGTCGGCGCCGCCTGCTCGCCTCGCGTGTTAAGACAGTTACCGTCTCGCAGCGCTCGTGTCTGGTCTGCATGACCGTGGTCTGACTGAAGGGAGCGCGAGCAGATGGAACACGTAAGACTGGAATAGTAACGTTTTGCCGTGGACTGTCTGATGTTGCCGCGCCGTTGTAAGGGCACGTCACACTGTGCCGCTGCCTCCTGCAGGGGACGGAGAAGGCGCTGGAGCACATACAGCAGCTCTTCCCCGAGATCGTCATCACCAGCGTCAGCAGCAACGTCTGTACGGACAAGAAGCCGTCGGCCGTGAACTGGTGCGTGCCCGGACGTGGGCGGTCGGTCGGGTGGCGCCACTTGGAACCCATCCCGCGGCAGACAATGGGGAGGACCGGGAGCGAGCTCGGAGCGCCGGACGGCGGCAGAGGGTGCCACCTGCGCGTCCGGACTCGCTACGGGTGTTCGACAGCATCACAATGCGTGTGGATTTTCGCCAGAGTCGATAACTAGGGCAGTCATTAGGACGGACCCAGCTTTAAACCAAGCGTCCTGTTACCAAGCGTGCGGTGTCGGCCGATAGGACTGCTGTGACGCTCCACGCGCCTCTCGCGGGTGGTAGTGTGGACCGGCGTCTGATGGTGGCGGCGTCTCGGCAGGATCCGCGGCCGCGGTAAGTCGGTCATCTGCGAGGCGGTGGTGCCGGCCGATGTGGTCACCAGCGTGCTGAAGACCACCGTGCCGGCCATGGTGAACCTGGCCATCAAGAAGAACCCTGATCGGCTCGGCGGTAGCAGGAAGCATCGGCGGCAACAACGCGCACGCCGCCAACATTGTCACCGCCATCTACATTGCCACTGGCCAGGTCAGGCTTCGGCGGGTGCCGAGAGAGGGCAGCGGAGGGCTGTGACGCGTGTGGTGGGACGTTTTGTTACTCTCGCTTGAACGACCTGGAGGTTAGCAGGATCAGCAATGAGCCCAACTTTCTCGACAGAGGCTACCTCCAGCGTATTTCTAATTGCATGCCCCGTCATGTGTGGCTAGCTGTGACAATTGTGTCTCTGAGAAGTGGTAGTATCATCACCGGTGTACGCCCTTGCTTGTGTGTACTCAAGGGTTCTTTATGCGTGCGTTTTAATGGCTGATCGGTGAGGCCTTCGCTGCGTGCGACGTGCGCGCGTCTCGCCGCCCGCTTGTATGACTCCCGTCAACCCCGTCGACACGCGCCGGGGACCTCTGCTCGCCAGGACCCGGCCCAGAACGTGTGCAGCAGCAACTGCATGACGCTGCTGGAGCCGTGGGGCGAGACGGGCGAGGACCTGTACGTCACGTGCACCATGCCCTGCCTGGAGGTGGGCACGGTGGGTGGCGGCACCGTCCTCAAGGCGCAGCGCGCCTGCCTGCGCATGCTCGGCTGCCAGGGTAAGTACCGGGTGGTGGCGGTTGACGGGGCGGGTACGGGGCGGCAACGGATGACGGGATGGGTACCGGGCGGGGACGACTGGCGAGTGTGCCGGTTCAAGGACGAGCAGGCGTTGCTGTCGTGGCTTACGTCCTCCGAGCTCCTCTAGCTGTTGTGGCACGTGGTTTAACATCTTGGTGTATCGGGGACATTTGTAGCACTGATGTGCACGAAATGTGCTTTTCAGTATTGCCTTCATGCCGGTGTGTTGTGAAAATTGTGCTCGAATCTGTTGCCGCCGCGCCGGCGTCTTTAGCTGACGTGTATCTGGGAGAGGGTCCATACAGGCCGCGACCGTACCCTCCTTCGGCCGCGGCCGTACCTTCTCTCGGCCGCGGCCGCACCCTCTCTCGGCCGCGGCCGCACCCTCTCTATGCCGCGGCCGCACCCTCTCTATACCGCGGCCGCACCCTCTCTCGGCCGCGGCCGCACCCTCTCTATGCCGCGGCCGCACCCTCTCTATGCCGCGGCCGCACCCTCTCTCGGCCGCGGCCGCACCCTCTCTATGCCCGCGGGCCGCACCCATCTCATATGCCGCGCGCCCCGCACCTCTCTATGCCGCGGCCGCCCCCTCTAAGCCGCGGCCCGCACCCTCTCGAGGCCGCGGCCGCACCCTCTATTCTGCGGGGCCGCCACCCTCTATGCCGTGGCCGCACCTCTCTATGGCCGCGGCCGCCACCCTCTCTAGGCCGCGGCCCGCACCCTCTATTCTGCGGCCGCACCCTCTATGCCGTTGGCCGCACCCTCTCTATGCCGCGGCCGCACACCTCTATGCCGCGGCCGCACCCCTCTCTATGCCGCGGCGCACCCTCTCTATGCCGCGGGCCGCACCTCTCTATGCCGCGGCCGCACCCTCTATGCCGTGGCCGCACCCTCTCTATGCCGCGGCCGCACCCTCTCTATGCCGCGGCCGCACCCTCTCTAGGCCGCAGCCGCACCCTCTATTCTGCGGCCGCACCCTCTATGCCGTGGCCGCACCCTCTCTATGCCGCGGCCGCACCCTCTCTATGCCGCGGCCGCACCCTCTCTATGCCACGGCCGCACCATCTCTGCGCCGCGGCCGCACCCTCTCTATGCCGCGGCCGCACCCTCTCTAGGCCGCAGCCGCACCCTCTATTCTGCGGCCGCACCCTCTATGCCGTGGCCGCACCCTCTCTATGCCGCGGCCGCACCCTCTCTATGCCGCGGCCGCACCCTCTCTATGCCACGGCCGCACCATCTCTGCGCCGCGGCCGCACCCTCTCTATGCCGCGGCCGCACCCTCTCTATGCCGCGGCCGCACCCTCTCTATGCCGCGGCCGCACCCTCTCTATGCCGCGGCCGCACCCTCTCTCGGCCGCGGCCGTACCCTCTCTATGCCGCGGCCGCACCCTCTCTATGCCGCGGCCGCACCCTCTCTCGGCCGCGGCCGCACCCTCTCTCGGCCGCGACCGTACCCTCTTTCGGCCGCGGCCGCACCCTCTCTATGCCGTGGCCGCACCCTCTCTAAGCCGCGGCCGCACCCTCTCCAGGCCGCGGCCGCATCCTCTATGCCGTGGCCGCACCCTCTCTATGCCGCGGCCGCACCCTCTCTAAGCCGCGGCCGCACCCTCTCTAGGCCGCGGCCGCACCCTCTATTCTGCGGCCGCACCCTCTATGCCGTGGCCGCACCCTCTCTATGCCGCGGCCGCACCCTCTCTAGGCCGCGGCCGCACCCTCTATTCTGCGGCCGCACCCTCTCTAGGCCGCGGCCGCACCCTCTAGGCCGCGGCCGCACCCTCTCTAGGCCGCGGCCGCACCCTCTCTAGGGGCCGCGGCCGCACCCTCTCTAGGCCGCGGCCGCACCCTCTATTCTGCGGCCGCACCCTCTCTTTGCCGCGGCCGCACCCTCTCTAGGCCGCGACCGCACCCTCTATGCCGTGGCCGCACCCTCTCTAGGCCGCGGCCGCGCCCCCTATTCTGCGGCCGCACCCTCTCTAGGCCGCGGCCGCACCCTCTCTAGGCCGCGGCCGCACCCTCTCTAGGGGCCGCGGCCGCACCCTCTCTAGGCCGCTGCCGCACCCTCTCTAGGGGCCGCGGCCGCACCCTCTGGGGGCCGCGGCCGCACCCTCTAGGCCGCGGCCGCACCCTCTCTGGGGGCCGCGGCCGCACCCTCTCTAGGCCGCGGCCGCACCCTCTCTATGCCGCGGCCGCACCCTCTCTAGGCCGTGGCCGCACCCTCTCTATGCCGCGGCCGCACCCTCTCTAGGCCGCGGCCGCACCCTCTCTAGGGGCTGCGGCCGCACCCTCTCTGGGGGCCGCGGCCGCAGCCTCTCTCGTCGCCCGTCAACGTGACGCTCGGCTCTCCGGCAGGCGCCAACGCTAGCCAACCGGGTCAGAACGCCCGACAGCTGGCCAGCGTGGTGTGCGCCACCGTGCTGGCTGGCGAGCTGTCGCTGCTGGCCGCTCAGAGCGCCGGGCACCTCGTCAAGAGCCACATGACGCTCAACAGGTGGGTGATGGCGGCGGGCGGTGGCGGCGGCCGGGCGGACCATGGTTAGCGCTCGCCATCTGACGGGTACAGGCAACGATCCATTCTCGGCGCACTGTAACGCTCTGGTATGGTGTGGCCTGATGTTCTGTTCGTGCAGTGCTCAGCTCGCTCAGGACGATGCCGATCGGGCTGTCAGTGCGCTTCGCGCGGGTGCTGGATCGGTATGTGTTATTTTTAGTGATGGATGCCTCGTAAACCACCAGTCAGCTTCGCTGAAACAGTCCACTGATCAGCTCCAAGGGATGAAATAGTTGAAACATGCTTCAGTTAGCGGATTTTTATCTTTTCAACACGGTACAACTCTCAGCAGGGACGCCCCCCCCGCCCCTGTTCCAATAACGTGGGCTTTTGTATACCTCCCGTGCGGACCCGTCACGGCACCCACAGTGGATTATTTTCGTGCGATATTGCGTCATCTGATCTGTGGTCCCGTGGTGCCATTCACATGGCCATAACTACACAAGCAAAGCGGAAATCTGCAGCATGAAAAGGATGCTTTCACTCGATGCTAGTTCCAGAATGTGCGATCTTTACCGCGCGGACATTTGCAGGAGTTTTCGGTCGCACAATGCGTCCACCCGGCCCAGCTTGTTATAAATGGCCGCGGCTGTTCTGTTAGACCTGATAACGGCACGGCCAGACTCAGAGTATTAGTTCAGCAATGGATGAATTATTTTAAAACGTACCGAGACGAGGGTCCTATTGGATGCTTCATTGATGGATTCATGGTGGGACATCCTCAGAATGCATCGGTCCGGAAGGATCACCTTGCAGTGCAGTTTGATCGTCCTGGTAGAGCCGTACCCGTGCGAAGTGTGGTTAGACCTGAGTCTGATCTAAGTCTGATTTGAGCCTGATCTGAGCGTGACCTAGGCCTGATCTTAGCCTGATCTGAGCTTTACCTGGGCCTGGTCTGAGCTTGATCTGAGCGTGACGTGGGCCTGATCTGAGCATGATCTGAGCCCGGCCTGGGCCTGTTCTGAGCCTGATCTGAGCTTTACCTGGGCCTGATCTGAGCCTGATCTGAGCCTGACCTGAGCCTGATCTGGGGCTTATCTGAGCCTGATCTGAGCCTGACCTGAGCGAAATCGGAGCCTGACCTGAGCCTGATCTGAGTCTGATCTTGTCCGGTAGGCTAATTGATCGACAGCCACATGGCTTAAAGGTGGCGTAATGCAGCTCAAACAGGTGTGTGTAAGCTGACTGACCACCCTAGGGTTAAATCGTATATGGCTGCCGAAAATTCATTGGGTTCTCATTTGTGCTGATGCATCAGGAAACATGGTGCATTATGATGGTGTATCATAAGCGATGGCGTTATAATAACTCAAACTCATTGTTTTAGACAACCTGTGGAGGACGTAAGTGGATGCGTTTACTACTAATGTCGTTGCATAGCCGCTGTGTTGTTGCCCATTTTGAGCACAATGGCGGCAGTCTTACTCGATGTTTTATGCTTTGCTTATTGGCTCTGGCGTCCGGGTTCCGTTCTTGGTTGTGTGCGTCGGTACATATTGTGCCTGCTACAATCAGATACGGTTTGAATGAGCGTTATTTGCAACACGAGTGCCTGATCACATACTTTTAAGGTGTGTTGGACGCGTGCCTGATGCCAACCAAACTATCTTGCACAGCATGTCCGCTTTTTTGTTTTTTTGTCGATCCGTGTTCTTCAAATGAACTGATTGTGAGGGACAAGCGATCAGACTTGATGTCACGTGATATAGTTGGCTATCAGGTGAAGAAAATCACCTCTCTTAAGCTGATGCATGACGAGCCTTGTGTCGTCAGGCGTTGAGCGTCGACACGCGAGGTGTGCTCAGCATGTGCTCCTCTCCGGGCCGGTGTCCACTCGCCGCCCGTCCGACCGCGGGGCGTGACGCACTCTCTCGGACCGTTCTCAGGAACGCGACTCCTCGGACCAGCCGCCAGGAAGCGCTCAACCGCTAGCGGCAGTCGCTGCGCTCGGCTGCATCACCAGCTAGGGCCGGCTCCGAGCCTGAGCGCGGGGACGGGCCGGCGTCGGTGGCTACTGCCCAGCTAGGGCCGGCTCCGAGCCAGGAGGCGCTGAACCGCTAGCGGCAGTCGCCGCGCTCGGCTGCATCACCAGCTAGGGCCGGCTCTGAGCGAGGAGGCGCTGAACCGCTAGCCGCAGCCGCTGCTGCCGGCGGCTGCTGACGGGCCTCGCCATGCGGCGGTCAGGCTCACGTTCCTGGGCTTCCGCCTCGCACCCAGCCGCCTCGTCTCCGCCCGGCCGACAGCCCCGACCAGGGACGTCACCAAGACCTGAGGCTCTGGGGGAGACAACTGACGACCAGTGCGTGTGTGTGTGTGTGTGCGTGGGGTACCCAGACTGGTACCTTGCGGTTCAAACCGAGGATGAGTGGCTAAGCTGTTGCAATTAGGCTTGTGTGTGTGCTGTCATCGCATCAGGCGGGGATTCGGAGGTGGCGTGGCGCCTCGGGGGACGTGCCTGGTTCCAGCGGGACAGTGTAACCCGGCCGACCGGGCGGCTGGACCGGCCCGGTCCCCGCCTGGCGCTGGCCGAGACCGCCCGTCGACGCTGCTGCCGCCGACCCGCCCCACAAAATACTCGGCGTGTGTGCGTGGTGTACTTGGAGTGGTGGATGAGGGAGTGCACGGGAATGTGCAGAGGTGGTGTTCTGGAGGCCGGCTCCTGTTTGATCTGTTCCCTGGGAAAACGGGTGTTGAGATGTGTACCTCGTGCCGGGGCGTCGGCGTCAGCGAAAGGCCGCGAGGGACTGCCGTGAAGGGGTCTGCTGGGAGCAACTGTCGTCGTGAAGCGATCTGTTGGTAGGAACTGCCGTGAAAGGGCCTGTTGAGAATACGTGTGTGTTGCGTGGTAATGGGCCCGCCTGTTGCATCCCCTGCTAGCGTTCGTGGTACGGTCTGTCTTTCAACTCCGCAAGTCCTAGATCCTTTAGTTATATCTTTGCACCCCTACCTCGTGTATGCATGAAGCGATGTTAATTAGTTTTACATTTATTTATTTATTAGCCCCGTGTTGAACACGACTCAGGATAGCTTCTGACGCGTGGTGCCGTTGAAGTCGTATGACATGGACGCGGTGGGCTGTATGAATTCGGGGAGCATTTGGCCCGTTCAGTTTAAGTTGGTGTAGGAAATGGAAAATAATACCATGCCTAGTATTTCGTGAGAAAATCCCATCGCCATGGCTCTCGAGGGCAGCTATTTCTGTCCTCAAAATGGAAAGCCGTCCCTGTCATGCGCACCAAAGATGACGTTTGTGCCCAGCAGCGCGCTGGTGGCTGCACCAGCGAATTTCTAGCAACGTGACGAGCGCTGCTGCCCAGCGTTAGGGAAAATATTTAACCGATCATGTTTGCTACAGTCCAGCAGCCAGCTTATTCGTGAGGGTTTAGAAAGAGTACTAATTTGCGCCGAAAACGCCCCAATGCGCGGTAATCTTCGTGTGAAACATAAGCCGCGCGCTCCCAGGTTGCCGCAATGGCGCATAAGCTACTGCCGAGATTTCCTATGTGTAGGACACATCGCTCCAGCCCAGCTCCTTCAGCTTGTCCGTGCCTGCTGCCACACTTCATTGGCGCCGTGTGGTGGTGGAACGAATTGCCGTGCTTTGATTCGACGTCCACACAGTCGCGCGTTCCCCAGCGGTGCTGTGACTCGTCTGCTACCAGTCAGCTCGCCGTCGTTGACGTAATTTTTAGTGATGCGCGAGTGCGAGCGAACGTTTTAGTGTTTGAACTGATCACTGATGTATCCTCTGAATCATATGGCTCTGGATATGTATTTATTTTCGCATGCAAGAATACAGAAGGCGACGCTGGTAAGCTGGGACTGAGGTGATGGGCCGCGCGGTCGCGAGCGACGTCGGAGTGGAACGGATCCATCCAGGCCGTTGGCCTCGGAATGCACTTCCCACCTAAGTTAGCTGCCCCGCCACACAGCGGTCCTCGCTCAGTTTTTCCGGGTGGAGAGACGCCGTCAGCCGTCACGTGTATTATAAGCACCGGCAAATACCTATTACAGCGATGGCCATCGGCTCCAGTCAGGTGGGGAACAGTCGTTAGCTTACAGAGGCACAGCTGCTGCCCGGGCTCAGCTGTAGCACGGCGGAATAACCGCTCGCCAAAGCGCGCCTTGGTCAGCAATTCGTTGTGCTGGTGCGCCATTGTACACTGCACACTTGTGCGAACACGAAATCCGTCTTCCTATCACAGAGCCTGGCTGTATGCAGCCGAATGTCTATGGGCTTGAACAGCACCTGTGATGTTAAGATGCAATCTACTAAAACATGATCCGGCCGAGAACAATAAAATGTGCACACACAAAAAAAAACACCAGTCGATTTCATCAAGCGAAAGGACACCTAAGCCGTTTCTATACTGTAGTGTGCGTTACGAGCTGGAGTAAGTCAGTGAGGCAAACAAGGTCACAGCTTCCACGCTAACAAGACATAACTTAAAAAGACATCCATTAATTCGGTTATGAAACTGAACACTAGTGTCAGGACCAACCGCAAAGCAAGAGTAAATACGCCGATAGGTTGTGAGACGCTGCGCCCCCGCTTCTCTGCCGAGGCCCCGACGAGACGACCTGAACAGCCTGGACGTCTCGCGCTGGCTCATGATACCGACAATCAACACGCATGTGGCCGCAATAACGGCAGGCACGGCCGTTTGTCTCGAGTTGCCGTTCGACCCCTCTAAAGCCTCGTAAGCAAGTTGTACGCTGGGAAGACCATGCGGTTCTGCGATGCTCCTCTAAACATCGCATTTCGAAAGCAAGTTCTGGCAACAAAACCAATAAAACATGACAACCAGCCCTATTGGTCTACGTAAACTGACTAGACGAACAAAAGCGGCGGCAAGAGCGCGCGCCGCACCACGACGCGTTCAGCGAGGCCTTAGCAGCGACTCCATGCATCAGCCGCCAACGGCACGGCGCACTATCGCCTATCCCCAAACAAAGCCAACAATTGGCCACAAGGTCAGTAGAGATTTATACAGCCTGCAGCGGCATAGGACTAGCGCAAGCAGCGTCACCCGCATCAGCCGCAGCGGCTGGACTTCCACCACTGCGTCAGTCATCAGCCCACAACAGTTCATCCGGCATCAGCCTCAACAGCGAACTGGATGCCCTGACCAGCCTTAGCAGCGAACTCTGTGCCCGTACCAGCCAGGGCAGCCTGAAACTCCATCCCCGCACCGGTCGTGGAAGGGCTGCCTCCAGGGACAGACGGGTCGGGGTCTGGCCTCCACACCAGCGTCAGGACGTGACCTCCGACGGCTAGCCCTCAGAACCTCTTCTCGTCCTCAGAATAGCCATTCCGCAGCCTCCGAACGTTTCTCTGCAGCTACTGGCGACCACGTTGATCCGTCTCGGCCGCCCACTCCAGTGTGCAGGGCGCGCCTCAGCCGTGGAGCGCAGGCGCAGGGAGGGCGTGGGCGGCGACCGACACGGCCCTCGGCCGCACGGTCCCGCGGCGCGTACACAGCGGCGCCGACGTAGCCGAGGCGCCGAGCAACACCTGCTGAAGCGGCCTGCGCTGGGCCCGAGCCAAGCGGCGCTGCAGCAACGCTACGCTCGGCAGCAGAGCAGCGGTCCTCGCCGGCCGGCCGCTGCTCGCCGCTGCTTGAGAGACCTCAGGGAATGACCCGCGCAGCTGCCTCTGCTGGCCGGTCGGCGTACTCTGCTAACCAGGTCACGCACCATGACCTGACGAGCGGCGGCGGCCGTGGCCGGGCCGCTACACTGTGGCGGGCGACTTGAGCCGGTCGCGACGGCGGCGCCGGAACGCCAGCGACACGAGGCTGCAGAGCCGGTGCCAGCGCTTGCGGATGCGCGGCGCGACGCCCGTCCGCCGCCGCTGGCGCCGCTGCTCCTCCTGCCGGCGGCCGGACGGCGGCCCGAGAGTCAGCCGCCACCCAGTGAGCGCTGCCCTCCCCCCGCCCCGCCCACACAGAGCGTCAGTCCCACACTAAAGCGGCCGACTCCCCCACCCAGCCCAGACAGAGCGGACAGAGCGTCAGTCCCACACAACAGCGGGCCGACTCCCCCACCCAGCCCAGACAGAGCAGACAGAGCGGCAGTTCCACACAACAGCAGGTCAACTCCCCCACCCGGCCCAGGCAGAGCGGACATAAAACCAGCTGCAAACAACAAGACAACGCAGTTTCCAGCCGAACCCCTGGCCGCGGTTCCACAGGATTTTCCCAACATGCCTATTACCATTGCCTACCACGCTTTTATCATTTACAATCCTTTCACTGAAACATGGCCTTTCCCGCGCGTTGCTTACCGTCCATACGCTATCTAACCTCCCCGTCGCCGGCTCCGTGGCTCAGTTGGCGGTGATTGGGACATACGTTGACCGACATACGACAGGAGCGTGGTTCCGGCCCGAGCACTGCTTACGCGACTCCTCAATGCCGGCCGCTGGCAAACGGCCGAGATAGCCTGATTGGTGCGGCGTTCGAGTCGCGCCCTTGCATGGGACGTACACACATTTGACCTACAGCTGAAGCAAAGAGTATTTGTTGGACGGGACCTGCTCTCCATGAACAGTGGGGCTTGAGGTCTTCAGAGCAAGCTGAATCCTGCAAGGGATCTGAACCCCAAGCTGTGTGAACAAAGCGGTCCATCACATTCCTGATGCAGAAGCTTACCTCGGTCTTATCTCGCTCCTGGCTGCGGATGATACGCACTAGAGCGTGGAACGAGTCGTCAACGAACCGGCGATATGCGGCCGAGGTCTCGAAAAAGGGCGCGTTCAGCTCGCGGGCCAGGTCCCGGCCCTCCTCGGGCGTCACCTGCCGGCACCAGGGCACCGTTACCTCGCGTGCTGCACCTTACCCCATCGCAACTTGTGTACGCAACTTGTACACATTGCTGACAACTACGGGGGTCTGTCGGAAGTCAGAAATACATCTGGCTTTTCCACACGGGATTGGCAGGGCTGGGCTCGGTCGGAGATCGGATCTTTCTGGTTCGTTAACGCCACGCCATGCTTGACCTCCGACCTCAAACGCACCTAAACCCACTTCATGTGAATATTTTCAGCAGGGTAGCCGTCAGCCAACCTATATATGTCCACGTGCCGCGTCGGCCCTGGACGCGGCTGCCGCCACCGTGCCGTGCCGTGCCCTTTAGGTGCCGGCCAGCTGGCGGTGCCCACCTTGCGCCGCTGGTCCAAGTCAAGCTTGCAGCCGACGATGACCAGCGGTACGTCGTCAGAGGCGCGCACGCGGCTCAACAGGCGACGATACTCGGCCACCTCCTCGAAGCTGCGACGGTCGCAGATGCTGTAGCAGATGATGAAGCCCTCGCCGCAGCGCATGTACTGCTCCTTCATGGCGGTGAACTCCACCTGGCCGGCCGTGTCCAGGATGTCGAGCAGCGCCGGCTCGCCATCTATCACCGCCTGCTGCTGGTACGCGTCCTCTGCGACCATGGACACACCGCACCCTCTCAGCGCCCGGCCGTCAGGCTCGCCACGCCCTCTCACGGGAGCGGCTGCACCGGAACCGGCCGCCTGGTTCGCCACGCCCTCCCAGCGCCCGGCCAAACGGCCGTCAGGCCCGCCACGCCCTCTCACGGGAGCCGCTGCACCGGACTCGGCCGACTGCATACCACTGATATCGGGAGTGATGCAGCCTGGGAGCCGTTACCAGCACGGTGCCTACCTGCCCGCCTACAGACTCACATCACAGCGCAGTTTGTTGGACAATCAGACACAGAGAAATGGGACAGAAGACACTAGCTGGGCCGTGTAAATTCATGCATTCGCAAAGTAATAACTTCGTCCTGGCTGTTGTTGTCTCTAGTTGAGGCGAATCACCGGGTGAGCGCCCGCTTTATGCTGCGTCTCAGCCCACCAACGACATCTGTGTCGGGTTACAAGCCCGCTGGCGACAGCGCGTGCTCCCCAGCTCCTGCGTCACTCAACGACCACAATGTTTTCCGACATGCCACAGCTCGCCGAATCAGAGCGGTCGAACCGCAAACACACGTGGCCGTGACGCATCGCCGACTCACCGATGGTGGGGTCATGATACTCGATGAAGTTGTGACTGACGAACTGCAGGACCAGGGCCGACTTGCCGACGCCACCCTCGCCCAGCACCACCACCTTGTAGACGCGCAGTCGGCTGCGGCCGGGCCGCGCCGCGCGCGACTCAGCGCACGGCGTCAGCTGCGGCATGGCCTCATGCCCGCCTGCGACACAGAGGGCCCGACGTCACACGGCGGCCACACGCCTCTGGCGAGGGTCGCACGCCCTCCTGCGACACAGCGACCTCGGCGTCACACGACGGGTACGCACCTCTGGCGAGGGCCTCACGCCCGCCTGCGACACAGCGATCTCGGCGTCACACGACGGCCACGCACCCCTAGCGAGGGCGTCATGACGGCCTCCAGCGCAGCGGGGCTCGACGGACCGCAGCGGAGGCGCCGGCGGGGGCAGCGCTGAGTCACCACTGCGACGGAGGCGGCCGCCCGCGGCGCAGGTGCGCACACTCGGCCGCTGACTGCGCAAGTCAGCACCCACTACCGTGGGGATGGATGGGATGTGCTCTCACAGCTCACAAACCAATGCAGTATGCCTCTGCGTCCTGGTCAGTAGTCGCTAACCTCACAATCAAAACAATCCAGTTCTTGGCTGGAAATATATACTTTTGCTGTGCCTGAATGCATGATTCAAGACAATGCTTACTCTTAAATGGGGCTGGGTGCAAAATGATCATTGCATTAGACATGCTGGTAAAAACAAATAAACAACAATAACAAAACAACAACCCTTAAATGGAGTTTATATTAACATAGTTCACACACAAGGTTCTAGAAATAGCAGAAGTGCTAGCTGCAACTGTTTCAGCTATGAGCCCTCTTCAATGCTCTTCTCAGAGGTGGGAGCAAATTGTGGGATGGCAAACAGCACAATCCACTTACAGCAGCAGCAAAATAAGGAAAACCAAGAGAGGTACACAGCCAACACAGCTGAAATTAGCACACTGGCTCTTTCCAGAGGCACATCATGATCCAGCAAACAGATACTCACCAGGGATGCTGGATCATAACACAACCTGGCCATTTCAGTGTCATGTTTGAAAACCCTTATCATGCAGTTTTTGGTTCATATCATGACTTAAAAATGAAAAATCCTGGTGAATCCAGTTTGAACACATCAAATGAATTCAGTCTCCCATGCACAGACTTGGGACAGAAATGGCATGGCTGATACAGGCCAGTGTTCATTTATACAGCCTTGGATAAGCCTGCACCTAGCCTTGAGTAAAAAATCAAAGTGTGCCTGTCAGGGTAGCTGTAAATAATCCTGTTTACCTATGGTAACAGTTTGGCAACACTCTTTATGTCCAGTCAACATGGAAAATCCTCATTCTACAATTCAACACTACTAATTTTGAAGTACAGGGATGTCCCAACACATTCACATTTCAATTTTGAACATTGGTGGCTATAATTCATATTTATTTTGTGTGGGTGGGTAAAGTGATCCTGTCTGTCTGCAAAACATGCCAGAGACTGATTTTATATTTGGAGGAGCAGAAAGAAGCTTTCCCTGAGATAGTAGCTTTTCTCCTTAAGAACATCCAATTGCTAACCTTACATGCCTCCAAACCATGATTACAACTAGCTATGACCATATCTCTAAAATGACTTAACTATGGCTTAAAATCTGAGAAAGTTAAGCAAGTTGTGCCATGCTTATGAGATTCATTCCCAGCAAAATCAAAATGCATTTCTATTAGCTAAAATAACTCACAATGACTGAGTATATTCCCAGTTTCATGAAAAATCTTTTAAATTCTGTGTGGTCCTTTAACAGAAAAACTGATCACTCCCCACACTGGGTAACAACCAGTATTATATCACTGTAATTATAAAATGTATTGCACAGAGCTGATGCTTCAGGGAGCCATGATGATGTGAATGTAATTTGAATCCAAATTCCCCCCCCCAAAAAAATTTTTGCACATAAATTTTAAAATTCAACACAACCTGTCCTGTCCTAAACTTGAGGCATGCAAGCTTGAGGTTAACCACAACAATGTTGCAAAACTCATCTCAGTAAAGCAATTTTTAGAAACTGGCTTTGATCATTTGATCTTGTTTACACACCTGGGATTGTCTGTTCATTAAAGACTGGCCAGCATCTGGAAAGTGAATCCTAAACTTGGAGCCCTTTTAAAAGATCGTGGTGATGGGTTCAATCCCTCCTCAAACATTTTCTGTAAACTAGATCAACCAGAGATCTTTCATTTCCTTGTGACACATCAAGATGAGCAATGATCATCAAAGAATCTAGTGAAATTTAAATTTAGTTCCTGGATGGAAAATTTTATGTTGAGTCTAGTTCTCAAGAAGTCCTCATTTGTCCGTCTTGAGGCACAACATAATATGAGGGCGAAGGCTGCCGCGGGTGGCTGCTCAGCAGCGTAACCAATAGGAGGGTCTCGCCTGGAGTAATCAGTGCTTAACGGAGAAGGCTGAAATGCCCAGCGATCGTGTACCGCGATTTGAGGATAGTCACTCAAACATACCTATCCCTTCCCCACTCGTCCGCCTCCCACGACCATCCGCGCACCATCACCAACAACCAGGGCAAACCAAGGGCCGAGCAATACAACGCCCAACACACCATACGCAGGCGTATTTATTCTGGCAGGTGTGAAAATTCCACTGCAAGCAGAAATATGCTGCAAAGCTACCAAAATAGAGGTTTTTACCCAGCTCCCAGAACCTACTGTTGTACACGCAGGTGGTACAGAGAATAAATTTGCATGTTGACCATGGAAGTGACGTGGGTGGTATGGGTGGTACTCCTGGGATACAAGCATACGAGTAAAAGGTGAGGTAGGGTAGGCAAAGGCAAGCATACAAGTAAAACGGAGAGGGACCATTACGAGTCAGGGCTTCATAGAAAACAACGCGAGTTGCGCCACCTCCAGGGGAGGTGGCGCAACTCGTGTCTCCTGGGCCAAAGACGCGATAATCGCGCAGGGGGCAGTGGAGGCTACTCACCCCCCCCCCCCCCAACTTGAAAGCTGGGACAAGGTGTATGTGAAAGTCCGTCCCGGTGGCTCAGTCGGTTAGAGCGCCTGCATTCCGATCCACCCACCCGTGGGAGGGTGGGTGCAAGCTTTAGGGCGCTCGCTATTTGCCCTTGGCAGGTAAGGTCCGCGGCTGGTGGCAGCGGTCGCGCTAAAAGGCCAGTTGACGTCAGAGGGCAGGACGGACTGTGCCGAACAGTGCGGCACGTTAAGCTTTCGCCACTAAATTCTGCCTTTGCCTGGAATTGCGCGATCAGATGGCGGGGTTCAAGGCTCACACAACAAGCACTGCTCAGCGTGAGCGCTGATCCCAGAAATCTATCCCTTCAAACGGTTCGGATCAAATTTATAAAAACAAATTCATTCTGGCTTGTCGAGGGCTCATACTGGGCCAGCACGGTAGCGAATGGTTCCTTTGGATGGGCGAAGGGTTGCTTCGGAACCCTTCGGCCCAAAAGAGAGCAATTCTGAGGCTGAAGAGGGTCGATTCTGGCCCGTCGGGAACCATTTCGTGGACAGCCTATTATTGACCGTGACAGGCCCATTTCGGTCTTTAAGGAGGTCATTCTGGACTTAAGAGCGTCCGTTCTGGCCTGCACATGACTCATTATGGCATGCAGATCCAGTGTGACCTGTAGAAGGTCCATTATTTTCTTCGATAGCTTAACTTCATTCTCACTTGTAGAGTCAGAATGAAGTTAATACTTTGACTTCATCCTGGCCTGTAGGGGCCCACTACCTAATGAGAACCCAGTTTGGTATCTTGGACTACCCCGAACTTCAACATAGGCAGCACGGCCCCCCCCCCCCCCCAGCACCCCCCCCCCCCCTTGCACCCAAATCATCCTTGGCTACATTATCGTCGTTTGCATACATAACGTAATCAGCGCGGCGTTAGGCCGTGCTGATCTAGGCCCATCTAGGCTGATCTAGACCAGGCGCAGGCCCAGCCGCAGTCCACCACAGGAACGGACTAGTCTGCGTCTGCGTCTGCGTCTGTGGCTAGGCCTGGGCCTGGTACTGCAGCTGGGTCTGGGCCTAGTACTGCGGCTGGGCCTGGGCCTGGGACGGCAGCTGGGCCTGGGTGTGGGACTAAGGCTGGGACTGGGCCTGGGACTGCGGCTGGGCCTAGGACTGAGGCTGGGACTGGGCCTGAGACTGGAACTGGGGCTGGGCCTGGGCCTGGGACTGCGGCTGGGACTGGGACTGAGGCTGGGACTGGACCTGGGACTGGGAGTGGGGCTGGCACTGAGGCTGGAGTTGGGGCTGGTAATGAGGCTGGGACTGGGATTGGTACTGCGCTGACACTGAGGCTGGGGCTGGGGCTGGAGCTGGGGCTTGGCTAGGGTTTGGGCAAGGGCTAGGGCCGTGGCTTTGCATAATGTGGCTAAGGGCAACGGATTCAGGGAAGGCAGGGTGCAGTTACCCCGCCAAATCCGGGCAATATTCAACATGGCAGCAGTACACACTACGAAAGAGGCAAGTTAGGTCGGCCCTCCCTAGCCTCCACATCGCCTCGGGTTCATCGCTGCCGTGCACGGCACGACAGGACAGAAGACGGGACTGGAGGGGGGGGGGGGGGGGGTATGCAGGAGGCAACAACAGTACTAAACAGGCTGGCAGAAATGTACAGCGTAGAAGAACACAGGACAAAAACAGCAGCATGGGACAGGGTAGGAAGTAGGGACACAAAGCAGGGCAGCAAATGATAGCACAGGGCACAAGACGACAGGAAAACGGGGCTGAGGGTAGGGCTAAGGGTTATGAGGGCTGGAAGCTAAGATGGCTGAGGGATAAGAGGGCTGATGGCTAAGAGGGCTGAGGGCTAAGAGGATTGAGGGTTAAGAAGAGTGAGGGCTGAGTGTGTTAAAAAAGTGCGTTGCGTAAGATGGATTCTAGGTATACACGACAGGCTCCAGAGATGACAGGACAGATCAAGACGGAGAAACAAGGAGGAAGACAGCACACCACAGCATGGCACAGCACGGAATGTGGTGGAGCTAACGAATTCCCTACTGGCTGAAGGCCAGGCAAAAAGCTACGCTAAGCCGGCTTATGCCATGCGGCGACAACGAAGAGAGGGACAGAAACCTGTGTCACATTAAACAGGCTACCTTTTCTAAAGGAAAATCAACAAATTACAAGTTCACATGTTTATTCACACAAAACATACAAAACACGAAAAGAACACAACACAAGACAGTAAGACGCACGTGAACGTCGGTCGGGCTCGCTTGGCTCCACCAAGCGCGCCGGCTCGAGTGCCGTTGGCTGGCGCGGCTCACGGCGGACTGCCACAGCCGTGCCGCAGCTTGCGCTGCCGACCGGAAGCACGTCATTGGTGCACACGTGGCCCACGTGCCGCGCCGCGAACGCCCAGCTTGGCCAAGTCGGGAGCGCTTGTATATGCCGGCTGGGCAGTCAAAGCGGGTTATAGCAAAGCTTGACCGGATCAGTGCCTACTCCCGAAATGCAAGGAACTCGTTTGGCGAAGACCAGCCAGTATGCGCAACCCGGGTAGTCTATTCGAGGTAGCTGTGAACCATACTAGGGATGCGGGAGCGGAACGGTAAAGGCGTGCTCTTCCATGCGCTCTCCTCCGTGGTCTAAAGGTGCCCTTCTCCATTCTTCTCCCTGCTTGCACGCATACCATCGGATAATACCTCAAAGCGGCGCGCGGCACCGCCACAATCGCCGGTTGTTATAATAAGTCAGCCCATTGGCAGGGCAGACTTGCGTGAAACGAGCGCTGGGAGCAGGCCACCCGAGAGACTGCGTTGCTCAGCAGACCGAGCACGAGTTCGTCACAGACCTGCCAGACCATGCCAGGGCGAATGCCGACGTTCGGAAAGCCCTAGCAACTGCGTGACACCCGGGACCTGATGTGCGGAACAACGCATTGGTCTTATTCAGTCATCTACAATATGAATGTCTGCCAACACGCAGCCATCACGCGCTAGTGGTGGAAGGTCCGATGTCGCACGTCGCAACCTCGCATGGAACGCGTCGCATGTCGCATGGCGACTGAAGGGCAGCCGTTGGTTTAATCATCCAACGTGTGCATATTAGTTTTACATCCTTTCTCTTCTGTTTCATTTCATGTGCGAAATACTGGGCTGGCCAACGGTCGTGCCAAAATATTACACACAAATACAATTTCAAAGTTACGAGAGCTCCTAGCAACCGGCAAAACCCAAGGGATCTGCAAAGTAAAAAAAATCGCTCACTTCTATAAACATGACATTTTTGTTGCAGCTCTATGGAAGCAACTATCTATACAACTTCTGTCATTACCAAACTGCATTTTGCTATGCTCGTCATGGTGGTAAATGGGCGTGGTACATGTGCACTGTACCATGGTACAGTGGCACACCAGGGAGGCTGTCGATGCCATGATGCCGCATGCCCGGGATGTAGGATTATGCTGACGATTGCATCTTTCGCTATTGTAAGGGAGGCCGCCCTGGGTTCAGTGTTCCGCTTCCGTGCCAATCCACTCTTCCCATCATGTGCTGCTTCCTGTCCATAACTGAGCATAAACAGCAAACGAACAAACTGCAGGTTCTCAGTACAGCCGGCATCAATTACGAACAAGTCATAGCACGCACAAATACTTCATTGAACATGTACACACTGACCAGTGCTCAAACAAAGTTGACAATATTGGGTTCCCTCGACATGATGAGCATGGCTCCTTGAGCTGCAGAGCGTGAGTTGTGTTGACACGTCGGTGCTCTTCGCAGACGCATCAGAGCTCGGGATTGCACTTGTAGTAAGGACAGCAGTGTGGGTACCGTCGGTTCCTCTCTTCGTAAATGACACAGGCATAGTTGCTGTTATAGTACTCCGTTTTGCACCTAAAAAAAAACCAACAAAAAAAAAACAGATGTGACACTCAGACCTTGCAACACAAACAGAGTAGCGTAACCGTTCAATCAGACTGCCCAAGTTGAATGAACTCTCAAAATAATCTCATTTTTCGAAATAACCTTTGAAACTTTTGAAAGAGCTGAGTAATGAAGGAAACAAGGCTATTCACCACGTGTAGCGCATGACGTTCACACCTATCGCTTATTTAGACAAGAATAGCCGTCTGAACCCAAATAAAGACAGTCAATTTAACCAATCGACATTTCAAGCAAAAAATGCGGCTTGTACATGAAACTAAAGCAGGCAAAACATATCGCCCTAAACACAAATTTACTCCGTCGAGGTAAAAAAAGACTCAGTTAAGTCACATGTCCAGAATGGCTACCAGGAAATGGGCATACGCCTTCATTGTTCGATCCTTGTCTTTTTCAGGACAACGCTTATGTCGCACTCGTTCATTTTACCAGTTTTCTTATTACCTGTCCTCTGAGACGTAGTAGTTGTAGCCGAACTTGACGCACGTGCCCCTCCTGCAGCCGGGCAGGTACCAGCTCTGCCCCGGCTGGTACATTTCACCGTTGATGCTGCAGCCGATCTCAGCTGAGGGAAGAGGGGATGGGGCTTCGTCACAGTGCGCGACGCTGGCTTCCTTCTCTAAAACCGCTGATTGTCTCAGAGGCCTCTAGACCATCCCTCAGAAGCCACATCTTACCCTCATCGAATATAAAACGAATATATGCTGAACATATAACTCCACTCGATCCCACTCGCGCGCGAGAGCAAAGAGAGCGAGAGAGAGAGAGAGAGAGAGAGAGAGAGAGAGAGAGAGAGAGAGAGAGAGAGAGAGAGAGAGAGAGAGAGAGAGAGAGAGAGAGAGAGAGAGAGAGAGAGAGAGAGAGAGAGAGAGAGAGAGAGAGAGAGAGAGAGAGAGAGAGAGAGAGAGAGAGAGAGAGAGAGTGAGCGTTGGGGAAGGTTAGAATGTTAGAAGGTTGGCGAAGGAAGACTGAGAGGCGCCATTGGTGGCATGCTTCGTCTTTTGTCGATGTCTTGGCACTGGCGTCATTTCAAGCCATCTGTGTTGGCAGCCATGCATGGGCTATACATTGATGCCGCACATATATTCACGACGCCATTTCTGGCCGCCGTGAGCAGCCGAAGCACTCACCAGGGCCGTGGCCAGGGCCTTGCCAGGCAGGATCCCGGTTGAAGCCGTCGTGCGGCGGCTGACTCGGGATGAAGTCATTCTGCTGCCAGTGAGGGCTGAAGAAGTCGCGCTGACTCTGCCGGTGTGCGAAGCTGCTGCGCCGACGAGGCTGCTGGCCGGCAAGACCGAGGCGTCTTGGACTAATCTGGAGAGCGAGCCCCCGCTCCCTGCGCTGCTCCCACACCGGCCGGTCAGCCAGCGCTGGGCCCAGCGCGGCGGACACGAAGACCAGCACAAGTACACCGACGCGGGCGGCCATCTGCGGGGCGCGGCAGGAGGCCGGGGCTGGTCCGCCAGCCACGAGCGACTGCCCGGCGGCTGGGGCACAGCGCGGGCCCGCGCGGGGGCTGGCCCGCTCGCCCGCTCGCCGGCCAACACCCGTCACTGGCGAAACTGAGCGACGCGCCGCTTTCGTGGTCGCGTCGCCGCCACGGTCCAGTGAGCAGCGCCACTTTCGCCGTCGCGTCCGGCGCTCGCACGGGCGGACCGGCGTCAGCTGCCGGCTGGAGTTTGCTCAGGGCAGTACCGACGATAGTAGTTTGCACCGAGCTCCAGCATAACAGTAGGTGCGCTGGCACCGTGCTATGAATTATTGACATTTCCTTATTTGACTTTGAGAGAACGGTGTCCGTTGCTATCATCAAGATGTTCTGTGAACTCATTTTAACTCGGCAAGATGCATCAGGCTGCATGAGGCCAAAGCAAAAGTGCAGCCTGGTGGACAGTCTCTGCAGCAGACTGGTTGGCCACTGGGCTTTACTCAGCGCGCGCGTTCGAAAAGCACGCGAACGAAACGAGTTTCCACTTCGAACGCGCTCGCTTTTGTGGAAGTTCTCGCACTTACGGTTGCCAGGTTCTTCGCCAGAAAGCTCATGCGGCACGTGCCATCTTGGTTGCCTATTTATTGACGTATTATGTATCAATTACTTTATTCATCAATTACGCCTACCTAACTTGTCCATTCATCCAAATCAGGCTGATGCTTATGCTCGCCTTACTTATTCTGAATCTTTCAGCCAAAAAATGCCACGGGAAAGGTCACCTTCAATTTCCATCTTCGCCAGTTGGGCTCAACCACGAAACTTGTGCGAATATGTAAATCCCGGGCGTCGCGCCCGCTCAAAGAAGGCTCCAGACGCGGCGAGTGAGCGTTGGCGAGCCAAACCGCTTCAACACCACCGGTGTGTTTGGGAAATTCCCGCTGGGGGAAGCTAGCGCTGTCACAGTCCACACTGTGAACGTGACAGCTCTCCAGGCTGGAGGCTACTTACAGCTTGGTCTAATCAGTTATCAAATCTGCAGTGGGCATTCTCTTTACTTACGTGACGCTACGCACACTATATTCGAGGGCAAAGGCTGGCGGCCATGTCTCGCCTAGACCTCAGTACCGCGCCCTGAGGTGGACGGCGTCGCAGCACGCCGACGCCGGCTTGCCAGGGGTACATGAGCGACGTGACGTAAGCTGTAGATATCGACCAGTCAGATTTCTTCTGGTGCATATTCTGTGGCTTTGATCGCCGCACGTGGGTAATGCAATTCTGGACATGACCAGACGGGCGGATCTGACGGCTGAGTGGCGCGCGAGCAGGTGCGGGCAGCTGAGTCGAAGCCTGACCGGCCGGTTTTTGACAGCCACTCCGGTGGTGGACACAGGACTCGGCAAGCCATAACGTGCACGCGCCGCGCCGCCCAGCTCCGACTGACCACTTACCGCGCCGCCGGACACCGCCGGACAACTTACCGCGCCGCACGGCTCCGACTGACCACGTGCCACGCCGCCCGGCTCCGCCCGACCACGTGCCACGCCGCCCGGCTCCGCCCGACCACGTGCCACGCCGCCCGGCTCCGCCCGACCACGTGCCACGCCGCTCGGCTCCGCCCGACCACGTGCCACGCCGCTCGGCTCCGCCCGACCACGTGCCACGCCGCCCGGCTCCGCCCGACCACGTGCTACGCCGCCCGGCTCCGCCCGACCACGTGCCACGTCGCCCGGCTCCGCCCGACCACGTGCCACGCCGCCCGGCTCCGCCCGACCACGTGCCACGCCGCCCGGCTCCGCCCGACCACCCACCGCGCAGCTCGGCTCCTCTATTTCACAGGCCTGACGTCAGTTGGGAACGGGGATTCACCGATTGGCATCCACCCTGCAGCCTGAGTGTGTCCCACCTAACGGGAGTCCAGGGAGGAGAGGAGGACAGATTCCGGGCCAAACAACGCGCTACTCGTCTCAAAGCTCGGGTCTGACAAGCGCTTCATGCGTGGGTAGCTGTCGACGGAATGAAGATGCCTGTTTGAATTGTGACTCCATTCTGGTGAGAACTAATTTCAGGTTTTCTTTGACCGGATCTTGGGTTTTCGGCACACTGCGTCATGCTGCACATGCATGTTGACACTAACCTGATGTTATGCATGCCATACCATGATTGCCCACCCGTTCCTCTTTTGAACAGGAGCTGCACGATCTCGTAGCATAATTTTCCCGCGGGACTAAATCGCAATAACGCCAGCTCTCAGAACGCATGTCTTGATTGAACATCGCTGAAGTTGGAGCCCTCCATAGTCTGAAATAAGATTTTGGCTTCTTGTGTGACTGGGAACAGGCTCTGCGGCATCCATTTTTTGATCTATGACCCGCGGTGTCGGGGTCGCGTGCCATCCTAAAAGGCTGCGCTCCGACGCTGCCGCCCGTGCTTGTGGACGCCATGTAAGCTCGTGAGGTTACGGCGAGCATCCGGTAGTTAGCCACCGTGGTACAGCGACTGCAGAACGACTGCAGACCGACTGTCAGCCTCCGTGGCACACCGAATGCGGCACACGACTGCACACCGACTGCACACCGACTGTCAGCCTCCGTGGCGCACCGACTGCGGCAAACGACTGCAGACCGACTATCAGCCTCCGTGGCACACCGACTGCAGCACACGACTGCAGACCGACTATCAGCCTCCGTGGCACACCGACTGCAGCACACGACTGCAGACCGACTGCAGACCGACTGTCAGCCTCCGTGGCACACCGAATGCAGCACACGACTGCAGACCGACTGCACACCGACTGTCAGCCTCCGTGGCGCACCGACTGCGGCACACGACTGCAGACCGACTACACACCGACTGTCAGCCTCCGTGGCGCACCGAATGCGGGCACACGACTGCAGACCGACTGTCAGCCTCAGTAGCACACCGACTGCAGACCGACTGCAGACCAACTGTCAGCCTCCGCGGCACACCGACCGCATCATCCCACCAGCGATGCTATTGCTCGGCGACATCACGCGGTTGGGAGAGCATGTCAGCATGTATTTACACCAATCGTATACATCAGCAGTGTGTCAACATGAACGGACATACACGCGGGTGGGCACGGTCGACAGCGGCGGCCTCAGACTGGGCCCGACATAGCCATCCTGCCACTCATGACACCAGGCCTCGGCCACTGCGTACTCCACGAACCACGACAACAGCGGATAATCCAGTGAGCAGGTCAACATCTCGCCCGTCAGGCCGCGCTCAGGCGGCGCCGGCCGACGGTGGAGCCACCTGGCGAACTGAGCGGCAAACACGCGCCCTGCTCAGATGAGCCGGCCGTGCCCGTGAAGACAACAGGACACCAGCCGCGGCCTCATGCCCGACCTTGTCACCTGAACAAGTCGGTCGGCGGCTGAGACACACGATGACGGCAACCCAAGTCTGAAGTGTGCTACACAAACAGTAAGCAAAATACAAACCAACACGGTGAACGACTCAATATGAAACGACATGGTGTCATCACACAATGCTGGCGCCTTCACGGAATCTCTCGCGAGATTTCACAGTATAACAGAAGCGATGTTTTCCCCGGGAGTGCTCCTCTAGTCAGAACGTTTCCAATGGGACACTTAAGGAGGTGGTGTGCGGTCACGAAGTGTTAAACAATATCCCGGCGTTACTTTACCGCCAGATGCTCAGTATAACATGTGCGGAGGTGTGTGTCTCTCGAAGGGTGTCCGCCACCCGCAGGCACGCCGGCGCGAGCACACCCTCTGATCACGTCACGCGGCGCCGAACACTGTATGATGACCGCTTGCAGGGAACAGCCAGAGGATGCAGCGCCGCCCCGGAGGCTCCACCGGAGGCGGCGGTCACGACTCAAACCTGGCGCGGGCGCGACTAAACGCAGCCAGCGCCCCGACGCGCCCGGCAGCGCCGCTAGGTGGCTTCTGCTCGCCGGCCGCCGCCGACCTGGGCAGCGTCGCGACGCTTTGGGCGACACCTAGTGGTGAGCGGGTGAAGGGCTGCTCGCCGGCTTGCTGGAACGCGTACACATAAGATCAGGAGCCGTCACCCATGCTTTTAAAGAAATGACAGCAGTTTTCAGAAACTAATAATTTGTGATAATTACGGATCGTCAAACACCCACATAACATGCTGACTATTTCTTGGCACGCATTCTCTCACGCCTTCGATGTGCGCACATTTCCTATGCAAACGCCGCGTGTAAATACCAGGCTGTACTTTAAAACGCTACGAAGATCTCTTAAAACGCGGCGAAGCTCATCCGGCTTAACCCTAGCCACGTTCTTCGGCTTCATTGCCTTTCGCTGCGGTTTGAGAGGGTTGGTGCGACCCGTCTCCCCAAATGCCCATTCAATGTCCAGCATATGTTGCAATAGAAGAGTTCTCCTTATGTCACAGGTCATCTGTCATGTTGGGTCAAACGTAGCATGATAATGTCTTCCATCTGTGAATAATTGTTCACAAAATTTTGACTAAAGTCGGTACCTATGACTTGTAACAAACCACCGTGCACTTCAAAATAATGGTGCGAGGTGACCTGAAGTCACTCCATGACCTACTGTGACCTTGATCTTGCATGGCTGGAAAAAATCACCGCGCAAGACGACGCTAGTGGTATAGTGTGAAATGTCTGCTGGGAGCACTTTTGATGGTCTCGAAGATCTGGCATAACTTAACCTGATCTGACCTCTGCCCTGGATGATCGTTAGAATATGAACGACGTTGCAGCCACTTCGGTCCGCGATACGTTAGGTCTAAGGCTACTTTCACGGAACTTTCCAGGCTTCGAATGAACCCAGCTAAAGTTAACTACGATTGACAAAATTCATCGCATAATTTCTCCGCATCTTCAAAATTCTTGCATTTGCAGATCTCAAGCACAAAGAGCAAAGATTCATCGAGAAACGTCCATTTTCCTCTTCTGTCCGGGCGGATTTGGGAACAAAGTCACGGAAAACGGCCTCATGTGGATGTCCGACATGTTGGCCTCGCTTTCGTATGTAAATTCAACGTTATGCTCAGATTCCTATACATTTCTCTTGTACCCTAATTCTCATCGGGTTATTCAAAAGCATGCAATCTCCTTTTCTCTAGGTCGCTTGGTTTGTGCTCTATGTAGAGGTTGTTGAAACGTCGAAACTGGGGCGCCCTGGCATTATTTCGTTTATCGAAGGAATTTAACAAAATGGGCATCACTTTGATAATCGTGGTGTTCAAATTCGTCAAACCTCCAAGAGCCAAACTTAAAGGTCAAAAGTCAAGGCCATGCAAAACGCGATACCTTGGCATTTATTCGCTTACCCAAAATTGTAAAAAATTGCATTATCGTGATGCTCGTCACGTCGACTTTTGTCACCTCTGTAAAAACTAACTCTCAATGTCATGATGCTCGTCACGTCGACTTTTGTCACCTCTGTAAAAACTAACTCTCAATGTCATGATGCTCGTCACGTCGACTTTTGTCACCTCTGTAAAAACTAACTCTCAATGTCATGCATAATACGGTAACGTGGCAGTTCTTCGTTCACCCAAGAAATGCAAAAATGCTTCATTCAAGTGTTACGGAAGTAAATCATAGGAAATCACAAACATCACTATGGTGCCCATTTTGTTCCATTTCTTCGGTAAACAAAGGAATACTAAAGCTTTTACCTTTCAAGTGACTTGTAGAGGTCAAACTAAGAAGGAAGGTAAATTATTGTTGCATGCACGCAACTGTCTCGATAAAGTTGACGCCATGATACCAATCTAATGGAAATCAGACCGCAACGCTGAATTCAAATAGGAGTACGACGCTAACTTGGAGGACATCTCGTGTGGTGGAAACTCGAAACTGAAAAGTCTAATTGAAAACAAAATACAATTCAAGCGGTCAAGATTTAATCACGTTACGTCGCTTGGGTCCGGAGACGCCCGCACAAAAATCGGAGGGTGCTGCGGCGACTCCCCACGTTCAGACGTAGGTTAACCAACTATACACAGAAAAAACATCTCATAAGTCGGGGCCTAGGTTAGCAGTCATTCACTGAGACGTAAGCTACCAAATTAGTGCGAACACAAGTTGAGTAATCTATGACGTTTCAAAGTTTCATGCATGCAAACAACACAACGCATCAATGACAGCTGTGAATCATGCTTATGAAAAGCTATGCTGGTAGCATATCTCACATACTGGTCAATCAACTTCTATGAAAGTCTAGCAATCTTACCAAACCATGCAAAGAAAATATATAGCCATTTGATGGCTAACGACATCAGTTGACAAGACGTAAGACGAGCTTAAAAAAAGACATAAGCAGTACGCTTTGTATTGAATGCACATGAGTTTCGGGCGTCGCAGTACCGGTTCCTATAAACATCGAAGAAAGCCTGCACTGCTACTTGTACCTTATCATCTTTTAAGGGGTCTTGTGGCATGAGAGGATGCTGTTACAGTCTGAAAGCAAGGGTATCCCCGGGCTCATGCCCGGCACGTGACACAACATGGCGGGCGACACGTGACTGCTGACGTCACCACCACCCGCCGTACAGCAGAAGATCGGCTCAGTAAAGCTCGATGGGGTCCCCGGTTAGGCTGCAGACAGCGGCCACCCTACAGACACCCTGGGGAACAGCATAAAGGACGGTTCCATGACATTCTTGAACGCTGAAGTCCCGCTGAAATAAGAGGGTGGCAAGGGGTTGATGAGGCTCAATAAAACAGCGACAACTTAAACAAAGATTCTTCACATACGGGTACAGGCAAGGTTTTCGATGGGTTTCGATGGGCCATATCCGGCTGGTACGCGTTGCGGCGGGTCCGTGCATGCGATCCATTGCTCTGCTGGGCACCATTTCAAAAAAGGTGCGATGTCTTGGCGCTTTAAAAACGGGAAACGGCCACAGGGTAGTGAGAGAGCGACGAGAGCGTGAAAAGGACTAAAAAGATTGGTATCTCGGCGAGATGCCCGGGGAGACTGCACGAAGGTGCGATACCTGCGGAGGGGGTATGTCTGGGAAGATATGTGCAAAGATGTGGTACCTGAGGGAGTTGCTCGGGAAGAGTGTGCAAAGGTGTGGTACCTCGTGTAGATATTCGGAAAGATGTGTGCGGTACCCCGTACGGATGATCGGAAAGATATGTGCAATGGTGCGGTACTTGGGAGAGATGCTCAGGAAGATGTGGGTGAAGATGCGCCACCTGGGGTAGATGCTCGGGTAGATGTATGTGAACATACAGAACCTCGGGGAGATGCTCGGGAAGATACGTGCAGAGGCACGGCAGCTGGGGGAGATGCTCGGGAAGATGCGTGCGGAGGTGTGGTACATGGAGGAGATGCTCGGGAGGATGTGTGTCATGCCAGATGTGTTCCGACCACAGTGACCTGTAGTAGCATTCTCACACCATCCACACTGGTCCTGCGATGTCGACCGGCTGATGAGGCAGCTACTCACGATGGTCGGCGCCGCTGCCGCTCCCGTCCGTACGTTCAGCGGGTTACGCGGCCGCGTCTCTGGGCTGGGAGAGGCCTTAGCGCGGCGGGCAGGAGCAGTCGGCACCTCCCGCGGGGCGGCGCTAGTGTCGCGTGCAGCTCGCTCAATACTGGGCGGGCGCAGGGAAAGAGACAGCATGTAGAAGACGTTCGGCTGGTGTATGCTCTCAGCACTGCCTTCTCATGAGACAAGTTCTTGAGATAGAAAGTGTAGCGTTCGAAAAGATGAGTATCTGCATGATGTTGAAAATGTTAGGATTATCAAGTATTCAGCTCCGGCAGGCTAAAATGCGCATGCACAAAACATTCTAGCAGTCAGCAAAACTAGCCTGGGAATACGCACCTCGTCTATTACAGCTAGACCATTCAGGGAGCTACGGCGGTGCAAAGAAGGTACAGCGGATGATGGTGTCCTGCAATAACAGTGGAGGTATTTCTCTCGCCGGGGAAATCGGTCACTCCGGCCAGAGTCCATTTCTGCGACCGGTCGGTGGCAACAGGGCGTGCGGATGCGGGGCGAGGCGTCAAAATACCTCTAAGCCGAAGACGCAAAACGGCACAAAGAACTGCGACGTCCCTGGACAAAAGCAATGATATTCTAGACAAATTTGTGGGCGCAAAAGCGGAACAGAGGGGCCATTCCATGCCAACCGAAGCGATCGCTGTCACCGGACCCCTGGAATTTGGCTGAAATTAAGTCTACAGGGTTGTTTTGCTCTAAGCATGATTCTCGGAAAATTGGAGCAATTTGAGATATCATTTGGGAGTTATTGGGCATTTCCTAGTTTTTTATAGTTAGAATAAGATTGATTGATCGCTTCTCGGAAGCTGTTTACCACAGTCCACAAATTCATCGAGGCGTTATACCGCAATCACGCCTGCATTTCACGCACCAATATACCAAAAAAACTGTCTGAAATATGTACTTGAATATATTATAAAATTTTTAAAATATATTCCAAAAAACGAAACCATTTTTATTTAGAAACCAAGACATTTTTCTGAATCTTCGCAAACACAAACCTGGCGGGCTGAATGACATGGTGGGCATTCCCATACCACCTCGTGCAACGAGCTTACGGTCTATCGCTTCGCTGTTGAGTTTAGTGTCTGTGATACACAATTTTGTAAATGGTAGCGTTAGAATACCATTTTCAACCTAAAATGATAAGAAAATATCCCCATTTTCATAACGATAGCAGCTGGTGCTCCAGCTGCTCTCATTTATCGCAATCGTGCTCAGAACTAGACAAACCCCGTAGACAAAATTTCGTCGGAATCCCATATTATCGTGTGACAAAAGGGACCCTTCATTGGATGGGTTGGCATGGAACGACCCCAAAAACAGGCTGTTTGCTTGTAAATGTGCTAAAAAGTACCAGATATCATGGGAGTTATGCTGAGGGTCCCCCTTCATGTATCGAAGGGTTGTTCGTTTCACACGGCTAACTGGACATCATACGTCAGGGGCGCGAAGGGAACTAAAAGCATGGGGTAACTGGCATGCCGTGATTTCCTTACCTTTGAGACCTAGATGGCGGTGGGGTTTTGAACAGCTTGCTGAATTTATCCTTGAGCCCTTTCTTTTCCTTGTCGTGTAGGTTCGCGCTGATGTCAGAGAGATCCGAGCCTGATCCTTGCAGACCCGTAGCCATTACCTGTGGGGAGCGCGGTCCACCTGGGTATACCAATGATACCGGCACGAATACCGGACACGGGAGGGCAGGGAATCCTCCTTCGCTTTGATTTAGTGTCAAGCGACGATATGTCAACCACCCCGGCACGCTGAGGTCCGCTACAGCATCATTCCTTAACTGGGAATCTCACTGGTAAGTCCCAGCGTGGCATCGCTGAGGCTTCTTTCACATGTCCCACAGACTTACACTCAAGTTCCACATGCGCCAACCGCGTAGAATCCTGAAGAATCACCACCCAGCACGGCATCACTGCGGCGCCCCCGTGCAGCGTGGGGCGCCCTGACAAGCGGGGCCCGTCCGGACCCGTCTCACCGCAAGAGGGCGGTAGCCCTAAGGTCCGGCCATGGATTCGACCTTGTTCGGTCGGGTCGAAAGCACAGAGCGCAACAGTAGCGCTGCGTTCGGCTGCTGGTACGAGCTCTGGTAGATCGTACCACGACGTTTAGGGAACATTTTCATCTCTTTCCGAACGCCCCCTTGCCAGCGCTGTTAGTGGAAGAACACTGGAAGCGTAAGCTGCGCCCCATGTTTAGTGCCGTGGCAAAGTCTTGCGATGGAACCGCAGGAACGTGCGCACTCCTGAACAGCATCCTCAAGTTCCTTGAAACGAGCGCTATGCGGTGACCATCTGTCTGCGGGAGACGAAGCTACGCCCGATGCACAATGGACGACCAAAGGCCTTTCGGTGTTCCGCGAGGACGAGACATCGAACACAGTCGCGTCCGGTGCTCTTCCAGCTAGTTACCACCGCGCGTCTGTTCATCACCTGGTACTCGACACCACCCTCCAGGTCGTGGCAGCTCTAGTAAACTTAAGTCATCGACTTATCACGGTGTGCCCGGTATATTTACGGACAGGAGTCGCGCTTCCTGTGGCAGAGCTCAGCCGTTTAGTTTTGGATCTTCCCAACCCGTCATCATGTTAGTTGATTTAACGCGCACCACACCGTCTGGGGTTCCACACGCGGTGACGTCTGTATGAATGCTTTATCCACCAAGAATAACTACGCCTTTTAAATACTAGGACTTGGACACAAGTTGCACTGCCCTCGGGCCAGATGTCGTTTATCGACCTAAGTCTTTTGAGCTGACTACTCGTGCCACGTTTTACTTGGCATGTCGCCGACAATCCCATGGACAGCGATCATTTTTTCTGCGTGGCTGAGCTGCTTGGATGGAGCTACTGTTGGGCGTCGGCCCCAGAGATATTATTTCAGAAAAGTCGCCTGGTGTGAGTTCGAACCTCGGGTGGAGTCTGTGTTCCCAGCCGACCCATTAAGAGAGCCTTTACCTGCGGTCGTTTTCACATCCCTGCTTTTAGACGTCACTCATGGATGAATTCTGAAAACCACTGGGACACGTCCCACCCCGGTCCCATGGTAGACCGGGAAGTGCCAATCTGCCATTTACCATTTATGAACTCCGAGCGTCCATTTCGACGTTGCGGAGCGTGACGGAAAGTCCCCATCACATCCATAATGGGATGTTAAAACATTTCTCTTGTCGTGTGTTGCAGTCTCTGTTATGTAATTTTAACTTGTTTTAGAAAAGAGGTGGTTTCCCGGCACATTGGCGTAATGCTTGTCCCATTGCTACGCAAATTAACAGAAAGGATAGTAAACTGTCAGATTGTCATGGCACGCGGAAGAGAAGCACATGCCAAACGATATTCAACGTGGCTTTAAAAGAACCACTGCAAGATGGACCACCCTTTACACATGACTCTGCCATACGCGCTACCAATGAACAACGCCACCATTTAGATACCACCTTCTCCGAAGTTGAGAATACCAACGGGTCAACCTGGCGTAATAAAACGCTAGTCAAGCTTCTTAAACACGAAATTGGTGGTTGTATGGGAATCTTTTTACAAATCATTCCGTTGAAACGTCTTTTCCGCATACGAGTTTTTTGTAAAGATTTGATCCGAACCCTTTGAATGGATGGATTTCCGGGATCAGAGCTCACGCTAAGCAGTGCTTGTTGTGTGAGCCCTGACCCCTACCATCCGATCGCGCAATTCCATGTCAACGGCAGAATTTGGTGGCGAAAGCTTAACGTGCCGCAATGCTCGGCGCGGTCCGTCCTGCCCTCTGACGTCAACTGACCTTTAGCGCGACCGCTGCCACCGGCCGCAGGCCATACCTGTCACGGGCAAATGGCGAGCGCCCTAAAGCGACTCGAACCCATTCCGCCACGGGTGGGTGCATCGGAAGGCAGGCGCTCTAACCAACTGAGCCACCGGGACGGACACGGAGTTGGCCATCACTTTAAATATTCGTTTTTAAACGTGGATGGAACACCGCAAGGAAGCATTTTAAGGTGGCGCTATTTGTTGTCATGGCAAAAATATAGACAAGACACTTCCCCAAACCATCGGCCTCTTTGTCGACGATTTTGACATCTGGTCATGCGCATGCATTACTGCAACTGTGGGGTGTGGAGCGACAACGGAGGGCTCGCCAGGCAGCTGGAGAACTGAGGCACACGCAGCGAACTGCAGTTCCTGACGGCAAAGACAGCAGGAAACAGTAGGTTTCCACAACAGTGAAACAACAGTGAAAGACGGTAGGTTTTTCACTGTTGCCAACGTCGCAATTGTTCCATGTGAAACTTCGGCTATTCAGGAAACTAATACCTTCCAAACCGAGCGCGCGTTTGATCGGTATTCAACTTGATGTCCATCTGACTAACCGCCAGCATGTCAAACTATTAGAGAAAGGCGTTTAAAACCTCTGAACACTCTGAAATGTGTCGCGTGAACATCTTACGAGATGGCAGAAAAGCGGCTACATTCCTGCATCGCTCCATGATACGCTCTTAGCTGAATCATGGCTATTTTGCATATGACGGTACCTCAGAGTCTGCTAAAAACACGTTACATGCGGCTCATCGCGCTGAGCAACAGTCCTCATCGGGAGTCTTCGGTAGTCTCTGGCAGCTAGCCTGCTCATGGAGGCCATGAGCCGCCGTTAGCGATCCGATACCGGGGCCTGATGTCGTGCCAGTTGGACTTCACGCATGATATAACTCCTGGTACCAATTTTTAGTGAACTCTAAGACATGACCGTGTCTGCCGTGCTACGCTGGGAGGGAGACTGTACCTTAGTGACACCCACGCAAAGTGAAGAGATGACTGAAAGCGGGCACCGAATTTTGCGTGCCCGACCAGAAGAAAAAAAGATGCCTGCCTTTAATCACCCCTTCATTGTACGTGCTCAACATCGACTATCAATCATTCATAAACACAAACGGTCACTGTCACAACTAATCTGGGATTCGGTCACCAGCATTTGTGTATGCCTAGCCCCATTCCTTAAACTGCTTCTCTGCAGGCAACTGCCCCTTCCCCTCCACTATCAGTGCTCTGGAGAGAACACGAGCTGGGAAGGCTTACCTGTACGCCCGCACCGACGATGTTATGCCCAGTCTCCGAGTCTTCGATACTCTTGGACCTGCCCAGGCCTTTCAGCAGGGACTTCAAGCCCTTCTTTTTCTTAACAGGATTCACTCCAGAGATGATCTCACTTTGCGTTGAGCCAGTTGATACTCTGCAAGTGGGAAACCAGACCAAAATGTTTTAAGCGTTCAACCACTGCTCTGAAAATGCTTGAAACGAGTTTGAAAAATAAAAGACCTGCGGGCTGCAGACATTTGTGTTCATGTCAAGATGTTCAAATGAGAGCCCCCTACACCTATTTCAAAACTTTAAGGTTCTATAAGACCAACTGATTTTGTTCAGGGTTATGTATTCCCCTCCCAGTATGTCACTGAAATCACACACATCTGCTGACCTTTGTTTCGAAAAATTACAAAATGGCGTGTAACAGCAGTTAGCGGGGCCTCCATTAGGGCATCTGTTGGAGATTATGTATAGAAGTTGCTGGTCAGCATGCGCCCACTTTTCAAATGCTCTTTTTTCTGGAACCACTGCTACCAGACACCTATCGATGTCTCTCTGGGAGGTAAGCCCAAATGCACCACGTTTATTGAATTACGAGTAGCTGTCGTCACCACAGAGCACTTGGAGTCATGCATTACAGGCCGGTCAACCCCATTCCCATTCTGCGACATTCCGTTAATGTTCACCATACGAAAGTTTGGATGCTTTCAACATCATGTATATCCATGCTCGGGCAGTCTGGGCCGAGTTTTTCATAAATTTCTAGTAGTTATAGTCGGGCTATGCATATGCACAAACACCCAATATTGCACTTGTTCTGCGGTGTTTCCTTCTTAAATGTATCAACAACATTAATACTGAACGATACAACTCCTGGTGCCGCATCACCAAGTCAAGCCATACAAAGAGATGATAAAAGCTGTACCCCAAATATTCGAGGGATGGAAACAGATTTCTCGTCAGCTCGTCGCAGGACTGGTAGGAACGGGACTGTGGGACACAGTGATTGACATAGACTTCGGACAATTACCCCGCACTCTGTGGATCGTAGTATATAATCGATGCAATTTTTGCGGCAATCGGTTTTTATTCCCTTGATGCGAGTCGATGTTTGGAACCAAACTGCCGATGGGTATCAGATAGTACCCGATAATCGAGGTTTCCAGAAAACTGTTCAAGAAGGGCCATACGACAGCTCAGTCGCTGATTGGTCGAGTGTGACGTCATTTGTCGCACGACGGTGGGCAGGAAAAGGCGACGAACAGGCTGCTTACCGGTCAACACTCACGTCCCGTTCAAGCTTCTTGCGTGGCATGGTCGCATAGGTGAGGGGATCGAGTGACTCAAGCGAGCCTTCATCATGTTCATATATGGAATCCTGAAACCACGTCCAAATTTTCTGTCAGCGCCAGGAGGAAGCAATCTTTCGGACAATGCCTTCTTAGCTCAGATAAAAACTGATAGCAAGCAACCTACGCAACTTAAACACTTACAAAATACAAAGGCCACCATATTTCGAAAGCATCTAATGGTGACCCACTTACGGGCATGTCTAGCTAGCATTCCCTCAGTTACAGGCCTACAGGATTGCCATAGAGGCTGAATATGTCTGCTTGGCCGATATATATATATATATATATATATATATATGTATATATATATATATATATATATACTTATATATATATATATATATATACTTACATATATATATATATATATATATATATATATATATATATACTTGCCAAATGCCCCTGCCTGAATCAAGCACTGGACAGAGCGGTGGTGCCAAACCCGGACTGCAACGTGGCCGCCAAGCCAGCCTGCCGGTGTCGCCATTTACCGATCGTGACGTCACTGGTATACGGCCAACCGTGCTCACCTGCGAGTCGCCTCGTAGTCCCATCGAGAGTGCCTTGCGGCCGAGGCTGCCGCCGCGCCGCGCCGGCGACAGCACCATGCTGGCGGCGGCGGCCGGGTAGGCGCCGCGCCCGCCGCGGCGGCTGCTGTCGGCGGCGGCGCCCTCCTCGCCCAGCGTCTCGCCCATCGAGGCCGAACTGTGACCAGTGCCGGAGGGTCAGAGGCGGGCAGGAGGGAGCGGGAGGGAGAGAGGAGGTGCAAAGGGATGACGGAAGGAAGGAAGGAAGGAAGACGGAAGAGACAAAGGGAGGGAGGAAAGGGATATGTGAAGGGAGGGAGAGAGAACGGGAGGAAAACCAAGAGGCATGCAACAAAAGAAGCGGAAGGAAATGTTCGTTAAGCATTTGATTTAAGTGATGAACGATCTCAGACGCTAGGAGCAGAGTCTGTGGCCTGATATCAGCGCAGCCGCGCATCCAGACAAGTCGGACCACCGTCGTGTGACGGGCTCCCCGTTCAGTATTGGCAACGAGTTCGTCTCACCGGCGGTAGTTCTGCTGTCTCAAGCCTTTGGAGCGGCCTCGCTCCTTCTCCTCCATGAGCGCGGCGTGCGACTGGCGGAGCTCGTCCACCGTGCTGGTGATCTGCTTGACGGCAGTCTGGAACTCCTCCCTCGCCTTTTCCGCTTCTGCTGATGGTTTGGAGCCTATGGCCAGCGCCAGTCATTTTGTAATCACATGTTAATGCAAGTTTTTATATTTAGTTCTTCCCTTTCTGTTCGGTAGCTTTTACCTCGCTCTGTGTTAGCTTACTGCCACTTTGCTAGATATCATTATATCGTCACCAATACATATATAATAACCCAATAAACGTTTATACCCATGAGGCTTTATCTGGTGTTGGTCTCTATTCACATGTAAGCAAGAACGGGGATGAAAACGTTCCTCAACATTAATTCATGCCTCAAAGAGGGCTAGGAATGCCGCTGACAGCGTCGGTGAACAACAGTCGAATTAATAATTTGTAAGGCAAAGACACTCAATCCTCTCTCACCTTTCATTGCTGACGGAGACAGCGAATTTACTTTTCCGACCTGCAACACAACACAGCAGCCGTATGAGGAGAAGTAACGAGACAAGATGGCACGAGTCAGCAGCGGCTGCGGCTGGCCAGTGGTCCTCAATGTGCCGGACATCCCGCCCGGCCGGCTCAGTGAGCACGCCCGGTCCCACCCGACCGTCGGTACACCGCACCCGCTGCTATTGCCTGTTCCTGGTCATGAGATGGGTGAGCTGAGTGGAGGAGCCGCGTTATCGCGGCTGAGTCTTCATGTCTTCACGTCCGGCGCTTGTAATTGCTAATATTAGCCGCTGATGTCACATTATTAAGCAATATGTTTCACTCACGTGAGTCTTCATTTAGACGAGGTAAAAGTAGCATTGAAAGCAACGTAGACAAGCACTGGTCGAATCGCCATGCTTATAACGACTCGGTTATCGTGATTTGACCAAAAAATGGCCTCGCTTTGGAATACGCTACACAAAGTCGCGCAACGGCCGGCATGATGTATGAATATAAGAAAAACCCAAATTTCTTTAGCGGGAGTTCACGTGGAGCCGTTGACAGGCACTCGCCGCTGCTGCGTCCCAGCCGTGGATCTCGGACATCTGCCTCGGACACCTCGGACACCTGTGGACACCTGCTTTGCCTGTCCCCATGCTGGCTCGCCGGGTGGTCGTAATTTTAGCTGCATGTTGCATAATTCATCTCGCCCATTACGGAGTCAATCCTAGCCATAGCAAAGGTTCCTTTCAGGCTCATTCTACGTTGCTCTATCATTTTCTTCCGAAGAACTTTCCATTGTTTGATTCCCGGTTGGCGCTATGGCCTCCGGGCGTTTGCATGAGTACTACAGTTGCCAGCGCTCCTTCTGGAGGGCTTGGGTTGCGCGAACATTTACTGCAAACATATAACCCAGGCATAACACATTTCGAACTAGCGGCGTCAGCAAGAGAGCTCTTATGACGGTTAGCGGCGTCCGTCTGGTGCCACGTGGCGCTCCCCTGGTCCGGCCGACCCCGCTGCGTCGCGCGGGCCGGGTCAACATCGGGTCAACGGGTCAACAGCCGGGTCAACGGGTCAACGGCCGGGTCAGCAGACGACCAGGTTACACCTGACCTGCTCACCTGGTAGGACCTGGAGACGCCAGGGGCAGTCGGGCTGGCGGGCGCCGGCCGCCTCTCCTGCAGCTCTAGTGTCTTATTCACTACCGCAAGCTGGTCTTCAAGCTGCAAGGCACTGCGTCTAACTAAAGAACGTTCAGCGATTCTGCAATCTACCGACTAGACAAACACTATGTGCTTCTGTGGGGGTTGGGAAGGGAAGGGAGGGGGCTTACCACGCAAACAAAACATGGACACTGATATACCAGACTATGCATCTCTACAGTATTACGACCAGCCAGCAATCAACATCCCCTTACGGGACAGTAACAAGGGCGGTGGTCTTACAAGGATGCTGTGCTATTGGCTTAACACAAATACATAACACGTCTTTTGTGGAAGCCAAACTCTAACCATAGCTAACCGAGTTTAGACGTGCCCCGAGCTGCCGTGCAGGTTTCATGTGGACTAGGTGTATTAACGACACGATCATGGTTGATAAGTACTTTTTAAACGAAACCACAGCGTAGTATTACTATTGCTGACTTCGACACAGCATGATAAATACAACATGGATACGTTTGCGACTGTTTCCGTAAAAGTGGTGATATACTTGATCATAAGAAAACAAAAAAGTGATGAACATAATTTCGTTTGGTACAGTCCGAAAGATGACAAGGACTGGATGTGAGAAATACAGTGAAACCATGGCGAGAAACACACCTGCGCTAAATGCTATACCGAATGTATAGTAAAAAATAGCATCATGAAGACTTCGTCATCATGATTTGGTCATAACCGCTACGGTCCTCTCCTGCGCGGCTCCAGGATAGCTAGATGCGACCCTCACTGTGCAGGTCTCTTCCAGCCGCTTCCCCTCGACTCCCCCCCCCCCCCCCATCTCAGAATGCGCTGGCTCGAATCAGCAAGATTTAGCAAGAAGCAGCAAGAAGCAGCGGGAAGAAGCAGGAAGCAGCAGCAGATTTGGCTCGAAGCAGCAAGATTTGGCAGGAAGCAGCAGGAAGCAGCAGCAAGATTGGTTTGTAAGCAGCCTTAAACGAATTTTCGTGATCGTATCAAGCTAGCCGGAGTTACGAGGCACAACATTCGTAATGGTGGCGTCAATCAGAAGGGGAGTGGGAGTCAAACAAGCGTTAACATCAGGAATCACTTATCTCGTCTTGGCTCCAAATGGAAGGAACGCAGAGGCGGATGCAGGCAAGCTTGGAATGACGTAGTTCTGATGCGTTTTGTGCGAAATATATTTTTAGCATACACCAAGGTGAAATTTTGATATTTTGTGGGTCATACAAATCTAAATCATTCAGAAACGTTTGGAGTGAAGAAAGGCTGACTAACACACACAGAAATGTCGCTCCTACGATCGATGACAATACAAAATATGAAAGCAAGCGGACTACATGAGTTTCTAATATCCTCCGCCTCTCGGCTGTGCCAGGTCCAGCCGGCGTTGCGGGTGGCACACTGACCTGCTCCACCAGCCGGCTGATCTTGCGCTCCTCGTCGGCCTCGGCGCGCTGCGCCAGCTGCAGCCGGTGCTGCAGCTCCTCACGCTCGCGCTCCGCCCGCTCCTTCTCGCGGATCACGCGCCGGCTCTGTTCGCGCAGCTTGGCGTGTGCGTCACGCAGCTCCAGCAGGTCGTCGTGCAGCTGCCGGACGGCGCAGCGGTCAGCACGGCGTCAGGAGACAGTGGGCTCTGGGGCCCGGCTGGCGTCGGGCGTCGGCGAGCTCTGGGGCCCGGCTGGCGTCGGGCGTCGGCGAGCTCTGGGACCCGGCTGGCGTCGGGCGTCGGTGGACTCTGGGGCCTGCCTGGATTCGGGAGTCAGAGGGCTTTGGGGCCCGGCTGGCGTCGGGCGTCGGTGGGCTCCGTGGGCTCTGGGGCTCGGCTAGTGTCGAGCGTCGGTGGGCCCTGGGGCCCGCCTGGCGTCGGGAGTCAGTGGGCTCTGGGGCCCGGCTGGCGTGACAGCCAGAGTCGTGTGGGTGTGTGTGGGGGGGGGGGGGGGGGGGGGGTCAGGACAGTGTGCCGGTCAGAGCAGCGTAAGGGCCACAACGGCGCCGTGGTTAGGGTAGCGTAAGAGTCGAAATAGCTTGACAGTCAGGATAGTAAGAGGCTTAGGGCAGCGTGAGTGCTGGGGCAGTGCTGCAGGACTGGCACCAGACGGTGCCAGCGGGCACCGGGCAGGAGGTTCAGGGCAGCGTGAGTGCTGGGGCGGTGCTACAAGACTGGCCCAGACTCTGGCAGCAGGCGCCGGGGTATGCACTAACAAGATGAGTGGGGGCCCGCCACTGCAGCATGAAGCTACAGTCTCGCACCGGAGGCTACGTTGAGAGTTTCAACAGATTTCATGTAGCGTTTGAGATGGAGTGCTTTTAAACAGGTAATGATTGTCAGCACTTTTGTTTTGTCGAGGTTTTTTTGACCACATAAAATACTTAACAGATGAATTCTATTCTGGTGCCTTCATAAAGGTCTTAAACCAATGGTTAACACTTGACAGGCCATGACGTAAATGGCTTGCTCATGAGATGCTAGCGAGAACGATATTCCCGTGTCACAGTCATGCTTTGAGTTTATAGGGAATCACATCCCCTTACTCGCTTTGCTAGCCACCGCTTGCAATAGATTATTGAAAAGATGACGGGCTTATTTTCGAATATCGACTTCGTCAACAGACGATACTGAGTTAGCATTGTTTGGTCTAGCCCCTAAAGCCGTTCCTGATTGTAAATGACATGGGATGCGCCCGATAAATATTGAGTGTTTGTCATCGGCAGCGACGGAAGTGCCTCAGACGCGCTATCAGACTGAGCCGGCGCCAGCGGGTGGGGGTGCCGTCTTGACGCGTGGGCGGCTTGAAGCCGGCCGTCTGGCCCGGGCCACCACACATGCACTGCTAGAGTAGCGTCCCCACGGCCCGGTGCGGCCGGTAAGGAGCGGCGGCGCCACCGCTATCTCCGGCCCTCTCCGGTCAGCCGGCGTGGGTCGGGGTGCGCTGTCTGTTTGCACGAGCTATCGACAGTGTGCCGGGTGACATCAGTGCAGTGCCACTGCCCACCAGATCCGGCCGGCAGTCGCTGCGAGCCGGTGTTGTGCACAGCTCAGCACACACCAGCCTCTCTGCCTCTCCACACGCCCCTGCGCGTCTCGGCAGGCGGAGACGGTCGTGCGACCGAGGACAGGTCAACAAGCGGCCAGCACTCAAAGCTCGGAGACAGCGGCGCTCAAAAGTAAGACGGCGAGGTATTCACATCATTAGGATGGAATCACAGCATCCTTAACTCACGGTCGTATCGTCACAGCTGCATTGTCAAACACTGCCTGAAATTGCTGGCAGAACCTGGATGACGTTCTCTCACCCTTCTCGCCAGTCTAACTCAGCTGCACATTTTCAGGCATGTCACTTGTGCACTTGCTGTGCGCTGTGCTGCTGGTGCTGTCGGGCTCCAGCGTGGCGTTCGCCGGGGTCGGCGGACTCAGAACCGACTCCCCTGTCGCGAGCGCGCCCGCCGCCAGCAGCCGCTGCCGCTCGGCCCTCTGCCGGTGGGACTGGTTCCGCAGCATAACGCTGCCTGGGGAGGCCCGGCGCTGGCCGGCTGGCGTGTCGCTGCGGCTGGCGCTGCTCAGGACCGCCGTCTCGGACGCCACAGCGCTGTCGCGGTACTGCGAGCGGAGCGGCTACTCGTGCCTGCATCCGCTCTGCCCATGCCCGCGGGCGAAGATCAATCGGAAAGGAACGGCACCGCCGGTGCAGTCAGATTCCAACGGAGAGCGTCAGACAGAAGCGGCCGCCAACGTTGTGCGCCTTACTGCAAGAGCGACTGCTATCCCCGCCTCGCAACCAGCGCGGTCGCCAGCCGGCGTGGGCCCGTCAGGACGACTGCGAGAGGTCCTCGCTCCCGCAAACCGACCCGGTTCTCCACCACAGCCGGAGCAGATCTCCGATCCCAACGACATGTGCGACGTCCTGTGCAGCATAGGCGCCGGTGGCAGCGAGTGCGACTGCATGCGACCGCCGGCGCACACGGCGGACTCGGACGGCGCACCTGTCTGACCGAGCCCGCCAGAGGTGACCACGCGCTGGCGTCACCGGCCTGCCCTCCCACGAGCGGACTGTACGCCCCGGTGGAGCACGTCACCAGTCTCACCAAAACCGAGCACACCCCGGGGCGGACAGCCGGGCCGTGTCTGAGCTGGCTCCTCTACGTTTACACGCGATAGACAGTGGGCCGTGACCCTCTCGGCTGATCGGGTTGGGAGGGAGGGGGGGGGGGAGGGCAGCGAAAACACGGCTGCGCTGCACGTGTGGCGAGTGTAGGCATCTGTCCACTGCAGGTTCACCAAGACTTAGCAACGGCAGATAAATCCAGCGGCCTTGGGCAGAACAGTGCAGCCGTGAAATAAACGGAGCATCTTTCAAACTGAAAGTCAAGGCCGAAAAGATGAAGTGCCATGTAGGTCTTTAATAACAGTACACGGCAATAATACATGTTTTTTTTGTGAAAACGGCACGCAAATCGTAGAAAAAATGGTGCAGAAAACGATCGATCATAACCGCATGAGTTGCATACAGATTACACCGATAGCAAATGCCAATGTTACATGAACTAGCCCAATTTTGTGGCGTACATCTGCACACTTAACACTTTTCCGTGCTGTATAGGCCGACAGACCTAGTGCCAGCAGAGCCGTTACAAGGTCAGACTGGCGTAACTCACTGCATTGGCGGTCGCGCAGGTATCCTTAAACCGTCTAATGAGGCGTTCAAGCTGCTAGCAATACAAGCAGTAAATCTTTTCCAAAGTAAGGCCGCTAAATCGGGGTCAAGCAGTGCGAGAAAGCCGGACAACAGGACATAGCACTGCTTTACCTCCTTGGCCTTCTTTCTTGTGTCGGACGTTTCGTCTTCCATCGATCTCTTTACTTGCTCGACCTTCCTCTTAGCTTCGGCTCGTTCGTTTTCTAATTGCCGTTCAACCTGTAGAGCGCACTTACTTGAATATTTTGGTTGGCTACACTAGACATCGCAGCAAGTGGGTACCCACTAACACAATACATCTAACTCCCGGTTTAACAACGCTCAGGTAACTGTCAAGGTAACTGGCGTTGAAAACTAGCAGAGCTAACTGTGCCAAAAGCAAGTCGGTGCGAAACCGCGAACGCACAACATTCGAGTAGTAAGCCAGGCAGCTCACTACTGAGGTATGGCGTCGCGATCGGTCACCTCCACACACTGACCAGAGTTAGAGACGTGGTCACACCGATACGGCGTGTTGGATGTCGAGACAGAATGACCAGCTGACGGAATGACCGACGGCTGCATGACGGCGTATTTGTACTCCGTCGTCTCCGCCCAACAGCAAGACAGGGAGACAAAAGGGACGGGATTGGCACTGGGCTCTTGTTCACCTCGTGCAGCGTGTTCTTGAGATCCTCAGCCAGCTTGGATGTCTCCTGGATGAGTCGCTGGTGCTCGGAACGCTCCTTCCCCCAGGCCAGCTCCATGCGGGCGCGGATGCCCGAGATGCGCGAGTGACCCGAGGACATGATCTTCTCCTCCTCCAACTACAGGCGCGACAACGCCGGTCAACGCACGGCCGGATCGACAGCACGCCCTCCGCCAGACTCCCTGCCGCCGTCCGTACTCCCTGCCCTCAGCCGGGCTCCCTGCCGCTACCCGAACTCCCTGCCTTCAGCCGGGCTCCCTGCCGCTACCCGAACTCCCTGCCCTCAGCCAGACTCCCTGCCGCCGCCTGTACTATCTGTCCTCAGCCAGACGCCCCGCCACCACCTGTACTATCTATCCTCAGCCGGGCTCCCTGCCGTTCCCCGAAATTCCCGCCTTCAGCCGGACTCTATGTCGTCAGCCGGACCCCCGGCATCGCAACGGCACTTGAGATGATCTCATCATTTCACTGTACCCAAAGCCAGGCACCAGTGCGGCCCGCTAAGTTTCCGACTCTGAGAGACAGTCATCGTTTAACATTGGTTTCATATGAGATGAAGGACGTATGCATACACGTAGCGATGACACCTTCATCATATCAGTAAGCACTCACATTTATGCTACGGTAACATGTTGGCAAACATCTCTATCATTCGGTCGTAAATGAGTTCCACACAGCCACAACTTCGTCGGTTATCATAATCTCGCCGACTTTAAGCAGTCTGGCCAAATCCTGCGAGGCCGACAACCATTACAAACGTTCAGAGAAGCGGATAAGCGTTCTGGCCAGTGCTCCGTGTGTCCCGACCTCGGTAGGGCCTCAGTCTTGCCCACCTCGTTTATCTTGGTCTGTAGGTCGTGGACGCGGATCTCCCAGCACGAGCGCTCGGTGGTGGTCTCCGTGCGCAACTTGCTGGCCTCCAGCCGGGCCGCCGACAGTTGATCCTCCAGGCTGGTCAGCTGGAGCGTCAGCTCCCGCACCCGCTGGTTCGTCTCGAACATCTGGTGCAGACAGTGGTCAGCAGTTAACCTCCGTACCCGCTGGTTGGTCTCCAGTATATAATGCAGACAGTGTCTAGTGGGGCTGAATCAAATCGATTCTCTAGTTACGACAGCTTTTGATCGATCCTTTTCATCACCTTGATTGGTGCGTATTTATACCCAACAATTCTCAGGTCAATGTTAACCCGAGCATATGGAAACAGAAACAAAAACAAAAACAAAAAAGCGGCGCGTCACTAGGCATGTTGTGTCTATTTCAGCCCTCAATTTACACTTCTCTCAGTGAATGAAGTAAACCATATATCGTGCATACATGCCCCTCAGTTACAGCTCCTAAATATCTAACCCCCGTCACTCAACAACATGGTCATTATCCCTGATGAAAAATGGGGGAACACGTCGCCAATTTTTGGCAAATTCGGCGATCACACACACTGCCCGGCACGTTGCGTGCCATTGGGCTCTGCAGCCCATCTGACGCCACGTGCCGCGCGACCCCGACCCGTGACCCGTGTCGCTACTTACGTCGACGGCTCCGGCGGCGTCCCCATCTCCGTCTGCCGACCGGCTCTTCCGCTTGAGGTCGCCGATGGTGCGCTGCGCTCCCTCCAGCATCGACTTGTAGGTGTCGCGCTCACGCTTGTACTTGCTGACCTGCTGGTTCAGGCTGTGTAGCTCGTCCTTCATGATGGAGAGGCCTGAGTCGTGCTTGATCTTGAGGTGGCTCAGCTCTTGGCGGTGGGCCTTCTCCTCGGTGATCACCCTGTAACGGGGAGGCGGCCCGGCGGCTTTCATCACCCACCCTGCCAGTGGCCTCCTCCCCAACCATCACCCTGTAACGGGGAGGCGGCCCGGCGGCTTTCATCACCCACCCTGCCAGTGGCCTCCTCCCCAACCATCACCCTGTAACGGGGAGGCGGCCCGGCGGCTTTCATCACCCACCCTGCCAGTGGCCTCCTCCTCAACCATCACCCTGTAACGGGGAGGCGGCCCGGCGGCTTTCATCACCCACCCTGCCAGTGGCCTCCTCCCCAACCATCACCCTGTAACGGGGAGGGCGGCCCGGCGGCTTTCATCACCCACCCTGCCAGTGGCCTCCTCCTCAACCATCACCCTGTAACGGGGAGGCGGCCCGGCGGCTTTCATCACCCACCCTGCCAGTGGCCTCCTCCCCAACCATCACCCTGTAACGGGGAGGCGGCCCGGCGGCTTTCATCACCCACCCTGCCAGTGGCCTCCTCCTCAACCATCACCCTGTAACGGGGAGGCGGCCCTGCGGCTTTCATCACCCACCCTGCCAGCGGGCCTTCTCCTGAACCATCACCCTGTAACGGGGAGGCGGCCCGGCGGCTTTCATCACCCACCCTGCCAGTGGGCCTCCTCCTCAACCATCACCCTGTAACGGGGAGGCGGCCCGGCGGCTTTCATCACCCACCCTGCCAGTGGGCCTCCTCCTCAACCATCACACTGTAACGGGGAGACGGCCCGGCGGCTTTCATCACCCACCCTGCCAGTGGGCCTCCTCCTCAACCATCACACTGTAACGGGGAGGCGGCCCGGCGGCCTTTATCACCCTCTCTGCCGGTAGGCCTTCTCAGCTACCACTCTATGACGGGAGGCGGCCCTGCAGCCTACAGCGA